>NC_140583.1:347193543-348393543 GCF_964204655.1 Triturus cristatus
AAGTACTTAGGACCTTCATTTGTGTTGGACAGTTACGGGCATCTGACAAAATTTGGTGGATGTTTTGGACCACCACCTCCCACTTTGCCCACCTCATTTACAGGGTGGGATACAGCGGTTTCCCAAAGGCAGCGATGTCAGTGGATCTGCTGTAAGGAAATCTTTTCAACAGAAACAATGCAGTGAAAATGCACTTTCGATGCCCTGTACACCGTTTCTTTGCCTCTTCTAGTTTACCAAGTGCAAACACAAGGAGATGATGGACAGAGCGCTAAAACTTTTCAGACACTCACCCCCAGTCACAGATCTGGGTTGAATCCATCATCATTCTTTATCTCACTTCGCCACCTCAGTTCAGAAACAGCCATATGCAAATCAGTCTTGACCCTGTGCCTTTTGGGAACAGTCCATCCCAAACTGCCAAGCCATGTCTTACCTGGACCGGAAAGAAGCATCCTGGGACCTAGTTTACCAAGTAAACTATGGTAATTCTGGACAGTATACTCCAAGCACGTCTGGTGGATTATTTTATTTTGTTTTCCACAGACTGACCTCCACTTTGGAAGTTTACCTCGGAAAAAACAAAATTTCCAAACGGTCCACCATTCCACCATTGAGTGATAAAAGTGTCATTGCTGGTTTTCTTTTTATACAAAGCGGCTGTCACCATGGAGATGGGAGGCACTTCAGAGAAAAACGCCAGCATGGTTGGGGACTCCAAATATGGTGATCTAGCTGTGGTTCAGCCAGCAGTGGCAGAAGGCCTGCCATACCAGACTGAGCAGAAGCCAGCCCACCATACTCTAAATGAGGTCCGTGCCCATTGATTGTGTGTGCGATAGGAGCAGAAAAAGTAGGGTTATGAGGACTGTATATGCTTTTTTTACCCATGCCCTTTGCAATGTTATTTTCCTCACTCATGTCACCTATGTATGATGTGGGTACCTAGTCAAGAATGGGTAAAAGCTGTATGCCTGAAATCCCTGTGTCTGTTGGTATCCCGAGTGTGAACAAAAGGGCCAAAGGAGAGGAGGACTGCTAGTCAGATGAGGAAAAAGGGCCTGGAGCCTTTAGAGAGTTATCACAGCATGTAAGACTAGGCATTTGAAACTGGAGGGACAGCTCCCAAAATTGAAGTGTCAAGACCAGATGATTACATGGTGGAGTCTTACATGGAAGCCCCCAGAGTGGAAGCACCCCCTTACTCCCCAAAAGGATTCAAAAGTGAGAGAGCGTGACACATGACCTACCGCTGGTGAACACAGGTCCAGCAACTCATGGCATAATGGCATAATGTCCTGGCTAAACTCCTACTATGGTGGCTTTTAGCGACTATGTCATGAAATGCTGCACTATAATAGCGTTACTGAACAAACACACACCACAGTTGATATGAGAAAAATTAGCGTATCAAGATATGTGGCCAATTTTGAGCCATTTGGCCTCCCAAATTACTTGGTAAAAGTTACAAACACACAAGATAGATTCTATCTGACACGAATACGTCTGGGCACAGTCCACGAATTAGTGGCTTTCCCATAACTTAACCAATGGCAGAAAATAGAACATAAATGCCCATGTGATCCAAAAGCTAACCAGACCACGATGCACTTTATGCTGTTTTGCAAGTTATAGCAAGACATTAGAAAAATATTTTTATGTCCAATTTTTATTACACAGAAATTATTTTTTATATAAAGACGTGCTAAAGACGTGATGAAATTCATATACACCCTTGAGAATGAATTAGCCTGTAGTGCCAAAGAAGGAAATCTTTAAAATTTTTAGACCAACTTGTTCATGAAACCGAATGAAGGATGGTCCTGGGTCGAAAAATTATATTTTTACCTGGGATTACTAAATGATGTGTACTGATGAGGATTTTAATGTTATCATATTAAATCTTTTAAACATAAGATCAAAGATCATATTATATTTTATTACACTGAAAAATATTTTTTTTTGTACTTTTATGAATCCAACAAAGATTCGAATAAAGTTTTATGATGATGATGATATGAGAACTCACCTGCGACAGATGCAGCAAACATAAAACAACTTAGCTCTGTTCTGTGGCTCAAAGCATCCTTGCATTGAGTTTACCATGCTTACTGTCATCAGCACACCCAAGCAGGAACGCGTTGGACCCCTGCCTGCGAGGAAGCATTTTATGATCAGCCCATCGCTGCACACAATTCAGAAGCCGCTTTGTGCATAGTTTTGCATAATAAATCAATACTTTAAGCGCATAAATACTGGGCCCACCCCAGAACACCTCTTAAGCAGGGTGACTAATCCTGCCTTTCTCCGGAATGAATGAACGCTGCCTATAATTTCTACTGCATTAAATATGCTCAAAGCGACCAATCTATCTAGTGTAAATCAATGGCGGCTTATCAGGTTCTCAAGCTTTATTACTCCTTTGGCAAGCCAGTGCGAGATCAATCTCCTCTCCTGGATGGTAGGAATTAATGACTTCTTTGGGTCATAAATCACAGAGCTTGCATGATTTCCACCTACGCTATGCACATTTTCGAAATGACTTCATCATGTGACAGAATGTATGTCAGCTTCAGGAAACTGCTAGAAACCTGGGCGGCCTTTCAGCACAGCCTTTGAGGAGATGTGAGCATATTTCGTCTTCTTAGGGTAAAGAAACCCCCACAAACCCTCTCTTGCAAATGTTGTTCTGATAATAATAACATGTTTATAGTTAATTCTGACTGGATTGAGGCCCTCCTGGGACTGACCATGCTATAAGAACTCTTGACATGGTATTAATGCTCTTAGCACCTGATATGAATCAATGCAACAAATGTCTCCATTAATTGTGTTCCATATTACACCTATACTTAGGACAATGTTATTCTGATCTGAGGGACCCAGCAGGGTGCTAAGAGTCGAACATGTTAAAGTGTGAGGTATTTCTGTTGTGAAAAGTCCAACAGTGACTTCACATGGACTAAGATTGCTTGGTCCAAGTGATATTAGCGTGGTAGAAAAAAACACAGATGTTGTCATTTTTGGTAGCTCAAAATAAAAAAAAAGAGTGCTCAATAGCTGCTTCCCAAGTCCAACATGAAGCTGCTGGTGGCCAATGCAAGGTGCAGAGCAAGCATGGATCACAACACCGTAGACAAACTGAAAGCGCAACTGATTGGACAATCAAAGGCGAAATGTGGGAGAACTGAAGGCGCCAGGTAAACCCTACTGGAGGACTCGTCTTCGCTTATGTACGCCTGCCAATCACAAATACATCTGGATTGGATGTAGATAGAAATCATCTGAGTTTCCAGCCTACAGCTATAAGGTTTTAACTCCAGCCATTGTTCTAAATAAAGTGTAGTTCCTGTAAACTTAGTAAATGTAGATTCTAGTCTTTCTTTTCAAAAGCTATTCACATAAATAGAATAGTTACATATGATTCCTGCAAACCAGCTGTTCTCTGCACTGTTCACTACCCATGAGCCTATGGGTGATCTTGGGAGGGGATTGCGTGTGATGGTTTAACGCGGGCACTCTTTCACTGAATGTTGGAGTATCCACGGCTTCATCTTCTGCAGCTGCCTATCCAATAACAACCAAAATGTGCCCGCACCATTGGTCAATATTGTTTACATGCGAACCAATTTACAGAAAGAAGAGGCATGACATTACCTTACCTGGCGTTCTTATCCTCCTGGTCTGTGTCTCAGTTTGTGGGCCCAGAAACTGTGCATTTACTGCAGGATCTAATGGGACCCTTAGCTAAAGAAACGCCAAAGCAGTTGTCAGTGAGCTCTGCTCTTGTCCATTTCATGTTTTATTTTAATGCTCTCACCCAGGCCCAGCACCTGGATACCCTCACGAGTGATAAGTTGCGCCATACAAATCGACCTAATATTAATAATAACATATTAACATCACTAGGGGGCACATGCATCAATGTAGGCTTTTGCGATTCCTTAATTGTGATAATTACGGAATCGCAATTAAGGAATTGCAAAAGCCAATGAATATAGGAATCGCTTTCAAATTAGCGATTCCCAAACATTCCTCAATTGCGACAATTAAGGAATGCCTTCTCATTCATTCCTATGGACCTACAGGCCCATAGGAATGAAAGGGAGATTGCATGCGCAATTTGCGAGTACCAATAGGTATTAGCAAACTGTGCATGCAATTTCAAGGGTGTCCAAAGGGCATGTGTGTGTATAACCTACAACTTTGAAAAATGAACTTTAGTGCATTTTTCAAAGTTTTTGCAAATTCCCATCAAGTTCAACTTGATGGTAATTTGCACCCCCTAGTATCGAAATCGCTATTTTAAAGTGGTTCTTCCATTGCATTTAAGGAATCTCAAATTGTGATTACTTAAATGCAATTACAATTTGAGAAATCATAATTAATTACGAATTCTCAAATTGCGAGTGCCTTGAACCTTGATGCATCGCAAATGCCTTTTTCGTGGTCGCAAACGGATGATTTTTGCGAATCGCACCGTTTGCGCTCGCAAAAATGGTTGATGCATGTGCCTGTACATGAATAGATTTTCCTTCTGCTTGATTGTGAATGAAATAAAATTTCACCCATGAGTTTTCTTGCATATTTAGAGCTGGGACTGAATTTTGAGTTAGTGCACCTGATCTGATTTAACTTGGGTTTTGTCATGTATTCTGAAGACAAGGCTACATTTTCTGATCATAGCCGCAGTAAAGGAAGCAATATTGATTAGTGGTAAAATTGTTGTCTTTAGAAGCAACAAACCTGAGCTCTAATTCCGCATCCTCCAAACTATCAAAGTACATGCTACTGACCATATCTCTTTATCAGCGCCTCAGATCGAATTGCCGCCAAAATGCAGAACAGAACCAACCAGCTAAACCCTAGCTCTGAATGAACTTGTATCTCTTGCAGCCTTGTGCCTCGTTGCCTCTTGTTTGCGACACTCACCCGGAAGATGATCAATAACCCCTCTCTCAGTGACAACTGCTGTGGTCAATAATGCTCGATGAGGAAATGGGATTGATTTTTTTTATCTCTTTGCCAAACCAAGCTCAGCTTAAGACGGAATCAGCTGCTCTTCGCACACCTAATCTATGCCGGAGGGATGCAGAGAGCGAGGGAGGCCTGACACTTGGTCATAGCTGTCCTAGTGGTTTTTGCGGTGGTGCAATATCCAAGAACAGCTAGATCCAAGCAGAAGAGGATTATACTTGCAATGTGGGAGGGCGGCTTTAATGCGAGCACCACAAGGTGACTAGTGTTACTATTATTTGCTTGTAAGCTATTTTAGATTGCATACAGTGTTGTGTTTTAAATGTTGTATTGTTGAAACCCTGTGTGTTGCCTGTTGTTTTGGGCCTGAGTCAATAGTACTCAATGGAGTTAATGTGCAGTTTGAGCTCTTACGTCTACAAAAAACTGTTTTTCAGTTGGAAATGGGTAAAATAGGACAGTTACAATTAAAATCTACACAAACCTCAGAAAGTGTTGGCTCCTTTGGGGTCAAGATAGACCCACAACGTTTTATAGTGTTTAAGTGCTAGTAGCTGCATTTGTGTAACATGGGCCACTACAACTAATGTTGGTCAATGTGGGAAGCTTCAGGTGTTTTCATAAACCTGGAAATTATTGGATATACTACCGTTTATTCACCCACAGGCACACAATTAGTCAGATGTACTAGACAGACTCCTCTACGAAGCTGACCAACTAGGTGGGCAAGTGTCAGTACCTTAAAGTCTAAAACAGTTAATTGAAGGTAGGATATGATTGGCATCTCTCGCATCCAAGATTTATGGGAAAAGAATGACATAAAATCGTTCGCTGCCCTTCAGGATCAGCACGAACTTGCCGACACAGAATATTTTCTTTACACGCAGGTGCGACATGCCTTGCGTTCTGTCATTCCCAAGAGTTCCTCCCCCCCGGAGTCCTCCCCATTGGAAAATAGGTTATTGGATGGTCACCTCCCCGAAAAGACTATTTTGTTGATTTATAATAAATTAATCTACAACATGGAAGACCCTTTAGCAATATTACGACAAAAATGGGTGGACGACGGTATTGAATTGGACAATGAGGACTGGCAGGGTGCCATGTCCTCTCCTAGGGTGGTGGCGATTCCAGCATGACTGCGACTAGTGCAACTTAAAATCCTCCATAGGATATATATGACAGGGCCTAGACTAGTACAGAAAGGGCGCACTCGAGAGACTGTCGCAGAAACTGTGGGCAAGTAGGCACTTTTTTACACATCATCTGGGAATGCCCACACATACTGTCCTATTGGAAAGAAATACACGAAGTGGTAAAGGCGGTCCTGGCGGTGTCTCTTCTCACGGAAGCGCGCAGATGTTTATTGAACATTTGGGAGCCGACTGACCTAAACACACACCAAACACAATGGGTTACCTTGGGATTTATGGTGGCTAAACGGAACATTGCACAGGCATGGGGGGCTGCAGCTCCGCCCACACTGGGAGCATGGAAGACAAGTATGGATTGGTGCATGTTCAGAGAAAAGACGTTTTTTTTTGCTCAGGCAGCCCCATAAAGTGGTCAAGTCTCTGGGGGCCCTGGAACTTATATAGGGGGAACATCTGTATTCCACCGCAAGACATTGCCCTTGACGACCCACTTTCCCCTTGACGTTAGCCTACCTGTGTGCGCTGTTCATATTTGTTGTCAGATTCTGCCTTGCCTGGTCAGAGATTGTACCATTATTGTGAGCCTTGAAAGTCGATGACTGTTAATAAAAAGATTTTTTTTTTTTTTAAATAAAACAGTTAATTGCGGAGCCCTCCACCCAGACTTAAATTGGGTCGCCACTCGAGTACCAAAATAATAGAGCAAACTAAAAGCATGTTAAGAAATAGTCTTGGCGCCCAATGTAAAAGGACTATGCAGGCTTGGCAATCAGGTGCTCCATTGCACGGGGCAGTCACCAGTTAGAATGTAATTAATTCAATGGTCTTTCAGGGTGACGGGCGCATTTGTAATGGGCACCAACAACAAATGATTCCAGCAGTGCCAAACTCCTCTGGAATAGACCAGGCGCTGTCAAGTTCCCCATGGTGTCCTTCATGCAGGATTCAGTCATTTGGACCTTAGGGTGTGACCTCTTGATCATTGGCCTCCTCTTCTACAATAGTTAGTGAGTTCACCTGTCTCTTCTAGGCCAGGTTGTAGCTGCAGGTCCTGCACCTGGACTGGCCAAGGCCTAGAGCAAGAAACTGTAAGGTCCCGCCTCGGACAAACATCGTCTATGGGCAGGGCACACAGCTGCCTCTGAATTCAGCCATTACAAACCACTGGCTTAAGGGGCAGTACTTATGCTATATTAGGACAGTGGCAGGAAGTTAGAGCCAACCAAGTACAAGCTTCTATCAAAAATCAAACACTGCTCCAGTCTGGGGGGAAAGTATTTCCTATGGTTTTCCATCACATACTGAAGAGTTCATGAGCTGGCAGACAGAGGCTATGCTGTGTCAAACAGGCCAAGGTGGGTTGTGGAATATCCCAAAACAACCTTAGCAAGATTCCCTGATTGCTGGCTATACCAACTACCACCCATGGAAGGGGGAATAGTGGGTTTCAGGTACAGTTGGGAAAACTACATTTGGTAATAAAGCTGATGGGATTCCCCCATACCCACCTGTTACTGTTTGTGGGCAGGGGCATAGTGAACAAAGGACATGCAGGTTTTTTAATGTTTACAGATGACACAGGCCACCTAAAGGAAAACCGTGCATTTCTCCAGACCTACACACCATGTCCTCTATCGGGCCTCAGTCACTCTGCACAGTCTTCTAGTCCTAGTCACACACCAAACACAGGTAGCACAAATACTGAGGCACCAACTTTGACATTGGCATTTGACAATGTTGTAGTCTTCATCTGCCAAGGTATGGCAAGGTAGAGGCAAGGATCCTGCCAATCGGAATGCACACAATCCCTACCACCACCAGCAGGTCACCAAAGTGATGCTTTAAGAGAGTGGAGTGCTGCTATTTACTGGCTGATTATTAACAAGGCCTGAGGGGGAAGAAGGATGATGGTGAGTAACTATGGATCCCTGATGACTCCCTTTTCCCCAAAAAGGGAACACCAGCTCCCACCTTCTGGGCCATATTACACGAGTGCCTCAGGGGCACAACACACGTTTGCGCCTGCTTTCTGCATTGGTATCACAGAAGGGGTTTCAAATGCTTGTGCGGCCCTTTCTGTAATACCAAAAGTGCTGGTGCACATATAGCGCTAGCGCTATCACCAGTGGGTGTTCCCTCATTTGCATGGGAGCGTGGCCCCATGCAAATGAGGCAATATCTTTGCCTCTGCGCCTGCGCCATATTATAGATGCAGGCAGAGGCAAAGAAGCTGTCACTGATCTGCACTGACAGTGCACCACCTAAAAGGTGGTGCAGTGTCAGTAAGGCCCCTGATGGTAGCCCTCTGGAGGGGTAAGTGGGACAGATGGACCCCCAGATATCCCCTTGCAGGAGGGTGCCGTCACTCCCTCCACCCTCCTCGCCTGCAAGGGGATCCCTAATCTCCCTTAAAAGCATAGTCGGTTTTCAAAACTGCCGCTCCACTTTTCACATAAATGTGCTGCCCTGGGGGCAGCGCAAGTTCGTGGCTGCCCTGGCAGCAGTGCATTCATTCTAATACGGCGCATTTTCCTTGTTTGCGCCTGGTGCACCATTTAAAAGGTGCAACCAGGGCAAACAAGGGAAATGCACTGAATGTATAATATAGCCCCTGGTAGCCTAAGGCACCTTGGTAATCATTATGATTATCTTCCCTTGGTATGCACATATCCGTACATTCCCGGCCAGTGCCATACATATATGGTACAGGGCAAGAGACTAACCAGAAACTCACTGTTGTCTGGGTGCTTACATACCCAGGAATGGCCGACCTGCTGGTGGTCCTGGACTCTCATGCTCCAACCTCGATGCCCGATGAAGAACTTTGGGGGTTTGCACCTGTGATCAGGCACCCCTGGGGCCAGTGCGTTATGCGGTGCCCTGGTATGATGATTACCTCTGGGATGGAGGGATTGGATTTGGGTGCAAGTTGGGGCCTGCTTGCACAATGGGGCTGTGGGGATTGAGCCCACGGCAATGTACCCTGATGTACTTTTATGGTATGGCATATCCTGTGGTGTTAATGCTGTTCTTATATTATCTTATACTATGGACATTTTTAGTCGACACTTTCTTCCTGCCTTTATCTAACCCCTGGTTCGTTTGTATGAATATATTCTGTACTGCTTATTAAAGTGTAATATGGAGTATGACAAATTATTGGAGTAACCTTTGAGAGGACTTTACATGCAATAATGACTACCAGTGGCTGAACCAAATTAGGCCACTATTCTGTCGTTTTTGGGGAGGAGATGTTTTGGGAAAAGGGGGAATCGCACGTGTATGCCTGCTAAAGGAAATAATAAACATATTGCAAATAGAGGAAAGAGAGAAAAGAATGAGGAGAGGAAAGAATACAAATCTACAATATAATTTGTAACACTATTTTTTTTAATTAAAAATGAGGGCATAACAAGATAGGACCTCATTCAACAGCAAATGGGATGTTGATGTAATAATATATCAAAAGAACTGGGGTGTGTTCTATATCAGAAATAAATGGATCCATTTGGGATAACTTGTGTATATTGATATATGAGAAAGGTTGAATCATTGATGGTGCTAGAACTTTTCCTAACAAGTATTTATGTGAATGAATTGTAAAAGGAATCATTGTTTTGTGACATTGATATGTAATTGGCAACATCATTAAGATTTCCACATCTTTCAATAGGACATAAAGCCGGGGTTCTGCATGCTTCCTCCATCCCGAAGTGCGAAATGCAGAATTTTGAGTGGTTTTTTTACAGCATGATTTCCGCCAGGTTTTACTTAGCGAAACTCGTGCAGAGGAAATCCGCATGGTGCAGTAATTGTCGACCATTTTGGAATGCTGATTTAAAACTCCTGTGGTGCCCAAATCACGACTGCTTAGGCTCGACGACAGAGAGCCTAGAACCCAGCAGGATTCTGTGTGCAGGAAGCTGGCACCCCTAAAAGAGACTAGCACACCTTACAACAGTCATTACAAATGCACTTAGCTGTTCCCAACTCAGTAAAAGCTATATAAACACATTACTGCTGAACTCCTCAAAATGCATAACACTATTCATGCCCTTCAAGGAAGGCAATAACAAGAGAAAAAGATTGATTTTTCCAGGATCAAAATGCCTACAACTTGAGATAATCAAACGCATCCCATTAGCACTTTTTTAAGGCCAATAATGCTACCTTGTATTAGCCATGCACTCAAACTAAATGAGCTAATCCATGAAAAAACTGCGATTGCATCTCGTGAATCAATGCCGTTGAAATGAAATGTAAATACGCATTAGAGATTGGCTTTATTCTCCTGCACTGTACAAACTCGATTCAGGCACACTGGATACCAGCCAACAAAGCAAGAGGCAGGGTATTTACAGAATTATTTTGTGGGTTTTCTATACATACCTGGTCCAGCCCAGACTCTAGAGCACAGCATGGGATAATTGTTTAAACAGCCAATATTTATCATATAACTACATGAGTACAATTGGGAGGTGTGACACTAAACATCTGTTATCCCATGGGGCAATACTCAATGAATAAAGAAGTTATGCTACGTTATGTCATGCATGTTGTGCTACATAATGTCAGTCATGCCAATATTTCGCCAGGCAAAACAATGTATGGATTCAAGAGAAGTGCTGATCTGTTAAGTACTGATTGTTTGCATCCAAAACTATATGATACAGTCTCGGTCATATTAATTAACTAATTAATTGCGTAATTAAGTGTATGATCAAGCTAACATTTGGTTGTATGTCACAAGATTGCATGTCTCAACTTTGGTAGTGACCACATCGCGGCCCCCACATCATGAATCACTGCATCACAATTACATTTCACATGCAACAGTAAGTTTAAAAAAAATGTTGGCCGTATTTGTCTGTATGTATATATATGTGTGTACTGAATAAACATGCTTGGGATTGAATGCTTGTCATCTCATTTTTTGTATTTTCTGTGATAATTTTTCAGTTTTATTTGTTAATTTAAAGTATTACTTGTTCTAATATTCATTTTAACTATAAAAATTATTTTTAAAGTTAATACTTACATTCTTACTTACTTACACTCACCTGTGATGGAATGTCCGATACGATGTAGCAGAAAAAATCCAGGAGATGACCCATAAACCCTTTTGCGACCTGGGCAGTTAATGTGTAGCAGACAACAACACCTCAGCAGGTAACATTTGCTGGCAATTATGTAAAGTCTAAACAACAATTACAACTGAAAGCAAACAAGGAGACAACAATACTTCATGAAAATTGTATAGAGCGGTCTATATTTAGAAAATAATAAATACAATTGGTATATCTGCCCATTTACATTGTATGTAGGTCTAACCCAAACACTTGTGTGCACATCATGCAGGAAGTTAATGCCATAAGTGACGTATGAAAAAGTGTAAAAAAAAACCCAGCAAAAACAGTGCAAGAAGTACAATTTAGAAAATGGGCTCAAAACATCAAAGTATTAAAAAGACACAAAATTATCAACAAGTTTAGGAACCAATAAACGCCAGAAATTATGAGTGGTTAATGGCATTTAAACTTCTATGTAATTCACGTCATCATCAGGACCGGGTTACAGAAAAAAGTAGCGACTACTGTATTATTTTAGTTAAAACCCAGTATTATTGTAATTTAAACTTACCTAGGATGTAGCGACTTCCTAAGTAGTGTCTGTAATATAGTGAGTCCCTATGTAGTGCCTGCGATATTGTATCTCCCGCGGTTGTAGACCTGATTTACACTATATGTGGCATCCATAATGAATCTGTTCACGTCAGTTCCATTTTTGACAGCCCTTTCAGACATTGCTTTTTGTGTCAGCATCACCAGTGTTAAGCACAAAAACACATATTTGTTTGTTTGCCTTTTTAAAAAAACAAAAAAACATAAAACAGTGGAAGTTGTGTCAGGATACAAAAGCGGTGCATTAGGTGCTCAATCAAAGATGCAGAATGCGGCTTCTCGTCTGAGAAGAAATACAATCCAGGAACTCTGTGTAGTTTATGTTACTGACGCTGCTTTTAATTATTTTATACCTTCATAGAGAGCAGCATCTCCTTGTCTTGTTTGGCTCCTCATACTGAGGCGTTGGCCAGTCGTGTTCCAGAGGAGGTGTTCAGATATAGATATGAAGCACTGAAGGCTTCTTTGATTGTGCTTCAAATCTTGAGGTTGTTTCACTCTAGTTATATGTTTCGTTGACACCCATCCCTGCCATAAGGGATGGGGGGCACAGTCTATCAGTCTGCCGCTAACAGCTGGAAGTACATTATCCACTCAGTATTCAATGTAAGACTAGAAGTACACATTATGTACGTATATAACTAACCGTAAATAGCGTACATTTGTAGATGTGCCATTATGCACTCCAGGAGTAACTGAAAAAGCAACACAAGAAGTGTGAATGATACAGAGAGGAGAGATAACACCAACGTGCCATTTATTTCAATGAAAGCACATACATAAGTCAAGTTGATTATCTCAATCGTAAAGCTTTAAAAAAGAAGACATATTTGTAAGAGCGGTTGATCACTTTACACCCTGGAGATATACACGCTGTGCAGGTCACAAGAGGCAATGCACATGTTACGCACAGATTTACCCATAACACTTGAGCAAGCACAGCGAAGATATCTCATAGAGGTGTTGCGGAGGTCATAACTATGAGAAAGTGCCATCTTTCTTGCATGGCATGCCCCCACTTTTTGCTGAATTGCTGAATGTACTTTGACTGAGTGTGCCCTGGGCTCCTGCCAATCAGGTGCCCAGGGCCTATGTTCCTTCCCTAAACACTGTGCTGAAACCTAAACCCAAATTGGCAAACCCTGGCCACATGTCAGCCCCTGGTAAATGGTACACTAGGTACCCAGGGCCTTGTGACCAGGGAAGGCCCCTGAGGGCTGCAGCACTTATTGTGCCACCCTTAGAGGCCCTGTACCCCGACACAAACACACTGCCCTTGCAGGCTGAGTGTCTGGGTATAGAACAAAACAGAGAGTCGACATGGCACACATCCCTGTGTGCCATGCCCACAACACACACTGCCCTGGCATACATCAGCCACCCCTCTAGCTGGGTGCCCTATGCCAGTGGTGTGGGTACAAGACCATGAGCCCTGTGCCCCTACAGTACCCAGGTCTATTCCTGGGCACTGTAAGTGCAGTGCTGCCATTTAAGAGTATATGGTGCTGGGAGATGGTCAGCACGAACTCCACAGCACCATGATGGCTCCACTGAAGACTGAGAAGTTTGGTATCCAACTTCTCAGCATATTAAACCCGCACTGATGCCAGTGCAGGATTTAATGTACAATGCACGACAGAGGGCATCTTAGAGATGTCCCCTGAACCTAACCTACAATCCACGTCTTGTCTGAGGGGCTGCCTCGGCTGCCACACAGCAGACATGTTGCTAGACCCCTGGGTAGAAAGCCATCCGCTCTCCTGGGCCTTCAACAATGCACATGCTGGGCCAGGTGCTAGGTCTCCTCCCCCAGGATGGGCTGGGGAAGTTTCAAAGGCATGCCGCCTTTGTGAGCTTCTCCAGGCCACTTGCTGTACTCAGCAACTGGCCCCTACCTCTTCTAAACCCCCACTCTGGCGGGAAGACTGGCCGGAAACCCCAAAGAAGGACAGGGGGTGTGCCTGCCTCTGCCAACCCTCAGGTGGGGGAGGCGAGGTGAAGCACATCTCCGGACTCTCGCCATCTTGAAGATGGGGAGCCCTGCCCAATCAGGACTAGGCCACTGCCCCCTTCCCACAGGAGAGTGGCAGGATAGGGGGTGTACCCACCCCAGGGCAGGGACCCAGTGGTCCCTGCCCTTTACCTACCTGTAACGCCCCTAAATTTAGTATTTAGGGGCACCCTGAACCTTCCTTCCTTGGATCCAGATTCCGAAACAGCAAAGAAGATCAAGAAGAAAGAAGACCCGCCGTGCAGCTGCTAACAAGAGGAAGACACCAACTGCTTTGGCCCCAGCCCTACCGGCCTGTCGACCCTCGAACCTGCTCCTGCTAAATCCCAGCATCTCCAGTGGCCAGCAACCTCACAAGCCCCGGAGGACCTGGCTACCTTGTGACTCTGAGCAACTGGGACTCCCACGAGCAGAGGTACTGCTCAGAGCAGGTAACTGACCCCTGGCATCAACCAGGAACCGCGAACCCTGCACACTCTGCACCCGCCAAGCCTGGACTGTGCCAGAGTGGACCAAGACAACGAGGACGTCCCCCTGGCGACTATGACCCCAAATCCAGCACCCAAGGACCCACCTCAACACTCCTGACGACGCCTGCAGCCTCAGAACCAGGGACCCTACCAACCGCGACCAGCAGAGGGTAAGATTTCCCGACACCGAAAGGCACCCCTGCACCCGGCGCCCTGCGGCCCCCTGTGCCCCACTCTTGGGTGCCTACCTATCTTCCAACTACCCAACTTATCTCTCGAAGTGGTGGTCGCACCTGAAGAATCTTCGTCCCCGAGCTTGCAGCCTTTGTTCGTTCTTGAGCTTCTCCATTGCAATCCATTGAGCGCCCGATGGCTCAAAAGCACCCTGCACCCGGGCCAACAAGGAAAATGCGCTGGATGTATAATATAGCCCCTGGTAGCCTAAGGCACCTTGGTAATCATTACGATTATCTTCCCTTGGTATGCACATATCCCTGCATTCCCGGCCAGTGCCATACATGTATGGTACAGGGCAAGAGACTAACCAGAAACTCACTGTTGTCTGGGTGCTTACATACCCAGGAATGGCCGACCTGCTGGTGGTCCTGGACTCTCATGCTCCATCCTCGATGCCCGGTGAAGAACTTTGGGGGTTTGCACCTGTGATCAGGCACCGCGGGAGCCAGTGCGTTATATGGTGCCCTGGTATGATGATTACCTCCGGGATGGAGGGATTGGATTTAGGTGCAAGTTGGGGCCTGCTGGCACAATGGGGCTCTGGGGATTGAGCCCACGGCAATGTACCCTGATGTACTTTTATGGTATGGCATATCCGGCCCGAGTGGCCCTGGCAGTGCAACTTCTACTCTAACCTACTTCCCCATTTGCCCTGAGCAAGTGATCCTGAGCCCAGCTCCCACAGCCACGTGGCCTGCTAGACCCCTGAGTCTATGCCCAGAACCTTAACTCTGCCAGTCGAGTACTTTCCCAAAAGCTGATAACTCACTTTTCTTCCATAGGGTAACATTGAATGGTTTCACTTGAAAATTCTTCTAAGTGTAGAGTTTCTAAACTTTAAAATATTCACCTAAAATCAGCAGAGTAACGAAAACGAAAATACTCACCTGCTATCAGGAGAGATCCCAGTGCTGGATCTTGGTGGCCAGCACTGACCCTGAAAAGTAATTACAACCATACTTACCGCTAACTCAATTTTCTTCCATAGGAAACCATTGACTATTTTTCTGTGAAATTTCTTCTGTCGATTTTTGCAAACTACAAATATTCTTCAAAAATAGCACCAACTGTGAAAACGTAATTACTTACCTGTTTTAGATAGATCTCCCAGTGCTGAACCTAGGAGCCCAGCACTGGATTTCAAAAGTAACGAGAACATACTTTACCTGTAACTTGAATGTTCTTCCATAGGAAACCATTGACTGTTTTTCTGTGAAATTTCTTGTGTCGATTTTGCAAACTTACAAATATTTGTTAAAAATCGCATGTATAACCTAAACGCATTCTCTCAACTGCTTACAGGTGGTTCACTAGTGCTGGATCCAGGATCCAACACTGAACTAGAAAAAGTAACAATAGCCCCACTTAACTGCTAAGTGAATTTCCTCCCATAGGATAACATTGGTGATTCTATTAGAAAAAGTTTCTGTGTCAACTTTTAAAATACCAAAATGTTGCTTAAACATCACAACAGTAACTAAAACGTATTTACTCACCTGTTTCGAGGTACTGTCCCAGGACTGAATCTAGGATCCAGTCCTGGAGTTAGAAAAGTAATCCTTAAAGTAACTAATTGCATTTAACTTGAAATTCCCATTGAGCTCAATGTATTATTGTGTTTGAAATTGCGTTGCCTATTGCAACCACTGCAGCTATTATATTCAAAAGTCTATTGCCTTTTGAAAAGTATTTATCTAAAGCATCTCAATCTGAGAAAGTATATTTTGATACCTACTGTTGGTTCTAAAATAAAACAACTACCTATTTTTATACAAAAACCATTGGCCTAGAGTTCAGTTCTTGAGTGAGTGAGGCCATTTGCTGACTGAGTGTGTGCAACAAATGTTTTACACTGTCCTCTGATACTGCCTTACTGCTCGACCAAGCTACCTCTTTAGAGAGTAAGGTTATATCTAACTTTAGCCTCTGCCAAACCTCTGGGGACGGTGGACTCTGTACACAATGTACCTATTTGGGAACAGTATATACAAGCCACTTTCCTACAATAATGTAGGGACGTGTACAGTATCTTGTACAGTATCTTTTCCAAGTCTTGGCACCAGGTACAATCCAGGCACAAACCAATGTCATCACATTGTAAGGCGTGGACGGCGGCTTGGAGGCTCTATCCGTCAGTCGTTTAAATCCATCCAGCCGAGGCCACTCTTCGTCCTCACTCATGTCTACTAATGGATTTTGAAGTGTAATTGGAACCCGTTGATCAGTTACGGGCTTTCCTTGACCTGTGACCTTTCTTATCACGTTTGCTTTCCCATGAGAAACACATTCTCTGCGTCAGGTGATGCGCGTTTCACATCATCTCCCTGTCACTGGAAGAGCTACACTTTTAAGGCGCACCAGATTAGCCTGTAGACAGGGATGCTGTTGGAGACATGCTCACTGTGGGAGACTGGGAGACCTGCTCACTGTGGGAGACCTGCTCACTGTGGCAGACCTGCTCACTGTGGCAGACCTGCTCACTGTGGGCCGCGCCATCTCTGTGTTTCCATCCAAGGCACTGCTGCTGTTTAGGTCTGTTCATTGACTTCTCTCCTCAGGCCGGGTCTGCTGCCTCAGCTCATGAGTCTGTGTTTGACCTCATAGTCGCAGGTTGAAATGTTAGCAGATCCACTCCGTCTTTCATCCTCCCATGGTTGATAAAATAAGTACCATTCAGTTGGGTGACTATGAACTTCTGTTAATCAGATGCAAGATGCACATTGGGCGAATGTGTAAACACGGTATGTGTCTGGCTCTCCTTAACGGAGCATACTTGGGGCCGTTTCACAAAGATTTTGCTACAACTTATTCTTGTACTACTTGTGATTTGCTCCTGAACTCCAACAGTACTGCTGTAAGCCACCAATTTAGCATGTCAGACACTCTTTTGGGGGATGCAGGGGCTAATATTTCTACACTGAGAATAAAACTCGAAGATAAATATTCACACCGCCCCCAAGCCTGTGAGGTTTGTGCTGAATTAGAATCCCCAGTTATTAGGGAATTTCCATACATCTCCACGAGTTGCAGCGATTGGATACTCTCATGGGTGATTGGCCGTGCTCTACAAATTCACATAACATAACAGAGGGGGCAAGGAGAACAGACGAGGGAGCCACAGGGCCCGGTGAGGTACCGTGGTCTTTCTAGAGCGTAGGAGCTTGGTGTTGTGATAATAATAGACAAATCTCAATTTCCTCAAGATTGGTGGTTAAAATGCGCAGTGAGCTTTACATCTGAATTTCTCTAACACCGCTGATGATTTTCTCCCCAACAAGTCACGGTTCACATTCTCCATTTCGTGGCCACTGTGTATATTAGTCATCACACCCTTCATGTTACGCACATTAAATGAATCATAAGAACATTCTCAACTATGTTAGTTAATGTGCGTGTTTTTCACCTCTCATCACACGATTAGGTTGACGCAGCCTTCTGGTTCCTCTGACAGAACTGATTGAACTAGTTTGATCTCCACACATGGATTGCTACTCTGATGTCAGTGCAGTGTTTGTGACCTCACACCCTTCCTTTACCCCGATCACGGGTTAACCACACCACCTGGCTATTGTGGTAGAATAGTTTGCTCTTCATGGAGGGAATCTCTCTGAAATGTCAGTGTCTGATACCGCCACGCCCTTCTTAGTACAAACCTGAGTCAAGCCACTGAGTCATATGGCTTCAACCCTGGAGGTGGAAATGGAGAAGCCATTACAAGGTATTATATTGCCACGCTCCACCCGTCTCAGGTACAGGCAGCAAGGAACATTGGTTTCATGTTGTGAAACGCAGGGAGAACTACCGTCATTTGTCATTTGGAATTTTACTGGCTCCTCATAAAATAGCAAGACATATTCGACTTTGTTCTAAATTATGTTAGAAAGCAAAGTGATCAAAGGAGCTAATTTTTTGTTGTTTTCAATGGATCATTTCCAAAAGATTGCAGGAATCTGGCTGTCACTGGGAGGCCATTGTTCTCTTTGTCAGAACCTTTGTTTTTATTATCACTATGAAAGTTAAAACAAAGTATGCAAACGAACTGGCTTTTAAAGCATCTCTGTGAAAACAAGCTCCAAACACATCCAGTGGCTTTGATCTTAAAAACAGCAATATATTGTTGTTTGTATTTGATAAGTAATTGTTAAAGAAGCAAAGTATAGAGGCCCACCACTGCTTCTGTGTCTAATGCAGGGGCCACAAACATTTTCTGTAATAAGAACTACTCATGTTCAATTAAAATCATCATGGGCTACTAATATTTTTAGTGCTCTAATAGGGACTTCTTCAAACAAAATGATATTAGTGGTTACCGCATGCAGCATTATCAGCAGTGATCACTTCAGTTCATCAGGCATGGTTGCCTGCAGTAATGCAATCTGCAATGCCACTATGTTGATAACACATAACAGCCATAGATTAAATGCCACTGGCATCAAGGTAATAATATTAGTGATATTGTATGATTTTTTGCTGGAAAAATCACCATTAAATATATTTCGGAAATCAGTTTTTCTCCAAATTCTGTGTTATAAATTCTTAAAATACACACATTTTCATCCTAAAAAAATGATTTTCAATTTTGGGATCCATATATCAATGCAATCAGGTCAGAAGGGCTCTATTCTTTCTAGAGCTTTCATACAATTGAAGCCAGAGTTACTTGACCTTTTGTGTGGTAGCTCGAGAAACTCCCCCCTCCTCGAAATCTCTCAAAGCAAAATCCTCTGAAATCTATATTTATCTTTGTTTCTTGAATGAAAGCAACAAAACCTAATGTCACCAACATGGATCTCATTACGCTCCTCGTAAGTCTTCCTCACCACAGTAACAACATAGTGAGTTTCAGCTCCCCCCAAGGAACTCTCCAAGCAAATTAGCACTCAAGCCACCCCCATCCCTCCCTAACATGGACGATCTCCTTCACCCCTGACCTACCATGAGAGGAGGCATGACCCGCCCCACTTCCTTTTCCTCTATCAAGCCCCACTACCAAAAACATGAAGCCAATATCAAAACAGGGAAAGGAGAGATGGGACCTGAAGGAAGTGACCCAATTAGGGCCACCCGGGTGACTCGGGACCACCTCTCAGCCTTCCAAACAAATGAAGAGTCAGACAGTAGAGAATACAAACCAAGTTATTTTCTTAGTATTTGCTCGAGGGGAGTCCAGTCTGTCCAGCCTCCTTAGACAGCTGCCAAGGAGACTGACCCCTGTCCACACAGTAACACAAAATGTGCATTTCGAACACCTCTAAACCCCGCCCAGACTGGAATTTTCCAGCCTGGGCACTAACGAACAAAGGAGTACAGAAATGCCAGCTACCATCTTGAGAACTGGTACGTGTTATCTTAGTTTTAAGGTTACTTCACCTGTGCTCGTCTCTTTAGGATCGGACCAGGGCTTACTCAAGAGGAAAGGTATGCAGAGACAGAATGATCTATTCATTAAGGCAATGGAACTCAAATTTGGATAACACTAAAGAGAAACAATCAACGCTGCTTAACTGCTGAGGCAAACATTATGAGTCAGGAGCATATTATTTCGATCATGGCACAAAATGGCGGCTGAATATAAAATGGTGCCACAAATGCTAACTTAACTCGCATAATGGTAGAAGGAGTCAGCTAGATGCATTTTCAGTCCAAGAGAACTCATGTGGCGAGGAAGACTGCACTCGGAGTACAGAAGATACGGGAAAGTAACTGGAAACCAGGGAATCTTCTCTTGTTCAGTGTGCTTCACATTGTTTGCTATTAACCTGGTTTCTTTAAGTCTGAGATTTACCCCGCAATCAAGCATATAGTGTTCTAATCATGCACTTCGTGGAGGCTTGGTGTTAGGAATAAACAGCAATTGCAAAGTTCATCAACTGTGTGCAATGCCTGGCAACAAATATAATCAATTAGTGAAATACCTTACATTTCTAATGAACTTTTGCATACATATTAGATGTCCTGCTTCCTTTCAGTAAACCACCATGCTAGAAGTCACAGTGTATACCCTCACTGCGAGGGAGAAACCATCCCCTTGCAGTAGCCACGGAGAGTATAATTCAATGTAAGTAGGGTGTGCATCTCCATTTTTACTGCCTCTCGCACATGCATATACACTTCTTAAACCACATGCGTTTCCACAGCGGCAGGTGGTGAAGTTAGTGTATGAAACTGAAGCACTATTTTCACAGGAAGTATACGAGAAGGAAAAACCTTTCATGGTAACTCACTTTTTTATGAAAAAGAGAAAAAAGATAGTTATAAAAAATTATTTCCCAGTCCTGCACATGTGGATTCTTCACATATACAGGGTCACAAGAAACAAACAAACCCCAGAAATGCTTGTGAATAACATGCATTTAGGCATGTAAACATTTGAGGCTTAATTGACAAACATTTGGTTTGGGAGCTATACTTAGCATCACAAAAATGGATTTAGTGTAGAACTTCCCAGATAATGATGTACAGATGCAGGATTTGAGGAATTTTCCGACAATAAATCTAATTTATAATCTTGGAAAAGCCATCATAAAGGTGGATTACCCTCTGTTGCAAGAATTTTTTTAGGAGTGTGAACATGGGTGTTTGAGGAGAGAGGCATGGTTGTGGCCACAAGGAGCAAGCAAAGCTGAGGCTATTCATTTCTGACACTTAAAGGAAATTTACATGTCAATCGGGTGCACAGTCATAAATCTCTCACTTGTGTAGACATGTGCATACTCAACTGGAGATTGATGTTTTTCTACTGAATCGGACTCTGTAACATCAACTTTTCGCATTGGAAGGCTGCCATCATGGAACACTTACGTTTTATCTGACATCTTGCTCTGTCTCAGATGAGAGTTTCTTTCTGCCTTGTTAATTATAAATAGTGTTTCAATATTTTTTTAATGGGACCTGCTTTGAATCCATATCTTTTGTGAATATTTGTTTTGTAATTCATTTGTAAAAAACTAACCTATTATATATAATATTATTTCAATGTTGCAGGGGTCAGAAGAAAGCAATCGAGAATTTAGTTGGCATTGGTTTTATAAATTGGAAGATATTCATCTGGGAAACAGTGATACAAATATCATCCAGGCAATTCATGATATAAAGTAAACACAAGGAGATGATAAAGGGAGTGCTGAAATTTGTCAAACACACCCCCAGTCACAGATCTGAGTTGAATCCAACATCATTGTTTAGCTCACTTTGCCACCCCAGTTCAGACAAAGCTATATGCAAATCAGTCTTGACCCTGTGCCTCATGGGAACAGTCCAGCCCGAACTGCCAAGCCATGTCTTCCCTGGACTAGAAACAAGCATCCAGGGACCGGTTTCAGGCTAACAGCCCTCAACAGCCAGGCTAGCTTGAACCCAGTGGCAAAGTGAGCAAGGGGCCCACGTCTGGGCATACCCTGCCAACTTAGGGCGAACAAAGCAACCACAAGGAGAGGATGGACGGAGTGCTGAAATTTGTCAAACACTCACCCCCAGTCACAGATCTGGGTTGAATTCAACATCATTCTTTAGCTCACGTTGCCTCCCCAGTTCAGACACAGCTATATGCAAATCAGTCTTGACCCTGTATCTCATGGGAACAGTTCAGCCCGAACTGCCAAGCCATGTCTTCCCTGGACTGGAAACAAGCATCCTGGGACTGGTTTCAGGCTAAAAGCCCTCATCAGCCAGTCTAGCTGAACCCAGTGGCAAAGTGAGCAAGGGACCCACGTCTGAGCATACCCTGCCAACTTAGGGCGAACAAAGCAAACACAAGGAGATGATGGAGATGATGGACGGAGTGCTGAAATTTGTCAAACACTCACCCCCAGTCACAGATCTGGGTTGACTCCAACATGATTCTTTAGCTCACTTTGCCACCCCAGTTCAGACACAGCTATATGCAAATCAGTCTTGACCCTGTGCCTCATGGGAACAGTCCAGCCCGAACTGCCAAGCCATGTCTTTCCTGGACCAGAAACTAGCATCCTGGGACTGGTTTCAGGCTAACAGCCCTCATCAGCCAGGCTAGCTTGAATCCAGTGGCAAAGTAAGCAAGGGATCCACGTCTGGGCATGCCCTGCCAACTTAGGGCGAACAAAGCAAACACAAGGAGGTGATGGACGGAGTGCTGAAATTTGTCAAACACTCACCCCCAGTCACAGATCTGGGTTGAATCCAACATCATTCTTTAGCTCACTTTGCCACCCCAGTTCAGACACAGCTATATGCAAATCAGTCTTGACCCTGTGCCTCATGGGAACAGCCAGCCAGAACTGCCAAGCCATGTCTTCTCTGGACCGGAAACAAGCATCATGGGACCAGTTTCAGGCTAACAGCCCTCATCAGCCAGGCTAGCTTGAAGCCAGTGGCAAAGTGAGCAAGGGACCCACGTCTGGGCATACTTTCCAACTTAGGGCGAACAAAGCAAACACAAGAAGATGATGGACGGAGTGCTGAAATTTGTCAAACAGTCACCCCCAGTCACAGATCTGGGTTGAATCCAACATGATTCTTTAGCTCACTTTGCCACCCCAGTTCAGAAACAGCTATATGCAAATCAGTCTTGACCCTGTGCCTCGTGGGAACAGTCCAGTCCGAACTGCCAAGCCATGTTTTCCCTGGACCGGAAACAAGCATCCTGGGACGTGTTTCAGACTAACAGCCCTCATCAGCCAGGCTAGCTTGAAGCCAGTGGCAAAGTGAGCAAGGGACCCACGTCTGGGCATACCTTGCCAACTTAGGGCGAACAAAGCAAACACAAGAAAATGATGGACGGAGTGCTGAAATTTGTCAAACAGTCATCCCCAGTCACAGATCTGGGTTGAATCCAACATCATTCTTTAGCTCACTTTGCCACCCAAGTTCAGACACAGCTATATGCAAATCTGTCTTGACCCGGTGCCTCATGGGAACAGTCCAGCCCGAACTGTCAAGCCATGTCTTCCCTGGACCGGAAACAAGCATCCTGGGACCAGTTTCAGGCTAACAGCCCTCATCAGCCAGGCTAGCTTGAATCCAGTGGCAAAGTGAGCAAGGGACCCACGTCCGGGCATACCCTGCCAACTTAGGGCAAACAAAGCAAACACAAGGAGATGATGGACTGAGTGCTGAAATTTGTCAAACTCTCACCCCCAGTCACAGATCTGGGTTGAATCCAACATCATTCTTTAGCTCACTTTGCCACCCCAGGGCCAAGTAAGCCTCTTCATTTCCTAGATCATTGTGCCATGAGCATTTGGTGGATGACTGATCCTCTTCACTCAATAAATAATGATTCATTTAAGGGCTTGATAGCACAATGCCTGCGGTCCGTGTACTCTTTATTCCTCTGTATATTCTGCCATGGGCACTCACATACCTCGATGCAGTAGAACAGAACACACGGTCATACCTGCATCTCTGAACCTAAACTTTAAGCACAGCAACACTTGTCGGTGGACACAGACCTCGAAACAGAGCTAAGAGCAATGCTGACAGTCAAAGAAGAATGTTTAGCTACTGCATTTCACTGCAACACGCCATGTCAGTTAGTCCATGGCCTGATGCCCAGAACGTGCCTCCTTAACCTTGCTGAGTGAATTGACAATGGTCTTTTTAATTTACATTTCTGGTGCTGCTCTGTTGCTACCTGTCCACTGGTTTCTATTGAATGGAAGCAGATGTTACAGATGGGCGCCCTTTTTTTTTGGTCCGATTCTTTTCGAGGAATGACTATTTCCTCTGTCTTTTTTTTTTTTAATCCTGCATACCGTGGCCCACAACCATGTATAAACAATGACAGCTTGCAGCAAATTATACAACGAGAACCATCTCACCCAACACAACCTGAAACACAAAAGGAAAGTCCAAGACATTTAGGTCTTGTTTCACTTGACACATTTTCACTGCATCGTGTGACATTTTAGTCCACATTTTCAAGGCTTAAAGCAGTGCTTAACTTGAGCCGGTGGTTTCTGAGCACTGGCACTTAATTGTCAGCACCGGGACCTATGACAATCTGCCATAAGGTGGTACTGTCTGGCTAATTTAGAGGTCACTACAACAACAGTTAATTATTAACTCAATGTACATTAAAAATGAACATTCGAGGCCTGCCACCCAAGCCATTCTTATAGCTTTGGGGGCCCTCGGAATTGTCACACTTGTAGGAGTGTGAATGTTAGTGCTTGTGCTGTTACTTTCTGTGGTGACGCTGGCAGGGGCAGTATGAGGAACCAGGTTCAGTGGCCTCCTGACGAGAGCCCTGGCTCTTATTTCTTTACAAATTAAGCACTGGCTTAATGACACACCACGACTTCAAAGCGGCCTCTCAGTGGATGATGTCACAACAGACCTCAAAACCACAGCTGACATCATCGAACAAACATTGCAGAATCCCTGCTGTTGGTGACGCAGGATTCGCCTAAGACAACTATGCCTTTGCCCAACACCACGGGCCTCTTCGAAGAACATGTTACACTGGAGGGTGGGGGGCCCTGAATCGAATGTTGGGTAGAGGGGGCCCTGCGACATTCATCTTGAGCCGATGGGCAAGTACGGGTACACAGTCACCATGTTATTGTTAACTACGAATGCAAGGCGCAGTGGAAGTTTCATTATGTGGGCACAGCCCTGGACAAAGCAACTGACTCACAACCCTCCAAGCGGCCACCGGATGCTCTCAATCCTCGTCGAAGCAGCGCCGCCTTTCATGGCATTACAGAATACAAAGCTGTATTACAACAGAGGGCATTTTAATCAATAGCCTGCCGGGTATCTCTCCTGCACCGAATTGTTGAATTGTTCGGGTTGGTCTTGTTACACTTGAATGATGGCACGGAGCACTTTCTCCACCTGGCATCGTTTACATTATTAGTCATTCGCAGTGTCCCGTCGAGAAAGAAAGTTGCCACAAAGAAATGCTAAGCTTTCGACCAGCCTTTTCAAAATTCAGTCAGACGGCATAGAACCCTGAAAGCAGGTTCATTATGCTGGAAACACACGTTTGGTTTTGGCGTGATGAACGCAGATTGCAAGGCAGTACATTAGACAGTCCTCTAGGGGGCAGCCTTACCTCTTTGTTCTCTAATGAAGCCCCTGCTCTGCTTGTCCGAGTATGTCAAATAATATGTTTAGGGTTTTCTAAGCCGCGTTATTTATTTTCTATACTATTGTTAGGTCGCTTGTCTTCAGGTTGCAAAGTAACTTATTTGCAAAATGCATAGCACACTGTAGGAAGTTTCTTTCATTTCAACATTTCTTTGAACACCGCTCAGTTTAATGATTGCAACAGTATGTAGCTTAGGGCACAAACAAAAACAGAATGAAGGAGCTTGCAATAGTGGAAACGTAAGCGAGACCATGAGAAAACTAATAAGGGCGAAGAAGGCATTGTGGGTAAAGAAACTGGATTTAATTAAAATAAAACAAGCATTGGCAAAGCCAATAGGTCTGCTGATAAAACTACATTTTGGCTAAAAGCTACAAAAAATGGTCTCACAAAGCAGACTTTGTCAACGCGGTCTCTGGCACCGGGAGGAGCTGTTTTGTGTGGCAGTGCTAAAGCAACATGAGATCGTAGAGCACAGCACTGTAGTTGTTGCGATTGGGTTGTGTGAAAGTAATCATAGAACAACAAAGACAAAAACTTGGCTAAGCTGGAGAAATGACAACACTGCATCCCTTAATATGCTGTAGGCTCTGCACATGAACCTGTACCTCATGGCTCCGAAACACACCGGCGTCCAAAGTCAGACTCTGGCTGACACTTCCGGTATGCAGAATAAAACCCCCTCCACGCCCTTCTACTGAAAAACGTTCACTTTATCGGAAGGACGAATTCAAACACATTATTTTACAAAACAGCTAGGGATGCTGCTTTGTCCAACCAAGCCTTTAGATCTTAAGTGCAAACAACAAGAAGACCCCTCCATCACCCATGCAGCTAATGTATACCACCGTTAAAAGTGTACCCGGAACCATACTGGACCTAGGCATTAGACCTGCTTTTGGTGTACACCATATCAACTGTCATCTCATTACTTATGTGTCATCTAGCTGCTGGTTACATAAAATTGCACCAACATTTCGTCTGGAAGAGCTGCCAGAAAGTACATTCTACGACATTTGAATACTACAAGTTGTAATTTCTGAATAGAGTGGTCAGGAGGTGACGTTAACGTACATCAATATAAACAAATAAATATATTACTAGGTCTATATCACCCATCTAGTCAACTGTAATCACGTACCCCCTGGACCACCCCTCTCTTCTTGCAGCATTCCTTAATAACCACAGCATTGACGACCCTCTATGTTAAAGCCAAATGCACTAAAAATTCTAATTGGATCCCGAAAGAATCTGAGCACAGATTCAAGTGCATCCCTGCCTCCAGTGGATGACAGACAAGTGGCTCTGCGTTGATGGTGCAACATCTGAGATCTTATTCATTCACCCCCAAAAACCTGAATATCTTACTCCGATCTCACCTCTCACTGGCTATTCCTCCAGCCATCTCCAGTTCTATCAGGAAGCATTAAGTTATGATCAACACACTCTCTTTCTCCTCCCAAATTAACTCTGTGACCAAAACCGTGTTCTCGAGCCACTCCATGGGGTACTTCCACTCCTTCAAACCTAAGACAATATCCCTCTCGCAGTGCTGCCGGGCGGTGGGGCGGGGCAGGAGAGGGGCAGGGTGGGGACTGGGGGGTAGTAGAGTCCAACATAAGACGGATAGGAGTAAGGTAAGTCATTAAATAAATAAAACAATTTACCTTGCGCGTGCTGCATCGCCAACTTGGCGATGCAGCACGCGTAAAGTAAATTGCTTTATTTATTTACCTTACTCCTGTCTGTCGTATGTCGGACTCCACTACCCCCCGCCCTGCCCCTCCCTGGCCCCGCAGCACTCCCACGGCGAGCCGCCACTGCACTCTCGTCATGGCAGTGCCCCCCCACATCAAGTATTACAAAGCAGTCTATGGAGCTCTCCCGTTCAATATTCTGAGTAGGCTGTAAAGAGCACATAACTTTGTGGACCGACTCATCAATGGATTGAAAAGCTTGAACCAGTGGCGTAGCTACACCTTTTGTCACCCGTGGCGGTCCCTGCGTTTGCCGCCATGCGACTGCCGCAGGTAACAGCAGGGGTGCTGGAGGTCCCTGCGTTTGCCACCATGCGACAGCCGCAGGTAAGAGCAGGGGGACCCCGCCACCCCCGTCAGGGGCAGACCGCCTCCCCCACAGCCCCCTTGCTACACCACTGGCTTGAACTCTATCGCCCCAGTCTTAAAAAAGCCTTCAATATTGATCCTTAATATCCACTATCTTGTAAAAAACAGTGAGGGCTGAGTCATCTTATAAGGCTTTTGTAAAATGAAATAACTCATTCATCTCATACTGTATGAATGTTGCCCTTTCCTGTTGTGAGACCACCCCATTTACTTTGTGTTCTGCGTGTGCCCTGTAATGGACCACTATTAGTATTTTCAAAGGTAAGCTTACCCTTGCGGCTGCCTGACTACGCCTGTCCTTTGAATAATATTACGGGGCCCTTTTGCAGTAATATTGTGCCCTGGACAGTGAGCAAAGTCAGGCATCATCTGCAACTTTCGAAAACTGAAAAAATGAATATTTGGAACCATGGGGAAAGATTATTTTAATATTGCCTAAAAGCACTTTTTAAAGTAATGTATTTTTAATGGACAGAAAGGACTGCTCCTTCTTCAAAGATTTGAAAACAATGAACAAGGACAGCTCATGTTTTAACCTAGAGGAAGACAAGCCACTTAAGGTTCGAGCCAGGCTCCGGCTCGGCTCGAGGTCCTCTTAGAATCTCCTGTCCAAAAGGAGTCGAGCTTCCATCTGGAGTCTGCGTGTCACCCTTGCTAAGAGTTAAAAACAAAGTATTAACCTTTGTGGTAAAAAGGAGAGACCCAGATATCAATTTAGTGGCTGATTCGTACAAAGTGAAACCAGAAGACCTGGGATCAATCCCAGCTTTCCCAATTAACGAAACCGTGTGATCTTAGATAAATATATTGTTTCATCTATCCCTCTTCATCATTAATCTCATCAAACCTATATTGTGACTTATTAATGTCAAAGTTGTCGCAGGTTTAAAAAATGCACTTTTTAAATTTGAAGAGACTTTATCATATTTTATGTGATGTTTGTTGTATGATTTCCATGGCAAACATATCCAGGGCTCAGCTTGTGCAAGGGCTCTTCGAGCCACACCAGTCCTTCGGCTTGGCTCACCCTGTTCATTTTTTGCCGCGTTCAGCTCTGTTTAAACCAATTTAACTTTTACAATAGCAGAGTGACCTCTTTGGCCTGGTGCAGCAAAAGCTATGTTGAAAAAATAGGGTGTATGTTGGTAATTGTGAGTCCAAGGTGGCTCACTAAGAAGAAACATGTAATCTTACTCAGATGTGAAAATATCAAAATATCAGAATTTCCAATGTAAGATGAATGTACCCGTTTGGGGACTTTGGGGAAGGTGTTGCGTATTATACCACTTTATTTGTAGCCATTGTACAGTCATGTATAATGTTTGCGTTGAGTTACGTAGACGCGTATGCATTCTTATTGTTTCTCTAATCTCTTAACAACAAAACACTGCACAGATGTGAGCTCTGCGGATGACTGGTCTGCATCCTCCTGCTCCTGCATCTGTGCATCCTGCCATTGCTCCCTTCCTGTTCCTGTATGTGTGCTTCCGGCCTCTGTCCCCCAACCTGACTCACTTCAGCAGAGTGCAAATCCATCCTTGTAGATTAGAAAACCACTCCTTGCCCCCAGTCTGCTGTTAGGTCCAGCCGAACTCAAAAGGTACATTCACCCCAGAGGCGTAGCTACCACTAGTGCAGCAGGTGCAGTGGAGCCAGGGTCCGGAGTACTGAGGAACCCATGGAACCCTGATAATTGCTGTGTTTTACTATCCCAACTGTAGTCAAAGGAGCCATTTTACTTGCTTGCACCAGGGCCCATTGCATTCCTGCTACACTACAGCTTCAGCCGAGCTCGTTAGTCACTGACAGGCTTACACTCCCAGGCAGCGCACTCCAAGAGGGGCTGAGTGTTCCACAATTCATATTAATGTTTTAGCTCACTGGCACTCTCGGCAACATCTCTGTCGGCCAATAGCCCTGCATGGTACTGAGAGCTGTTGACTGCTTTTTTGTCCTTCCTTCCTCTGCTGCACAAGCCGGCGGTGGAAAGTAGCCAAAGCTCCCAGGCCTGTGGCCAACATTGAACAGCACTGCTCGCTCTGTGCTTTGCAGTGCTAGCCCAAGTGGAAGTAGCCCTGTCACCGGCACTCGCGCCCAGTCCCCAGTTGTCTCCCTTCCTGTGTCTGAGCTCTGTGCCCTCACTCTGCCTTCCCTCTGCCCCAGGGGGGAGCTAGGCCGTTTATCCTGGCTGTACCTGTGCGGCAGGTGGTGGTAGCTAACACAATATGTATCCTCATCTCTTTTTCCGGCCTCAAATTGCGGGCACAAACAGAGCTGGGAACAGATCTCAAAGATGTTATTGGAACAGAGTAGTGAACAGCTCTGTTAATATTATTGTTCTTATCTGTATAGAATATTTAATAACAAATATTTCTTAGGATTCTAGGACCTTCACAAATTGCTTCAGAAGCCAAAAGGCATGTGATGGTTGTGGCTGTTCCACTCCAAGGCTGACCTGTATGTTTCGCGTGCAATCTGATGCCATTTGTTGTCTGGAGGTGCATGTTGCTGCATCTCTGTGATTGTCACCATATTGGTGCCTGTGATCTTCACAAATGTTTCCAGTAGTACACAAGGAGTTTTACGCAAATTGTAAATGTCAATGCGCACACCTTCTGCCCAATTCATAATTCTCCAGATTGTCCACAACCTTGTGAATCTTCAAGGGTAAGTGGGGCCAGAACACCTGAAAAAGTTTTTCATTGTTATTCCTTTTCCTTCTTTATCCCTCAAATAAATGTGTGTATTTAGGTGTATTTTAGACCAGTCTGTCTCCTAATCCCTGTGTTTTATGAGATTTAGGTCCCGAGTACTCATTGAGCGGAACAATATTACCGAGATGACTTCTGCCCTGCCTGATCACAACTAGGCTGGTGTTCCTCATCCTGTTTTCTTGGGTGCAGAAAAACTAGACCCCTTTTTACTGGCCAGAAAAATAGTCTGGTAAAATTGCCATAGGCTTGGATTGGAAAAGCAACCAGAACTTGTCCCACGGCCCTGCCCGCCCTCCTTGGATAGGCAGGGGTCATGCAGTGCTCCTCCCTTCCATGGGACTTCTCCTCCTACTCTCACCTGCCCTCCTGACTCTCCACCGTCCCCGCCTTACCTCAGCCCCTCCCCGCACACATTCATCAACTGCCCAGAGCAGGTGGTAGTGTGGGTTTAAACCCCGCGGATAAGGAAATTATCTGGGTGCAAATCTTTAGCCCCATTCTGAGGGGTTTAACCCATAGTTCACAGTTTACTGTTTGCACCCACAGAAGGAACGTTTTGTGGTACGATTGAACTTAGATGTCCAAACATGTTGCGGTCTAAAAGAATACACCCTCGACATCTTGTCGGGTCTGCCAGGGTGAATGCAATCAATTGCGGCCTAAAAGAATACACCCTCGACATCTTGTCGGGTCTGCCAGGGTGAATGCAATCAATTTAATTATTTCTACTGCATAATGCAATGGGCATTTTATTATTAGCTCTGGGGTGAGCTAAAATCATCGGATTCTATTAAAGTTATATATGGAACATACGTACTTGTATGGGTTCTAACAGAGCCTTCTTCAAACATTTATCTCTTGTTGTGTCATTCACATATTTCTTCCACCCACTACAGCATATAGAATGGGGCATTGGCTCAGCCCACTTCGACCATTGGTAACTGCACCGTGAGTGACAGCCTTATACTCTTTTGCAAGAGAACAGGGCACATATAGCAGTTCTCTTCAGTGTAAGGCGCTATCAGGGTTATGCGTGCTTTTTGAGACCAAACCTATTTTTGATTTTAGCCATTTTTTCCATATTGGTAAGGGCCCAGCAGATCCCCCAATAATACAGTTTTACAAAAAACAGAACAAAACAAGCATTGGTAGAGCCGGAAGTCTAGCAGCCAATACCAGATCGATTAACTTAGCTAAAGCTAATGCTTGTTTCATGTTGGCAAGGGCCGTGCAACTCATTCAACAATAAAGTGTTTCAAAAACCCTGACAAAACAAGCATTGGTAGAGCCCAAATGACTGCAAGCCAGCACCAGAGCTGACTTGCAGTGCTAATGCTTGTTTGATATTGGTAGATCCCTCAATAATAAAGTCAACAATAACCATGATAAAACAAGCATAGGCAAATCAAAAAGGCTGGCAGCCAGCACTATTTGCTCTGCTAATGCTTGTTTTCGGTTTATATACCATAGCGGCCGTTCAACTATAATAGAACGTATGTTAGTTGCAGCTTTCCCTAAAATGCCGCAGGAAGTTTGACTTCTCGCGATATTCTTTGACGGGCATAGAACTGGCCCTGTTAGCAATTGTCTGCAGCCGTTCACCCATGCTCTTCTAAATGTGACAGTCACATCAGAGATACGGCTGTGATCTCAAACTTGTCAGCACAAGTTTGCTTTTTTTAATCTAATAGGTTATTTGTGAACCCTCTTCCGTACAAAGCAACCCCAGCTGGTAAATAAAACATGACACAGTGTGGAAATTAAGCAAGCCCTTCAGAATTATTTTCTTTCCGGAAGACGAGGCTGGGCTTTGAAAGACAAGTGGCCATATCTGAGCGCACAGCTATGTCACGTTAGCAAAAACAAACAGACATTACCGTGATTAGAGACAGCTGGGACTTGCTAACTCAGCAGATGGGGGGAGGCACGGAGTGCTGACAGGGCACCCCGAACAGAGCTCCCAGGTGATCCGTCCATTGACTGTGACACAAGCAATCAGTGGAACAGCTGGACGGGCGAGCCCAGTGTGTCTGACCCCCAGCCACACACGCAGGGCTGACAGACATCGGTAGCCAGTGACCAGGAGCAAAGGCAACCTGCAGGGCAGTGCATCGGGACAGCGAGGGCGGAACTGTCTACAAACATTGGCATCCAACAGGAAGAGCACCTCCTTTTGTTTTAAACTTTTGATCGCGATAGAAAGTACAGGCAGCCATTTAGTGTGCAGTACAAAGGTCATTTAGTGCAAAACCCATTTTCTGCACAGATAAAGGCTTGTGTGAATTTTATATAACATAACGTGTATTTGTAAAGCGCACGTTCACCCAGGAGGATATCTTGGTGCTGAATAGCAGATTTTTATTGTTACCCAACTCAATGGTACGTTAATTGTGGCGTTAAAGCTGCCTGTTAGCCTACATCCCTATATATGTGGATATAGAAAAAAAATAGAAAAAAGTAAAAAAGGGCAGAAACACTACAGTGTTAATCAGTCCCGTTCAATAGAATGGCTCTCCAATTATATTGTATGTGTCACCAGCAATGGTTCATTACGACATGACAATGCTTAGCAACCACATAGGACACCTGCTCGCCTTGAGTTCGAACGAAAGGGTAAGTGACCTTGCAGTGTCACACGCGACTGACACACACACAGGCATGCTACCGCCAATACAGGTGAGAAGGGTTGAGTCAAACATTTGTTGATTTGGGGCTCCTAAAATATAAATAGATAAAACTGCCCCCTTGTTTAAATAAAGATGATTTGACTAAAGCACCTTTGGTAGAAGTTTTAGACACGAATTAGGAACCTTGTTACAGCGTCCAAACTCTTTTGAATGGGACCCTACAGCTCATTCTGGCTGAACCGATTCGTATTAGAAGGCGCATTCCAAAACCAAAACTGTATGTAGGACATTAAAGGCAGAGTGCCCAAGGCAAGCCATTTTGGATAGTGGATCTAACACCTGACGTAGATCCCAAATTGGTTCTTTCTAAGTATGGAAGTGATTCAAAAAAAGAGGCTTACAAACACCTTGGACCTTGAACAAACCAAGAGTTCTGGTTCACCTAATTGTCCTGATGTTCTCTTGAAACAGCACTGCAGAGCTATTTGTTTCATAGGAAATTCTATTTCCTTTGAAATGGCTATTTCCTTGAAATGACGTACAGGCATGTTGTTAAAGACTGATTCATAGTTAAAATATCTGGCAAAGTTTGAAATAGGTCCATAAGCACAGTCGTCTGTATGGCGAACTTTTACCAGGGAAACAGGACCGTGTGAGGGAGCTTTTTCCACTATGATAAAGGCCAATTTTCTACTCACAAAAGCAGTGGTGGCTCCTTCGTAATGGTGGTGGAGCGTTGCCTCACTGGCTCATAGCCAGCAGCTAAAAAATAAAACAATATTTTATTGTTTTATTTTTCAGCTGCTTGCGGAGCCTGCGTGTGCTGGGAGGAGAGTGGCTGGGCTATGGGGGGCGAGGGGGAGGAGTGGTTGGTTCACTTTTAAGTGCGCATGTCAGTTTCGACGGCCATCTTAGCCCAGCCAAACTGACATGCGCACTTAGGTTTCTCCAACCCTGCTGTATTGCACAGCAGGGTTGGAGAAACAGCACAGACTCCCTGTACCTGAGTGAGAGGTAATCCAGCCCACTCAGGCCAATCCCCACGCTGCTCTCATGTTGGAGAGCATCGCGGAAATTGGATAGGGAGCCCGTGATACTGTCCCAGGGACTGCTGGGACCAGGAACTGGATGCAGAGGAGCGCGAGGCGGTCGGCAGCACCAGGTAAGTCTTTTGTTTTTTTTATTATTAAACCCCTAGGCCGCGTGTTCCATTCACAGCCCTCCCGCACCCCCTCCACCCGCCACACCACTCTTTATCTTTGTCAGCCGCCCTGGATAAAAGTATTCCTTTTCTTGTTTTGACAGGACTGCTAGATACAGGGGCTGCTCTGGTTGCTATTTCTACTCTGAAAGTTGATCTCAGCACTGCACAAGAGTTTCCTTTCACTTTCACCCTTATAGTTGAACCGTCATCCCCTGTGACGTACTGGAGATTATATGGTGCCACCCAGAGGACAGGGTGGATCCATCCTCATGCAAAGAGATCTGTCAGGTTACCGCTGTCCCAGAAGTGTGGGGCAAAAATGATTTTACTACACAAAAGGCAAAAGATTTCTGTAGATTCATATGCCACACAAACCGCAGGGGTCTATCTATCTAGCTCCTACCTCATTCTTCCAGCTCTTTAGCCTAGCTTTTTATCACTAGATCATAGATGGTTCTTCCTGGTCTTCAGCTTGGTTGTTTATTGCTGGATCATGGTTTGTTCATCTATCTCCTCAGTTTGGCTCTTTCTCGAGAGAATGCACTCGGTCTCTATGTCTGTTCTTTTATGGCTAAATCTTGTTTTTTTCTTCCTTTTCCTGATTTTTTGTTCTTTCTCTCTGGACCTTTGACCGTTCTACCTATTCCTTGATGTGTTTTTGTCTTTTATGAGTCCTACGTTTTCTCTCTGCCTTTTTTTACTTGTCCTTTTACTATTGCGCTGCTTCGAGACTTTTAGTAAGGGGCTTCAGAAAGCTCACCACACGCTCGTGCGTGTGGTTTTGTTTTTCGCACAGGCTATTGGGCTTTGCCTGCGTCTTTCTAAGAAAGACAGCACGTAATTGGGCAAAGGCGGGTGCATGTCATGCCTTTGCTCCGCCCACGGCCTATTGCTTGCGGTTAACCGCACGGGCAACATCTGTTTGCAATTATCGTGCACAGACGCGTGCGCGATAATAGAAAACAGATGTCTCGCTGTGGCTCGCGCACGCGCACCACTCTCCTGCTTGTCTAGGAACGAGGTCAGGCTGCAGTCCAGAGGGGCCATCTGAGATCCAGGGCTGCTCTGCCAGGGTTTTCCGCCTCTCTGAGCCCTGGAATGCGTTGCCAGGCACCGATGTAAAAGTTTCGCATCCATGTCCTAATCACTTGACACTTCTTAGAAACACTTACTTGGAAGAGCCTGTGCGTGTGCCGCGTCCCGCCTGCCCTGTGTGTGGAACTTGCTTTCTAGCACCGCGCAGGCTTCAGTGCACGTGATATCTTACATGAAATTAAAGGAAATAACTTAATGTCATCAAGGTCCGTTTTGAACGCATCCCTGCAACACAATGAGGCACCCACAGCTGTGTTGTAGTATTTTCTGGACATGCTCCCGTGGCCCGCATGTAGACTCTCTAGGCTGTAAAGTATTTGTAAGGCTCGCATGGGAAGAGAGGGGGAGGGGGTTGAGGGGGGCTGCGGATCACCCCCCTCCTGACACTTCGTCCTAATGCGTGTCCCCCGCTGCCAAAGTACTAAAGTTTCCATGAGCCGGCTATTGCTCTCTCTCCCATAAAAGGCAGCACAGATCGAGGTTGTCGGTGTCACACCAAAAGGTGGTCTGGTCACGGAGCAGTCCTGCAAGTTCATGCACCCATTTCTGTGGCAACTCATTGTGTTGTTTTTGATGTATTGCATTACCATGTGTGATGGATGCTCCTCCCAGAGCGCGCTCAGGGTGCTGATTGAGAAATAAAAACCGTCACGTGATTTTGCTGTTTCAAGTACATGCAGTGACATTAACGCAAATTTGACATGATTTATAAAGGCATGCCGTAAAAAGAATGCGACGTGCTATAATGTGAAGACCCGGCCACATGAACGTGCTTACGTAAGCACCAGCCTCTCACCTGCTGTGTAAAGCAAGCTCTTGTGTATACGGCGGAACGGCAGCGGACAGATCTCTGGTTTAAACACTTTCTCTGTGGTTTATTCAGTGTTGTGAGCCAGGAAGTGCTCTGCCATATTGTGGCTTGGAACCGATGTGGTAATGCCTTTGCCCACTGTATAGTATTCCATGCATGCTAATATTTTAAAGAGGAAAGTGGAAGCTACACAAGCATTGGCATAGCCAATAGGTCTCACCTTTGGAACATTATAAGTGTTTAGCCATGCAACAGTTGATGTTGCACCAAGGATATTTTGCTGCATAATTAAAGGATCTAAGTGTATTCTCTTAAACATGCCTATTTCTTGTTGCTGGTAAACTTGCCTCGCTTGCTCTGGACCTTTGGACATTTTTGCTGCTTCTCCACTTTGATCATTTTTTACTCAGGAGCCTTCATGCTCTTTTTCTTTTTTTCATATGTTAGAAATGAATAAGATATTTCCGCTATCTCTGACCCTTAGCAGTCCTTCTTGTTGTCTTCTCCATGCCTTCATTAGTCATAGACTTGGCAACCCATTCATCCATTCCAGTGGATCGAAACTCGCTTCTCTGCGCCCAGTTTCCTCTCAGTGGGTCCTCTTATTATTCCTATAGAGAAAACATTTGACTGTGCCTGTTCCCTTGCCATCATTCATAGATATTATGTTCCAGACACTTAGCTGCAATTAGCACAAAGTGCATTTTAGTAACTGCATCTGTAAACTGGCAAAGATGACTTTTATTTACAGAATTGCTTATGCGTTTTCTTTTAAGCGCAGCTGACGTCCACTGTTATTTAAAATTAAGCTCTTATTTAATCACTCGGATATTAATTGATGTTTTGCAGGACAGAGGCATCTTAAGCCGCCACCTGGCTGACAGCCAGCGCTTAGAAGTCTCAATGATCAGTGAACTCGTGGTGTGTTTTCCTCTAAAAAGCAGGCTCTGGATCAGTGCAGATTACAAGATGTCTGCTCGTGGCGGGCACCTACCAGCCAAACACCTACCAGGTAGCAAGAGACAAGCAGCAGACAAGCACGTCCGGGTCTTTTTACGGCTCTTGTCTGAGTCATGTTTTTCTGTTCGACATAGCAGTTTTAATTCCAGGGAATTGGCGTCGCTTGTAAGTGTCAGCAGAACATATGGGCCCCAAAACAGTTTGCAAATGAAAAGAAAAGTGTTACTTGAAACACTCATCACAAATTATTTTCAAAAGGGAAGACGGGCCTCTCATCTGAAAATATTGACTAACACAAAACACCACCTGCTGCTGGTCTGCATGCCTCCCGAGGTTCCCCAGAGGATAAACGTTGTACAGTGACAGGCGTTGCCCAGCGCAGGTCATCTCAGCCTTTCATCTGTTTCAGGCACATCTTGTAGCTGACTGGCGCTCTGCACCTTCTGAATAATTGGATATTCGTTAAAAGCAAAACAGCGTCTGCATTTAACACAAACACTGATTAGGGCACATGGTACACAATGATATATCAGTGCAGGTGGATACATTTAGGAGTTCTAATGAGCCGTGAGATGACTAAAGTGGTACGCAAATAAATATATATCTACTGTGTATATATTTACAGGGGCTTGCCAGGGATCAGAATGGCCTTTCGTGGGTTAGTCTTAAGAGAGGCAGTTGTTAGCTATGTTCATCAGTGCTTAATTTGTTAAAAAACACTAGGTGCCGGGGCTCTTGTCAGGTCCCGCTGCAGCTTGCACCACACATTGCCCCTGCAGTGCCGCCATGATAGAAACAACACAAGGATAAACCCTCACACTCCTACAAGTGTAACAATTCAGACTCTTTCAGGCCTTAAAGCTGTAAGATTGGTTTGGGGGGCAGGCAATAGCAGAGCCGGACTGCGAACCACAACCCGCCCTGGCAAGGAGCTCAGCCTGGGTTGGGGGTGCAGCCGAGCTGTTTTCGGCCGATTTTGTTAAAGGGGCTGATTTTGCAGCTATGCTTCAAAAACGGCCCTGTAACAAAAACGGCCCAAAATTGGCCCCCACCCTGGCCGGCCCACCGGGGAAACGCCCGGTGCTCGCTATGGCCAGTCTGGCCCTGGGTAATAGTCATTTTCGAAAGTATATTGCATTAATAGTTAGCTGTTGTTATGGTCGTCTCTAATTTAACCAGACAGCGCCACCTTTTGCCAGGCTGTCACAAGCACCAGTGCTGACAATTAAGTGCCGGTGCAGAGCACTGGAAACCACCAGCTCAAATTAAACATTGATTGAATCGAAACACGTGGACTTTCAGGGCGGTTTTGAACGCAGTATGTGATAAAACTATCCCGCGTCTGGTAGGCCGTACCTTCCTGTGGAGGAATCCAATATCAATTGGATGGAAAAGTATGGTTGTGTGGGTACAACTAGATCGAAGCTTGTTTTGCAGGTTCCAAGGTTTTCTGAAAGATTTACATGAGACATGGCAGTCATTTCCTATAATACCTAGTTAAGGAGTTTAGGGGACCATCTTTTTAGCAGACAGTTGGCCATCCTGTGGGTTGTAGAGGGAGATGGGTATGTGTCTTTAAAAACAGTTTATGCAGCAAAGTTGATAGCATTGCCCAAGAAGGAGAATGAGTATACTGTGACAGACCTACTATGTTATGGACATGGTCCCAAAGCCCATCTCTCTTGTCTGAACCTCCAGGTCCCCAGAGAACATATATCCACAAAGAGCCACAAAGTTAATATTTCCCGCAACCAAAGGTGGTTTAGCAAGCACACAGAGATACACAAAAACACCACCACAAGTACCAGGGCAATTGACATCGGTCATGTATACAAGACCATTGTTATACTTAGTACTTCAGTAGCAGCCCATGGGGTGATGGATCCCGTTCATGTAGGACCAATACAAGGGTGCGGAGTATAGTATCATAGAGATATAGATTGGCTGCCCACTTGCTGGAGCTTCAAGCCTAAGGAACAAGGTGGCTATTTCTCTAGTTTTGATTGCTCATTACCAAGTTGCTAGAAATGTGGCTGTATTAAAAGGATAGGTTGCACAAGTCTGCCTTATATGTAGTAAATGGAACGTGGCTGTGTTCACAGGTGCGGGAGTTGAACAGTCTGCTGATGTCCTTTGCAGACGGGTGAAGTGCTAGAATAACTGAGTGTAACAGAATGTGGAAGGATGGGGTAAAGGGAGGAAAGGAAGCAGAAAAATAGTTTACTTCAGTTTTAGAGAAGTGCAAAATAAGTGAATTTCTCCATTGCTGATTGTCTGAAAAACAGTACAAGTTTGGAGTCTGAAGGTGAGGGGTACGGGTGAGGAAGCGATAAAGGTCTCCACAAAAGATGTGATAGAAAAATTCCAAAGGAGGAGATGATGCAAATGAGGAAAATAGTGTATGTAGAGAAGAGGAGAGTAAAAGGGCAGGCTTGAAGCATACAAACTACTAGAGAGCTGGGTAAAGAGTGCGAGAAGAACAGGTAAATGAAAGAAGGTGTGGTTTGAGAGGCAGGTGATGCCTACCGAGGTGAGGTTTGTTTGCAAAGTGGAGTGGAGTGGTCCACTGTATTGAACACTCTACGTAGGTTGAGGAGGATAAGCATAGAAGATCAAATGTATATTCTGTATTTACAGATTGCAGTCTAGATGGGTCAATGCAGCCTTTTGCCCATCCACAGTCAATGGCAAGCGAACCAAAGAGTTAGCTTTAGTACCACTTGTTAAAATATGGTGTCCATAGTACGTGAATTGTTAAGAACGTACTCTATTTAAAAGGAGGATTTTTTTTACGTATGAAGAGGGTTGGAGGCTGGGGATGATGCCACTACAGCATTCACTGTGGAGAAATCTATATCTTTGTACCACCAGTTTTAACTGTGGCAGAGTAAGAAAAAGAAGCATGGCTGCAATAAAAGACCACACAAAACAGTACTTAATTTGAGCCTGTGGTTTCCGGTGCTCACACCGGCATTTAATTCTCAACACTGGCACTAATGACAATAAACCACATGGTTGGGCTGTCTTATGAAATGAGCACAACAACAGTGCTTAATAATTCAATATACTTTAAAAATGAATCATTTGTACCGCCCATGCCATACTTGTAGCTTTGGATGGCCTGGAATATTCTGTATTGTCACCCTTGTGGGACTGTGCTGGAAAGCAGTTATGTTGGAACTGCTATCGGTAGCGCTGGCCGGGGCAATTGGTGGTGCAAGCTGCAGTTGCCTCCTGAGAAGGACCCAGGTACTTTCTTTTTTTTTTTTACAAACTAAGCACTGGCACAAAGCAGTTGGTGCAGAACTTCCACAAACGTCTAAATAAGCCCAAAGCCACTATCTGAGTAACCCGTAAGCCCTGTGTGGCCATCGGTGATGGGGGAATCATGAGACCTTTTTTAAGAAGAGCATTTTCACGCAGATAACCCTTGACATGAGTCCCTTTATTTTCACATCATGCTACTTCTGTAGTGGTGCACACAGATCCGGGCTTCATCCTCCTGTCCTTACATCTGACCTGAATTATAAACCTGAGACTATCAGGCAATTGCTAAGAATTTACTGATGCACCCAGTATGTTCTTTTTTAAGTAAATCAAGGTCTCAATGATGAATTATATTTTATGAGTCTTATTTTTTATTATTTTAAGGATTTGTATTGCTTGCCTAGTATAGCTATCAACACTGTTTGGTCACTCAGCTACAAGGTCCTGTTAACAAACACCTTTGAGACCTACTGTCAGGTAATCATTGGAGACAATTCCAACTCACTAGTTACAATTAGTTTCTACTGGAGCCAATTGGAAGCATATAGATTTTATTTCACATGCAAGGAACTGCTAGAAAGGTGAGTGCATTGCAGTTAATCTTGAAACGGATTATCTGCCTTCAATCATGTATATAGAACTCTGTTGTGATTTGTCTTACAACGCTAGAACTTACTTTTATTTTTGCTGGAAGCCTGTAGTACAATGTTAAAAAAAAAATGTGTAAAGATGCATTCTGTGGAAAATATTTATAACTGGTCGACCGGGGATTCCACTAGAGATAACACGTGGCAATCATGTGATCCTTCTTCTGGCAAAAATAATGCAGCACCAGAGGATAGAGTTGAGGATGGATATCGTGAATTCAGTTTCTTTTGCTTTCCAGTCAAATATTTTATATCCTCTCTGTTTACAAAATAATACAATTTATGCAAATTTAGAGTTTCTGAAGGGTAGAACTCAGGATGAGGAGCCCAGGCAAACACAGCGAGAGGTGGCAAACGCAACTCCTTTTTTTTATGGTCTGTGTGGTAAATAAAGATGAATCCTTTTGAAGTTAAGTAGGTTCTTTATTATAAATACACCTCATCCATAGGTCTGGCAGCAGCTCCAGTCCAGTTGAAGCTGCCATTGACCATGGAACCTTTCACATGTCACAGCTCGGCAGGAATGCCCATACGCTCTAATTTCCAAGTAAACAAACACATATCCTGAATACCACAGTCTGGCTTGATATATGCAAAGAACAAGGGCACCCAAAGGAGATCGGTCAGGGACTTTGGGAACTGATTTGTTACAGGAGACAGTGGTCCCTGAGAAGTTAGAGGATATTAGTACAATGAATATAGCCTCAATCAATGCTATATTTGAGCCAGTATCCAGCCGGACAAAGGCACTTTTAATATACAATATATTAGAACAATAATACATAGGATGTAAGTTAAATCACAGTGGGATACAAGCCTGTATCCAAGAACTTACATATCACACACACAATAGAATACAAAAAGGCTAAGGCAACTTACATCCTATGTATTATCGTTCTAATATATTGTATATTAAAAGTGCCTTTGTCCGGCTGGATACTGGCTCAAATATAGCATTGATTGAGGCTATATTCATTGTACTAATATCCACAGTCTGGCTGGACAGCACAGTTGTCGACAGACAATTATGTGGGAATCACCAGGAGAGTGGCATTGGCTTTGCCCACTTGTAGGGAGCCAGGAGTACATGTTTTGATATGGCAACAGTTATGTGCTTTCATAAAAAATTGCTTGCCCTCCACAAAGTTGTGATAATTTTGCTTATTTATCCAGCTACCTGAGTTTGACCTTTCAGGGACCCACACATGACATTGCAATGCTGTTACATTGTCTAAGATAACTAGATCACTGTTGATGTTTTTCTTTGGAACTGCACAGATGGGAGGAGGCATTCATCAACATAGATGAATTTTTAAGTCTGGCTACGCAGTCAATTGTCACCTGACCTTTTAACCTACACCAATATTATTCTACAGTTTTTTGCTCCCACACAAATATAAATCCATTCTTATGCTATCTTCTTGTTATTCTTCACATTACCATGCAACATTCTTTTGAAGCCAGACTTATTGTATTGCCAATGTTTATCTAGATTGCCAGCTATTTCGAACCTAATGTAAAACTTTACTTTGTGAAAGGGAGGGCTGCGGAAGAGCGCATTGGGTGGATGCTATCTAATAATAGGCGGAAGATAATTATCGTGATTTTAAATCAGGAGTTTAGTACATAAGATGAAGATTGTTTTTTAAGCAAACTGGCATGCATATAAAATAGAACATTATTTGTATTTAATTTTGGGGATATTTTAAATCCTTCAGAAGTGAGATACTGCAGCTATTCTGGTTCCACATACCAAGCACCAAGCATCAGACGGTACATGTTAAAAGTGGACTGGCGACAGGACGTATGAGTTCCGCTGGTGATAGAGCATGGAATGCTGTATATGGCGGCCTCTCAGTCCAGGCCTGGCGGGGAAAAACTGCAGGTGCACTCTGCTACAGGTTTACCCTCCAGAGAGGAAGAAACAGCTCAAGTAACACCAAGCTTGAGCTTGGAGTTACTACTGGTGCCTTGATGCCTCCCACCATGTTGCAGCACGGAACTTCAAATCGGGCATGTGTTCCACATCAAAAGGCAGAGTTTTATGGTTAAAAGGCAGGATGGGAGAAGGACTGCCTAACATATAGCCATAAACACACAAGTGTGATGACATAGGCAGTCCCTTAGCACCCTCATTACCGACAATGCGGCACTGACCACAAGGCGTAGACCGTATGCTAATATTGATTACTCAAAGTCTGGCAATGACTAACAGAGTTGCTCTGTTGTGGTAAAATTCTGCCAACCAAGCACTCCTCTGCTTGTCCATCTGCCTATCCATGCAAATGAGGTTCATGCATTTTAGCAATGTTAATCTGTACCCAGCGGGGTCTTTCATTTGTTCCTCCAAGGTAGAAGGGTTCCATGGGGTCTGAGACCACTTAAAAAACAAGCATTTGCAATGCAATAGGTCTCGCATTTGCGAGAGGTTAAGCTATTGGCATTGTAAATGACAATGCCTTTTATTTATGTTTTAAAAACCAACACGTAAATAAAAGGCATTGCCATTTACAATGCCAATAGCTCAAACTCTCACAACTGTGATACCTATTGCATTGCAAATGCTTGTTTAAGACTTGTACCCTGCAGATAAAAGACCATGAGGAAGGGTCTTCTCCCTTTAGTACCTCCTTAAAGGCATGTGTGTTCCCAGCCCTTGAGGTACTTCTAGTCTTAAAAACTCCTTGAATAGCTCCTGGAGAAGATGCTACTATTAAAAACCACGAAATAGTAACTTTCCCCCAAAAAACTGTGAGGAAGACAAAAAAAAAACTTCGATGAAGGCTCTTCTCCTAAAGATGTGAAGTGCGAATTTTTGAGAATGGCCTTGCGTTTAAACTGAGAAATGTGGTAGGATTCCGCGCAAAGCGTTTCACAAAAAGACCCCAAGGACAGCGCCCTCGATGGTTGCCCCTTCCCTTCAGCTGGCGCTCTGCGAAAGGCACCCACCAGGTGCATAACCGCCAAGAGATGCCCCCTCCCTTGTGCTGCAGATTTTAAAATACAGAGCACAAAAAAAAAACACAAAGAAAAGAAGAAATATCCAGCAGAATGTGCACTTAACGCCAGGCAAAACAACCATCATTACCACGTAACCCAAATGTTTTCTGCATGTAAAATTGCTTTGTAAAATATTTGCCCCATCTGCTGCGAGGCGCCAAGACAATTTCTGTTGCTAGCTAATGGCCCATTGCGGCAGCCAGGTGATTGACTGGCGCTGCCGCCTGCATTAGGCGCAGCCATGCACAATTCTGTATTTATGTGGCATTATGTGTAGGGTCCCGGCAGGGGGGCGGGGGTGAGCATCGCATTAGGAACCGTAGCTCCCTCGGCCTTGCTCGGCGCACGTTTTGGCAGCCGGGGCCATCCTTGTAAATGAACCGCATTGAGCAGGCAAGAGAGTAAAGCAGATGGCAATTCAGGGCCCTGTGTGAAGAGCAGGCAGTGGGGCCTCTTTGCAGACACATTCCACATTTCTACGCGCGTGAAGGGACGAGGGAGGTGCAGATGCCAAACAGGCCAACAAAGAGCTGTGTGCGCGCGTGGTGTCCCCTCTGCTCTACTGGGCACTTTGGCTCCTGCTGGGCTTGGCTCTGCGCCGCAGCCTTGGCCACACGCTGAAGCTGCTGATTTCAACAGATAAAGATTAAACACAGCTCTTTGCCATTGTTGTTGTGTTTTTTTGTCGTCGCTGCATCAATTCTTGATGGGGCCGCCGCAGATGTGGCCCGCTCGCTGCTTTTTGTGCGCATGGGTGTCCATCTCAGGGCTGCGCTCGCACCTTGGCCTACAAATGCGGTGCATCTGGCATTTTGCAGTGAATTCTAAAAGCTGGGCCAAACAGGGATTCTCTGTCGAGTGCCCCCAGGGACGGAGGGCTACCACTTACCTGTAGTGGCGCAGATGAATGGTACAGGCCCCTGCTCCCACCCTCGCACTTTCCAAGACATGACATTGTACAGAGAGGGCAAAGCAAACCCATGCCTCTCTCCACTAAATCACAGCCAACAGCCCCCATCAAGGCCGACCGCAAAAAATACAATCATCTCTGGCACACAGGGCCAGATCTACGAATCTCGAGTTAATCTCATGGATAAAGCTGACATAACAATGCATTTCACACTTCCCAAAACACCTTTTTTGGAAGCCTTTCACAGGGGGGAAAATCAGACATCCTCCCCCCTAAAAATAGTAATAAATACAGGACTCTGTTTAACTAATCAGCCCTTATGAAGAAGAGTCATCTCAGGATAAGATGAAAACAAGTGAGCTCTCTCGAGGACACGCTAATTAGAAACAGATGGCCCCCATAAAGATAACATATTGCTTCACGACAGCCCTGGAGCAGAGGAGCCAGTCTGGATGGGCCGGACAAAAAGGAGAAAAGGTAATGGCCAAGAAGCAACATTTTCAATGGGAAGCCAGCGTTTAGCATAAAAGCTGACGCGACCCAATGAAAATGATGGGTGGGGCTTCAAGCCCCCTTCTAAAATCTCCTCTCTCACTTTAGGTCTCGCCGAGCAAGCAGCGCATGCGCTGCAACGCTAGACGAGACCTAAAAAGCAGCCTGATAGGCTACTTCCCAGGGTTGATGCCACACTTCACCATCATGAGGATGGTGTATGGAATAATGTGCAGAACTGCCATGGGGTTGGTAAGACAGTCTATTTATCTTTTATTACCTGCTACCCAGGAGCAAGAGAATTTCAGTACATGCAAAGCTCTTCCAATACTGTCCATCTGTAAATTGTAATGTCTGCCTCATCAAATGGCACATTTTATGTTTAGAGAGCCCTAGTGTCTGATTAACACAAATGATACAATAGATAAAATCATCAGTGTTCTGATGGCTCTAACGGGGTACATGAGGTGGAATGTAGCCTAGCTATGTAGTCTGTGAGGTTAGAAAACTGTAAAGTATCTTTAAAAGCTCAGCCGAGAGCCTCTATGTACATAGTTGGCCATCCCCAATTACTCTCTTCAGCCACTCAAGAAGGCAATCACTTGTGCCATATGATTGCGTTTCCACCTCTCTATGCGAACCCTGAACTCCATGTCTAGAAGTCAAGCAGGCTGGTTGCCTATGAAGCTCTGTGCCTTCTACAAGTTTCTTGTTTTAATATTCAAAACTGTCCATGGCATTGACCCCATTTACTGCTTTCAGGCACAGAGCAGATACCTGCCTCCCGCAGCCTGACCTCAGTCAATCTAAAGCTTCAGATTATTTTCCGGCCTGCAGCCAACCACCCCATTCGCGTCCTGTTCGTGGTCAGCTCATTTCCTCTATAATTTTTAGGATCAACGTAAACTCTTGACAGTCTATAACCAGTGGCGGCTAGTGACATGTGCAAGTGGTGAGTTGGATTAAGAGCAGCAGGTCTTGGGGCTCACGACTAACGAGAACAACTTAATAGCTCTGCACTCAATCAAATTAGTTAAACAGTAGGAAAATTGTACTTTTTAAATTAAATAAATAAATAAAAAAGAAAAGTACTTAATGACTTTGGTTTCACGTGTGCAGGGAAGATCCAGGAGACGCTGGATTACCATCTGGTGTTAATGACCTGCATTTCCTGTACATTGATTTACACACTTGTATGCTTTATAGTCTCTTTGTCTGCGATGTAACATGGTCTTCTTCTCAGCCCACTCTTCTCTGCTGCCCCTTTATCCCCATGCACTTAGATGCTTGCTTTCTGTATGTACAAGCGCCTCGCCGAGGCACCTGCACTGGCTGCGGGGCCAGTTTATAATTAGTCCATCAGTGTTATGTGGCCCTACTCATAACTCAATAGGCTGTTTCACTGAAATGACACACACTTGTGTGATTCCCTCCGGTGGCTACAGTATTTCACAGGACGGCACTTCTGGGGGATGTACTGCAGCTAAGCTACATTTGAAAAGATACGTACACCCAACTGTTTTCAGCGAGGCTTGGGGCCAGGCAATGGCACCTCAAACATGGAGAACACGTGTCTTCTGAGAAGGAAGGCACTGTTCAAACCACTGACCCTAACTCGGAAGTGAAAAGCCAATGACCCCTAACCAATCCTGGAGCTGCTCTCATGCCATTTGTAGCATGAGAGTAGTAACATGATTGGTCGGAGCAGGCAGACACAGCTCTCCTTTTCAGACCTGGAGCCTGTGCCTGCAGTCAGCCCGTCTGTTATAAAGCTACATTAGTGCAGGCTGAGTGCGCATGTTGGGCTGGCCGTCCATCGCAAGACAGCCAACCCATCCGACATGCGCAGTCTAGGCTTTAGGCATATAATTCCTACTTCCGATCAGCAGCAGGAATGCCCCCCTCCCCCAGCCGAGACACCGTGCGCATCTATCATTTTATTAAATTATGTTTGCTGCAGGGCTCGAGTCGGGGTACCACGCGGGTGGACGGCGTCCCCCCACTTCTTTTTTTAGGACTTGTGCCCTGGTTTGCTGCAGTGCTAAGCTCACAGCAGGCGTGGCAACGCTTCTCTGCCAAAAAGGAGGAACTGCTGCTGTCTATAACATGTAAACATGACAAATCGCACTGTGAAGCAAGCCAAAGATTGACGGGTCACTACAGTGGTTCACACTTCTGATTTGGATGACTGACGCAGCTGTTTAGAAAGGCTTGGGCTTTTTGGTGCAGTTCAGTAGGTGTTGTTTTGAACTGAGGGCCTAATTCACAATGGTAAACTTACTGTTTTGTATAAGTTAAACATTTTTTGCTATTCACAAACAACAAGTTAATAGTCGTTTATGAGTGCGGAGACTCCACAGTCGGCACGGAGAACTATCCACACAAAATATAGGCCTGTCCACCACAGTGTAAGTTTACCTTTGTGAATCCGTACCACAGTGTCTTTTAATAACTGGTCATTTTAAACACAAGATTTACACAACATTGTTTGCTACTTATCTCGTGTGATTGTGAGAGAGTGTGTGTTGTGTGTGCACTCGGGAGACTGTTTTAGGACAGAAACCAAGGGATTAAAACAGAACAAAAGCCACGCTGTATGATATTCAAACTTTAGACACATTGCTAGTATTATGGCAAAGAGGCAGTGCTTAATTTGAGCCAGTTGTTTCCGGAGCTCGGCACAGGCACATCATTACGAACACAGGGACTTACTTGTGCCACATGGCGGGTATGTTAGCACAGTTTTGTGATGAACACAACAGTTGTTTAATAATTCTATATACATTAAAATGAGCAATACTTGCCACCCAAGGCTATAAAAGTAGCTTGGGTGGCAGTCAGTCATTAATGAATGTATAAAAAGCCTGCGTTGTCATTCGTAGTAGTACGATGGGTGGTGCAAGCTGCTGTGGTCTCCTGACCAGGGTCCTGGCACTTATTTATGTACAAATTAAGAACTGCAAAGAGGTGATCACAATACATAGCAGAAAAGAGCCGTGTTGTTATGGGCTGCATCCGCATAGCGAGCAGAGATTCGGGAAAGGAGGCTTGTAGGAGTTAGTGTTTTTGGGGTTAAGCCAGCTGAAGCACGACTTTCTGATGTTCTGCAGCCAGACCACCTCGGAGACACCGGTACGAAGGCCGCCTCCCCGCCGAAAACAATAATTAGAAATAATCGCGGCCTTGTTTGTCTCGAGCAATAAGAGTTTCTGCAGCAGCCCGCGCCAGTCCCAAAATGCCCTACCTGGTCATTAGAATGACTTCACAAAACCCAGGCTGCGCGCTTTCCTGCCTCTTAAAACATCCGCGTCCCAGGCCTTTCCCTTGTGAAAACACTTGACCACGCACTCAACAAAGAGAGTGCTTACGAGCAAATATTTGACATGGAATAAAAGGCCGCGGGAGTGGCGGGGAGTAGTCGAACAATATGAGGCCCTGGCCGTTCTTTTTTAAGGTACGCCACATCGCTTGGCCGCCCTCCAAGGAGCTGTGCGCTTGGGCTGAACCACTGGAAGGGGAGGGGCCGGGATTCCCACTCACAAAGAGCCCTGTGCAACACTTCCTTCGGAGCAGAGGTCACCGTTAGGATCCGTGTGCAGCTTGTAGATGAGTGTAGTGATTACTGGTACGTGACGCTGTTACCCCGCGTTCTTGGGCGTGGTCTGCTGCTTGGAAAGCCTTAAAAATAAGATAATACAGATTCTCTTTTTTCCCTTAATTCTGGCTTTTGTCAGCAAACAGTGTGCAAGTGACTTTGTGACATTACTTGGCAGGGTGGCACCAAAAACAGCTATTTTGAAATATTTTAAATGTTCTGTCTCCTTATTGGTCCATGACCTATCAATATGTTTACAGATCCCGTGAAAAAAACCTTATGCAGCAGCTGTTCCAATAATACACTCTCGCAGGGGTCGGTGGACATTTTCTTAACTCCAAAGGGAGATCCCAGTGGCAGCCAATGCAGACATTTTCAGTTTGAAACGATGAAGGGGGAAGCTTGAAGCGGGGTAGAAAGACAGAGGCTCGCTGTAAAAGATGGACATGGCACCTCTGATGCACAACAGGCTGTACAATATAAAGGGTTGCAATGTAAAAGATTTACTGTTGTGTGCAGGGCTTTAAGAAAGACGAACAAGTGGGGGCAAGGCTCCAAAGGGGCGTGGTCTGTGCAATTATAAGAATGGCTTAAAATGTAAGCTACATTTCTGTGATATCCATAGTATGCCACCCAACTGGTATTGTGGTTCCTCTCTAACCTTTCTGTTAGTGCTGTGTAACTGGCATGCACCTAATACCAGCAAGTACTATTGGCTTTGTCAATGGTTGTCTCTGCAGAGAGGCCAGCGATTGGATGCTCAAGTGTTCTGAACACCCTTTTAACCCACTGACAGGCACTGTGAGAACCTTGCAGTGCCTTTAGCCTCCACTCCAGAGCTCTTAATCGTGGCCTGTTATAAACACCTCAAGGTGACTCAGTTAAAAGTATGCACTATACAAGAGTAATATGCAGAACAAAAAAAAATACAAAAATACAACAGCCTGGAAACACTCTTTCGGAGTGCAAGACTAAATAAAATGTAAAAATACAAACAGGAACTAAATCACTGGTAAAAAATTACCTTAATATTTTCTATATTCATTGTTCAGAAATCTTCAGAGTTCTTTACCAGTAAAGTTAGGGACATGAATATAGGGCCCATTAGGGACCAGTTTCAATGTCCGTTTTAAATTACTACCAGTTCTAAGATCTGGAGTATCCGACCCACTTAAAGCCGTGGCTGTGTGAACAGACAAGCAGTTTGAGGTTCAAATACTGGGATAGAGTGGCCCCGGATCGAGCTTGTGTGCACCCTCACAGGTTGTGCCTGGTGTAGTCTGAGACTGTGGGACCAAATTACAAATAAACAGCACGGCCTGCAGGGCATACAGCAATACATTGATTTAGCACATGTGCTGCAGACAGTGAAGCATGGAAACACGAGCTGGCTGTTCTCCCACCAATCTATGATTCCAAAGTAGCAGTGCTTACTTTGAGCCGATAATTGTCGTTGGGGCCCACCGGAACTCATTTTTGGGCACCAGCACTTATTTTTCTGTATGAGAAATTTACTGTGAGCCCAGAGAGGGAAACACAAACAAGCACTGGCATAGCCAATTGGTCTCGCATTTGGGAACTTCAACATAAATACTTTATCTGCAGTCCTGGACACCTGTATTTTTACTGCGTGTATGGAAATGAAATGCTTTGTCCAAAATCACACCCTATTGGGCAACATTTGAGAATAGAACCTGGTTTCTGAGCTCGTACAGTTAGAAGTTTTGCCCTTGAAAGCACATTCACTTCCCATTAACACAAGTTGTGTGCTGCTTGTGAGGCAGGGTAAAAAAAAGTATGTTGTCTGAAGCTGCTGCCTAGTGAAAGCCCCAGCAGTTGTAAGGTTATAAATTAAGCATTGGCAGTGCGATTGGAGCCAGAAGTTTTGTCCTTTAAAGCACATCCCCTTCATATTTACACGGGTTGTGCACCGTGTTTCAATAGTGAAACCAATATTGAATGTAGATTTCCGTGCTTTATATTATGTAGTGGTGTTTTAAACATAGGGAAAGTGCAGTGCTAAATATGAGCTGGTGGTTTCTGGTGCTCAACAGCAGCACCTAATAATCAACAGAAATACTTTACCTGCAGTCCAGGACACCTGTATTTTTACTGCGGGTAGGGAAATTAAATGCATTGCCCAAAATCACACCCAATTGAGCAGCATTTGAGAATGGAACCTGGTTTCCGAGCTTGTACAGATAGAAGTTTTGTCCTAGAAAGCACATTCACTTCCCATTAACACAAGTTGTGTGCTGCCTGTTAGGCAGGGTAAAAAAAAAAGTATGTTGTCTGAAGATGCTGCCCGGCAGTTGTAAGGTTACAAATTAAGCATTGGGAGTGCGACTGGAACCAGAAGTTTTGTCCTTTAAAGCACATTCCCTTCATATTTAAACAAGATGTGCGCTGCCTGTTAGGCAGGCAAAACAAGCGCAGTCGCGAAAGTGAAAGCGACCGCGCTGGGTTAATGAGTAACATGATCCAGGAATGCCACTGGCACCCGGCACGATGCTGCTTGCTCCCAAGTTCCAAAAGCCATGGGAGTGAACATTTATGGCCTTTTGCCATTTGTGTGCTTTCATTTTTGACAGTCACATGCAAAGGCCAATAGAATGTGACAACCCCACGCACGAGCTTTAAGAAAGTCTGGAGTGTTTCCAAGAGTCCCTCTCCTAGAGGTAGCGCATGCGCGCTGCGCTAGGCTCAACCTAAAAAGTAGAAAGTCACAGGAAAAGAAAGACAGAATTTGTTTTTGTAAAGGGAGAAAGTAGAAACCTGCAAGATTATGTAGCCTTGGTATTGGGGCTTGTCAACGTATAATTATCCCGGCCAGGGGCTTCTGATCAGAGTTTTGGGCGCGGACACTCATGGCTGATCGTAGGGTCCTTTGGTGTGCGTGGAATTTGAGTAGGCTGTTCAGGTATGCTGGTGCAGTGTCGTGGAGGGCCTTGTGAGCATGGGTGAGCATCTTGAAGGTGACTCTAGCTTCGATGGGGAGCCAGTGGAGTGTGCGCAGAGGCTGGGAGATGTGGCAGTGTATAAGCGGGTTGAGGACCAGTCTTGTGGCGGCGTTCTGGATGTTCTGTAGCTTGCGTGTGAGGTTTTTGTTTATTCCGGCGTAGAGTGCGTTGCCATAGTCGAGTCTGCTGGTAACCAGGGCATGAGGGACAGTCTTTCTGTGTTCGAGGGGGGATCCATTTGAAGATCTTGCACAAAAGGCAGAGGGTGTGGAAGCAGGAAGATGAGACGGCGTTGATCTGGCAATCCATTTTGAGTTCGGAGTCCAGAATGATTCCCAGGTTGCGTGCGTGGTTCGTGGGGGTGGGCAGACTTCCATGGGCAGAGGGCCACCAGGTGACGTTCCAGGCTTCGGGGTGTGGGCCAATGATGAGGGGGGACTCCGCAGGTGGTTGGTGTAGGGTCCGAGAGGAAAGGGAAGCTCCGTTCTGCCGGAGAGGAAGGAGCGGATCCAGTCGAAGGCCTTGTTTTGAGTCCCCGCGTCGTGGAGTCTGTGTAATATGGTGCGGTGAGAGACTGTGTCGAACGCCGCTGAGAGGTCAAGGAGGATGAGGGCTGCTGTTTCTCCTTTGTCCAGTAGGGTGCGGATATCATCTGTTGCGGCAAGGAGGGCGGTTTCCGTGGTGTGGTTTTTCTGAAGCCGGATTGGGAGGAGTCGAGGATGTTGTGCTCTTTGATGAATGTGGCGAGTTGGTTGTTGATAGCTTTCTCGAGGGCTTTCGCTGGGAAGGGGAGCAGGGAGATGCGTCTGTAGTTTTTGAAGTCGATGGGGTCCGCCGAGGGTTTCTTGTGGAGGGGGTTGATCTCGGCGTGTTTCCAGTCATTGGGGAATGATGCGGTTGCCAGTGAGTGGTTGATGGTGTGGTGGAGCATGGGTGCGACGGTGTCGGCGACTCTGTTGAAAATGTGGTGGGTGTAGGGGTCCGTGGGGGTCCCGGAGTGGATTGAGTTCATCGTCTTCAATGTGTCTTCGGTGGTGAGGGCTGTCCAGTTGTCGATCGTTGGCTTCATGGTGATGGGGGTGGTTGGTGAGGGTTCAGTGTGTTGGTTGTCTTCATCGAAGTTTTCGTAGATGCTCTTGATTTTGTGGTGGAAAAAGGTGATGAATTTGTCGCAGAGGTCTTGTGAGGGTGGGATGTCGGTGGACTCGCTGGTAGGCTGGGTGAACTCCTTGATGATGTTGAAGAGTTCTTTGCTGTTGTGTGCGTGGGTGGAGATTCTATCTTCGGTCGCTTGTTTCCTCGTTTTTCTGATGCCAGCATAGGCACTTGACTGTGTTTACGCTACCCAAGGGAAAATTATACTCTGTCGGCTGCTAAAATATGTTTTCAGAGCTTTATACCAGCTTAGTGGTTTAACCTCCGTAAAGGTTGGAGACTGATAATGACAGTTCCGATTGCTTACAGGTTCTCTCCTGTATAAATGAGTTGGGTGAGGCTGGTAGCTTCTGTCTTTCTAATAGAACACCCACAGCTCTGGCTATCCAGTGCATGTGTGTGGGTGAGATGCGGAATCAGAATATTGTTGTTAGAATATCATCTCACATAACTATTATCTCCTAAATATCATCTACAATAATATTGCCCCGTTGGAGTTAATAATAATATATATGCAGACAATATTTCTGTACTCACTAATTTTGCACCCAACCAGCGTTTTAACTCAAGATTGGTAAATAACTTTTCTGTCTGGCCTCAATGGTTGCTATTTCATATCTAAGTTAGGAGCTATATGAGAATTTACCCATCCTCTTTGGAACTAAAGAACTCAAAATCCCTCAAGCAAAGCTTTTTCTTCCAGATGTTTTGGAGCTTCAAGAGCATATGGTACATTTTCCTTCATTTGTTAGCTTTGCACCGCGGTCTAATAAATTGGTGACTGACCTAATTATGAGCCTGAAATCAAGCTCCCTCTTGGATCCTTGCCTTTTACAGGTTACTCATAGGCTTGCTCAAGATTGTCCTCTCTCAAAAATATATGCTCTAAATCAGTTTTTGACACACAGAAGCAGATGGTACAATCGCCCCTGTTGAAGAAAGCCTTCTTTGGATGGGATATATGCTTTGGTTTTCATTTCATATCTCTTCTCCTGGCAGCTACAAAGAGTTTAGCAGCTGGATTGGTCAGCCAATGTTATGACATCGTGGGGGTGATAACCACTTGCAAGGCTATCATATAGGTCATTTGAAAATAAGAAGATATTAGATTCAGCGGCCATGCCAGGATGGATAATCTGAGTTTGAAGGATGGAGTTGTCTACATCCTTCTTCTACGAGACTTCTCAACAGTTTTACACTGTTGACAATGTCATCCTACTTCAGAATCTATGCATCAGGAGGAAGGGGTGGTCTTCACCTGGTCTCAGCCCATCTTAGTGGACCACTCCCAGACAATACCCTTACCCACTTTATCTTCCTCAGCATTAAGTCTCCCTTGCAGAGGGCTCTAGGTGTCCTCTGTGTCCCTCTCACTTGTAAAAGTATATGCTGGTACACTGTCTTCTCTCATCCAGACGCATGCCCTATAGATGTATATCTACTACAGCTGGCTCTTCTCCAGGTTATGATGTAAAGGGGTGCACTAGCATGTTTGATCCTGCACTACACAAGAGATGTAAAAAAGACAGGAGGAGTTGCCCCTGTCTTAAATTGAATACTGAACAAGCAGAGGCATTGGGGCTTATGCACAAGGAAGGACCCTTGCTGTTATCTGATCAAGGAGGAATCTTGTTCCAGCCCTGCCAGACTTGTCAGTATTTTAGACCTTAATATTAATATATATTCTTCTCTTTAGTCGCAGGTCTGCTATAACTTTATTTTCCTCCTATCGTAAAGCTGTTAAAGGCTGGTCTTCCATGTTTTTCACTCAGCAGTGGATCCTTGGTAGTTACTGCAATCTTGGGCTCTAAATTGGACTACTGCACTGCCCTTTACTCGAGGGTGCCCAAGGGCCTGCTCGTGCAGTGCCAGCTTATTCATAACACAGTTATTTGCTAACTGGACCATCCACGTTCTGAAAGAGCATCGCTGGCGGCCTTTTTCAGGTCGAGTGAAGCTAAAGTTGCTTTGCACAGTGCACAAGGCAATGCAATACAGGACGGCTCGATTCATTTACTACAATCTCAATCTTTAAAGGGACCAGCAGACACCTGTGAAGAGGGTACAGTCGGAAAACGCGACAGAAATCCCACCCCCTCTATCCGCAGCTAATCGGGTTTCATTTTAGGCGCAAACTAGATGAACAGCAATGACAGCTGCTCTATCTGTGCCAGGCCCACTTCTGTTTGGTTTGGATTCAGCAGTTAGTCAGAGGGTTCATTGAGGAGAAGCAGTCTCTCATTATAACTCCATGCTCAGGAGTGGTAACTTGAGCTTTCCCTAACGCCCCTCCTGCAACCCCTGAGGTGTACTTTGAACCCACTTTACCCTGGGGAGGGAGCTGTGAGTTGCGGCATGTGTGCCTTGGCATGTAAAACGAGTAGTAAGAAGGCCTAGACTGTGGGTTCTCTTAACATTTTGTATTTTATTTAGCTAGCAGTTCATGGTTTCGAAGCAGCCGTGTGTGACAGCAGACACATGAAGGAATTATATTTATATAGGGTATAAAGGACATAATACAATGAAAAGAGGTATGCTTCCACAGCAAAAAAGTAGTATGCAGCGGAGTAACTCTTTAAAGTGAGAGAAATCAGTTCCTGTTAGTTTCATCTCACGTTACCTCCTACACTTATTCCCACCTGACATGAATATCTCCTTCACTCAGTAGCTGCTTACTTCTCACATTAACTCCAAATGATAAGAGGGACTTAGCAGTTAACCATATAAGGGCCTTCTTTAGAGACTGGCAGAGCAGGAGCACTGCAGCCATAGTTTGGGGGCGCTCCCGCCCTGCCAAGCTCCTGGTTCCCCTTCTTTATTTAGCGTTGGAGGACGCTGCAGGTTTAAACCGGCAGATTCACTGCTTTCTCCACCGGTCTGAACGTTTGACCTAATGTCCTGTCCACCGAGTAGCCGCTAGGTCACAGTGATGGTCATCACGACCTTTTGAGTGATGGACCACCGTCACTTATTTTTCTTGCCCGAGTCCTTCATGCGAGGCATGGAGGACAGGGGCAAGGTCAAACGCCCTGCAAGTCAGAGTTTTCCCTTTACGAAGACGTTTGCTGAACTGACGCTTTAAACATGGCGACCACTCAGCAAGCCTTCAGTGGTGTAAAGAGAACTGAGATGGCAGTGACTCCCTTTAAACCCCAGAAATCCTTGCAATTTGGTGGGAATTTCTAAGTAGGGCAGATGGTCATCGCCGGATTAACATATGGCAACACAATCTCAAGCACACAACATTGAATCGTATGACACAGATCTGGCATTGGACAATTGACTCTTTGCCCAATCAAGAGAAAAATGGAACCTCCTTCACACTCACCCCATGCATAAAACATCACAAAAATCTTTCTAGCTTAAACTCATTTTACTTTCATGCTAACTCACACAAAGTATTTCAAAACTAAGCATTGTCCAAACCCTTGACTAACCACACACAAACACCGACAAAACAAAACACAAAAACAATATTTGGTTCTTCCTACACGATTCATGCCTTTCCCATATCCACCTGAAAGGTCGCTAAACAGAAGTAGGGAGCATTATACAAGTGTGAATAAATACCATACAGTGGTGGCTGCTAACGATGAGGGGGTGGGGCATGGTGGGTGGGAGTGTCCTCCGTCCACAAAGCAGGAAGCACACAGGTTACCAGACTACCCTAGCCAATCACGACGCTGCTGTCACCAGCATGACAATAGCACCGTGATTGGTCTGAGCACCGTGGTTTAGCGCTCAGACAGCTGCTGGGAGGCTGTGCATGTTCTCCTCCCAGACTATGCAATACAGCCTGGTGGGGAACATGCAAAGTGCACATGACTGTTTGGCCAACCAAGACTACTGGCCAAACCTTCATGTGTACTTTCAGAGTGCCCACCACTCTTCCCCATGCTCTGGCCTGCTCCACCCTGCCCCCCCACCCCTCTTAAGCCAGTACGGAACAACAAAATGATAATAACTTTGTGATATCATTTTATTGTTCCTTTTTTAACTGTTCAGAGAGCAGTGGGGCGACGCTCCTCCGCCTCAGAGGAGAAGCCGCCTCTTATACCATAAAGTATCAGACAGGAAATTAGGATCTCTCCATAATGGCTTCCTATTTATTTTCTGTTCACAAGCGAGTTCTGTTTCTTTTAGAATAATTAATCATTTAATTTTTCAAAATAAATATATGTAATGCATAAGTAGGCTTTATAGAGTAAACAGATATGTCACTTGAGTGTATTATCTCGCTTCTGATAAGAAACACATCCCTCATTGCCTGTAATAATTTAGCATAGGTGACTAGTGACATCACAGCATCCCTGCGGGCTTGAGGTACCACTGGCACACAGCTCCCCTATCCCCCCCCAGACATTTCCCACACACTGAACGTGGGTGCGGCGGCACCGGCGGCAGCCAGTGTCTGCCAAGCGCTCGTTTGCCGAGACTATCAGCATTGTTTCAGCTAGAATGCTGCCTTTGTGTCTGCCGTGCGAGGATTAGGGTTGACACCTGGCTGTTTATTCACTGGCATGACCAGCATTTTCACGTACAGGCCCGAAAAAAATAGGGACATTATCTAGCGCTGGTACTTTTTTTCCTTATCAGTACATAATTAAATACAGAGCATTTGATCAAAAATTTCCCAATTAAGTATCGCATTCCCATCCTTATAGACTCTTACGACAAGCAAATAAACAGCTGTTTTTTGTTTCTGGGAAAGGTGGCAGAACCAAGGTTTACTGTTTTAATCGCATTCAAAGTTGAGCAAGACCTATTGGCTATTACTTTCAGTAACAACAATTTTACAGAAATATTAAGCCCAAAAAAGCCTGACTATTTGTTAATTTCAGAAGCGTATCATTCAGCATCTGAGTGGTGTTTATATAAAATCGGTTAAGGATATTCCAGTATTTTCTTTTAATCTATAGATAACACAGTTAAAGGATCGTGTATTACAAGGAATTAAATACTCCTAAATGTTCGTAAATGTAGGATAAGTGGCTGCCATTTTCAGTGCGATATAATGAGGTTAACTACCAATGTGACCGAGTTGGTGTCTTATGAACTAATAACTACAAAACATGTTTCCACCAATAAAGGTATGCGATGGCCACGCCTCACATTACGTCAACTGACAGTTTTAGTACCTATCATTTTAACAATTTTTGTTCTTTTGGCAGCAACCAATTACCCTTTATCACTGTAGTATTATTGCACTGCATTGTTTTGCATCATTTCAGGATGAACAAACAATTAAGAGTATATGGTCTGCGGCATCTTGATTCAGAATTTGTGAAAGCAACGAACAACAAGCATTTACAATGCAATGGTCTCGGCATTGGTAAAGTTAGAGCTATTGGCATTGCTCATGACAATGCCGTTTCTTTAAATGTTTTAAAAACAAAAACATAAACAGAAATAATGTCATGAGCAATGCCAATAGCTCTAACTTTACCAATGCCGAGACCATTGCATTGTAAATGCTTGTTTTGGGGGGGGGGTCACTTCGCGGAGTCGTGAACTCCGCCCAGGCCAAGCACTAATGAGGCCACTTTAGTTCCGGTGTCCTGGCCTTTTTCTGTCCCAATCCGCCCCTGTGTGCCACTGATGCCACCCCACCGAAGGAAAGGATCAGACGAGGCTTGAAAGCAAGGGCAGGGTGGTCCAACCAGGGCTGTCGCTAGGCATGGGCAGTGTGGGCAGCTGTCCAGGGCCTCGCACTCAGCCCACCAGCATGGGGCCCCGAGCCGATTGTGTGTCCTGTTGTTTCACTGCTGTCCCAACTAAAAGAAAGGTGTCTCCTTGCAATTAGGGCCCATGGGAGGGGGCCCCCTCCCCGGGCCCCTCAGGGATGGTGTCTGGAGGCCTAAGGGAGGGAGACGCTTCCTCTTGTCCCAAGTGCAAGGAGACAATTCAGAGACACTGGGGGACACCCATTGTCCAGCATTTTAGCGCCCCCATTCTCAACTTTTAGCCCACAAGCAATTCTCACACCTATTGGGCTGAAGGCGTGAGAATTATGTGTGGGCTGAAAGTGAAAACTGTGGGGGCGCTAAAATGCTGGACAATGGGCGTCCACCAGTGTCTCTGAATTGTCTCCTTGCAAGGGGTCACTTATGTAAATTAGAGGGGCCTCGCACATTCCCTTTTGCACAGGGCCCCACAAATACTAGAACCGGCCCTGGATCCAACTATCCACACAGCGAGACAAATACCCTGGTCCACGCGGTGAGCGGGTCTGAGGCACAGACGGCCACAATGGAACCCGCGGCCCAGCTCTCCAGGACGGCCGTGAAGCACCCTGGGTTCTGGAGTGAGGTTGCAGAAGGAGAGACTGGGCTTCTACTCTGTCCCCATGTGGTGCCCCAATTTATCCCCTTGACCTGAACACTCCCTTCTGCCTGTGGAGGAATGAAGGAAACAGCCATTATTGATTGATTTTATTTAGACAGGTTCTACTCTCACGCAGATAGGCTCGGTTTAGCTGTATGTCGGCGACATTCAGGAAGGGCAGTCAAGAGAAAGAGGCCCGATGCCTAATGGTAGAGAGACTACCCGGGCCGCTGCTCGACCCTGCCGCTGGATAACTAACAAGGGCGCCTCCTTTGTCCACGCCATCTTACCTCCCAGTCCTCGTCCTCTCTCTCCCCCAAAACCTCCTAGGTTTGCTTTACCCAGCACACAAACCAGCACACACAGATTCAGAGCTCGGCATTAATTCCCAAATACGATCAGCGCACGGTGCTTATGTTCACAACATTGCATGTGCGTCATGCGGAGGGTGGAGCGTGGGTAATACTAGCCTGGCAGAGGGCACCTCCCGCCCCGAACCTCCCAGGTAGGCTACGAGCTCCGGCTGCGGAGGGTGGCGCACAGCGCGGCGGCCGAAGCTGCCCCCTACTGGTGGCCTGTAGAGCCCAACGTCCACTTTAGAGTTCTGTGTCTGACAAGAAGCTGTTCGCCCGCTCAACCTACCACCCCCTGCGCCCCCTACCCCCGCGCCTGGCTGGACGATGAATCTTTTTTGTAATTTTATATAACGCGAACTCGACCCAAAGGTATCAGCGCGCTTTGCATGAGCACCATTGGCGTTACAGACGGACACATTCATTTGTGTTAGGCACGGGGAGTTCAAGTGATTTTTTATTAACTATAAATTCCGTGGCTCCGCGGACCAGTCACTGTTGATCATCCCCTTCTTTGGATGGAGGATATCCCGGACAGGCTGGTCGATTTGCGGGCTTACGCCGCACCTGTGGTGCAAACTTCCACTCACCCTACGCCGCGTCACTCGACTCCTTTCTAAAAGGCCATAAAAACAATATTATGTCACTCCATTCAGCTCTGCGAGTTTGGGTTCCCGCGCTAGAAGCAGTTTACGCCGTGGTGTTGCGCACTAAAAAACATATAATACACACAGACTGCCAAAACACTGGCACCCAGTGGTCAGTCTGAATATGGCACTGACTGACAGTTGGGTACAGAATAGCTCAAGTGTGCATCTGTGGGAGTGTGACTGATGGTGTCTGGAGCAATCTGCGAGATGGGAAGTAGGGATGGAAGTCTGAGCTCAGACAAACGAATAGAAGTACAGGCCGGGTCTTAGTGCTCAGCACCGGCAGTTCTTAAAAGCAGGTGCCGAAACGGGTCTCTACGGGCTCTCCATTTTTACCCTCACCCTCGGGGTGAAAAAAAAACTTAACTCTGCAGCCGTGCCACCCTTCATTGTTTTTGAGGTAACTTTAAAGAGACTCGTTATAGTTCTTGCAGTCTCATCATTTCAGAGCGGAAGTCTTGTCAATGTTATATGCAACAAAGCCATAGTTGCTTTTGGATCTTATGCAGCTTGCAGCCACTGGCAAAGCCAATAGTCTAGGCTTGCTGTAGGTAATCTTACCTATTGTTCTTACAAGTTAAGGCACCTGATGCCCAGATCGTTGTACACCCAGCGAGTTTCAAGGTATAATAACAGTAGGATAGCTGGTGGTTAATGCACTTGCTGGAAAAATCCGTCTCCAGTCTAATTACAGGTAGGACACACCATAAACTAGCGCAGAGGGTTAATGTGCCTGCTGCAAAGCACGGTGTCTAAAGCGCAAGTCACAGATTTGTCATTTCTATAGGCAGCTGTGTGGGTTACTGCTTCTGCTGCAGTGAACCTTGTGGTTCGTGCTGATCACGGTACAATCCTTGCCGTACAGCTCCCGAGGGTCCGGTATATTGAACGGGGGCAATGTCAGCAGAGTCCGCCGAGGACGGCCCGGATCTCCTATCCGGCTCAACAGCAGCTGCCAGATCCGGGTGGATCTGCCACATGGATGCAGGCCTCTCCGATCAGTAGTTCCAGGATCCTCTAAGCCCTTCTGTTAGCGGGTTCACTATGCCAACGTCCTTAGGACAGCCGGTCAAACCACTCCATTTACTCGAGAACAGGGTACGGAGGTGTGAGGGTTGAAGGAGGTGTGCCCACTCGCGTGCATAGATAACACCTCAGCTATGCACATTCAGGCACGGTGAGTAGGTCTGTCCGCGGGGCAGGGTAGGTAGAGAGGCCAGCCACGGGTATTCAGCACGATGCTTATTCCTGACACTATCTGGACTGTCAAACTGTGATGATGCCGTGAGGGGTTTAAAGAGACGTCGCTCTGCCATTCCAAAACACAGAAAACAAACATATATGGCAGCTCAGGTTGCCTCATTCTACCCAAAGGCGAGAAAAAAACCTTTAGAAAGAACACAAGCCATGCGCTCATGTGCAGTATAAAAAAAAAACACACTGGGGATCTCGCCAAATGTGCCCCCTCTTTGCACAAATTGAAATCTTGCATGGGTACTATATAAACTATGCGAGTTACTACTAGGATAAACTTTAACAACACGCATTTACACGGGTTTAGAGTTTTTTTGATACAAGAAAATAATCATAATCTATTTTTGGCTTTGCAATGGTGTAACTGGCGAGCAAAGGAAAACATTCCAAAGGAAAAGAGGGAGAGCTAAAGGAGCCCGGCAGGAGCGGAACCCGGCTCTCCCTCAGAGCTGATCTGGGGTTGGTGTGGGCAACTGCGAGCTGTAGATATCCGCGGATGCAGGCCACCGCTGAAGAGGACGACCCAACATAGACCCGACATGGCGAGGGTGGCGAAGGGGCCTAGATTCCCTGTGGGTTTTCGTAAGTCGCGATCTTTGTTGACGGAGGGGGAGAGGACAAGCACACGACCAAGGCAGCGTCCTTTTCGGATCGGGGGGCGTGTTTTGCTGTTGTCTCCTCCCTGAGACTTTTCGCAAAAAACACGCCCCCCGATCCGAAAAGGATGGGGCAGGATTGGAGTGACGGGACCTCTTCTCCAATGGCTGGCCAGCATTTACGAGGCCAGCCAATGGAGAACAGGGCAGAAGAGGGGCGGGTTCAAGCCCCTCTTCTCCCAAGTCATTAAATCTCCGGACTTCCGGTCTGCCGACCGGATGGTCCCGAGACCTAAAAACACTAACAGGCAAACAAACTTTATCTTCAAACTGAATCCTCACCCCCTCCCCACCCCCCACCCCCACTCCAGAGCTCCCAGGAGTGTGTATCTACCGATCGTGTTCTTATGATGTATAGAGGTGAGTGCCGGCTTGTAGCATTAGTACCTTGAGTAGTTAGCGGAAGGAATGTTTACAGGAGCATTGTACCGCCAAGTAAAATACCCCCAAAAGCCCCTAGATGAAAAATAAAATGGTAACAAAGTTAATTTATTACCATTTTATCTCCCCCGTCCCGAACCAAGGGTCAGGACAGTGCACAGTGACGGGAGGAGGGTGGACTTCCTTGGGCACTTTTCAAAGTGCCCTTGTCCCTTTGGCCTTACGTCTTGCGACAGCCAGCTAGACATACAACCGTTAAAAGCTCTAGGGCAGTGCTCCTGTGTCCTCGGAAGCAGCGAGAGAGGACGCGTCCTCCAATCTCAGCGGTTCTCTCACGCTGGTGAGAGCAGTGCCAGGATTGGTTAATGCATTTGGCTGGGGCTCACCTAAACATCGGACTGCAGCAGGAGCAGGAAGTGCTGGGAGGAGGAGGAGGCCTTGTCGTCCGTGTAAGGTAAGTGACTTTTATTTTGTATTATTTTTTTATTTGCGGCAAGCGCACAATAGTGCACTTCCCATCACCCATTAGCCCAGCCTACCACTCCCCGTAGATGCTAGCTGCTACTGAGTGTTTTGTACATAACGGGGGCTGCTGCTCCATCGAAAAGGCCGGTTTGAGAAAGCAAAAAGGCAGGACAATCAGTTAGAATCTTACTGTGTGCGTATTTTGCGTTTTGCTCTATGGTATCAGAGTTTAGAAGCAAAAGGATGGAGTTTGGGCGGTTGCTCCTTCTGTGTCCCATATTCTTTCATTATCTATAGAACCTCACCCCATTACATCCCTATAGAGTATTTCCGCAAACCTCACATCTCTTCTCTATGGAGCGCTGTCATGCTTAATAATATGTGGTTTGCTCTCACATGTCTGACCGGACGCCAGTGGCGGCTGGTGACATTTGAAAGTGGTGAGGTGTAAAAGTTTGTGATGAGTCCTGTCACCGGTGGCGAGCGAGCCCGACCGTCAAAAGAGGGTTTGGGTGTTTTTTTATTCAAAAGGTATCATTAAACAACACAAAAAAAGACACGTTATGCAACAGAGAGACTAAAAGATTACACAAAAGAAAACGGCAGGTCAGACACTTTGAAGTATTTTCAAGGCTAAAAACAAACAAGTCAGGAGTCAGACACGATCAAAGCACTAGACCTCTTTATTCCGACACTTGATCCCTCAGTCACAATAATTGTTGGTGGGGACTTTAATTGTCAATTTGAGCCCTTGGTTAACCCTGATTTGGATGAGCAGGATGATGAAGACCTGCTCTGGTGTATCCTGGAACCAAAGATCCCTCCTGTCAAGGCATGGACCCGGTTGGTCCTTCAAATAAAATCACTCTCACTTGCAACGTCTCTGCGGGCATGTAATGGGAGACTGGACCCTGACCGTCCGGGATTTCCTACATTTAGCAGGGTAGAACAAACTTCCACCATTGATTACATCATGATGGAAGTAAGACACTGGGATAGGTTGTTGGAATTCAGAGTGCAACCGAGATATGATAGTGACCACAACGCCCTTGTCCTAACATTGAAGCCGGGGAGCTTTGGGCTGACTAACCCTGAAGCTGGTCTTACCAGCATGATCACGCCCCTTATGGTTTCGAACAATCGACGTAGGGTCAAATGGCCTTATTTTCAGGATTCCCGTCTAGGCTGGGTGAATTATACCAGCTTGCTATACCATGGATAGCTGAGATGGCCGACCTGTCCTCAAACGGCCATGCTGTAAAAATTCATAGGCAGTTGGCCAGTGCGTTGGGGGATGTTCTTTGCCCACTTAGTAGGCCTAGACAAGGTGGGGCTAAGATACACCCATGGTATAATGCTACATGTAGGAACGCCAAGAACGACCTCCTTACTGCAATCAAACTTAAGGACAGTTTAGAAACTAGGTCATCCCGTTTGTTCTATAAAAAGGCAATCGAGGGAGCCAAGAGGGACTGGGAGGAAACAAGGTGGGAAGAGCTGAGAAGTGCGCTCCTGACTAAGGACGCAAAGACATTTTGGGCCATTGTTAGTACAGGCTCCAAGGGAGCTGGGCAAGCTATCTTCCCAAACATTGCGCCCTCAGTGTGGGAAGCACATTTCGGGGCACTATACGTATGTTTGGAGTATGATGACACACTTCGTCTAGGCCCTAAGCTTGCCCCAGGGCTCCAACAGGAGGGAGTCGCGACATTTGCCCGGCCCCCTGCCCCAGACCCCCGTCATGAGTATCGACTGGCGGGGGCCTCGGGTGGAGGGTCGGGACCGAGCTTGTACCCTTCTGACTCCCCAGAGAGCATCACCTTGAAGGAGGTAGAATCTTCCATAGCTAGGTTGCTCCCAAACAAGGCTCCCGGCCTCGACAAATTGCCGGAGGACCTGTTCCGATCCCAGCTAAAAATATGGGCGCCATACCTTGTTACCTTGTTCAACGCGATTCTTATGGGGTCTGATCCACCGGACACCTGGCTGGGGGCTGAGATTGTCCCCATTTACAAGAAGGGCTGCCCACTTACCCCCTCAAATTACAGGCCCATTAGCCTGTTAGACACAACACAAAAACTAATGGGTAGAATCATATTGGACAGGATACAAGCTTGGATGGAGGAATGGGAAATACTGTCTACCCTCCAGGCTGGATTTAGATCCAGTATCTCAACCTTGGACCAAATCTTCCGGCTCCAGGTCCTTTTCTGGAACACCAAAAGGGTTGAGGGTGGCAGCCTCTACCTTGTCTTTGTGGACCTGCGGGCTGCTTTTGACCTAGTCCCTAGGGAAAAATTGTGGGAGTTATTGGCTGACCTGGGCCTTCCACCCTACCTGCTTAATATCCTGACCCGTTTGCATGTTGGAAATTATGCACAGGTCAGGTGTGGGAGACACGGGGATCTCTCGGACCGCTTCCCTGTTTCCAGGGGTGTCCGGCAGGGTGTGTTTTAGCCCCTACCCTTTTTAGCTTATTTATTAATGGCCTTGTCGACACCTTAAATGATGTAAAGGATAATGATGCTCCCTGGTGGACGACCGGTCGGGTGCCCGCATTAATGTTCGTGGATGACACCCTGTTGCTATCCCGAACATCTTCGGGCATCCAGCGCGTCCTGGACGGTTTTGTGTGCTTTTGTGCCTCGAGGGGATTGGAGATCAATTTGGATAAAACCAAGTTTATGATCTTTAATCCCCCGAGGTGTACGCGCCCGAACCCTCTTCTGAATGGTGTTCCGTTGGAACGAATCAAAACCTTCGTCTATCTTAGGATCACTTTGACGGAGGATTTTGGCTGGGGCCATCAGATTACCATATCCGCCCTTAGACTTTCACAAATAGCAGGGGGTATTGGCAAGCTACAGAGAGCATCGATCTCCAAACCGGTTGCGCCCGCCCTTGAGATCTATGGCCTCCAAGCTTGGACCGCATCCATTTATGGCGCCGAACTTTGGGGCCATAAGAACGTATTTAGCCTTCTGAGGGTGGAACAGGCCTTTAAGAGGAATTTCGTGGGCCTACCGAAAAGTACACCCCTCATCTCCTTGTGAATGGACTTGGGTCTGGAGTCTATTGAGAAATTGGCAGCTGTGCGACCCTTGCTCTATTGGAGGAGGCTCTGGTCAGTACCAGAGCTGGTATCCTTTAGAGCTGAATTTCGGGAGGTCTGGGAACAGATAAAAAACAAAAATATTCCATGGCTCTCCCATATTAAGGCTCTTTCTTTTAAAATAGGTTTGCCTCAGTTATGGGGGACCCCTGAGTTGAGTTGCCCGAGAATATCTAGGGCCCAGTTGTTAAATCTGGTGAGGCAGCAAAATCTAAGTGCACTACAACGGTCAACATCCTATGGTAGGCTCTCTATTGAGTTCCTCTCAGTCAAATCTGAAATGGGGTGGGAGGAATTATTTGATGTAGTCCAACCCCCTCTTGCGAGAAAACTATATGCTCAATTTAGGTATGGCTCCCTACCAATTAGGCCATTTACTTCGAAATGGGCAAAAACTGAAAATGAAACTTGCCCGGCATGTAATTACATTAGAGAAGATGTCATTCATGTTTTATTTTTCTGTCCAGCATATAGCAATATACGCAAAACTTGGCTTATCCCAATATGCAGAAACTTGGGTTTTAGACTTGTGTGCAGGCATGTAGAGTTCTTAAATATGATACCTCGCCGCCCATTGTATTTGCTGTCTCTCGTTTCCTTTATGGTATGTGGCGCCGTAGAATACGTTTTAAACCAATCTAAACTACTGAAATATGTCTGATAACTTAGTGTTTAATTCTTTTTTTTAATAAGTGAAATACCTATATTTATTATTTTATATGAAATGCTATGTATGTATGTATTCTATTTGCACTTTTACGGTCTTCTGAACCGAAATAAAGTTATCATACAATACAACAAGTTTTTAAAGCAAAACTCTCACTTAAATTGTACTTAGTGGGCAGGACAGCAAGAAGAAAGCAATAGTAGTGTCAAAGACTAATATGTTACACGTCGAACATAAGCAACAGTATGGAACTGAGAATGCTTAACGATAATTACTTGCGAGAAGACGAGCTTGGGTAGCGAGAGGACTGGTCAAAAGGTATGAAGATCTGCCCCGATGAGAAGAGGCTTTTATCTAAAAAAACATGATTTATTTTGTACTTATTTTGTACTTCGGCAATTTATAGATTGCGGGCCTCAATGCAAGAAGTAGCAGAACGCTGTAGACAGAGGGCCTCCTTGAGATACACGCAGGCACACAGTAAAGAAAATATCAGGTGCAAACTGGGAACCCTATACAGATTTTACAGAGAGGTGGAACTGGAGATACGGTGTAAGTCGATTTTCTTTAGAACACAGAGGGGACGAAAGTGGAGTTATGAGAACAATCAGCTGTAATTTTGGAAGGTAATGGAGAACAGTGTTCAGTTACTTCTGAAATTACCAAAGATGATAGGGCAAATACTGAAGAAAAACCATGGGCCTCATGTACTGAGCTCCTATGTGGAATGCCAGTGGCCAGTCGCTGCTCGCAATGATCACCGAGGGGGGGGGGGGTGGTTTAAAATAAATAAAGTAAAGAAAACTTACCTGACCGAGTGACCGGGTCCGCGACCGCGCCACCTCTGACGGAGGGAAAGGGACAGCGAGATCCGAAAGTGAAAAGGCGTCGCTTCTAATCATCCTCCCGCTACCGCAGCCATTGAATGACGACACTGGCTGGTGGCAACCCCTCTCAGCCAATCCAGACGCTGCTCCAGCAGCGCCAGGATTGGCTTGAGCAAGAACTGTCTCCGCCCATAGGAGACTGGGGGCTGCAGCCACTGGCCAGAAGCAACCCTCGCTCGCTCTCCTAATGCAGGGCACTGCAGGCTAGTACTAGTGCGCATGTTCAGGCTGGTCATAAAAATGTCCAGCCCAAACCCGAACATGCGCACTGGGCCTGCCCTGCTGCTGCTGCTGTCAGTCAAACAGTTACAAACCCAACCCTGCAGTGCTGCCCCACCCCCTTCAGCGTCCTGACTCCGGCGGCCCAATTTCGAGTAAGGACGGTCACAGTGATTTTAAAGTTAACAAGGAAGAAATTACGAGGAAGAAATTAATGTGGCCATGCAATTTGTCACACCGCCACTGCTGGACGCCCGCATCATTGTGTCATTTCCCTGTTTTGCCCTGCAACCCAAGATAGAATCATTGCTTGCTCAATGCATTCAGGCCTCCATGCATTATGAACCACCAGGACTGGATTAATAAAAATAAGACCACCAACCACTGGAAGAGGAGTTCAGCTATCTCAGGGTCAATATCGCTGCTGTGTGGAAAATGTACTTGACAACTTGTACAACAACTCAACAAAATGTATCTTGAGTTGGGGGAGTTGCCTTCGAGCACACCTAAGGGATTTGACCGGTATGTCTCCTCTGACCCCTGGTCTGACAGAGGGCTATCCTGAACTGACCTCAGGTAACAATCCTATGTGTCAAGCATAAAAGGCAACCTGTCAGTGCTTGAGGGAATGTTGGCAGAGCTTGGGGATTTGTACCTATCAGTTTTTGGAGTGAGTGTGTGCTCTGTATGTGACTGCTGTATGTTCTGTGTGGTAAACTGGCTCCATCGTGTCTCTCCCTTCCAGTATAAATTGCAACATTACACTGGTAGCAGTCTCGATCTCTTGACTCTTGTGGCCTGCTCAGCCTCCCTTACCCTGCAATGGAAGGTGTAGTCTGAGTTAGGCTGCCCAGAGGAGACAGGAAAGGTTACAGAATACCTCCATTCAATTGTCTTCCCAAGATTGGCATCCACATGGTTGCTGTTCACCAGTGGGAGAGAATCCATGGCCAACCAGGGTTTTGGTCTGGACTAACTATCCCACTTTTAACAATTACTTTCATACCCCATTCTGTCACATTTAGTGCATTTTCTATTTCTCTGTCATGTACACCTACCTAACAATGAGTATCGAGGTGGCTAATTTGGGGGCCTGAGGGAGACTTCCCTGTAAGTTTTGATGACTACAAGCTTATCTGGGATTCAGACTGGGGCTATTTTCTTTGTTGTGATTGCCCTGTTGTCTATCATCAAGAGTCTTTCTTTCACAGGCACCATTTTGATATCATTCTGTATTCTTCCCAAAAACGATTTCCTTATCTTCAATGGGAGTCAAGCACATTATTAAATCCATTGTTTAGCCTTTATAGCATCTTAAATGTAGCACACAAAATAAAATCACTGTAGCAGTGAAAATAAATCTGCAGTTTCCATGTGATTGTCTGCCTTGTTTACCTCAAGAGTGTGTAGAGTTTGAATAGTGCGACCCCAGGAGTGCCCCTAACGTAGTAGAAGAAGGTGATACAACTAGAGGCCGAATCCAGGCACGGGGTGCAGGGTTCTGAGAGCAGACGTGGACAGTTTACTCTGTTGTGCTGCAGTGTTCCTTATAAAAGTATGCTTTCATCTTATTTCTAAATAGAAGAAGGGTAGGAAGGACCGGATGCGCGCAGGGTGCATGGAAGATGGCCATTTTCCTATGGCGTCTTCTTTCTTGTACTTCGTCATTCCCACTTCGATGGACCCTCTGGTGGTGAGCTGATCAGTCAGACAGGCTTTTTGATTGGAGGTGGAGTCTTTCCCTCTTTTTCATCCATTCTTGCTCTTTTTTGAGGCACTCTAGCTCCACAGCTCTCCCTCTATTATTTTCAGAAGGTAGAGACCTCATTCAAAGTGATGGGTGAAGAGCCCTGCTGATTACCACCATTCAGGGTGTAACTGGCTCACCATGAAGGTCCATTAATCCCAAAAAGCTCTGTTCCATTGGCAGTGGCGTTCTGGCCTGTGCCTTTGTCTGAAATGCTCGGTTTCAATGGCTTTATGGTACTGGACTGCTGTCAGTGTCCGGGGTTCTGGGGAAAGACTGGCAAACTGGTCCCCTGTTCAGCAGACAGCTGTGAAGGCCTGAGTTATGCCCTACCTCTGGGGCATCCAACATATGCCCAGGAATTTTGGATCAGTGACATATTATCTGAATATTCACACATTATACATTTATAAACAATGAACCACAAATGTAATTCATTTACAGAGTGATTAGGTGTTTTTTGGAGCTTGGACAAAGGGTTTTTCACACCTCCTTAGGTAAAGGAGGTGAGAATGAGTATATAGATCCCTACAAGAAAAAGAAAGGTTTCATGTCGTCATCCTGCTAAATAAATCTCTCTGTTGCCTTATCTTCTCCCCTCACTGACTATAAATGCACTGCATTGATCCGTGTTGGAGATATTCTGTTTTTCAACATGGTTCTTATAACATGCCAGCATTACTACAATAAAATAACACAAGGTGTAACTCTGTGTGCAGTGCTTCTATGAGGTGTTTAACCTTGTATATTAATCACGCTTTACAAATTATATATTCTGCAATCGTGATATTCACAAGCCAAGCAGACTTCTAAATGAGTAAATAAGTAACTTGAGAACTGACCTCTTTTAGGTGAGAGTTATTTATTATTCCTGGAAAATATCGCAGTTCCATGAAGTATGTAACATGAAATATATCCTAGTGGCAGACAGATATATTCTTGCATTATACTAAATAAAAACTGTTTATTGATGTATTATCATCAAAATTACCGTAGATAACAAAAAGTAGCTCGAGGGAAAGAAATTATTTTCAGTATGTTTATGCCAGTGGAGCATACATGCCAAACATTCTTACAGATTCCAGGCACTTGTAGAAGGAGCTGCCATTTTACAGCTGACACTTCCTGAACCTTTTTAAATAAAACTTTATTTCTTAATTGTAATCCCTAGTGTGTGGGTTTGCCTTTGACTAGACAGCGAAAGACAATTTCAGCAGAAATACATGGGGCTGACCACCTAGTCAAGTCCCAGCGACACCCTGGGAACCTTTAGTGAAGACCGAGCACCATCTCATGTGGTGCTACCTTGCTTGAATCCTTGTGCCAGCTTTATGCTTTCTCTCTCTTTTCCCTAACCGCTTTGGTCCGCCTCCCACCAAACTCTGTGCGCCTTTCCATCCCCCTACAGCCGTGCATCATGGACACCTTGCCCTCTCTAGCTACGAGGTGGTGGCCCATGGTGACTTCAAACACACCTCCTTGCAAAGTACATGGAGGGGTCCCCACCGAACTCACTCGGTGACTCTCTCGGCAAGGTACTCTCCTGAGGGGGGCTAAGAGCCCCCCTGCACCGCTGGGACTGTGGAGGCCTTAGTTAACTGGTGTTACTAGCTGGTGGAGAAGTTTTACCAGTTTCTGTCAACATTATGCACCAGGATCTTTATTTGGAGTGTGGTAGACAGGACTAACGATGTCCCCTCCATCATAATACAAGTGCATTATAGCCTATGGAACTTGTTATGCCATGAATGGGATATCCGCCACATTTTGACGAAGTATCCCATCCTCTAACTCTAAATACGAAGCTATGTGATGTGTGTGAATAGAGTAAGCGATTCAAACTGTCCAGTCGCCACCTAACTACAAATTGACACGTCCCTCTCAGTTGAACATACACGTTGCTAGGTGCAGGGGATACGTACTGGGCCAGCTAGTCACTATTTATTGGCTCCTGTGAGAATTGTTTAGATAAAGCGGGCTTAACTCATAGCTCGCGAAGTACATTACATTGCTCATGTAGGATGATGTCATGACCAATGGTCCTTAAATTAGAAGTTCGTAAATCATGTAGTTGGTTTCAAACTCCAGTCAGGAGCGTAGCAAAGTCAGTGAGATTTGGGGGGCAGGTTTGGGGGTGAATCTCAAATTTCACAGCTAAAAAAGCAATGGCCCGCGGGGGGAAGGGAAGAGATGACCAAGGTTCAGGACTGACTATTCACATGAGGTCATACTGATTTGCATTAGGTGGGCCTCAGTCTAAAGTGGCATGGTGGCCAAAAACAATAGGTTAAAATTAGGGGTGTGTTCAAAACTTATGTAATTTGCTTTTCATGTAATTTTAACTGAAATTACAACCCCGTCATTTTGTTATATTTTAGCATGAAATGCATCCTCGCATTAATTTGCGAGGATGCATTTTTAATAACAACTGCAGTCACTATGTATATGTACGTTCCTGATCTAAAAATAATAAGCTGTTAAAACCTCTGAGTGAAAGGAGAACAAGACAAACCTGAATTTATGCATCAGACCTGAATCAGGGCCCCCAGACCCAACTCCCAACTACTAAGCCAAGAATGCATTTATTTGGGGGGTGTCACACCCCAAACACCCACCTAAAGCTACACCTCTGACTCCAGTGTGAGAAATTTAACAGTTCGTGGTGCAGCTTCTTCTTCATTCATATAAGTCACTACTGTGTCTCACATGTGGCAGTTTCACAGCTAATAAAGGGCAATTTAGTAAATTATCTTTAGAGAAATGTTACATAGATTAAATAAGGGCTACTTTCTGGAACTTGAAGCAGGTGCCGGCTAATGTGGGGTGCAGTTGCCTGGTTTGTTTAGCCATATTTTAATGATTTGTGTCTTGCCATAGAGTGTGGCCAGACTGATGTCTCATTTCAGGCAAGTTCCTGAGCTGCATTTGGACAGTGTCTTGCCCATCTAATTTTGTGTTGTGGAGCCTTCTTTTTAGGGCATTGTACTCTGTTAGTAAGTGTGTGGTTGTTGGCATTGCTAAGAGTATGGTTGATCTGAGGGCAATTTAATGACACTACAATGGCAACATTATGATTCTAATAGCTTTACATTAACGTAAAGCCAACTGTACATACATCGCTGACCGATGTGAAGATATTTCACTCTGTCACATAGACAATGTCATGCCCAAGTGGGTTATGAGTGTGCGTTGTGACTGCTTCCCTTCCAGAGGGTATAATGGTGGCTCATTATATTCTTTGCTATTTCTGTTCGCTGAATAGACATGAGTTAATGTGGCATTAGCCATGTACCGCAGTCCACAGGGCGTGAGCCCCACAGCCTAAGTCCCTGAAGGAAACCTCCTGTGTACCACCTTGGACTCATGACAATTGTATTTGCAAATTGGATGGTCCCCCTTGGGGTGCAGATTAACAGATGTTTGTTATTACCCAACTCTGGGGCATAACAGGTGCTCCCAAAGCCCCTGTGGTGCGGGGGGAGGGGCGGGCCAGGTGATCTTGTTTTGGAGGGGCCCCTCAACTTCTAAGCCATGCCATTGGATGTCTTGCAGAATGCGTGCAATGGCATGAAATAAGAAACAGTTAAATGCTTGTGAAAGGCATTCTGCCTTACCGAGCAGGCCCCTGTAATGTAGAGGGGCCCAACCATTTAGGGGCCCCCCATTGAGCTCATTCTGCAGGGGTGGGGCATCATTTTGCGTTACGCCACTGACTAGTGGTTAATTTTGCAGGGGCTCTCATCAGGCGGTAACTGGTACCAGCCCTTTTCTCCTGTGTGCGCCGCCTAAAACAGATCTAACTACTAACCATGAAAGTGGGACGAGGATGTGGCATAGTGGTCAGAGCTGCTTCATTTGGAGCAGAGGAACCCGGTTTGAGACTCTGTGTCAGCTCAACATCCTGATTTTCGGGACAAATCACTTAGTCTCCCTGTAAATTAATGTGTCCTTAACTGGTGCTCATGAAATGTGCTAGTGTTAATTATTAGGTGCCGGTGCTGAGCACTGGAAACCACTGGCTCAAATTAAGCACTGCCACTGACCCAACTCAAATGTTTTTATGAAAGGCTGACTGGACTCAGTGGGATTTGAACCTGTAACCATGAGTTTGAACACAGACAGCTACATGTAGATGTATTAGTCTATAAAGCCACCTGGCCCTAAGCGCAGCCTAAACTTCCATGAGTGAAGGTGCGCATATATTAGAACGTTCTCTGAGTTCGGGAAGGGGTCGCTTTAAGAGAGCGCGCCCCAAAATACCATGGGACATGGAGGGCGGGACTCCTCTGAAGTGTGCACATGCCCACGAGAGGTGACGGGGCTGTAAGAAATGCACATGGAGGTGTCCGCTGGAAGACTGCTATTTTTATTTGGACTATTTTTCAGCTTGTTGGTCTGTCCTTTCCACTCAGTCTAAAAATACTCGATGTCTCCCGGGTAAAGTAGGCATTAACCAGAAGTCCTTGGCGGCGCTAGATGCCTGGAATCCCTGTAATCTCGGAGAGAGCAGCCCCGGCGCTCTGTTCTGCTTCATTTTCCCTCCTTCGCTCGCCGCCGCTGCTTTGCGCTGCAGGTCCAACGTGCCACAGACGAGTTAATTATTGCAGAATCTGGCGGAGTTATTTTAGGCATGCGCGCATGACCGAGGGTGCGAAGGAATGATAACAGTGTGACACTGAATGCCTTTGTTTCCGCGCTCGGCGGCATGGCCGGCCTGGCCGTGGCACCGGGCGCTGTCTGTGTGTGGCTGTGGAATGCACACCTCCGGGGCAGCCGCCGCCTCTGCAGACCAGGGCTTCCCATGGCTGCCACTTCATCTCCAGCACGTTTTACACTTTGAACATTTATATTACCATGTGGCGGAAAAAGAGAGAAATATTTACATTTTATTTTGCTCATAATGCGGAGGATTTAATCATCTTTTCAGTCCTCCTGATGTTTTTGTTTTTTTGACTGTTTTGGATGGAGGGCGGCAAACCACCTTGCAGGAACAGAAGTGCATTCTGGGTAGTCACACAGGGAGGAAAAAATGAGCAGGAGAGGATGGCAATGTCTTGGTGGCGAAGAAGAATCAGGCAGCCAGCTGGTGAGATTCCCTCAACCAAATATACAACGAAATAGCCTTCAGGGGCGTAGCTTCAAGGGGCTGTCTGGGGTGTTACACCCCCCCCCCCCCCCCCCCCGGCGGGCTTTAACACCGGTGGCACCCTGTGCGACATTGTTTGTTGGCTCCCCCCATTGACCCTCCAATCACGGATTCCCTCACTGCCACCCTTAAACAGAGCCCTTCAAGTCTCCATAACCACTGTCTCTCACATTAATTTAGTTTTATAGCACCACTGACACCAGTGTAAGGTGTCAGAGCCCTTTACATCATACACACATTGCACCGAGACAATCATACGTGTGTAAATCAGTGTATAGGAAATGTTACATCAGACAGGACTACAAGGTGTAGGAGTCACATGTCATCCATAATTGTAGGCAGTATAGTTTAGGAGTCCTAAATCTGGAAAAGCACAAATTCAGAATTTAAAACGTAACACCATTGTTAGGGTTTCTCTCCAATAATAATTGATTTCAACCCAAAATAAACCTTTTTGCAAGATTAGCATAACGAAAGACTGGGCAAAAAAACATATAGCTCTAATATATAACTCGCAGTTTGCATGCAGCTCTTTGATGACAGTTAAAAGCTCACTGTTCTATGTTAGGATTTTAACTTACAAACTGCAAGAAACAAAAGGATCTCTCTGACAGAAGCAGTAACACACTGACCTATTTTACATTATATGCACTTTTTGATCTGCATGGTTAACGTTCTTTGCAGCAGGCATATTAACCTTCTGTACTACCTTACAAGAAGTCAAAACTTCCCCTAGATGAAACTCCGGCTCTCTCCAGGAAGTCGATTAATCACCGAAGTTATCTTGACAATTTTATTGGTTCCTGAATATTGTTGGAGGTCAGGAACGCGCAGCAGGTGCTTTTAAAACAAACAAGAATATACTCGCAAAATGATGCTCCCCACCCAAAGTCAGAGCCCGGTGCGGTGGCACCGATCGAACCGCCCTAGAGCAGGCCGGCAAAGCCTCCCCCCCCAATAATGTATAATTTAATAAATAGTTGGGTACAGGAGCTTTCAGTCGGGTATGATAAGGTGTGTGTCGGATTTCACCTAGAATTTTTAAATACTCAGACAAAAACACATGCACTCTCATCTGTTTTGAAGGTCTTAATACATGGTTATTTTACAAAATACTGTCTCTAAAGTACCCCTTCACATTCCGCACTCCTTTTCCTTTCCACTGGCCCTTAAGCCTCCTTCATGAGCTACTTCTCATGTGTGTATTTTGCCATGATATGCCCGCGTGATTGTCGGAAAATCGGAAACTAACACCCCCCTACCCCCGTCTTACTGACCTAGCTACGCCACTGGTAGCCTTAGAATATTCGGGATACGTACCAAGTGATTAGCACTGGTGAAAATTCAGAGCAACAAGTGCACACCGCAGTGCTTAGTTGTTAACAATATAAGTGCCAGGGCCCTCGTCAGTAGGCTACTGAGGCCTGCACCGTCTATTGCCCCTGGCAACGCCGCCAGTGACAGAACCAACCCTGCTGTCAACCATCACCCCCCAATAAGAATGACAATTCAGACTATTCCTGGCCCCCAAAGCTATAAGAATGGCTTGGGCAGCTAGTATTAGTAATTTTTAATGTACATTACATTAATAACCAACTGTTGTTGTGTTTATATCTAAATTGGACAAACAGTGCCACCATGTAGCAGACTGTCATAAGAGCCAGTGTTGACAATTAACCATTGGCTCAAATTAAGCACCTGCACAACTGAGGATTACATGGTTAATCGGCCCCACCCCAAGTGTGCAGAATGATGTCATAGAGCGATTTCAACATAAGCAAATGTTTGGGTATAACTTAACATATAGTTTACTACTTCTGGTTCACCAGAAAACCGCTAACATAAGGGTAAGTGTGAGAAACACATTTAAGATTACTTCTGTGGTTTAACCACATTATGGAGCACTTTCCATTCATCCGTCAGAAGCTTGCAAAGAACAAGTCACTAGCAAGAAGATGCAAAGGAGGAGGTGAACTGAGACACATACTATTTGTATCTTAATTATTTGTCATGAGGATAAAGGTCAGTAGTGTGGGCACTGCGAGAGAACCGACGGTAAAGTGCTCAAGACCATGTCAGCAGGGAGTGCCACCATTTTACTCAACCATCAGTGCATGGATCAGTACACAAAACACAAAAAACAACACAGTCAGGTTTGTGAGGCTAGAGAATTAACTAAGCAAAACACTATGCGTCCCGGGTAGCATCATTGTTTATTTGTGTGGGCATTTACACAGATTTATCACCATATTTTAAGTACCATTTTCTATACGCTGTTTCCTGCATTTGTATAATTATTTAGCATGAAGAGGAAAATAATGTTTCAGGGTTATTTTGTCAACATTACTTGGTGGTACACTGGAATTAGCACATCATCAATTCATAATTGTGACGAAGTCTCCCAGTTGTCCGTTTTTACAGATAAGTACAGGGCAGAAACCAATCTATTTTCCTGTCTGCATTTATTTTTAAATATGGAAAAATACAGAAAATAGGTTTTCTTCTGGACGATTTTTACTACTGTTAATCATGCATGCTAGGTCAATAGCTGTGCAGACTGACGGGTAGGGGAGATAATAAATAAAGATTTCTTAATGAAGCTTAAATAACTGCAGGTGTACAGCTGTTTAAGTTGTTCTGCAATGAAATGATTTTAGGTGATTGTAAATCGCTAAAACTCGTAGGACATTCAAACATGAGTAAGCATTAGTCGGTTAAATAAACTTGGAAATATACACACTGCAGCTTCATTTTTTACATTAAGCACACAACACATGAGCATAAATACAGACAGAGTGAGCAAAGAATAAGTATGGCTTAATAGAGACGGAAAAGTCAATAAAATAAATACCATAAAACTGTGAGCCCTAATTGTGACACAGTATTTGTGTGGTATAAATACTGTGAGAAGCCAGAAGAACTTTGAATACCACTGTGTTGTGCAGTAGAGGTGCAATGCACAGTTCCAATGAAACAATCTATGTGATAATACAATTCAATCAACTGCCACCAAATGCCACAAAACAATCAAAATAAAAAAAATACAAAACATCATGGTTTTCACTGAAAACAGCAATAAGCTTCCAAAAAGCCTCTGACTAAAAAAAAGAACTCATCATTGAGTAGGACCTCAGGGTCTTAAAAAGGCAACCCAGTGTCCAATGGAGGAAAGATCACAAAGCGTGATCCATTGCATCCAAGGTGAGATTGTGGAATTGCACATCGGCACGACGGATGCACTGGTCTATATGTCTAAGCTGATTGACATGCAGACAGAGCTCCTATGGGATGACCTTCGAACTGTCGTATGTATTTGTAACCACAGGAGTATTCCTTGGTTTTTAATTACTGCTGGGTTGGTCTCATCTTCCCCAACAATATTCCCCAAAACCCTCACAACATCAGACCGCCCCCCGGCAACCCGGTTCCAGCATGCTCTCTCTGATCATATACACATCCATTAGTGGCTTAATATTAATACCAGAAAAAATAAAAATGTGAAGGATGGGTTGCTTGAATTAATCTCGGCCACAGGCAATCACTTAGTGTACATTCAAAACTATTATTTTTATGCCCACTATGCTACTCAAGACAGAGACTAGCCATAAACAAACAAGACCTGTTCCTGCCCCAATAAGGACAGTCCAGTCCAAAACGCCAGACCAGGTCACCTCAAGACAGGGACCCAAGCACTCCCTGTCCTGTTTCAGCATACTTGTACCTCGTCAGTGAAGCGGGGCTGGAGTCTAATAGCACAGTGTGACAACTTGGGATAAAGAAGTGTATTGTTTGTGTGATTAGGTCATAATTAACCATCTATTTGTACAAATTAGAGCTATTGTTCTTCACAGCAAACATATGAGGGAGACAATATTGAGACAGCTTTGTGATGGTATTCTGTACATAATATAGTGGTTTTTAAAATAAGGATTTTAAAACTATTATAATGAAATATCATACAGAGTATATTTTAATTTTGAATATGTAACGGTTTACCATTTTTTAAAATAAACTAAACATCTTTACATGAAACAGTGTTCAGTGCCAAGAGAGTTTGATATACGCAAGTAGTAGGGTGGATTTTCTCTTCACCTAAATAAGATGTACAGTGGTGGATGGTGTGGATAGAGAGAGTGAGTGACACAAAAGGGATCCTTTAAAAAAAAAAGAAATACACAGTGTGCACGGGGCCCAAGTTTTGGCATACACGTCACATACTTTCTGAAAGAGAAGCAAGTGTAATTGGTTTTGCCAGCACTGATGCCCCCTCTCTTCACCCATCTTTGCCAATAAACTGACTTACAGTTCTCATATATTAACGGCTCAGTCCCAACTGTGCACATTTCAGTGTTTGCAAAAGTGTTCAAGCAACCGTGACATTTTGTCAAAACCATTCTTGAACTGGAGGTATTTTCCACCCAGGAGTGTAAACTACCAAATTCAGGTGCATGTAAAATCAACTGATGGTGACTGTTTGTGCGGATAATCTCCTACCCAAAGCCAACAAAGGGTCGTTTTATTTTCTTTTATCAAAATAAATACTTACCAGGTGCAGTGCATGAGTACTACATCATGGGATTAATCCGTCTCACATTCACACAGAAAAACCTTGAAAAACTAGTCTGAACCTCAACACCAATGTTGGCAAGTAACAATTTTGGAGAAAAAAAATTAATATATATTTTAGTCAGAATAACTTTGTCCCTGATCCCAATACAGACTGTAATGACTTAATGGCTTTGTTCCCTTGATTAGTACAGAAAGGAAGTTACATATAACGATCCGTTCACCATCACTATAGTCTCAGATCCACTGCACAATCAGAATACACCGTTTCGGGTACTGATTTTCAGCATCCAACCCTAACAATGCCAAAGGACCCTCCTTCTTTTGAGCCAACTCAAGTGGGCATGGAAGAGCATAGTAATGTCTCCTCCTTTCCTGGAAACCTGTCTGCACCCCTCCTATAAACCGCTTGGCACTTCACCAATGCTCGTTGTCTGCACTTTGCGTGACCTTGACATGCACAATAATCACCGTCTTCATGCAGGAGTGGCCGAACAAAGTGGTGGCTACCCTGTTAGTTTTTTACAAATACTTTGTGGTCTTAGGAGGCCCTCCTCCTTTGGCGGCCAGACTTCTGTTGGTGATGACTCGCCCATCGGACAGTGCTGGTAGCATGACCATGGTCATTGTGAGGCCAGTGCGTTTTTCAGAAACTCCATCGACTTTAGTGTTGTCTCTGTTGTCCTCTTTTTAAGCAAAGTTTGATGCAACTAACCATTAGGCTGGAAAAATTCAGGAGGTATTTGAAGAGGGAGCCTGCTCACTATAATACTTTTCAAAATGTTGCTCCACCACTACACTGTATTTTCTAATTCCTCAAACAATTACGAAGATTATTAATAATGTGAATTTTATCACACTGCCCCATGTTTAAGGTTTTCGTTTCCTTGTGAATAGGGCTTTGCCATTTGAGGTTTCGGTGCCCTTTCAAGCCCTTTCACTGTACTTTTATTTCAATATACTTAACTGCATCCCTGGCTATTTTAGCCTCAGTCTATTTACAGAACCTTTTTCAGTTTCGAATATTCAATTTCACTGTATCTCATCAAATTTCATTGAGTTTCACTCTATTTTACTGCACATTTTCTTGTGTAAGAGCTTTATCATGTTTCACTGCCTCTTCTCGTGTTAGAGCATTCCTCAGTTTCACTGCAACACATCCCAGGTCAGGGCTTTAAGCTCTTGTACCACATGTTTTTAAATCTCTGATGAAGTCCTGCTAAGTCAGAGTATGTTTTCCTGATTCAGAGCACGATAATATTTGAGAGTGAAATTAACCATCTTAGAAAGCCTGGCAAAGTTATGTTGTATCTGTATGCATTTAAGGTGACCCTGAGGTTGCATCAAAGCAATGACATGAGAGCAGAGGGAAAAGAATAACTAGGAAAGAAAGAACAAAGACATAGGGCATTAGGAAGACACCCCATGAATTCAGTGGCCCGCCTCAAAAGGTTTGAATCGGACAATACAGTGTGAAAGTTCATCGTGGGTTGCCACCCAGAATGATATGGTCGGCGGGTAGGGAGGTAGGAGTGCGCAAGAAAATGGGAATAGAAAAAAACGATGTGGGGAATGAGAAAACATGAAAGGGAATAAGGCACATGTCTGGGGTAGAGATTGCAGTTGTGGGAAGATGGGCATTACAGAGAATTAGAGATAATATTATACCAATATGAGAGGGCAGGTCAGGGAAAGCCGCGGGGAGGCAAGTGATATCTACTACCCATCCACACTGTGACCGCAGCCAAACTCCTCTCCCTTATACCAGTGCGCTGATTGATGACTAGAGACTTTTTGAGTGAGTAAGGACTGAGGGATTTACTTGGGGCCAGATTATGAGTTTTGCATACAGCTTTACTCTGTCAGAAACATAGCGGTTATCCCGTCCACCAAATTACAATTCCATTGTATCCTATAGGATTGCAATTTTGCAGATGCGATATCCGTCATGTTTGTGACAGTGTAACCCTGTCCGCCAAACTCGTAATCAGGCCCTTAGCGTTATTGTGTTAGCGGTTCTGGAAACATGGAGGCATCGGTCTCTCCACAGACAGCTTCAGGCTTTGCCTTGGGACTCGTCTTGCTTCAAGCGGACTGGCCCCGACTTCAGAACACAGAGGATCAGCCTAGAGACCCACCCAGCTCCTTTAATGTTAGAAGACCTTGCATTATAATTAAAGTTCCCGGTTTTCCGTTTTTACGGATTTTTTGCAGATAAATACAGACAGAGACAATGTGCTTTCAGTCTGTATCAATTTTTAAAAGAGGATAAAGACAAAAAATTGGGCTTTAAGTGACTCTGTGCTGTGATTCATGAATTATAGGCCAACAGCTGAGTAGATGGACAGGATGGGAAATTAAAAAAAACAGGATGCCATTTCATTAAATAATGCCATGTGTCAACATATTTTTGTGGTTTAATGCTAATATTTACCAGTAGATGTTTTGTTATATAATATTAGGCAGCTTAAATAGCTAAAACAGGCAGACACCAAAGTATGAGTGTGCGTCTATCAGTTAAATAAATATGGAAATGGGCAGTTTTACAACTTCATTTATCTGCAAAACACAAAGAAAAAATATGGATAGATACAGATAAAGTGAGCAAAAAATGAATATGGATAAATACAGACGGAAATGCTAAAAAAATAAATACCATAAAACCGGGAGCCCTAATTATAATGTCCCTGCTGTATCGTTTCTTATTTCATCAGAGCCTTTTTGAAATATACTGAACTTCTTACTGCTTAAGAAATTAACATTGTATTTCACTGCACATTTTGTATTTCACATTATTATCATACTTGACCAAATGATATCTCAAATCAGTGATATATACTCAATGTATATTTTTGCTGTTTCAGGGTCTTAGCCTATTTCACTGCATCCTTTGACTGATCTCAGTAACTATAGGTCACTTAGATCGATTTGGTTCATTCTTCCAAGGCTAATCAGCTTGAACCTTCTGCATTGGTTTTTGACATAAATCTGCTCAAGGACCAGGTTTCCAGGAGATCATTTGGTCGATGGCCGCATGAGTTTTTCAAGCGCTGGGCATCATCCTTGCTTTTATAGCATGTGGGTATGATAAATGGTGCAAATTGAGGAGGTAGCAACAGCCTAGTGCCCACTTGCTCGACATTTGCGGTGAGTCCCCTTCCTTGGATCTTCTTCTTTTCAAGGCAAACTTCATGTTTATTTTAGTGCTTATAAATATACTGATGCAAAGCTACAAGCTTTATTCAGGATTGCACTTCTGGCAGCTTGAGGTACTCATAACCTTGGGTCGGGCTTCACAGGAGGTAACTTTTATAAGCCAGGAACCTTCGTCTGCCAATAGGCACAAAGTCAAGCAAAGTTTTTGGCTTCACCCAACTTCACCCGAGATAAAGCAGAGGTGCAGAGCAGTGATGACTTTCTGATGCAGTATATTGCCACAGCAACCCTCATCAGGCTCGCACAAGATAGGAGAGCCATGGGATAGGATAGCTGCAGCCAGAAGAGACTGCATTAAGCAGGGGGCCATGAGCGGATGGTATTCCGTGATGGGTGGGGTAGGAGGGTCCGTGGCAGGAGGCAAAATGGAAGGAAGTGGTTCAAAGCAATGCTCTGGCAGCAGGAATGGAGTACTGCTATCTCAAAGGGGTGCTAAAGCTACCACTGACTTAATTTTAAGCTTTGTGCTTATTGTGAGCTGTTACGGCAGTAACATGAATAGCCCATCAAGCATTGTAGATGGTCGTTGCAGGAGCTTCACATTGGTGGCCACCGCTGGCTGTTGTTTCTATAACGCAGAGTGCAGATTGTGCGTTGTCAGTGTTTGATGGTGATCGCATGTAGCGCAAAGAGTAGGTCTCACTGGAGCTTCGCATTAGCGGTAGTCGCAGGCAGCAGAGCCTTGGCATGAACGGTTCACGGTTGCGAAGAGTCCAAACTTCAGGATTTCACTTCTTCTTTTTTAGAGGAGCTCACACCGATGCCAACCAAGGGTCCAGGACCTGGGGGGACACCTCATGGGATGCAGGAACTCACACCAGCAAAGGCTAGAAGGGCTCAGGCAGGTCAGTTGTAGATCTAGGCAGGTTCAATGTAGCAGGTGATCTGGGCAGTTTTAGGGAGGCCTCTGTAGTTTCTTATGACCCTGTAGCTCACATGGGTGATCAGCCAACTGACCGTTGGAGTCACTCATGATAGCATGGGATGAAGTTTAGCAGGTCCAGTCTTCCTTCTCAGACAGCAGGTCAGGCCTTATTTTGTAATGTCCACGGGTCCAAGAGTGTTCTCATTAGTGCCTTTGGAGGTCCAATATTTATTCCTGGTGCCAGCCTTTGTTTGGGAGGATTCCCTACACTACCCCCACATCCGGTTCTGGGAAGGTCTTCCCCTTACCTTATCAAGGCTCCAAACTGTCTAGTATGACAAAAGAGAGGGCAGGGCTTGTGTCAGATTCCCTTGTGTGTGCAGGAGACAAAGCCCTTTGAAATGTAAGTGGGACTGGGTACAGCTCCTTCCTGTCATTCTGCCAGTCATCCTGGCAAGAAGGCATATCCTGTTCATACCTTAGCCCCCACTTTGTGTTACTGTCTGGAAGCAATACCCAGACCCAACAGCAGAGCCATTCATGGTCATGTGACCTAGTACACTGGCAGAAGGCATTTTCTGAATTGTGAATTAAAGTCCAGTTTTACCAATAAAGAGGATTTTAAAATTAGAATTCATTTGAGTGTAAACGGTATCTCTCTCTGCTCCCAATCCGAAGTTATCACTTATTAAAATGTAATAAGGTAACCCATTGTTAGTCAAAGGGAGTGATAGGCCTTCCAATTGTGAAAAACGAGTTAAGGAGTTTTTCACTGCCTGGATATGTAAAATTAGAGCACACAGGGTAAGTTATAAGTATTAGAAAGGAAGGTTTAGGCCTGGCAAAAGGTTTACTTTGTCGGGTCGAAATGGCAGTTTAAAACTACACTACAGGATGCAGTGGCAGGCTTGAGACATGTTTTCAAAGGCTACTGTATTGGGTGACACTATGAGTGCTGCAGGCCCACTAGTAGCCTTTAATTTACAGGCACAGGGTACATGTAGTACCATTTACTAGGCACTAACAAGTAAATTAAAACTACCAATCAGGTAGATGATAATTGTACCATGTTTTAGGGAGAGAGCACATGCACTTTGCCACTGGTTAGCTGGAAAAAATCGCACAGAGTCCTAAAGCCAAAAATAAAAACGGTTCAGCAACAGATGACTAAAAAAAAAGGGCCAAGTCCAACAGTCACCAATACTAATTTCCTCAGAAATTAGGTTCAGGGACAACCAGGGTCCCATTTTTCGCTTTGAAATTTCCTACAATCAGCAATCCAATTTGTTGGTGTATTTGTCTTCCTCAGACCTAGATCTGGATGAGACATTTCTCAAGAAACTATAGCTTGGCTTCTGAGGCACAGATGTTGAGAGTCTCAAAATCATACACATCTGTTGAGGTATTTTAACTTCTTTGATTGTGTTAAATGATGTGGCGACAAAATTTAATTCCTTACTGATTTTCACAATACACCTGACTTGCAGCCAACCAACTTGTTGAATGACTAGCCATACCTGACATGTATGCACAAGATCTACAGGCCTGCTGTCAATATCAAAAAGTGATGCAAATTGTGTCCTAATATTGTGCGTATGCAATCTGATTTTGCAATCTCCCTATGCAGAAATAGATCTGTACACAAAATAGCAAATCACAATGAACAACCTGACCAATTATTGTGAAATAGACTGGTTACAATTTGTGACCATCCATGATTGGCTGTAGACACAGGCATGGTATCCCACAAGGGAAAGCAGACCAGCATCCATGATTGCTTTTCAAAACAGAAAACTTTGTTAAAGGAACCCTGGCTTCAGTGAGAGCAGACCACTGTGCTTAGGACCACTGCTTAACCTCTTGAACCTGTCACACTGTTTGCCAAAGTTGAAAGTGTCCAAAGGGGCCCCTTTCCCTTTGCAGTCAGTTACCACCTCTACTTAAGAGCCTTTGCATGTAGATGCAAATCACTGGTTGGCACCTAGAATTACAGTCCCAAACCCTTGATACATGCCTTACCAACTAACAATTTAGAAGGATCCGCCTTAACATGCCCCTTCCAAACTGGAATTCGATATGGGCTTTAAACCCATTTTGCGATTCATAAAACGTTTTCTGATTCGCGAAATGGGGTTGGTGCATTAGAAAAAGTAATTTAGAAGCATAAACCCTGCAAAAATCATGGTGTGCAAATGCTAAATCTCTGTAGATCAGGCCCCAGTTTTCACCGATGCTTCTTGCCGTCTTGGCTATGGTGTATCTTAGTTTGATGAACTTTACTTGCCTTCCCTTGATTGTTGGGTTGCAGAATAAGAACAGCTTTACTTGCCTTTGCTTTAGGAAATCTGTATTTCTTAGCCAAGCAACTTCAACATAAATGTCTTATTTTCTCATCTGTAAAATGACCCTGCAGCGCTTGCTTTTCGCGCCACGTTAAAGGACGAATATTCTTTTTTCTCAGCTGAACCTTTGGCCGCGCCGCTCCTCCGAGCCGCGGATTAGCAGCGGGCCGAGCCTTGCAGGGCCCGCGAGGACGGACAGCAGCCAGCCCAGCAGGCTAACAGGCCACCGTGGATCCATCAACTGTCTTTTTGTGTTTACATGATTTAAATCTCGCTTTGACAGTTTTGCTGACCAGCGACGCCAGAAGGAGAAGGAAAATGACATTATGGGGAAGCAGTGCCACGCTGTACTTATATTTTGCTATTTTTAGCATTGTGCTTTTAAAGACCTTTCATCTTTCCGGAGAATGTTTTTGTAATTATCGGACATAACCATACCTTCCACGTGCCACTTGTCTAGACCACCAGTGGTCTTGTAGTGTTCCCTTCTACAGCTGAGCAATTCTGTCTTGTTTCTGGACTCTAACATTACGTCCTGAAGCTTCTAGAAAAATCTACAAACACCAAATGTATTTGGTACATTTTCAGACAGCAGGGACAGTTAGAGAGATTCTTATTAGAGTCAGGCAGTTGAACATCGGATTCCAATCCACACTAGTTCATAAGCAAAAAATGTTAAAATATGTATCGGTCCAACAGAATTGGTGTCATGAAATGCACATCGATGGAATGATGTGTACCCGAGCACTATTACATTCGGTAGTGGGTAATAAAAACACTTAGGGGCTGATTCAAAAAGGTAAACGTACACTTTTTGCGTAGGTTTACACTTTTTTTGGTATTCCCAAACTACGATTTAATAGTAGCAGTCAGGGTGGAGAACACCGCACATAACAAGATACGACAGGGCTATCATTTTATGTGGGGAGTTCTCCGCACCGACTGCGGAGTCTCCGCGGTTGGAAAGTTACTATTAAATCGTAGTTTGTGAATACCGAAAAAGAGTAAACTTACACTTAAGTGTAAGTTTACCTTTGTGAATTAGGCCCTTGTTATTTACGATGCTTAGAAACAGCACACGAGAGATATGAAAAAGATGCCTACCTCAACTATCGACTGAACTTTCACCAACCCTCCAGACACCTGCGCTCCTCTTCCCTCGCCCTCGCACACTCCCCGCATCCGTCACAGCCGCAGCTACCGCGGTGGCCGGTCCTCCTCCTACCTCGCTGGCAAGATTTGGAACGACTGTCATCCCCACGCCCCACGGAGCACCCTTGCTGGCAGACTTCAGAAAGAACTGTCTCTTCAACTCAAACACAGCGCCTAGATACCGCTAGAGGGACAGTGTTCCGCTTTACAAATGCTGATTTGGTTGATGGATTGATGAAATACTGTATAAAAATACAAGCCATTGTGTCTAATATTATTACTATTGGTGATATAATTAATACTATTATTATTTCCTTGTTATCTTTCTTTAAAAGTAGAACAGCATCATATCTTTCAAGATAAACATGCTTTATCATTAATCAGAGGCATTCAGACCTAATACATTTTTCCACCATGAACATATAACATCTGCGTTATGCTGAGGTGTTGCTTTACATTACACCCACCTTGTTTATATAGAACGGTGCTTAGGTTTAACCCTGGAATCCTTTGTATGCTGCAAAAGAGATAAAAGGAAGACTCTAGGAAAGCAAGTCAGGTGGTCGTCCAGGTGATTATATATGTGGCGTGTTGAGTAGATGAATTAATGTTTTTATGACAATGGGAAGGTGCCTGGTGGCTCAGTGCAGGAAGGCAGGCTGCTCGGATGTGCCATCTGCCATTTGGGGGTGGTTCAGGGGCGGCTCCTCCATGTGTGTGAAGGAGCGTCGCCCCACTGCTTTCTCACAGTGCGAGAAGCACAAACATAAAATGGTATTCAAAATACCAATTTATGTTGCTGCTTCTCTCACTGCAAGAAAGCAGAAGGGTTTGGTTGGGGCCGGGCGGGTGGGCGGTCCTTCTTTAGGGCAGGGGAGGAGTGGCTTGCCCTCGCCAAGGGCGCTGACTGTTTGGTCGGCCCCAGGGCCGACTAAACCAGTCATACAATTTCTCCCTTTTCTCCATGTAGGCTGCATGCAGCCTACATGGAAAAGATGGCCTCTCAATAGACCCCTATGTGGTTGGCATTCCAGCCAATCACAACGCTGCCATTGCAACGTTGTGATTGGCTTAGGGGAGGGGAGTGAGGCTGCCTGGTTCCTGTGTCCATCAATTGTTGTTTTTGCATTTGTCACCCCGAGTGGAAAGGGTATGCTCAGACGTGAGTCCCTTGCTCTCCATGCCACTGGAATCAAGCTATCCTGGCTGACGAGGGCTGAAAGCCCGAAACCGGTCCTAGGATGCTTGTTTCCAGTCCAGGGAGGACCTGGCTTGGCAGTTCGGGCTGGACTGTTCCCATGGGGCACAGGGTCAAGACTGATTTGCATATGGCTGGGTTCAAACTGGAATGGCATGGTGAGCAAAAAAACAATGGATTTAGGCCCAGATCTCTGTACTGGGGTGAATGTATGACATTGTTCTGCATTCTGTCCATCAATTGTTGTTTTTGCATTGGTTCCTGTGAGGAGCAGAGAGAGAAGCAGATGAGAAGCAGGACTGGACTGGGTCGGGCCAGCGAAGGCAAGTTAAATTTTTTTTTTTTTAAATTAAAACTCCCCCGCGCGACCCCCTTCCCGTGCTACCCCGGCCACCTCACCCACGAGTCATGCCGGACGCGGCTGGTAGGTTAGGTGGCACAGTGAAGAGATGATGGCTCACATGCTAATGGATGCGTCGAAGCTGGTGAGGAGAGATAAACTCCTTGAGGTATCCAGGGGGATCCCTCAGGAGGATGAAAAGGTCAGCAGGACATCTGGCATGGGAAAGAGAATCAAGTCAGGGAAATTCCACAAGACTTAGACAACTATAAACACACTGGAGCTGATTCTCAAAGGAATAATGAGAATGTGAAAAAGACTCCTGCAGTACTACTTAAAGTCTTCATATATGCCTTTGTGACTGGCCCCCAAAATATTTGTGTGGGAACGATATGAGAATATTCTGAAAATATCCACATAAAATTAGTATAAAAGACTGTGCGCTCCTTGCACTTTTGCTAATAGGGAATTGGAGATTTTGGGCTGATTCATAAAGACATTTATGAGTAAGGGAAGCAGAACTACAGAAGTACTTTTTTTAGTTCTGCTTACATGCCTTTTTGATTTGGCCTCTAAGCTGTTAATTGATGAGAGAAGTTTAGATGACAACATAGAGAAATGCATGCAGACATGCCATAACATACAAGCATAAAGTGAGTAACTACCATAACTAATACTTGGAATGAGGATTAGACGGCAGAGTAATGGTGGGCGTTAGTTGAGGGCACCAGCATAGGAAACTTTGAGGAGGATTTAGTTTCTGGAGACCCTCCCATCAGAAGAAGTAAACCGAAGCACAAGATGAAACAGCAGCAGCCACACAACCACACTCCGCACCAAGCAGCCGAGGCGCAACATGTCTGCATGTACTGTAGAAAGTGGAACAACTAGGTCCTGGACTCTTACTTTGTGTTGATTAAGTATGTTTTGTGTGAGTACATGTGGGATCGTGATCTGCCATCAAACAGTTTGTTTCTAGGATTCTTTTCAGTCGGCTGATCTAAAATGAAACCCCTAATTTTTCAGCCACTCCCCCAAATTAAAAATGCATTTTGAGTTCTGTTTGACCACCATTAGTAAGTGTTCAGAATGGAAAAAAGTTTTTCAGCTGTGGGCCAGCTTTTCTCTTAAACTGGTTTATTTTCTGGCCGAAAATACAAAGGAAGACAAAGTGATACAGTAAACTATTCAAGAACAGCACCAGAGTAACAACAGACAGAAAATAGAGCACCTCATTAAACAAGATATAGAGACAACTCCTGGCCCTAAAAAGCATTGTACGACAAAAGCCAGCAGTAAACACACAGCACTGGAGTAAAACATGCACAGGGTGACAGAGCACCGCAGTAACATAAAATAGGAGATAGCACTACAGTAAAAGAAATAGACAAACCGAGAAATACAGAATACTAGAGTAAAGCAAAGGAGAATAGAGCAGTAGAGTGAAATGTGCACCCAAAATAAACGTTGGAAGCGCTGCAGAGAAATGTTTGCATCACGGCTCAGTAGTGCCGGACAGATACGTCTGCTTGCTTGCTGGACTGGGAATGCGCAGTACCTACAAGTGCCAAACCTAGGTTGCACTAAGGTGCAGATAAAAACACCAGACAAAAGGTATGCTTTATTTTCTGCAGCATCCATTTTTCAGACGGCTTTGTCAGTGTTTGCTCTCCAGTGCTTCCGGGGCGATTTCCGATTGATTTCAGAAGTGAAATAATCCCCATGTATTCCAATGGAGATTAAAGGATACACTCAAAAACCCAGTAAAAAAAGTTGAGGTTAAAATACTCCTGTGGGCTGAACCAACATTTCACTGACAATGTCTCAAGCCAATGGCTAAAGGTTCCTATCACCAGTCAGGCACATTTTCACACCTCTTGTAACAGTCAGATTTATTTTTGGCGAGGCATCTTTGGTTAAGAGGACTTGACAATGCCAGGAAGGGTAGGCTTCCGCCCTAAGCACCTGGCAATTAAACAAATAGCATACTCCACTCATCAGCACCAGGCAATCCAACGAGGGACATGCTTCAACCATCAGCATCTGCCAATGGAACACCCATCAGCAACTTGCAATACAAACAAGCATATATTCCACCCATTATCAACAGCAATTCCAATGAGGGGTGCCCTCTACCCATCAGCACCTATAATACAGTGAAGTGTATACACCACCAATCTGCACTTTAATACAACAAAGTTTAGACTTCATCGATCAGCTTATACAGTGCAAAGAGGGGTGTAGTCCACCTACAACTACTTGTAATACAACAAATGTTATGCCCCACCCATCAGCACCTGTAAAACAACGAAGGGTAGATGCCACCTAGCAGTGCCTAGCAATACAACGAAGGATGTACCAAGTGCTTAACTTGTAAAAGAATAAGTGCTGGTACCCAGGGCTCTGCTCAGAAGTCAGTGGTGGGTGCAATTGAATGTCCACATGCAAATACCAAGGCTGCATAGTCCTAAAAGAACCTCATACCTCTTTAATCTACTACCAAACACACCCTGCCTATTTATCTCACTCTTGCAGGTTCCTGCTTACTCTTTTTGTGATGGTTTTTCCATCCTTCTCTTCCTTTGCCTTTCCGTTTTATATATTTTTCCCTCTCTTGCTCTCGTAAATGTTCGATGCTTTAAAATAAGTGCCAGTCTCAAAACATGAGTGCTGGTTTTTCCCACCGGCAACCACAAGCTCAAATTAAGCACTGGGTATACCCACTCATCAGCACGTTTATTACAACGAACAGTATACTCCACCCATCAGCACCTGTAATACAATGAAGGGTAGACTCTATCAGCACATATGTGTATAGTGAAGGGTCTACTAAGCCCCTCACTCTAGTTAGGAACTAGTGACATACCCCATGCTATATAAGGATGAGTTCCCTTATAAGGTCAAGGAACACCAAGGTGACTTGTAATATCCTTTTAGCATACGAAAGTGAGTATTTTATTCCTTATAATACATGGTCACACCATCACCCATCCACACACCGCTTAAATCCTAGGTCTTACTCCTGCATATAAAAGAGATAGTGTTGTTGCAGATGTGAAGAATAAAGTGAAATGAGTAGTCTGAAATTGAGCACTCCAAAAATCAGTTGGTAATTTCTTTAAAATGCATGTTAGGATAAGTATAATGTGAACATGATTAAATAAAGTGCTGTAGCTCAGAAGGACTTGTTACATGCAGAAAGAAAATTTTATCCAGTAAAATGCCAAAAATGAATATGTTGCATAACTATCCCCTTTCTGCTTATCACTGTTCATTTGAGAAACACAGAGCAAAGAAACAAAATCCAGTTCTCGTTTCCATTGTTCAAACTGTTGCTGCAATGATGGTCCATCCCTGTGTTTCACCTTGGTTGCTGGCTCTGGCAGGAGGCATTATGATGTCACAACTCGAATGTAATAGCTTACAGTTTAGCAGATCCGTCATTCATTATTGCAAGTGACGAGGGACGTCACAACTCCTGTATTAAGGAAATTAGGGAGAGGTGTTAATACTAAGATTGCAGGCTTCGATCTGTTATTAATGTTTTGCAACAGTGAGATAAAGGTAAACTGTTAAATATGTCCAGCTAGCTTGCAGTTGTTTTACCACTTTATTTATAATGATGTTTTAGTAATTTAAAAGTTAATCTCATCTAAGATTACCTGATCAATCAACATGTTATTAATAAAATTATTTCATCCATCATCATCAAAACTTTATTCGGTTTTACAAATAAAACAATAAAAGTCATACAAACATCAATAAAACTTCACATAAATACAAAATCGCAATTCAGTACATCTAGGGTAGTCTAATTACAGAGTAAAAATTGTAAATCCCGATGCCAAGATTAGTCACAGTTTGACCTAAGCCTAACTGCAGCCCGTAAAAAGTTAAGGGAATACAAAACTGTGTCATTAGAGAGGAGTTGTAAAAAGATAAAAGCTGGTCTCACCCTCCTAAAACAAGTCTTTTTAAGGATGGGAATAATAAATAACTTTCTGGGGACCACATAAAACTACAAAATATTAAAAAGTGCATCATGTCCTGAGGAGACAGACCATCGCAGCCACAGGGCGTGAGACACTGCCCTCTGTGTGCGCCACGTTGTTGTGCCAGGAGATAGTGAAAAAGACCAAGCCGAAATCTAGTCAATAGAAAGCGATCATGGGTGCTCTTAAACCCTAAAAGATATGGTGCGGTGGTTGGTACGGTTTTTTATGCGATGTACCTATGCACGCTGGACGTACACAGCTCTGTTTCCTCTTTGTCACAGTAGCTCCTTCTAAAAAAACACTCTTTAGCCCAGGTAAAGTCCCTCTTGCTTATTAGTTTGGGGTTTTCAAAAAGTTCTGCCCTTCCTAGCCTACAAAGGCCTGCTCTTATATACTGGAGCCATTGAATGCGCAAAACGTGGTCAAGGGAAAGTCAATCCTTTAAAATTTCTTTGCTGAGTGTGTTTTCTTGCTTAGCCCAAATCTTTAACCATAATGCTAGTGGGCGGAAAGCCAATTCATCTGAGGGAAAGGCCATCCCCAGCTCGTCATGCACAATGTAGGACGGGGTACTTTGAGGTACTGAGAGAACCCGTCTCAGGAAAGTATTTTCAGCAATTTGCAAGGCCTCCAACCCAATGTGACCCCATATCTTGCTACCATAACTGGCCTTTGAAATGCATTTCACTCTATAAATCTTCAAAAGAGCCCCTATAGGTTTCTCCCCTACTCTTGAAGCAAAGTTGAAAACAGCTGCGGTCGCTTTGACCAGGTCCCCTTTCTTACGAGTGAGCAAGGGGCCCCAACTCAGACTGTTCTCAAACACTACTCCCAGATAGAAGACATTTGTCCTAGGTATTGACAAGGTTCCTATCTTAAAGGTAGACTGCTTAGCTTTGCAAGATCCCACCTGCATAACAAAAGATTTGGTATGATTGACCATCAAGTCCTCCATAAAATGAACAAAAGAGTTCAACAAGAGTTGTAAACCCCTGGCTGTGCTCGTAATGAGAAAAGTATCGCCTGCATATAGGAGGACCGGCAGGCAACGCTTACCCACCTGGGGGCAATCAGCATTTGTATCCAAAAGAGCCTTCTCCAGGGAATTGATGTAAAGGTTAAAGGGAAAGGGGGCTAGTACACACCCTTGGCGCACCCCTCTCTTGATGTCAAACTTGCAGGTCACTTTGAGATCTTTTGAATAACGGACAGCTGCTTTTGAGTCTCTGTGAAGGTCCCCTAGAAACAAAACAATCAGTGCTGGCTCCTCGAGGGAGTGCTGCGGGGTGGTGGGGAGGGGCGGGGGAGGGACAGGATGGGGGGTACTAAACTCCGGCATACGTCCGAACGGAGTTAAGTAAATAAATAAATAAATAAAATGGCTTACATTGCTTGCGCTGCATCGCCATTTGGCGTTGCAGCGCGAGCAATGCAATTCATTCTATTTATTTATTTATTTATTTACTTAACTACGTTCGCCCCTATGCCCGGAGTTTACTACCCCCCACCTTGCCCCTCCCCCGCCCTGCCTCACTGCCCCGCAGAACTCCCTTGAGGAGCCGCCACTGAAAACAATATCCCTGTCAATGCCAATAGAGGACATCAACTGCCATCAACTGCCAAAACTGTCTGTCTGTTTACACAATTGAACGCAGAGGACAGGTCCATAAAGGCTGAGCCGGAGCGAGCCACGGTGTACTTGTTCAAAACCATATACAGATTTAAACACTGTTCCACCGTGGAACAACCTGGGTGGAAACCATATAGAACCTTGACTAAAATGTTGTTTTCATCTGCCCAGGATACAAGTCTATCCAGTACCATACGACCCACCACCTTCACCACAGAATCCAAAAGAGAAGTGGGCCTGTAGCAAAGGGTGCTATCCCGATCCCCCTTTTTAAAGACCAGGACTATGGTCGATAAGGTCCAGGAGTCTGGGCTGCCGGCCTGGACCAATAGATTAATAACAGCTGTAAGTACAGGTACCCAGGTTTCCACATGCGCGAGATAAAGATCAGGAGGGATCCCACCTGGGCTTGGCGCCATATTTTTAGACAGTCCCATAATGCCGACTCTTACCTCTTGTGTTGTAAAAATGAGCTTGGCTTTGCCTTCCACCCCTTCCTACCCCTCTATCAACAAAGTGTCAGACTGAAAAAGACCCTCAAAATGGTTTACCCAATCATCCTCTGTGATATGGGCATCCTGTAAGTTGCCACTTTCTCCAGCCAAAAAGGGACTGTTAATAATGCTCCAGAACTTTGAGCTATTGCTCAATGTGTTGGCCTCTACTGGATCTAACCAGGCCTCCTCCTTCAAGGCAGACTTGCATTTTACTAGGGCAGCCTTTAAGGCTCTACGGAGGCTTTTGGCAGCCACCTGGTCTCCAGGCGTCACTCCCAAGGCCTGTTTCAATTTCCTAGATGCCTGAGGACACTTTGAGTCAAACCATCTCGGTACTAAGCGCATGAAGCTCCCACCTGGGGCTGTAATAACTTACCTATGACACTGGACATATTTCCAAATCCATCCATAATATCCAATGCACTGGCCTCACTATCTTGACAGGTGGCAAACTCTCTGTGACACTGGGTAAAAAGGGACATATGAAGCTGACCTGGGATGATTTGCCCCCACTTTAGTCTCCTCCCTGCTGCCACCACTTTGAAAGGAACTCCTGAAACCTCCTTAATATGTTTATGTATTCGAGACCATCCTGTTGAGACACAAATGGGATTATGGTCGCTATATGCACTCGCCCTAACTGGAAAATCTGTGATCAGGAAAAAAAAAAGGTGTAGAAACAAAGATGAAATCAATAATAGTCTCACACCCTCTCCCTAGAGGCAACTTATTCATGGCAGATGTTAGATCAAATTCTTGCAAGATGGTATTTAGTGCAGTACCCGGAGGTGTATGTTCCATATGCAAGCCTGATTGTCGCGCGCAGCCCATAGCTTTCACCCCTCCATGCCTAATATCTCGCAAGTCTGGCAATGTTCCAGGAAATAAATTTACACCCTTCACACTGATTAAATACCTAGTCCAAGTGTCATGCCTTCCCCTGAGGTACAGGTGCATCAAGGTCCTGAGAACCAGCACACCGTCAATCACACCCTATTTAGTAAGCTTACTCCTGTGGACGCCTCCATTTGAGTCCTATAGCCCACCTCTTGACGCCACTCCTGCCCTATAAAAGTAGCCCAATGGGAGTGCCACAATTGCCGAATTCCAACACCTGTAGTTGGTTTGCCCAACTCTACTTAAAAATTCGATTTACCATAAAAGAATTGTTCAAATTAATGACAACACAGTCCCCCGCCCAGACTTTCTTGGCACTACCCACCCACTGTGTCCTACATACCATAATGATTTCGTTTTCCACCCTATGCCCTAGAGCAATGTTTGAATTTAGCTAGTGCACCACCGTATTCGCAGTTGAACAAAATCTTCATTTGTCCCTGGATCAAGATAGGGTACATTGCTAAAACCACTACAAGCGGGGTAGACTCTGGTTGGAGGTGAACAGAACACATACCAGGGGGAGGACTGTTCAATTCCCCTGAGAGAATACCTTCCCGCCCTTTATCAGAGGAGCTGTAGAAGCAGCCCACTTTGGATCCCTGGGCTTGGCAAAACTGAGAGAACTCTGGGTTCAAGAGACTCTCCCCCCTACAATTGTCTTGTCGGGCCAAAGGTTCATTACTGTTCAAGGATAGTACTATCATATCAGAGTGGGCTTTAGCTACAACATGACTGGACAGTCTCAGCTCTAGCTCCAGTCCCCATGCCATTACCACAGGAGCTATTGACAATGGCTATAAGGGGAGGGGTACAGTCCCTTTGCAGTATAGCAGTCAATATAGATAGGTTGTTTACCAGCGCGGATAATCGAAGTAAGATAGGTTCTAATTTGGTGTCCAGTGCTGACAGCAGGGCTGCTATGAACATGTCAAACGAAATGGTATCGAAGTTGGGCCCTGCTTGGGGCACTGCTGAATTTAACTATGAGCCAGTATTCTTTCAGCGTTTACAAGGAACCCCCCATGGAATGGCGTTTAGTCTTTGTGCCCCCCATTCCTGTCCCACCGCCAGGGGTCAGACCAGTACTTGCCCTAGGCACTGCTAAATCGGCACTATCCCGTGAGGAGGCCTCTGGCGTAAAAAGGGCAGTAGCCCCAACCTGAACTTGTGCCATTTCCATCAGTCCGACACGTGGTGCCTGTGCCTGTACTAGGGAGCCTTCTGTGGGGTTACAAATGAAACCTGTGGGTGGGGGGAATTGGGTGAATGGGAGAATAGCCTGGCAGCCAATCCGATTTCCTTATCCAGGACTCCAACAGCTCGCTGCAGAAAAGCGTCCATAGTGCTCACCGTATTCGAGGGATCTTTAGATGTGGGTCCTGCCACCCCCCTACGCTTAAATCCAAGAATACCCTGTCGTACCCAACTACCGCCAACAACTGCCAGATTATCTTAATGAAGGAGATGAGGTTATTAAGGTCCACAAGATCCACAAAGCCCTTTTGTCACAGGTGAAACTGCGATAAACAGGACGGGTAAAGCCAACAGGTTTAGTGCTGAGCCCGCGCACTGGGCAAAAGGAGGTCGGAACTCTTACCTACAAGTCCAACCATGTGCAAGTCCCAGTCCAGCTGTGACCTCCAAAGATCCAAGTAATCTTCTTAATGATCTAAATCAGCAGGCCAAAACCAAGTTCCAATGTGGAGGGGAGAACAAAATATAAAAGCCAAGAGGGGGGGTTCAGGCCTGCCTCCTCCGGGCTCTGACGGGCGCGGACGGGCCTGCCCTTGGCCCAGGCTTTGCCCGGGCGCATCCTGTGCCGTGGGAGAAGAGCAGCACCTTTATGGTGCGCTGCGCGGGTCAGCTGGGGGAAAAGCTCCTCCTCCCCCTCCTTGTTGCACTGGGAGCCTGAGTCCTGGTGAAAAAGCGATGTTGCAAAATGCAGGTAAAGCGTCCCGCACCGCAGGAGATGAGCAGCACCTTAACGGTGTTTGGCACAGGTCAGCTGAGGGAAAAGCTCCTCCTCCCCCTCCTTGTTGCACTGGGAGTGTGAGTCCTGGCGAAAAAGCAACGTTGCGAAATGCAGGTAACAAAATTATTTATGTAATGGGTTAGGAAATCTGTCTAAATCTCAAATTCACAGCATGTGTAAAATTGCATGACAGATTTGCTGTCAATGTTAGCTACAGTTACACTACACAATTTATATGATGCAGGCTTAGTATCGCCTTGGAAACCAGCACTAAAAATGCCCGCAATGCTCAGGAGAAACCACAAGGTGTGAAGAAGACATGACAGAATATTTGCCATAAGGTAACATGGGCTTCAACAATACAAGCTGGAGTAGTCCATTTCATGCACGCCTTCTTGTATGCTACCACTGAGGCCTTGTGACACTCTAAATGTGAGATAATGTCCTTATTTCTAAGCACATTTTGGTCACAAAAAACACAGATGTGTTAATGTTTTCAAGGAACGGCCATGGACGGCCTGGCATGCCCCTTGGGACCCCTGGTGCTGCCTTTGCGACCCCCATAGTCAACAGTGACAAAATCAGTGGCCGGAACAGAAGCAGCTCCTCCTGACGGAAGTCGGTGGGGGCTTCACACACCTCAATTTTTGGCAATTTTTTATTATACCAATAGTGAATAATATTACATTACTCATTATTAGTTTAATTTAAAAAATTGAGTACAAACAGATGAAATATGACTTTCCCTGGCAGCTGCGGTAAGTAAAAAATGTTTTTTTAAATGTCTGTATGATGTGTGAGTGCATGCAGTTTTGAGTGTGTTTGTGTAAGAGAGAGTGTGTATGTGTGAATATGTGTGCATGAGTAGGCAGAACTTGTGTGTATGTGAGAGCGTGTGTATGTGCAATCATATGTATGTGTAGGTGAAAGTGAAGGTCAAGGGGTATGTGAAGTCACTTCCGCTACCCCGGGCTCCCACAAAACAGCTAAATACCAGCGAGTTGGCTTTTGTCCCGGCCAGTCACGCAGCTAATGTCATTTACGTCTAATTAAGAAGCCCTTACAAAGGTTCTTTGACTGTACTCATGTCAAATTTTTAAAGTCATACAATGCATCCTACGTCTTCTTTTATTTTTAAAGGCCTGTGAAAAGGTCACTTTGAAAAATGTCTCAACCTAGAAGTGGAAGTTAAAAATAAAAAAATAAAAAGGATTTTGCGTAATGATTTTTCGCCATGAATTTCAATTTACCTTTGCAAGGTCGGTGCCTAAAAGGGGCACGAGGCGGTAACCGAAGATCGCATCATCCGTCAAAGCTCGCAGAACCTCCCACGCAGCTGCATTTCTGATGAGGTCAGGACTGCGGTGACCTTGGGTCATCGCCTGCCTCCGACGTGTTGTCTGACTGTGGAAATATGCTGCCGAGGCAAGTCCCGCCAGGGGTATTAGTGCCTTTGTGACCAGTGTTAGGAGTGAGAATGCCTGGGGGCGGCGGTGACTGCACGGGGTGCCGCCCTCCATCACCATCACCGGCCTCCCCGCACGTGCGCAAAGTACAAATCAGGCACACTGGAGCAGCACTGCCCTGGGTCATAAGGCAAAAGAGGAAAATGGCCTTCTGCCCTATCTTGGTAGCAAGGCACAGACATGATTGGGGTGCAGCGGGTCCCTCACCCCCAGGCCTTGGTGTCACTGCGCTACCTCACTATGATAACTAGACCGCTGCAGTGTGGCCTTCCCAAATAAGGGCCACATGTATCAACATTTGTAATTGCGATTACCTAATTGCGATTTTCAGCGAATCGCAATTAGGTCATCGCTGTTTCAAATGTATGAAACTTCAAGAGTTTCATATAGCGATCCGTATGGGGAGCAAATCGACCTACCTCATTAATATGAATGAGCTAGGTCGCAATTTGCAACCCCCTAGGAATCGCTAAAATCACTGTGATTGCTTTTAAATAAAGCATTTTTTTTTTTTAAATGCAGCCGGTTTTCCTTAAAGGAAAATGGGCTGTGTTTTAAAAAATTAATGAACAGTTTACTTTTCATTTTTTAAGAGCAGGCAATGGTCCGTGGGACCACGGCCTGCTCTTAAAATACGTTTTTGCATACACTGGACTCCTTCCCATTTGCAAATGGGTTACCACCATCTAGAAGTTGGTGGTAAATGTGAATGTTTTGCGACTGCATTCACGGTCACAAAACATTCATACAGACCACAGCGATTTGGTATTTGGAAGGGCCGCCCTAAACACACCCCCTTCCATATACCAAATCGTGAACCCATTTTGCAATACGGTAACAGGTTACAGAATCGCAAAATAGGGTTTGATAACTGTGAAAAGCCTTTTTTCTATGTTCGCAAACATGCCATTTCTGAGAATTAGCCCAGTTGAGAACGCACACATGCTTGATACATGTGGCCCCAAGGGCCTACAGCCCATACTCTTCTGCTCTTGCCACCCCTCCCCCATAAGCATGGATGCTGGCTGTACTGTGCTACCTACGGTCATGTACGTCCCAATTCAAAAAGGGACAGATTGACTAAACTTTGACACAACACAATGCAGCAAGCGAAGTTGCTGCGTTGCATGAAAAGGAGAGAGCAGAAAAGAAATGTCACAGCTCTGCTCTCCAGTGCCACTGGCACATTTCTGGCTGCCTAGCTCCAATGCAGGTATCCTCGTGCCATGACGCAAGGGTGCCTGCATTGTGGTCAGAATAGTTTGTGCGCACGAAGCAATAGCTACCTGCTCAACAACTATTCCTAGAAGCTTATTTCTCTTGCACGTGTGCTGCAGAATGCAGAATGCAGCACTGGTGCAAAGAGGAAGTAACAAGGAGAAATAACAGTATCTTTCCTCGTTAGGGCAGCCACAGGCAGGCACTTCCTTTTGGTGCAAACCTATGTTTACTGACTCTAGTAAATATAGGTTTGCGTCCACATTCATGGGTGGATGCACGGGAATGCTCATGCTCCATCCATGTAACACCTCCATGACACAATGTAACTCGAGGTAGCACTAGCACTGCCTTGCATTACTTTTGGGATACAATCCCACATACAGCCAGGCAAATCTTGATTTGCATGGCTTCATAAATCCCACCATGAATTTTGCTTCGGGGCTGAGCCACAAGAGACGCAACCCTAATGCAGTATCCTAATAAATCTGGGCAAAAATGTTTTGTGCACCTAACTGAAACTCATGTGCAAAAAGTGTAATCTGCGCCCATAATTTGCAGAGGCATAGATTCAGAGTCTGTTGATATTTATGGTCAAAGAAGGTATTACAACTGGAGTTAGTCCATAAGGTGCGTGGATTTTCCACAGCAGTTAAGTTAATTATGGGATGAGAAAAAAATATTTCCCCTATAAGGGTTAGGAAGGTGGGCACACTGAGAAATGCAGACAAGGCCTGCAAAGTCATAACTTAGCATTTATTTAAAAGTATTCCCAATGGTTTTTCACCCTGATTTCACCCCTATTTTTGAGAAATTACTGTGGGAGTTATCCTAAATGGCTCTATATTTTCATTGGGGCAGGCATTTTGTCATGTGGAAAAATTATTTCCACGCGCAAAAAAACATGAGGAAATATATGCAGATGTACCCTAACTAAGAAAAATGTCCTTCTGCAGGCAAGACTATTAGGAAAAGGTTTATGTCTGGAATCAATGATCTTCAGAAATTTCCGTTCATACACCTAATGAAATTCGAATTTCCCCATGTCAGGAAGGGGTTAATGATTTGGGAAGGGAGAACCCTTGTCAACGTAATAAACATAGCCTAGTTTGGCCTAAACACAAGTCTCAGTGAAAGTCTGCTCAACCCCTGGTAGCTATGGCTGAAGCAGCAGACAATTTCCTAGAGAAATGTATATTAAGTTCCAGCAGTACCAACATTTTAAAGTCAATCAAACAACACAATAAAATTCCTAATCCAATTTAGCAAAAAGCGGTACATGTAATGAGCTAAAGGATACCAAAAAGATTCACATTGGATACTGGAAACTGGAGATATGATTTTGTTTAACAAAAAAGCATTTAGATGAAATAAAATGCCAATCGAAATGTGCAGTTGACCATGACCTAAGAGAGATTTCAGGCCAACCATGATGGAGTGGAGGTCAGATGCACAAAGAGGGTCAACCCCGTCTGCGTTTTTACCTTCTGACATTTTGGAAGTTAGAATCCTCCAGTGGGGCAAGGTCAATGGCTGAAAATAGTGAGGGCCCCTAGAAGCTGGATACATCATTGTCTAGCTCGAACTAAAGCTGCTGGTTTTGATGGCAAAAGCTTCAAGGTGGTAAAGGCTGGATTTCATAGCCACTGCCGTCAGTTTTACACTGAGATTGATTTGCTGCCTCGACCCAAACCAAAATGTTACCTATGGCCTTAGTCGCTTTTTTAGTTCTCAGAATCCCTCAGCAGTGTAAGACAAGAAACTGTAGCTGGGCAAGGGTTCACTAGGCTGGATACCTTTACTTCAAGGTCCAGCTAAACCTGCAGCACAGTAAAAAGCTCAGAGCAGGATAAACAAGGTTTTCATGCCACCTTGAAAGTAACCTCTTTCGGAAAGCCTCAGCAGCTTGTTCCAGGCCTCTGGAGGTGGAAAAATGGTTGAGTCTCACTTTTCCCCAAATGCGGGGAACATTCTTTCTGGTCACTACTGAAGCCCCTAAATCCTCAGTACAGGCTTCTAGGCACTAGGTCTCTATCTAACTAGGGCTCCAGTAGGGCCCAGTACTCTCTGGTCAGCTGGGCTCTCTTGGAATCACGCTTTCCTCTTCTTGTGCCCATGGAACAGGCAAACAGAAGGCCAGGACCCGAGACTGATTTGCACATGGCTGGGTCTGAACTGTGGTGGCGAAGTGAGCTAAAGAACGATGGATTCAACCCAGATCTGTGACTGGGGGTTAGTGTCTGAAAATTTTCAGCAATCCGTCCATCTTCTCCTTGTGTTTGCTTTGTTCGCCCTAAGGTGGCAGGGTATGCCCAGGCGTGGGTACCTTGCTCACTTTTCCAGTGGATTCAAGCTAGCCTGGCTGATGAGGGGTGTAACCCCGAAGCCGGTCCCAGGATGCTTGTTTCCGGTCCAGGGAAGACCTGACTGGCAGTTCGAGCTGGACTGTTCCCATGAGGAACAGGGTCAAGCCTTATTTGCATATGGCTGGGTCAGAACTGGGGAGGCGAAGTGAGCTAAAGACCGATGAGGGATTCAACGCAGATCTGTGACTGAGGATGAGTGTCTGAAAAGATTCAGCGCACCGTTCATGATCTCCTTGTGTTTCAATTGTTTACCTATGCCTGCATCTTTTGGCTTACTCGTACAACTAAAATAAAATTACATTTTACGAGGGTTGGATTAAGCTGTTATAATCTTTAAAATTTATAAATGCCACAAACCTATTTACACCATGACGCTTGCCGCCAGCATGCCTTTCAGTCATTCATCCCCTTTATGCTTCATACCTTTGAGTTGATTTTACTTTGGTTCCCTGTTTAAGTTACAGCCACAACTGTACTGCTCTATGCCACTCTACGCTACTCCACAGCACCCTACGCCACTCTATGCCACTCTACTCTACGCTACTCTACCCCACTCTAAGCCATTCTATTCCACTGTGCCACTCTCCTCTACACCACTTCACTCTACTCTATGCCACTCCACTCTATACCTTGCCACTCTACTCTATACCACTCCACCCCACTCCACTGTGCCACTCCACTCTACTCCACTTTATGCCACTCCACACCACTCCGCACAACTATACACCACTCTACTCCACTCTAAGCCACTCCACTCTATAACACTCCACACCACTCCACTCCACACAATGCCACTCTATGGCATTCCATGCCACCCCACTCCACACAATGCCACTCTTCTCCACTCCACTCTAAGCCACACCACATGACTTCTTGCCACTCTGCTACACTTCATGCCACCCCATGCTACTCTACCCCATTCTACACCATTCCACTCCATGCCAGTCTACATGTCTCCCCCATGCCACTCCACTCTACGCAAATCCACTCTGTGCAACTCTACTCTTCGCCACTCTACTGCACGCCGCTCCACTCTGCGTCATTCCACTCTACTCTATGCTTCTCTACGCCATTCTACTCAATTCCACTCCACTCTACGCCACTAAACTTCAGACAATACCACTCTATTGCTCTATACACCTCTCCACACAGTGTCACTATATGCAGCTCTACAATACTCTACTCCTCCCCCTCTACTCTACGCAACTCCACTCTGCACCACTCCACTCTATGCCACTCCACTCCATGCCACTCTACATCACTTAACTCCATGCCACTCCATCCCACTCTACACTACCCCTCTCTAATGTATGCCACTCTACCCTACTCTACACCACTCTATGTTATGCCACCCCACTCTACGCTCCTCCACTCTACTCTACAACACTACACTCTACTCTACACCACTCCACTCTATGCCATTCTACTCTAGGCTCTCCACACCATGCCACTCTACTCCACTCTTCTCCATTCTATTCTACACCACTCCATGCCAATTTACTCTATGCCACTCCACTCTATGCCATTCCACTCTATGCCACTCTACGCCATTCTGCAACACTCTGTGACACTCTATGCAACTCTATGCCCTCTAAACAACTCTACTCCACTTCACTCTACTCTACTTCACTTCCACTCTACTTTATGCCACTTCACTCTATACCACTCAACCCTATGCTACTCTACTCTGTGCCACTCCACTCTACTCTATGCTACTCTACTCTACGTAATTCCACTCTATGCCACTTCACTCTACTCTACATCACTCCAATCTACATCACTCTATGCCACTGTGTACAACTTCACTCCACGCCACTCTACGTCACTCCACTCTATACTACTCCACTCCATGCCACTCTGTGGTACTTCACTTTACACCACTCTACTCTTCACCACTCTACACTTCACCACTCTACTCAACACCACTCCACTCTACACCTCTCTACTCTATGCCACTCAATGCCACTCTATTCTATGCCAATCCACTTGATGCCACTCCTGTCTATTCTACTCTATGCCACTCCACTCTATGCCACTCTAGTCTACACCACTCTACTCTATGCCACTCCACTCTAATCTATGTCACTTTGCTATATGCCTCTCAATGTTCCTCTATGCCACTCTATGCCACTCTACTCCACTCTACTCCACTCTACACCACTCCCCTCTATGCAATTCCATTCCACACAGTGCCACTCTATGGCACTCTACACCAGTCCACTTCAAACAATGCCACTGTACGCCACTCTACACCACTCTACTCTGTGCCACTCCATGCCCTCTAAACAACTCTACTGCACTTCACTCTACTCTACTTCACTTCCACTCTACTTTATGCCACTCCACTCTATGCCACTCAACCCTATGCTACTCTACTCTGTGCCACTCCACTCTACTCTATGCCACTCTACTCTACGTAATTCCACTCTATGCCACTTCACTTCACTCTACTCTACATCACTCCACTCTACACCACTCCATGCCACTGTGCACAACTTCACTCCACGCCACTCTACGTCACTCCACTCTATACTACTGCACTCCATGCCACTCTGTGGTACTTCACTTTACACCACTCTGCTCTTCACCACTCTACTCAACGCCACTCCACTCTACACCACTCTACTCTATGCCACTCAATGCCACTCTATTCTATTCCAATCCACTTGATGCCACTCCTCTCTATTCTACTCTACGCCACTCCACTCTATGACACTCTAGTCTACGCCACTCCACTCTCATCTATGTCACTTTGCTCTATGCCACTCAATGTCCCTCTATGCCACTCTATGCCACTCTATGCCACTCTACTCCACTCTACTCCACTCTACTCCACTCTACTCCACTCCCCTCTATGCAATTCCACTCCACACAGTGCCACTCTATGGCACTCTACACCAGTCCACTCCAAACAATGCCACTGTGTGCCACTCTACACCACTCTACTCTGTGCCACTCCACGCTACACAACTCCACTCCATGCCACACTACTTTATACCACTCCCCTCAACTCTACACCCCTCCACTCCACTCTATGCAACTCCACCCACTCTATGCCATTCTACTCAATACCATTCCATTCTACGCCACCTCAATCTATGCCACTCCACCCATTCTATGACACTCCACTCCATGTCACTCTACACCACTCCACTCTACGCCACACTACACCACTCAACTCTATGCCACTCCACTACACTACACCACTCTACTTTATTTCATTCCACTCTACGCCACTCCACTACAGTCTACTCTACACCACTCTACTCTACAGCTCTCCACACCATGTCAAACCACGCCACTTCATGCCACTCCATGCCACTTTATTCTAAGGCACTCCACTCTACTCTGTGCCACTCCACTCCACGCCTCAAATCAACTTCATCCAGCTCTACTCTCTGCCACTCCACTCTATGCCACTCCACTCCATACCACTCTTTGCCAACCCACTCTATGCCACTCCTCCCCACCCTACACCACTCCACTCTACACTACACCACTCTACTCTATGCCACTCCACTCTACTTTATGCCACTCCACTCTATGCTGTTCCACTCTATGCCTCTCCACTCTACTCTACACCACCTTAATCTATGACACTCTACTCTATGGCTGTTAACACAATGCCACACCATGCAACTCTACTCTATGCCACTCTACTCCACTCCATTCTACTCTACACCACTACATGCCTCTCCGAGCCACTCCATGCCACTCTTAAACACTCAAAGCAACTCTGCGCCACTCCATGCTATACTACTTCACTCTACACCACTCTACTCTAGGCCATTCTACTCTGCCACTCCATGCCACTGTGCACCATTTTGTGCCACACCAGTCCATTCTACGCCACTCCATTCCACTCTAAGCCACTCCACTCTATGACACTCTACACCATGGCAAGCTACACCACTTCACTCTATGCCACTCCATGCCACTCCAGTTTACGTCACTCTACTCTACCTCACTCCACTCCAGACCATTCCACTCTATGCCACTCTACTCTAGGCCACCCTACCGTATGCCACTCCACTCTACTCTAATCCGCTCTGCTCCATTCCACTCTACACCACTCTACTCTTTCCCAATCCACTAAATTCTACAGTACTTTACTCCACTCCACTCTATGCCACTTGATTTAAGCCACTGTACTCTACGCCCCACCACTAACTTTTAGCCACGCTGAACAGCAGCCGCACTGCTGTACAACATGGCTAAAAGACATTTGGCAAAGCCGATAGCTCTTGCATTGGCAAGGCCTGTTGGCATTGCTAATGTTTGTTTCTTCCTGTTGGACTCGCTCTGCACTCTGAGACGGTTGCCCAGAAGTGAAAATGCTATATTAAAGAACATAAATAAGACAAAAGTGGAGAGGGGAACGTGGGCTTATGTGCCCATGGTGCATGAGAGCACCCCATATTTCTTTTTTTTTTTTTAGAAAAGTCTACAGAGGCACATTGGGCAAAAACAGTTAGATGCTATGTTGTGTACTGTCAACCTCGCATTGATACATCTAGGAACTTATGTGCTTTGTGACCTACATCCTGTATTTCAGTCACACCTGTGTCCACCAAAAAGATTTAATTTTCTGACTGATTCTACTGAAATTCAAAAGTTAAATAAAATGTGTCCTGATTTTTGTTTCATTCACCTTAGTTTACCTGCGTGATTGGGAGAACCAACTTGGGGGCCGATTACGATGTCGGGCGGAGAGCCTCCTCCTGATAGTGGGATTTTCCTTGACCGTGTTGGAACCCTTCCGACCGACTCTACGACATTCCGACCGTCCAATTACTATGTTCGCGGTCAGAAAGTAAACCACGCAGTCATTCCGAATCGGTTCCAACTGGCTCTCAGAGTATCCATTTCGATCGGAACCGCATCATGCACCTCTATGGACAGCATTTCCGACCTAGCGATTATGATGTTGATTTTCAACAGCCTTTCCAAGTTGGCCTGTCCAACACAAAAGGCTATCGGAAAGTGACTTTTGGAGCCCCTAGCAGGGCCCTCTTCATCCTGTGGCCTCCGGTTGGCTGCCAAGGGGATACCTAAGGGACCACCCTGTAAAATCCTGCACTGTGTGGCAGGCACAATGGGGTGCCCGCAACAGGGTGCAGGGTTTTACACACACTCCCCATTTCCCCATAGGAGCCTGTGTTACGGCCGGTCGTCGGGCGTAACACAAGGTCCCATAGGAAACAATGGGACTCTGACCGAACAGTGTTCAGTCACATCGTAATCGGGCAGGCGCAACCGCCGACCGCGAGTCGGTCAGTCCCGATTCTGAGTCAGTGTCGGGCAGAAAGTTTCTGCCCGACATCATAATGAGGCTCTGAGTGTGGCGCACAAAGCATGCGTACCTGTCTTTGTAAGTGAGATATCTTAGCTAACAAGACCTAGATGAGACAAGATAGCAGAAAATCCGAATATGAAATTACAAACTATTCTGCATATATAAGCATTTATTTATACAAAATACCCACTAGAGACTAAATTAGAAATGTCCGCAAACCTATGTACGAATGCTGAACAGCCCCAAAGTTTCAGGGAAAGCATTTAAGACGTCTCTCTTTGGTTCCTCAGTAAATGTTTATGGCCTTCTTTGCGAATTCCATATATCTTGATTCAACAGTATCCCATCTGGTAAGTACCATTAACGCCAGGTGATGAATTTACTGGGTGTGGTGTTACTGTCCACTGTCCTGCTCAGAAAAAGGCACAACACGTGGAATCGGAGTTTTGTATTAAAGTCTCATTTTTTTCCTCTTCCCAGTTTCTCGAATCACATTTAATTAGGGGTTTCTGGGCAAAATGTGAATGGCGAAAAATGATCTCATGTGCGTTTTTGCACCGCACAACTCTAATCCTGAATCAGGTGGAAACTCGCAGAATATGACAGGACCTGAAGTGAGGCACTAGATATTCCGAATTTTTTTAAAAGGTATGCTTTGTCTGTCATGTTTTTGTAAAACTTAACCGATCCCCAGCATCATAAAACCCTATGTTTACATGTCCATTGTTATGTTAGCTTCCGGCTTATTGTAGCTATTACCATTCCAGTTGGCACCCTTCGTGATTGTATTAATTTTGAGCAAACTGTATTGCTTTTTGTGTATGCATAACACAAGATATCCCAATATTTTCATGATAGCTTTCATGCACTTCTTTTGGTTGTTGAGGAAAATGACCTACATGACACAGACACAGACATGGAATTCAGCTAACATTAGCAGAGTTCCCTCTAGTCTGGCCATTAGCTGCCTGCTAACTTTCTACTTACGCTCAAGGCCTGACACATCCCCTCAAGCCTGCAGCGCTTGCACCAGACGGCCTCTCTCATTAAAAGGATTTCATGAAGACTAGCTGACTGCATGTCCTTTCAAAAGCATTCTTGGAAAAAAATAGACTCTGAGAAAATGACAAAAATAAAACAATGAAAAAACACATAAAGTAATCATGTAAGTGATAAGTAACAACTATCCATCATAAAATTCTAAAGGAAAATGTGATTTGACATATAGGAAATTAAGTACACAACAAAAGTAAACGATAAACAAACATTATATATAGAATGCCAGGTACCCACTTGCTGCATCATAACAGAAACCACAGTGAAGAACCCATATAAAGAGGTGAAAAGCTAGGTGTGCCTTTTCCAATTGTAAAAGTAATAAACAACAAAACAAAACACAGACACACCTAAATATAGGATATCCACGTAAATGGGAAACCCCCACACAAAATTAAAGAAATCACAATTCCAAGCCCCTCTGCCCCGTCCACTCAAGTAGAGTCCCTTCATCACCTCACAAGTCATCCTGATGAAGAAAGTTGCCACTAGTTGCTATACAATTATTCCTGCCCGCTTCTATAACGAATAGGAAGCAAATCAAATGCCCTCCAGTTAACAGGGGTTCATAGTCTATGGCTACAATTACCACAAAACTGTAAAAACACGTTGCTTTACATTCTGCACTCCAGCTCCATGTTTACATGGTCAAAAAGCTCCAAATACCTAAAGGCACACAGATAAACATCGCAGGATCAAACAAGCTGCCCGTCCCTTCAAATGTTCCCTAATACCCTTCCTATGAACATTTACAATAGGAAGAAAGTGCTGTGAGCCAAGCACGACTGTCTGCTGGCATTTGACGGTTAATAGCACCTTCTTAAGAAAGGGCTTCTTGGGATCTGGGCCCAAGAGCTACACCATTTGGCCCAAGGACTAACTTCAGAACAATGACTCCGTAAATTAGGTTTTTGGCTTCCGATGTGTAAGGCGTCAGGCAGATTTTTTGTGTTCTTCCTGTGAGGAAAGAGCAAATCCAATTGAGGGCGGTGCCCTGTATGCCTGCTTCATGGGGTCTTCTAACGAGGGTAGAGTGGGCGACGGTTTTAAAGCAGCTGATAGGTCTAGCAGGATCAGGGCTGCTGAGTATCCTCAGTCTAGGATCATTCTGATGTCATCTGCTGCTGCAAAGAGAGGAGTTTCTGTGCTATGGTTGGGGCTAAATCCTGATTGAGAGGGGCCCAATGTCCTTGGTCTGTTAAAGTTGTTGGCGAGTTGCTTGTTGATGATCTTCTCCATGAATTTGGATCAGAAGGGTAGGAGGCAGATTGGTCTGTAGCTGTCCAGTTGAGTTGTGTCTGACGTAGGTTTTTTTAGTAGGCCATGGAATCTTGTGTGCTTCTAGGCATCAGGGAAGGTGGCTGTGGAGATGGAGGCGTTCATGATGTGGGTGAGAGTCTCACTGAGGAGTGTTGAGTCCAGGGGCCGTATTATGGAATGCAGTGTAGTCTCCTTGTTAGCACCAAGCGCACCTTTCAAAAGGTGCTCTCTGCGTTAACAAGGTGAATGAGCTGTACTACATTGAATCCGCTGCCCCCAGTGCAGCCGTGAACCTATAAAGGCTGCTCTGGGGGCAGCGGATTCGAACGGAATACTGAGCGGCTTTGAAGCAGAAGCTCTGTGTTTCACTGTGCAGGCGGCAATCCACCTGCACTTTTAAGAGGGATGAGAGACCCCCTTGCAGGACAGTGCAGTGCGTGACTGCACCCGCCTGCAAGGGAATATCTAGGGGGTCCATAGGACCCAGAGGGCTACCATCAGGAGGCACACTGACAGTGCACCGCCTTTTAGGTGGCGCACTGTCAGAGCACCTCCTGACGCTTATTTGCCTCTGCGCCCACATCTATAATGCAGCCCAGACGCAGAGGTAAAGGGATTCCCTCATTTGCATGGGGCCACGCTCCCATGCAAATGAGGGAAGACCCTCTGGTGATAATGCTGGCTTACATATAGTGTCAGCACTATCTGTATTACAGAAAGGGCTGCACAAGCATCTGCGGCACTTTCTATAATACCAAAGTGCCCCGGGGGAGTGCAAAGAATGCACCCACACCTGTTGCACCCCCGGGGCACTTTGATTAATACGGCTCCAGGTTGTAGATGTGGTGAAGGCATGGGTCCATTGGGGCCCTGGAGTGGACCTTCTTCATGGTGTTGATAGTTACTTCCAAGGTGATGGTGTTCGATGCGGTTATAGTCTTCGCGTTGTTGTTGGTAGGTATGCTGATGTCGAGGTTGGTGAGGTCTGGTTGGGGGTCAAAGTTATAGTAGATGGTTCTGATTTTCTTGATTAAGTAGTCCAACTGTCTGTCGTAGAGGTCTTGTGAGATGGGGGTTTGTTAGAGGTGGAGACTGTTGTGGTGACGTCTTTGATAATAGCGAAGGTGTCTTAGGTGCAGTTGAAGATGTTTTCTAGTGCTCTTGTTTGGTTTCCTTGATCTGCTGGTGGTATCGTCTGAGAGAGCGGCTTTGAAGGTGTCCTTGTTGTTACTGTCCTGACTGATTCTCCATTTCCTTTCCAGTTGATTGCAGTGACGTTTTGTTGCTCAGAGGTCCTTGTGGGCCAGTTGGCCTGCTTTCTGGAGCTTTTGTTTGATGTGTTTAAGGGGTCTGACGGAGGCGGCGCAGACGGTTATCCACTTGTTGAATTGAACTATATTGCTGTTGAGGTTGCCGATGGTGGTTGGTGAGGACTTGTGTAGTCTGTGGGCCCAGTTGGCTTCTGTGATGTTGCTCCAGGATCTTCTGTGCTGATCAATGGTTGAGGGCTTCCTGTGGGCTGAAATATTTATCTGGAAGAGTTCTATGTTGTGGTCGGGTTAGGTGTCCTCACCATTACTTACAACCCATTATACTGACCAAATGCAGGGTCCAAGCTATTTAGCACGTTGAATATATTGCATGTGTAATTAACTGCGCTATCCACCTCATGACTTTCTAAAATGGTCTTCATTTTTCAGTGTTAAAAATAGTTTATGCATTACACATTTCAGCTAAGTCTCTTGATGTGAAAATTATTATCCTCTCACCACAAGTTATATGTAATATGTTCTAACATCTGGCGATAATGTCTGAGCTGTAGAAAAAAAAACTGATACAGGCATTCACAATGAGGCTTACAACTTCAGCGGTTTAGTTTTGATGAGCGAGACTGTGAATTCTGCAGTCCCAAGTGATATTTTGGAGAACTGTAGTTTCTGTCTCTTTTCTAGAGCAGTGTACTATGCGTACTAGTGTGGAGACAGAACAAGCTATACAAAGCTGTTATCTGGCTCCCAGGGATATAGCTTCTACGGATCAGCGCTTATCAGCACAAGTGTAATCTCATGGAGACTCGAGTTAAATTTTCTTCAAAATATTGTTTTTAATCTGGCAGTGCACCTGGAAATTTAAGAGAACACAAGCTTCTTGTCAGTTGGAACAATTGGTGAATTCAAGCATATTTTATTTATTTCATTTTGAGGGCTTGGTTGGCACGGGCTGGGCAGAGAAAATGACCGGAGAGCATTGAGGCATGAAGTGCATGCCAATACACAGGAAGAGCATTTGTAAATAACATCCTACAGTAGTTGATTGTTCAAATCTGTAACTCTGTTTACTGCGATCCTTGGCAGTAGCTGGGGGCACGAACACGCATTTTTTGCTCTCACAAAGATGGTCACAGTATCAGGCACACTGCATACTCCCCACGTAAGCAAGCTTCTGCCTCCCATCAAAATACATCCCACTGTTTGAGGGAAAGAACTCTAGCTTCCTTTACAGTGCAAGCCCTGATGCTACCAAACATTTAGGCCTGTATGTATATGTTATATGTTATGTTAATTAGGTTTTGATGTAGCGGCCAACTCATCCCGAAGGACAATCTCGGCGCTTTAGCAGACAGGAAATGAGAGGGCGCCGTGAGATCAGCTTGTTAGCACAGCCACGTTTTAAGATGTTTTAAAAACCGGAAAATCTAGAACGTGCACGAATAAATAGCTAAAGCTTATTCCATCGAAGCGGGGCAAGATTAGAAAATGCCGGGCAAAAGCGTCGAGGGTCCAGCAAAAGTTGAATTTTTTTTATCTTAAATTCCTGTCAGGGAGGTATGAGGTATGGTCTTGGAGATATTTTGGGCCTTGTCCTGACCTGGATATATAGGTCAGGCAAATGAGTTTGAACAGTGCTCTTTTATTAATGAGGAGCCAGGAGTGCTCTAAGTATGGTAAACAAAATGTATGGTATCCCGATTACTGTATATTTTTTCCTTTTATGCACAGTTTACGTTTTGCACAAAACCAGTAATTCTCTGCCCGTCACTATCAGTAAAATACTGGAGTTACGGATGTGGGGACAGTGGGCAAAAGAAGTACATCTCAATGGTGAATTAATTCAATAGACTTCTGCGTCAGACCCCTTCCTCCTTTCGCCCACTCACTCTCACGTTTCAGACACATCAATGGTTCCTCCATTAGGGGGAACCTGTTCACGTCAGAATGATGTAGACTGACTTTTCGTTGGTGAGTCAAATAAAGGTTGGGGTGCATGGCTGAGCAGTATTGGCTCACAGTGCTTTTCACCTCTATTTTAAGTCACCTGCTGACGTCAGCGCCTGCTGGTGGTTCCCCCACTGACCCACGTGAACTGGGTCTGGCGGCCTCTCGCCGCTCTCCCGGAAGCAGGCGCATCCTTTCGACACAAAGCACAACATCCTAACTTCCACTAATTGGCAACGTTTGATTGGCAGCTTCACGCGAGAAAGGTCACGGGGTCGTAGTTATTGTCGAACTTAGGGCTCGGAATACAAGCTCTCGCGAGAGCACTGGGTGGAAGGGTGTGTTTGTGGGTCTCTCCACGTGCGCGCCGTGCACGAATGTCAATTTTAAAAACATAGGTTATGCGTCCCATGACATCATTTTTTCCTCAAACAGAACATCAAACAAGGGCAGACAACTGCTAAATCGAACATATTATTAAGGTACCTTGCATCTGAAAAGCAAACTGCTGAGTGCTGGAGACGGCCACAGTTTGCAGCCAAACACAGTGCATGTTGGTTTGGAACGTAAATCATCCAGTGCGTCTTTGTTCCCGGGCTTTCCGGAGCCCTGGTGCCTGCTGGGGCCGAAGGGAGCGGCCACGGACTTTGTTTGTATTATGTCCCGGTGAGGTGGGGGAGGGAGGGATGTTAATATTGGCTCTGGTTTTAATTTGCAAACTGGATAGACGCCACGGGGGATTATGCTGCAGGAATGCAGGGAATTACTAGGAGAGTGCATGAGAGGGTGCAGCGCTCACCGCCCCAGCGGCACAACGGGGAGTCGGTGACTGCCACCAGCAGCAGGGGGCCCCGTTCGTTTCTAAAAAATATTTTAAAAAATAATCATCCGAATGATCACGCGAGGCTGAAAGGGAAAGACATGAGTTTTATTTTGTTAGTTGCTTTTGTTATAAATGAATCAAATAAAAACAATTGCGTTCAGTGACTTGCGTGCTGGTGCCAAGACCTGTGCTTAATATCTGTAGCTAGTCCGGTATTTTTGTCCTTTAAAGGGCTAACGTAGATGAGAACGTTGTTGATTTGGAAGATAGTGTTTTCTAAAGAGTTACGTTCATGATAACATAATGAATATTGTTGTATAAAGGGTTACTTTCATGATAAAATAAAAAAAACAATTTTTGAGGCTATATGTAAGAAATTAAATTAAAAATCCTTCTTTCTGGTCTAGCCACGCTTTTCTACCCCCACTCCGCAGGTATCCCAATCTTTAGAAACTGTGACATGCTAGTTATTGCCACTTCCTGCGGAAATGTACTTAGCGATCATGTTTTCTCTGTCCATCTTGAGGTAGTTCATCCAGTCCAGTTTATTCTTAGCAGTATGGGACTGCTTGTCCTGTTCTTCCTTGTATAACATCTGGAACACAGTTCCCAGGATGGAATTAAAGCATGGACTGGATGAAATACTAATTCACAAATCTAAATAAATGTGACAGGATTGTGAAGGTTTTATTTTCTGGGTTAGGCAAGAACACCTCATCCAAGCTTCGAGAATATTAACACCAGCTTGGTATCATTAATTCGTCTTTAGCCCATGAATACAGCCATCAATAAGCACAAGACCAACTTTTGCGAAATGTTCAGCCTGTATTTTTATTGCATTAGCAGCACATTTAAAGTTATTTAATTGGTTTCAATAAAAAATTATTTTTGTTGTAATCTGCAAATGTTGTAGTACATGGTGGATTCTGTGGTAAATGTGGAACGTCCATAATTATTCAAAACAAGCTCGGCCTTGGAATCCCACAATTCAAATGACAATAAAATGCAGCCTCCTGGGTAAAATAGATGATAGCAAAAGCAGGTTGACTACTGTACTAGTAGAAAATCAAATTTAATGAACACCACCCTTAAAATGTTTTTAATTTAACTCACAAATTGTAAGAAGTAAGAGTGGAATTTGCGTAGTTTGCTCGCATTCCTATAGGTGCACCATTTGCACCAAAACATTCAAACATTCTATCAACTGTGTATTTTAGGCAATGGACTGACAGGGAGACAGGCCCCACATCCAGTTCAACTTTTCATACTACTCTTATTCTTATTCTCCAGGAGACAGTACTTAAAGACATGCAGAAGATTGGAATAACTAGCTAATGTCCTTCTTCAAATATGTGAGTGTAACCAGATATGTGCATCTTGCCACAAGCTGTGTGTGTGCCAAGAACACGGCACAGATGTGTTCCCATTCCTTGCAACATCTGAGATGCTTTTCTTTGAAGATCGCTCTGATGACACTTCGTTCTTGGAAATCAGAAGCCTGAATAAAAGAGAGGTAGACGCCACAAAGAGGACACCATATCTTCTAGGATTTCCAATTCATTAGTAGCTTGAGTTTGTTTTGTTTAAGGTTGTTACCTTACAAAATATTTGGTAACATAATGGCTATCACTGCTGAAAGATGTCTTTGCATCAAATACTGACAATCTGACTAACTCCATGTGTATCGCCACTACCTTTTGGTCTTGGTCTGAAGGTATCTTTGAATAAAAGTGACTGCCTTGAGCTTCTTTTCGAATTTCACTCGTGAAGCATCTAGCATCCGGGGTGTTCCATAGAGAAGACATTCGTACTGAGAAGTATTGGTTGCCTTAGCACTAAGGTTTGAGTATGGAACAATTAAGTAACCATGGTTAGAACTGTGAGACTCCTGTGAGGGACGTAGATAGCAGAGGCGCAACTAGAGCCAAATTTTGGGGAGGGCTGAGCAAAAATTTCGGGGGGGGGCTGAACTTTAAGCAATAGGCAGAGTGGAGCTGCAGGGGCTCTTAGAAGGGGTGAAACAACAGCGAGGCCTCATTAACATGCAAATGGTCTTTTAAAGACCTGTGAAGTGCTCGGGTGCGGCTGCTTTTTTGCCCGGGAAAGTGTCTCATCCCGGGCTGCCACACACGACGGGGGGGGGGGGGGCTGAAGCCCTGTGAGTCCAATGGGTGTTGCGCGCCTGTGCCTGGGTGCAAAGACAGAAGCAGTAAAATACCAGGACGGGCGGCACACTATGCTAAGCACAGATTTTAACTTACGCGTTTTTTTTTCACCTGTGGGTAAAAATGGAAACGCTTTTAAAAGCGGTAAAAAGAAGTATTCATGTAAATTGGGCCCTTTTGAACTGATAGAATTGTGACAGTAGTCAATGGTTTACCTTATAATGTTATGAATGTAGGAAATATTGGTGGAGAATGCGAGGGCAGCAAGGTGACTAACCTATTTTAAATATAACTGCCTTTACCATCTATCTACAGAACCTCTAGCGGCAAGAATTCAAGCACTAGATGGTAAAGGCAGTTATATTTAAAATAGGTTAGTTTATACTTAATTCAGTCTGCAACAGGAAGGCAGTGCAAAAATCTCTGCACAGCTGAGATATGATCTTATCCCATCAGCTCGCTGTAAATGCCCCATTTTTTCTATACGCTGGACTACAAGCCCTGCATTAGTTCAGACATGAGATGCACCAATCACCAATGCTCCATGGACTTCGGACAGGAGAGTTATGAAGGGCCTATTTTTACACAACTGGAATAAGCAGATTTTGACTACCCATACTAAGGGATCAAGGTAATCACTGGTTTTAAGCCACCCCTGTAGTTTTTATGTTCTTGGTACCACTAGCTTAGAGACCATCTAGATTACCTCTGTTTTGGAATTATTTAGCTGCAGAGAGTTATCAGCCATCCGTGACTGGATTTTGTGAAGAGTAAGCTCAAATCCTTACATGGAGATAGTTGTTCAGAAAATCTTTTGTTGATCTGTGTGTCATCTGTGTAGGAGTGTGTACACTTGGGTGTCCTTATAAAAGTCAAAGAGAGGGATGACATAAAAGTAAAAAAAAAAGAAGCCAAAGAGAGTGGGGGTCCCTGTGGATCCTCAAAATTATTTGTTAACATTTCAGAAAAGAATTTGCCAACACAACCCTTCCCCCTTCTTCGTACCATTGAAGAAGGCACTGAGCTGTTCCATGGTTCACTCAGTACAAATTAAATGATCCCAAAAGCCTCGTAGTCAGTATCAGTATGTACATACTTAAAGATATTTCAGATTAGGGTTGGACTAGGGCGTTGTGTCCCATATATAAAACTTAGGCACTGTTTGGCTCAGATCTAAATAAACATTATAATCCACCCACCTGAGGTGTATGTCTTCCCTGAATAAATCAGTGCATTAGAGCAAATAGGGTGATGCTTACAACTAGCATTAAACCATTTTGTAATAGAAATGGTTGTTATTGCTTCAGCAGTTTAGCGTTTTTAGTTTGAATCAATCACATAAAATGTTTACTGTATTACCATCATATAGGACAGGGTTCTCCAAAGCCATTCCTGGGGACCCTGATCCATGCCAAATGTTTAGCATATTCCCACTTCGATAAATGTAGTTATCTTAAAAATCTGGCATGGATCTGGTCCTCCAGGACCGACTTTGGAGAACCCTGATATAAGAGCCTTTGCCAGATAGAAGCTGTTTTGTAAATTAGTGTATAGCAGGTAACTGCTCCTGCTGCTCTGCATTGGGGACATACTCAGTTTACTAATTAAATCACAACACTATTCAGAAAACAGAGGCAGGGTGGGTGAGCAGCTGAGTGACTATATACACATGATTAGTGTTAACACCGGTCATAGTTGTTTTTAAGCACTCCTATTAAGGGAATGTGGAACACCAGCACTGCCCATTCAACCACCGATCAGGCCTGGTGCGGACCTGTTAACTATTTAACAAACTTAACTGCATTAATAACCCATAAAAACTCCTACCAGGTAAAGGGTTTCTAATGTTGGTCCACCTGGACTCTATCCAAGCCATGATTTCATGATAACCATTCACAAAGCAAAGTATTCTAATTTAGATTAATTACATGAAAATGTATCCCATATGGATATCATGAAAATCTGAATTAGGTCTGGTTATCTGTGCCCAGCTTTGGACACCTATACATTCAATTGTGTCAGTTTACAGCACAACCTTGGGATATTCTGCATTTGCACTGTAAACTAACAATGACAAAGCCAATCGGTCTGACTTGCTTTAAGAGTCTTCACTAAATAATAAAACACCTTATGCAAATAATTAATGTGTATTTGTGTGGTGTAAAATAGTCTTGCAATCAAATGAAGGAAGAATAAAATGTTGAAGACAGATGGGCTATATTTAATGAGGTCCAGTATACAGGCCCTGAAATGGTTAAACGGAAAGGGTATACAGTTCCTCTATTTGTAAAGGAGAGAGTGGAGGATACTCTCCTTGGATTTAGACTAAGTGGGGGTTAGTGTTCAGTAAGCCTTAAGGGTATAGGACTGTGTGGGGTGGGGGGACCCACGTTGGTGGAACTAAAACCCTCACACACCCAGCAAGCTAGGTGTCATGCTTCATCATCTGGGTTTTGCTCCTCGTCGGGTCGGCGCTGCAATTCCCGACGGGCACCCAGGGATGGGGCTCTTTGGCGGAGATCTTTTGTTCCTTGCCGAGGGTGAGTGCAAGTGAGGGCCAGGAGGGTGTAGATGTTTGTGAGTGTGGTTAAAAAGGGTTGGTTAGTCTGGATGATTGATTTTATTCGGTCAGTAAACCACCCTGTTAAAAATGAAAAGAGAGGCGGTAGTCTTGACTAGATGGGTCAGGGACTACTCTACTCTGCTCCGGTGGTCAACATGTTTCATGCCTACAAGGTCAGGGGGATCCAGCGGCAATTCATCAGGACCAATGATTACAACTATCTACAAAAATGTGAGGGTGTGATACTAATTATTTACAGTGATGTAAAAACTACCCTAAGTAAGTGTCGGAATAACTAGACTCTTACATGCTGGACCGGCCTATAGAGAAAGAAAAAAGGGAACAAAACAGGCACCAGCGTACATTAAGACGCACACTTAGTCAAATTAATACATTAAAAAGAAGAAAAGGAGCCAGAGACTCCTCCTATGCATATTCGCTAGAAAAACAATTTGCGTTACATACTGGTGATCATGCACAGGTGGATGCATGGTGCAGAAACGTGTCAGGTGATAAAATCTAAGATATAAATGTAAATTTAAAACCACTCAGAATCTTACGTTTAAGTGCGGTGATGCTCACCTAACGTATTAGAAAGTGCCACTCCAGTCGGTACTTGGCGAGCCTCTTGGGGATGCGAAATTGCCTACTGTAGATAAGGGTACAGAGTAAAGAGGCGAGAGGCTCATGCTCGAGGGAGATGCATGCTCCCTATTCGCTATGTACAAAAAGAAGGGGTGGCAAGCTAACCCTCAGGTCCCGTGACAAGCGAGGGGCTCATGCTCTGATAAGATGCATACTGCCTAATCGCTGTGTCCAATCAGGACAAAAAAGCTGGCAAATCACCCCGTGGGGCCCGTGACAGGAGGAACCACGACCGCGGAACGCTCCGTCACCCCGTCCCAGGCGTCTCACAGAGAGACAGGTAGGGGACTGGGGACGGGTCGCTTCAACAGCCGCGGTGCGCCGATCACCGAGACCGAGAGAGTCTCAGCTCATGAGGTAGAGTATTCAACAGCACGATGTAACTACTCACAGTTTAGTCGCCCAAGGGTGGTTTGTAGACCTACCCCGCTCCGCCGAAACCGGGAAGTGGAGTCTGCTTCCCGCTGTTCAGTTAAGAGGAAATCTCGTAAGGCTAGGTGGGTGCTGATTGGTCACCGGACACCGGCGGAGAGAATAGACAGGCAGTCTAGTTTCAAGGGTAAACAAGGGTGCCATCTTGGAGAGGGGTATGTCACTATGATGTGAATAGTGCGTATGGCGTGATGGAGTCAAGGGGTCCTTCCAAATATTAGTGACCATTTGCTTCCAACATATAATCAAATGCTATATCCTTCTCAACATTGTTGAATAGTGATGCTCGTATGTAAGGTCGTATGGATGAGACTATCACCAATATATATGATAATGTGTCCTATAAACAAGTGACGTAAGAGGTGTGGCAAGTTAATGTTACCACTTATCATCTAGAGCTAGTAACGTCAGACTTGCAAGTGGATAGGTGTATTCGGGACTGACATGATGCTGCCGACGGCAGTCTCGTCATCGAGGACGATTATAGGTGCCATATTGGGATGGGAAGATATGTAATGTGATATTCCTGAGAAAATATACAGCAAGGCACTGCAGAGCGTCGTTTCTCCGATGTGAATCTCACGACTAGTGTGTAGATGTCATGGGGGAAAAACGCGCTTGGTAAAAAATATATATGTGAGGTTAATCCAACCGGGTGGTGTATACCAGAGAAGTGTTGTAAGGTATTAATGGAATTACCCAGTTACTGTCACTAGTGAGGAGATGGTGCCCCTCCCTTAATGAGGTATTACTCGCTGGTAGGATTACAGTGGAATATAAGTATCATGGGAGTCTAGGGAAATGCCCTCTCACTCTCAGTGTTATGGGGTGATCTTCCTCACTTGGGATCATGGGAGTATAAGGATATGCCCTCTCACTCTCAGTGTTATGGGATGATGTTCCTCCCTTGCTTGGGTCAAGCTAACTGTTAGGGACTGACATGTAGGTATCATGTGGGTTTTAGTGAGTTAAAGAACCCCATGGTATGTCATCATTAAGACCACGTGTATCCGAAGCCAGTTTATGGACCCATCTTTGTTCCAGTCTGAACAAAGATTGTGGTGGCATGCCTGGATGTGATTCAAGGACAACCCATCTCAAGGAGTCTGCTGTGTGGTGGAGATCTTTGAAATGACAATACAATTTTGTAGTCTCCTTGGAGCATCTGATATTACTTTTATGCTCTGTGATGCGTGTCTTAATTGATCTTGTCGTCATCCCTATGTAATACAAAGCGCAGGGGCATTGTAATAGATAGATGCAATTCTTAGAATTACAATTCGTGTGACGTCCCAATTTCCAGGTCAAATTATCAGATAAGACCAATTCCTTAACGGTCATCGTCTGATAACAAGATGTGCAACTGCCACACGGGAAATGTCCTGTGACTGGTGGAAGACCCCACAGGGTCGCCTGGGTGTTCTGCGCTGCTTTTTTGGGTCTGGTGTGGATCAGAATATCTTTAAGGTTTTGCGTTCTCTTAAAGGCAAACCTTGGTTGTGGTAGAGTCAGATCCCCAGCAGCCAGAATCCCCCAGTGTTTCTTAATGACTTTTTTTATGTTGTTGGAAGATGGGGTAAAAGAAGTCACACAAGTCAGGATATCGGTTTGTTCACGGGTCCTTGTCTCTAGTAAAGCCTCTCTAGGGTTATTCCTTGCCCGTTTCATGGCGTTATTAACAGTGGCGGGGGGGTACCCTCTCTCTTGTAAATTAATGGCCAGGCTATCTGCCTCTTTCTTGTAGTCCAACACAGAACTACAATTTCTCCTTAATCGGAGAAACTGGCCGAACGGCAGGTTGTCCCTCAGTGCTTTGGGGTGGTGACTGCTATACAACAACAGGCTGTTTCTGTCCGTTGGTTTTTTATAGAGACTAGTGGTTAAGACTCCTGACTCCAGTCTGATATCTAGGTCCAGGAAGGCAATGTGTGAGGGGGAGATGTGATTGGTAAATCTCAGGTAAGGATTTTGGATATTAATCCATTGGCAGAACTCATCACATCTGCTCATCGGACCCTTCCAAAGGATAAGGATGTCGTCAATGAATCGCCTCCACAACATCAGATTCTCATTGAAGGGGTTGTTTGGGCTCTGAATGATTTCCTCCTCAAAGGCTGCCATATAAAGGCAGGCTAAACTAGGGGCAAATGTGCTGCCCATAGAAGTCCCCTGGCATTGATGGTACAATTCATTCCTGAATTCGAAAAAGTTCTCAGTTAATGCCAAGGATGCTAGGTCCATGATGAAGGACACCGGAGTGGGTGAAGTCCATTCTTCCTTACGTAGGACCTCTTCGATCACAGTAAGGGTGGCTTGTTGTGGGATATTCGTGTAGAGTGCCTCCACGTCTAGAGTGACGAGGAGGCTGATATCCCCATTAGGTGCCAACCCTTCAATTGTTCTTAAGATATCACTGGTATCTTTGATATAAGATGGTATCCTTTGGACCAGGGGTTGCAGGTAGTGATCCACAAATCTGGATAGAGGCTCCAGGATTGAGCCAATTCCGGACACAATGGGCCTACCTGGGGTGGGAAAGGTTCCTTTATGGACTTTAGGCAAGGTGTAGAAATATGGTGTTACGGGATTCAATGTGTTGAGGAAGTCAGCCTCTTTCTTAGAGATCCATCCATTAGTCTCAGCCTCGAGAGTTAGGCTGTTGATGGTGTCCTTCAGTCTGGGAGTAGGGTCTAAAGTGATCGGAGTATAGTATTTCCGATCACTTAATTGCCTCCGGCATTCTCTCTCATAGTCAGGGGTGGACTGGATGACTGTAGCCCCACCCTTATCTGCTTGTTTGATGGTGATGGAGGGGTCATCTGCCAGGGCCCTGGCTGCATTCATTTCCTCCTTTGAGAGATTATAGAAGGTGTTAGACCTATCTCGTGTCGTGGCTAAATCCTTTAGTATTGCTTTCTCAAAAGTTAGGACTTCTGGGGGGACCATGCCAGAGTTGGGAGTGAAAGTTGAGGGATTATGTAGCCCAGTGTCTGTATAATCAGTATCATCATTAGATTTGTTGTGAAAAAAAGCTTTGAGGCGGATCTTCCTGAAGAAACTGTGCAGTTCGCAAGCTTCCCTGAATTTATCAACTTTAGGAGTTGGTACAAAGCCTAATCCTTTGCGCATCACTCGTAATTCAATGTTATTGAGTGATCTTTCAGAGAGGTTGATCACTAGGTCCTTCTGCCCCTGCGTTGGCTCCGGGTTTCCATTGGTGGCTGAGCTTGATCTTGCCACTGAACATGTTGTGTTCCTCGCCTTCGCCCTCTTCCTCTGCCCCAACCTCTGCCTAAAAAAGGTTGGGGGTTGGTTCCTGGGTAGAATTGGGGAGGACACGGGGGAAATGTGGGGTATTGCCAGAATTGAGTTTGTGGTGGTGGACCAGGGAATATCGGTGCCCCTTGATTATAGAAGGAACGGTTGTTCTTTCTCCTCTGGTTTGAGGAATCCCAGCTACCAGAGCTTGAGTTACTGTTGTTAGAGCCCCTCCTGCTATTGTTGCCAGATTCTTCATCGCTCGAATAATTGTTCCTTTAGGTGTGAAGTCTGGTTTAAGGTAGGGGAAGATTTTTTCTTTATCAAACCTAGAGATATCCTTCTGTAGTTTAGTAATCTTCTGTTTAAGAAGATACTCCCTATTTTCCGTTATTTCTGAGTTGATTTCAGCTAGCTTCGTTTTGTATGTGCTGTTGGGCACTGCAGATTTCATATTAGACTCAGCAGTTTGTATCCGTAGTAACAAGGCATCAGCGAGTCTTTTTGCAGTGTTAATTATAAGCACTAGGAGGTCACGGGTACACTTCCAAGAGACTGCAGACCAGTCCTTCTTGAATGGGGGGTCCTCCAGAAATAACCGGGGAAAGATGTTCACAATCAGTCCATTGGGGGCAATGTTCGCCCTCAAATACTCAGTCATAACAGCACCATGCATTGTTATTCTGAGCCATTCTTTTTTGAGGGATACCAGGTTAGACCAGTCATCTGAGTGGGACACGTTTGCTGTTGCACCTTCTACTCCTAGGAGTGATGGTGTTCTGAGGATGTCTGAGACTGCATCCTCGCCATAGCTAATCCCTAATTCTCCCTCCATTGTGTGGAAGACGGGGAGCAATGGCCACTGACCCAACGTGGGGGATTAGTTGGTTGTGGGGTGGGCCTACCAGTGTAGGTTGACACTGTAGGTAATATCACATTACATATCTTCCCATCCCAATATGGCACCTATAATCGTCCTCGATGACGAGACTGCCGTCGGCAGCATCATGTCAGTCCCGAATACACCTATCCACTTGCAAGTCTGACGTTACTAGCTCTAGATGATAAGTGGTAACATTAACTTGCCACACCTCTTACGTCACTTGTTTATAGGACACATTATCATATATATTGGTGATAGTCTCATCCATACGACCTTACATACGAGCATCACTATTCAACAATGTTGAGAAGGATATAGCATTTGATTATATGTTGGAAGCAAATGGTCACTAATATTTGGAAGGACCCCTTGACTCCATCACGCCATACGCACTATTCACATCATAGTGACATACCCCTCTCCAAGATGGCACCCTTGTTTACCCTTGAAACTAGACTGCCTGTCTATTCTCTCCGCCGGTGTCCGGTGACCAATCAGCACCCACCTAGCCTTACGAGATTTCCTCTTAACTGAACAGCGGGAAGCAGACTCCACTTCCCGGTTTCGGCGGAGCGGGGTAGGTCTACAAACCACCCTTGGGCGACTAAACTGTGAGTAGTTACATCGTGCTGTTGAATACTCTACCTCATGAGCTGAGACTCTCTCGGTCTCGGTGATCGGCGCACCGCGGCTGTTGGAGCGACCCGTCCCCAGTCCCCTACCTGTCTCTCTGTGAGACGCCTGGGACGGGGTGACGGAGCGTTCCGCGGTCGTGGTTCCTCCTGTCACGGGCCCCACGGGGTGATTTGCCAGCTTTTTTGTCCTGATTGGACACAGCGATTAGGCAGTATGCATCTTATCAGAGCATGAGCCCCTCGCTTGTCACGGGACCTGAGGGTTAGCTTGCCACCCCTTCTTTTTGTACATAGCGAATAGGGAGCATGCATCTCCCTCGAGCATGAGCCTCTCGCCTCTTTACTCTGTACCCTTATCTACAGTAGGCAATTTCGCATCCCCAAGAGGCTCGCCAAGTACCGACTGGAGTGGCACTTTCTAATACGTTAGGTGAGCATCACCGCACTTAAACGTAAGATTCTGAGTGGTTTTAAATTTACATTTATATCTTAGATTTTATCACCTGACACGTTTCTGCACCATGCATCCACCTGTGCATGATCACCAGTATGTAACGCAAATTGTTTTTCTAGCGAATATGCATAGGAGGAGTCTCTGGCTCCTTTTCTTCTTTTTAATGTATTAATTTGACTAAGTGTGCGTCTTAATGTACGCTGGTGCCTGTTTTGTTCCCTTTTTTCTTTCTCTATAGGCCGGTCCAGCATGTAAGAGTCTAGTTATTCCGACACTTACTTAGGGTAGTTTTTACATCACTGTAAATAATTAGTATCACACCCTCACATTTTTGTAGATAGTTGTAATCATTGGTCCTGATGAATTGCCGCTGGATCCCCCTGACCTTGTAGGCATGAAACATGTTGACCACCGGAGCAGAGTAGAGTAGTCCCTGACCCATCTAGTCAAGACTACCGCCTCTCTTTTCATTTTTAACAGGGTGGTTTACTGACCGAATAAAATCAATCATCCAGACTAACCAACCCTTTTTAACCACACTCACAAACATCTACACCCTCCTGGCCCTCACTTGCACTCACCCTCGGCAAGGAACAAAAGATCTCCGCCAAAGAGCCCCATCCCTGGGTGCCCGTCGGGAATTGCAGCGCCGACCCGACGAGGAGCAAAACCCAGATGATGAAGCATGACACCTAGCTTGCTGGGTGTGTGAGGGTTTTAGTTCCACCAACGTGGGTCCCCCCACCCCACACAGTCCTATACCCTTAAGGCTTACTGAACACTAACCCCCACTTAGTCTAAATCCAAGGAGAGTATCCTCCACTCTCTCCTTTACAAATAGAGGAACTGTATACCCTTTCCGTTTAACCATTTCAGGGCCTGTATACTGGACCTCATTAAATATAGCCCATCTGTCTTCAACATTTTATTCTTCCTTCATTTGATTGCGATTCCTTGCGCGGTTGGAAAACCGTAGGATAAGACTGAGGTTACCTACAGTGTCAACCTACACTGGTAGGCCCACCCCACAACCAACTAATCCCCCACGTTGGGTCAGTGGCCATTGCTCCCCGTCTTCCACACAATGGAGGGAGAATTAGGGATTAGCTATGGCGAGGATGCAGTCTCAGACATCCTCAGAACACCATCACTCCTAGGAGTAGAAGGTGCAACAGCAAACGTGTCCCACTCAGATGACTGGTCTAACCTGGTATCCCTCAAAAAAGAATGGCTCAGAATAACAATGCATGGTGCTGTTATGACTGAGTATTTGAGGGCGAACATTGCCCCCAATGGACTGATTGTGAACATCTTTCCCCGGTTATTTCTGGAGGACCCCCCATTCAAGAAGGACTGGTCAGCAGTCTCTTGGAAGTGTACCCGTGACCTCCTAGTGCTTATAATTAACACTGCAAAAAGACTCGCTGATGCCTTGTTACTACGGATACAAACTGCTGAGTCTAATATGAAATCTGCAGTGCCCAACAGCACATACAAAACGAAGCTAGCTGAAATCAACTCAGAAATAACGGAAAATAGGGAGTATCTTCTTAAACAGAAGATTACTAAACTACAGAAGGATATCTCTAGGTTTGATAAAGAAAAAATCTTCCCCTACCTTAAACCAGACTTCACACCTAACAGGAACAATTATTCGAGCGATGAAGAATCTGGCAACAATAGCAGGAGGGGCTCTAACAACAGTAACTCAAGCTCTGGTAGCTGGGATTCCTCAAACCAGAGGAGAAAGAACAACCGTTCCTTCTATAATCAAGGGGCACCGATATTCCCTGGTCCACCACCACAAACTCAATTCTGGCAATACCCCACATTTCCCCCGTGTCCTCCCCAATTCTACCCAGGAACCAACCCCCAACCTTTTTTAGACAGAGGTTGGGGCAGAGGAAGAGGGCGAAGGCGAGGAACACAACATGTTCAGTGGCAAGATCAAGCTCAGCCACCAATGGAAACCCGGAGCCAACGCAGGGGCAGAAGGACCTAGTGATCAACCTCTCTGAAAGATCACTCAATAACATTGAATTACGAGTGATGCGCAAAGGATTAGGCTTTGTACCAACTCCTAAAGTTGATAAATTCAGGGAAGCTTGCGAACTGCACAGTTTCTTCAGGAAGATCCGCCTCAAAGCTTTTTTTCACAACAAATCTAATGATGATACTGATTATACAGACACTGGGCTACATAATCCCTCAACTTTCACTCCCAACTCTGGCATGGTCCCCCCAGAAGTCCTAACTTTTGAGAAAGCAATACTAAAGGATTTAGCCACGACACGAGATAGGTCTAACACCTTCTATAATCTCTCAAAGGAGGAAATGAATGCAGCCAGGGCCCTGGCAGATGACCCCTCCATCACCATCAAACAAGCAGATAAGGGTGGGGCTACAGTCATCCAGTCCACCCCTGACTATGATAGAGAATGCCGGAGGCAATTAAGTGATCGGAAATACTATACTCCGATCACTTTAGACCCTACTCCCAGACTGAAGGACACCATCAACAGCCTAACTCTCGAGGCTGAGACTAATGGATGGATCTCTAAGAAAGAGGCTGACTTCCTCAACACATTGAATCCCGTAACACCATATTTCTACACCTTGCCTAAAGTCCATAAAGGAACCTTTCCCACCCCAGGTAGGCCCATTGTGTCCGGAATTGGCTCAATCCTGGAGCCTCTATCCAGATTTGTGGATCACTACCTGCAACCCCTGGTCCAAAGGATACCATCTTATATCAAAGATACCAGTGATATCTTAAGAACAATTGAAGGGTTGGCACCTAATGGGGATATCAGCCTCCTCGTCACTCTAGACGTGGAGGCACTCTACACGAATATCCCACAACAAGCCACCCTTACTGTGATCGAAGAGGTCCTACGTAAGGAAGAATGGACTTCACCCACTCCGGTGTCCTTCATCATGGACCTAGCATCCTTGGCATTAACTGAGAACTTTTTCGAATTCAGGAATGAATTGTACCATCAATGCCAGGGGACTTCTATGGGCAGCACATTTGCCCCTAGTTTAGCCTGCCTTTATATGGCAGCCTTTGAGGAGGAAATCATTCAGAGCCCAAACAACCCCTTCAATGAGAATCTGATGTTGTGGAGGCGATTCATTGACGACATCCTTATCCTTTGGAAGGGTCCGATGAGCAGATGTGATGAGTTCTGCCAATGGATTAATATCCAAAATCCTTACCTGAGATTTACCAATCACATCTCCCCCTCACACATTGCCTTCCTGGACCTAGATATCAGACTGGAGTCAGGAGTCTTAACCACTAGTCTCTATAAAAAACCAACGGACAGAAACAGCCTGTTGTTGTATAGCAGTCACCACCCCAAAGCACTGAGGGACAACCTGCCGTTCGGCCAGTTTCTCCGATTAAGGAGAAATTGTAGTTCTGTGTTGGACTACAAGAAAGAGGCAGATAGCCTGGCCATTAATTTACAAGAGAGAGGGTACCCCCCCGCCACTGTTAATAACGCCATGAAACGGGCAAGGAATAACCCTAGAGAGGCTTTACTAGAGACAAGGACCCGTGAACAAACCGATATCCTGACTTGTGTGACTTCTTTTACCCCATCTTCCAACAACATAAAAAAAGTCATTAAGAAACACTGGGGGATTCTGGCTGCTGGGGATCTGACTCTACCACAACCAAGGTTTGCCTTTAAGAGAACGCAAAACCTTAAAGATATTCTGATCCACACCAGACCCAAAAAAGCAGCGCAGAACACCCAGGCGACCCTGTGGGGTCTTCCACCAGTCACAGGACATTTCCCGTGTGGCAGTTGCACATCTTGTTATCAGACGATGACCGTTAAGGAATTGGTCTTATCTGATAATTTGACCTGGAAATTGGGACGTCACACGAATTGTAATTCTAAGAATTGCATCTATGTATTACAATGCCCCTGCGCTTTGTATTACATAGGGATGACGACAAGATCAATTAAGACACGCATCACAGAGCATAAAAGTAATATCAGATGCTCCAAGGAGACTACAAAATTGTATTGTCATTTCAAAGATCTCCACCACACAGCAGACTCCTTGAGATGGGTTGTCCTTGAATCACATCCAGGCATGCCACCACAATCTTTGTTCAGACTGGAACAAAGATGGGTCCATAAACTGGCTTCGGATACACGTGGTCTTAATGATGACATACCATGGGGTTCTTTAACTCACTAAAACCCACATGATACCTACATGTCAGTCCCTAACAGTTAGCTTGACCCAAGCAAGGGAGGAACATCATCCCATAACACTGAGAGTGAGAGGGCATATCCTTATACTCCCATGATCCCAAGTGAGGAAGATCACCCCATAACACTGAGAGTGAGAGGGCATTTCCCTAGACTCCCATGATACTTATATTCCACTGTAATCCTACCAGCGAGTAATACCTCATTAAGGGAGGGGCACCATCTCCTCACTAGTGACAGTAACTGGGTAATTCCATTAATACCTTACAACACTTCTCTGGTATACACCACCCGGTTGGATTAACCTCACATATATATTTTTTACCAAGCGCGTTTTTCCCCCATGACATCTACACACTAGTCGTGAGATTCACATCGGAGAAACGACGCTCTGCAGTGCCTTGCTGTATATTTTCTCAGGAATATCACATTACATATCTTCCCATCCCAATATGGCACCTATAATCGTCCTCGATGACGAGACTGCCGTCGGCAGCATCATGTCAGTCCCGAATACACCTATCCACTTGCAAGTCTGACGTTACTAGCTCTAGATGATAAGTGGTAACATTAACTTGCCACACCTCTTACGTCACTTGTTTATAGGACACATTATCATATATATTGGTGATAGTCTCATCCATACGACCTTACATACGAGCATCACTATTCAACAATGTTGAGAAGGATATAGCATTTGATTATATGTTGGAAGCAAATGGTCACTAATATTTGGAAGGACCCCTTGACTCCATCACGCCATACGCACTATTCACATCATAGTGACATACCCCTCTCCAAGATGGCACCCTTGTTTACCCTTGAAACTAGACTGCCTGTCTATTCTCTCCGCCGGTGTCCGGTGACCAATCAGCACCCACCTAGCCTTACGAGATTTCCTCTTAACTGAACAGCGGGAAGCAGACTCCACTTCCCGGTTTCGGCGGAGCGGGGTAGGTCTACAAACCACCCTTGGGCGACTAAACTGTGAGTAGTTACATCGTGCTGTTGAATACTCTACCTCATGAGCTGAGACTCTCTCGGTCTCGGTGATCGGCGCACCGCGGCTGTTGGAGCGACCCGTCCCCAGTCCCCTACCTGTCTCTCTGTGAGACGCCTGGGACGGGGTGACGGAGCGTTCCGCGGTCGTGGTTCCTCCTGTCACGGGCCCCACGGGGTGATTTGCCAGCTTTTTTGTCCTGATTGGACACAGCGATTAGGCAGTATGCATCTTATCAGAGCATGAGCCCCTCGCTTGTCACGGGACCTGAGGGTTAGCTTGCCACCCCTTCTTTTTGTACATAGCGAATAGGGAGCATGCATCTCCCTCGAGCATGAGCCTCTCGCCTCTTTACTCTGTACCCTTATCTACAGTAGGCAATTTCGCATCCCCAAGAGGCTCGCCAAGTACCGACTGGAGTGGCACTTTCTAATACGTTAGGTGAGCATCACCGCACTTAAACGTAAGATTCTGAGTGGTTTTAAATTTACATTTATATCTTAGATTTTATCACCTGACACGTTTCTGCACCATGCATCCACCTGTGCATGATCACCAGTATGTAACGCAAATTGTTTTTCTAGCGAATATGCATAGGAGGAGTCTCTGGCTCCTTTTCTTCTTTTTAATGTATTAATTTGACTAAGTGTGCGTCTTAATGTACGCTGGTGCCTGTTTTGTTCCCTTTTTTCTTTCTCTATAGGCCGGTCCAGCATGTAAGAGTCTAGTTATTCCGACACTTACTTAGGGTAGTTTTTACATCACTGTAAATAATTAGTATCACACCCTCACATTTTTGTAGATAGTTGTAATCATTGGTCCTGATGAATTGCCGCTGGATCCCCCTGACCTTGTAGGCATGAAACATGTTGACCACCGGAGCAGAGTAGAGTAGTCCCTGACCCATCTAGTCAAGACTACCGCCTCTCTTTTCATTTTTAACAGGGTGGTTTACTGACCGAATAAAATCAATCATCCAGACTAACCAACCCTTTTTAACCACACTCACAAACATCTACACCCTCCTGGCCCTCACTTGCACTCACCCTCGGCAAGGAACAAAAGATCTCCGCCAAAGAGCCCCATCCCTGGGTGCCCGTCGGGAATTGCAGCGCCGACCCGACGAGGAGCAAAACCCAGATGATGAAGCATGACACCTAGCTTGCTGGGTGTGTGAGGGTTTTAGTTCCACCAACGTGGGTCCCCCCACCCCACACAGTCCTATACCCTTAAGGCTTACTGAACACTAACCCCCACTTAGTCTAAATCCAAGGAGAGTATCCTCCACTCTCTCCTTTACAAATAGAGGAACTGTATACCCTTTCCGTTTAACCGTGTAAAATAGTCTGTCATGCACTGCAGTGCAAGCACTCCCCAGGAGACAGAATATTTTGGTTTGCTAGAGTACGTTTTTAAGTAAACATATTTATAAACTGAACTGAATGACACCCCAAACAGCTCATAATATAAAGTAAAAGAGAAAGACTCCTTTGGGTGAAGCCAAAGCACACTATATGTATATATTCAAACATTATTAACAATAGTTAAGCAGGCACATGCACTGTCACTCAAGGCCTAAACATTCATTTACTTAACCGCTCTTGTAATAGCACTTCCTAATATAGGAGTTTCATTATGGTCCCAGGTACTATAGATGAAAATAATGAATCAATTATTTTAACTTGTAAATGTTTTCTTACCCAGACATTTTATGTAAATTGCAATGATTTTAATTAATCAGCAAATGCAAATATTATTTATTTACTTAGATGAGAAGTGTAATAATTATCTTCTAGACATTAAAACCAACCCTCATTTTAAATAAGTATGGATCTGTCATAACAAAAAAGATCAATCAGAGCACAAGCAGCCAATATACCATGACAGGGGCTACCCACAAAACACACCAACATTTGGGGCCTATTACGGACTTGAGAACACCGACTGAGAGATACGAGATAAAAAGGGAATGAGGTGAAGTGTGTCATTGCAACTAAACTGTTATATTTGAAATGGTGTGTATCAGTTGTTAATGAAAACAATATAAAAAAAGAATGATCAATAATTATACCCACCAGAAGAAATAAAACTGAGCATATTGGTGAACAGTAGTAACTGAAAAGATCTTAGAGGTTTCTAATTCCTAGTGAATGTGTGGGTGGGTGTTTGTGTAGGAGAGTGTGTATTTGTGTACAAATCATGTGTTAGATGACTGTACATGTGGTTTCTAAACTCAGTTGTGGTTTTTAGTCGTAAACATATTTGTCATATCTTTTGGCAACACTATCTGGATGTCAACATTCTCTTTCTAAAGACTGCCATATAATATATAATTTTTAGGTTTGCCTTAGAGGCAACTGCAGCTGCCTTTCCAGAGTATTGCTTAGAGCACAAATAATTGTATAAAAATAGAGTGGCTTTTGGTCAGCAAGTATGTAATATTGTCATCCACATTTTGGTTCCACCAACCACAGCATACTACACAGGGCAATGGGACATCCCACTTTACCCATTGGCTCCCTTCAGTTTGAGTGACCACACAAAGCCTATGCACATTGTTCACATCTCCTTAAAATTCTTTCTTTACTTTTTTGTGATAAAGCTGTATAAAAGTGTGTTTTTTATTTCATTATTTTACTGTGACATTTAAAGACAGGCTCTTTATTTAGCCTGCATTTCTGGTGCCCGGTTAGACAGTTATTTATTTTCCTTATCCTTTTTAAAATGATGTTATACTGTGATATTGTAACACCATAGCTGCCTGAAATGCGAGTCCTTCATTATGTGTGATTTATTCTTGTCTCCATCACGAATAATAACATTTATTTTATTGAAATTGAAATGCCTGTTATTAGAATCAAACATCACTAGTAAAACAGCCAAATCAATAAATGTGTTTTACATTTAAAACGTATTTTGCAAACCTATGGCAGCCACGTTTAGGTGGCGGCATATTCTTTTTCTTTTTTCCCCCCACATTCTTGCAACTGAAATAAAAAATAAATGTAGCCATCACACCAGCTTGCCAATGTGAGATCTGTTGGTTTTGCCAGTGCTTGTTCTGTGTAAAGTGGTGACTCTGTAAAGTGGTGACCTTATGTGAAACAGGTTAACCGTGCTTTGTTACTAGTCTCATTCCATCTTTTTCTCCAGAGTGTGAACCTGTGTCTTTCCCTATTGCATAAACCATGATGTAGTCATGCATTTTTTATCACAGTAACCTGGACCTTATGAGACAACCCCTTGTGTCCAGAGGAAGGTGGGTCCGGCAGCCACCACAGGGCTAGGTTGGAACACGCTGTTCATGGTAGGAAGATAAAAGAATAAAGTTCAGCCACAACCCAGCAGAGAAGTGTGGTGACGAGGCAGTCCCAGACAGCTCAGGGCTGTACCTACTCGACACGTTGGTGACCTCCACAGGGCCAGGTGCAAACTTTTAAAACATATAGGTGGGAAAACATGGTAATCTACTTAGAAAATGATAAACTGTCCTGTTTGCCCGTATCCCTGCTATAATACAGCACTGCTACCCCACATAAAATAACTTTAAGTTAAAGTATTCAGGGGCATATTATCAAAAAACGGCGTTAAAATTATCGCCACTTTAGCTGCAGAAAAATGGGTTTGATAATATGCCCTTGTGAATTCCCATAGAAGCCCATGTTCTCGTGTCAACATGGGCTTCTATTGGAATTCTTTGCGGCATATTATCAAGCCCATTATCGCCGCTTTAGCAGAGGTTTTCTGCCGCCAAAGGGGCAATAATTTTAACGCCGTGCCTGATAATATGCCCCACAATGAGTAAGTTTCTTGCCATGACATTCTGCAATACACTTACTTATAGAGCATATCTATACCCAGGGGGTACCTTGGTGACTTTGACAGATTGCTAATTATTACTCAGTGTACCCTGGTTTATCAACATTGGAAGGATGACCGACTGACCGGTTAGTCAGAAATTAACTACCTCCTGTCACATGCCACATCCAAAGACGGGTGCAGCCTTAAATCAACAAGAAGCACACATATAGGGTGTAGTAAGGAAAATAGTTTCACCAGTGATGATAATGAGGAGGTAAGGTTCACCAGCAGCTGTGTGTCACCCCTGGTTATACGCTGGGGCCACCGGCCATTACAGAAGGAGAAAGCCGTCCTCCTTCTCCGCTGGGATAGCACTGAGGGTAATATTATGATCGCCGTTAATTGCATTAACACCATCAATCCTCATATCAGGAACAATGACTACCAAAAGTGATGAATGAATGACTACTGCCCAACATAATACCTGCTCTGGCCTGATGTTGAAACGGTTACAACTAATACCAAGCTTCTGGAACTGAAGTGCTGGTAATGTGTGCCACTGAACTTTCCTGATACATTTCTTTATTTCACTGCTGGGGAAACATGCCTGCCCCTAAAATAAAACGATATTTTGGAATGATGGTATGTTTAATGCATTATGATGATTTTTATCTAGGTTTGTGTGCGTTTTACTTTTGGAAGTATAACGTGTGTTTTGCAGGCTGGATCATTTCTTGTCTTGTCCACTTGTATTTATTATTTTACAATATCATTGGTAGTGTGGCATAATTGATTACATCCTGCAGACTAAGTTCTATAATTGACTACTGGCTAAAATGTACATGTATTGAGTGTCATGGGGCCACATTAAAACCTTTTACACTGAAGCTAAAGATAACCGACAAGATAAGCTTGAGTATTTTTGCTGCTTGAATATAGCGAAAAGAAAACACTGTATTTTCTATTGTGCAAATACAGAACATGTGAAAGGCGGGACAATGTTTGAGGCAAAGTCCACATTTGTTCCATTTTTAGGTCTCACCTCTGCAGCCCTTGTGCTGCTCTGTGAGGCATGCTGTATTCAGGTATGGCCTTGACCTCGGCCCATTTTCCACCCATCTTTTCAATTGGCTCCTGTTACTGTTGTTTCCAAATGGTTGCTTTTCATTCAGGAATAGGCTTTGTAGTCCCTCCTTAGTACCGCCTTGTCTGCATTTGCAGCCTCCCATAAGGACTTTATTTTTTACTTGTGTTGTTACATTATCTCTTTTATCTACAGTCTGTGAGCACTATTTTCTTTAATGATTTTGCCCTATTGCAGGCATAAAGTTCTTTCCTGCTTGGGTGTCCAACTTGGCTCCAGGCGCCGCGCTTCAGTTTCATCACGGCGCCCGCTTTTCCATTTTTATTACCTATAGGGTCAACTTGACAAAAAAATGCCTTTTTTTATGTAAAAGCGCCCCATACCATGCTTTCACTTTAATGGTGGCCAAGCACCTTTCTTTAGACGCGACTAGTCCACAGAAAGGGGCACAGCTGCCATTAAAGTGAAAGCGTGGCATTGGGTGCTTTTACAAACATTTGCAATGCAATCGGTCTCGTATTTACGAGAGTTTACACTACTGATATTATAAATGACAATGCCTTTTATTTATGTGTGTTTTTTAAAACATAAATAAAAGGCATTGTCATTTGCAACGCCAATAGCTTAAACTCTCACAAATGCAAAACATATTGCATTTCAAATGCTTGTTAAGTATGTTAGCAGCAAACACAGTGCGAAAAATTGCTGCTCCCTGAAAACAGTGTTTCTTTGTATAAATCTGTATGACAAAATCCTACTAGGCCTTTCAAGATAACGTAAAATCCTACTCACCATCAATCACTAGCGCCCTGAAGAAGTCAGGACGAAACGCGTCGGCTGTTTTGTTGGTTGTTTAACAAGAACCGCAGTTTGTCTTTTCAACGCTCTATGAAAATGGAATAAATGGAAAAACTTTGAAGAATCTACATTGCTGGAGACAAATTCTTTGAATGTGAACTTTAATTTCCTTCGGTGGTGCACCTGTGCTTTATAGCGCAAAGAGATGTTGCACTGTTTACTGCACCGGTGTAGTGTTTCTCTGCTATGGCACCGAGTGCCTCCTCACCCAGTGGACGTTTATCGGCTGATTATCTGAAATGTCTATGTTTAATCCTGCATGTTTTGGGATTGCCCATCCGTGGCCGCCTCCTTCCATATCCCCCTTCAGTTCTAATGTCTCCGCAATGATGTCCATGCGCATTACAGACAGCTGTGGGATCTGGTTTGCTGTTGGGAAGTTCAAAGGACATTCAACAAGCTACTGTTTCCATACATAGCACCAGCAGTGGGCTATTTATATTTCTTTAGCCCATTTTCTCCAAAAATGAAGAATTCTTCACGTCGATGTCTGGCAGGTGATAGACAGGCCCTCTGGTAGGCATTGCATTTAACGGAAGGCCATTTATTTAATGTGCACCACGAACTTCAGCGACCACCCGATTCATGTCCCCAAAAATGACCAATATGAATAAATAAAGTCTAATCAAATTATTGAATGTCAGTCGTGATCTCTACCCAACAGTCATCCTATGACTGAGGGCTCTAGGGTGATTGAGAGACAGCATCAGTAGAACCAGTTTTAATTGTAGAATGAGTAATTTCTGATAAACTATTCATTACAAGATACAGCTGCCAGTCACAGCATCAGCTTGGAGAGCCTCCAACCTATGGCATTAAGAGAAACATTTCCATATCATATCTTTGTGACCACACAGAGAGGCCTTTGCTTAAATGGAAAATCTCTTCCATGTAAAGGCCCAGGGCTGCGAAAGAATCCTCGAGGAAGCAGTCTTACGATGGTGAACTTACTCCACCGTCAACAGACCGCTTCATGCCTGTCTTCTGATAGCGTCTGATGAGGTTTCTCATCCCACTGCTCTGCCAGTGGCATGCCCTGTCAGACTCTAGATTAGACGCACTAGATTATCAATGAGATATACCCATCTTCAGACTAGAATGCACACCTATGTGTGCCACCTTTATCCGAAGTCAAATACTCTGCATTGGATGCCCGGCCATTTTCAATCATACCGGTATTTACTCTTTTAACACCATGTTTGAGTGATTGTTTACTCAACATAACCATGTCCACACCTCTTTTTGGGAAAGACAGGCGATGGTGTACTCATGAATTTTGCTTACGTTCAAGCTTTTTGATCTTAAGACTCATGGGGGACTATTTACAAAATATGGCGCAGGACTGTGCTGCAGGCAATTTAGCTGTGCTGCGCTGCATCATTTATAAAACACAGGGATGCACTGTATTTACAAGAATATGGCGCACCCCTGTGTTTTCTATTGCGCCAGCACTAAAAAAGCTGCCGAGCACCAGTGCAGGCACCCTTGCGCTATGCAAGGGTGCCTGTGTTGCAGGGATGATTGTGATTGTACAGGAAGGGAGACCTTCCTGCACAAAATCAATAATTAATGGCGTTTTGCACCTTCTATGTGTGCTCAGGGACATCTTAAGGATTTTGGGGGCCCTGGGCCAAACGTATTTTGGGGATCCCTGCTCGGAGCGGCATGGAATTTATGATCCCATTTCAGCTCTTTCATGCCCTCTTTCACTAAGTCACTGACAGTGCACCGGCACTCTCCAAATTCTTAATGTGTTTGCATCCAATATTCTGGGATAGTGGCCTGCGTTTTCAATATTGTAACACAGCAGCAGCTCACTAATATTACTGCAAATACCCTCTCTGACTCCCTCCCCTCCCCATTTCTCGTATGTCCGGTCCTCTTTTGATCATAAAGAAACTTATTTATGGATATTGCATGAAACAAATGCTTTCTCTGCAAAATGTCTGTAATAGACTCTCACACATCAAACACATAAAAAATAAATTAAAGGAAAACGGTATTTAAAACAATCTATTTAAGAATAATTAAAGGTCAGCAGGGCAAGACACCCTGCAGAACAGAGCTGGCTCTATCAGGGGGCCCCTGAGAGACCGGGGACCTGGGCTAGGGCTCACTATGCCCATGCCTTAAAACATCTCTGTGTATGCTGCAGAATTCAGCTCACATAGAAAGAGCAAAAAACGAAGAGAAATAAAAGTATTTCTCCTTGTTGTGCCATTCTTACACCTCCTTTTTTGAAAGGCGTTAGTTTTTGGCGCTGCCTCCGATTTACAGATCTTTTTAAATCTGGGGCAGTGTCAAAAAGAAATGGGTGTTGTGTGGGAACGCCCACAGCAACACCCATTGAACGTCCTTTCAGACAGAGAACTGCGGTGAGGAGGGCCATTTTACAAGGCGGCGTTAAGCCACGCAAAGTGCAGGGCATTGTGCAATCGGAGCGTCAGAAAAGTGATGCTCCGGTGGCACAATGCCCTTGTAAATATGCCCCATGGTGTTTTATTTAAAAGTCGTTACACAAATAGGAGAACAGGCACAAATCATTTTTTAGCCCAATTTTTTGTCTCTCCATCAAGCATCTTCTTCGTCAATCTCATTTTGTTGTTTCCTATATGATGGCTTTCCTTTCCTCCTCCGCTGTCTGTCCCTCCCCTTGAGAATGCTAATTTACCATCATTTTGATGGTTGACTTATATCCTCCTGTTTGCAATCAGGACACTACTTTTTTTCTTCTTCATTAAGCACTCCTAGAGAGTGCCTGTTTTTTCTTGTTTGTTCCCTCATATACTGCTTTCCCATTCAACCCCACCCTACAGCACTCTCCATATTGCTTCTTCTTAACCCTCCAGTTTTTCTGTTGCTTCCCCTCACTGTCCGAATTGTTATTTCCTCTTTTTGTTTTTTTACTTATACACCCTCAACCCAGCTCCTCTTTTTATCCCTCCACTGCTCTCTCTGTTCGTCCATATTTACTTACCCTTTCTTCTTCACCATTGATTCGCCTCTCTACATTTTTTTTAATTACTCTTTTTTAATTCTTTTTTGAGGGGTGAGGCATCTGCAATTTTCTGTTGGACCGCTCTGTCCAAAAAAGTAAAAAAAAAAACACTTAGCATTCCTTTTATATTTTTTTATTTTAATGGGTGTTTGCCATCTTGGAACAGTAAATTAAAACAAAATGGTCTGCGTTGTGATCCTTGCGCTCACATCATCATGCTGGGTGTACTGTTGCATCATGATGCATACGTGCACATGCGTGAAGACGCATGAATGTGTATAGTTTATAGTACTTTATTTTTTGGTTTATGCTGTTCAGCATTGGCTATGCGATTTTTTTGGGACAATGTTGAACGGCATAGGAAAAAAGCATTGGCAACGCCAAAAGGTGAAATCTTGCACCTTCTGTGAGGTTCATGTAAATTACCATTAGCTATTGTGCAGAACAGATGAACTGAGAGGCACACATATTTCTCACATTTGGTATTCCAAACTATTGTTGACAAAGGTAAATAGAAGGTGAAGCTCAGCACAACTGACTGATAGTGTGAAAAACGAATGATCTCCCGCCTCTCTACACGGAGTGATCATGACGGAAGTTAATCTTGCCGATCTCTTTTTCAGCTGGAAAGTGACGCAACTGAGAGCTTGCTTGGGGAGGCAATAGTCCATGAATGAACATTCACATTCACTCACTCCTCATGACGAGTATTTTAAATTGTGTTAAGGTCGGGGAAAATCGCTGATCCTTGTAAACACCTGCATAATACAGAGTTGGAGAATTCAACAAACATTTCTGATATCGTTATGAGTTTATGTTTGATTTAAAGTTTCACCAGATTTGATTGCAGCAAAGTAAGGGGGGGTGACGTAAAAGAAAGAGTCTGTCACCGGTTTATCACGAGTACATATGTGTGTTCACGTGCGCGCGCCTGTGTGACTTTGTGAGGACTTTAGAGATCTTGATAGGCCGGGTTCCCTGCTGGTCACGTGCCATACGACAACAGCACATGCGCAATAAACAACCCGGAGCCTGTGAAGACCCACGTGTTAATATTAACATTATGAAATGAGAAACACTCGTGAAACAATGGCCTCTCTCTAGACCCCCTCCCCCCGCGCGCCCTGCGGAGGATGGACGTACAATGCGGGGCTTCATGAGCGCCAGAACCCGTCAGAAATGCAATGCTACCACTATGGAAATAGTTATCTAATGTTCGAAAAATGTGTGGCTTATCAAGGAACAGAATATTCTGATGCACGAATTAGTTCACTGGTAAAATAATATCAATGGGGGCTTTGTTGCAAATACAATATGTCCACTTTAATGAGGGATGAGGGCTTGCCAAGAAAGAGCACATCAGAGGAGAAGGCTCTTTTCGCCTATGGAAGCTGTAAGAGTCTGTGCAAATTCGACTACATACAGCCCAGGTAGGCAAATCTCTCCCTTCAGTTTATTATTTAAGAATGCATTTATCGCGCAGTGAAGTTCCTTCGTCGGCGAGAGACCTGCCACCAGTTTACAAAATAAATAAAGCATATTTCAAATATGTTTGGTACATCACTCAACTGCGCATCCCAGGCAAAGAGTTAATTTGCCATCTGAGTGTCCCTCAGTGTGATAGGATTTCACCGTGCGAGAGAGAAATGAAAATTAGGACTACACTAATGTCAAAGTGTTTCTACCTGTAATAGCAGCAGATTTTCCAAAATGCATAGAAAGCCAAAGTAGATACTTTTCATCTATTGTACAAGCGCCCAACTGACAGATCTCTGATTGAATTTTTTCTGGTTTAATAATACTCAGTTTTAAAAAAATAATATGAAACAACTCTTGGGCATTTTAGCAGTCAGTGTTATTAAGAGATTCATACTCTAGGGGCCAGGTTCCCAAAATAGTAACTCCCCACCACGCCCCCGTGAACAATAAAACTATTGCTTCTTTACTAGAGGCACTCTGAATGGCCGAAAGGTAATGTGTGCTATACAAATTCTAAACATAAATAACTACTTGTGCTTACTACCTTCCCCTCAGCGACGCAGTAAGCATCAGCATGTCTAAAACCCGCAAGAACCTGCACATGGCACCCAGTAGGGACTGGGTCTCTGGGAACTTGTGAGGGGCCATTGGCTATCGGATAATTTCTTCATGGAATGACTCTGGGTAAAATAAAAGAAACTCAGCCCTACTCCAGGTGTTGGATGCTACGGCACTGTTTGCACCATCACATGTTACTGTAGGATAAGCATACAGGGTAAGTGAAACAAGTGCCAATAATGAAACACGTGACTCCTCAAGTTTAAGGCCAGTCACTGAGTCCTCATACTTCCAGACGCAAGGAACATTGCTGCACTGGCAGGTTGGTATGTTTGGAGGACTAAGCATGGGCCGCATGAGTCTTATTGAATTTGCCTACCCATACTCAAGTTCTTGTAGAGGGGATATCTACCACCTTGGATGCAGCCTAATCATCGAGGAAATTCCTAATTATGCTGGCTAGGGAATGCCGAAATTGACCTCTCAAGCCGAAGACTCGTAATGGATGTTGTGTCCACCCCAGCCTGGGAACCCGCAAAGGACAACACCATACACGGAGCTTAGTAATACACGTCTTAATTCTTCTGCGTGTAAACACAAGCTCAACATTCTAAACCAGTCTTCAGTGCATTCTGCTCTAACACTTACGTCACAGTTCTACGAAGTTCATCTGAAGCCAAAATGGTTCCATCATTTCTAATTCTCAAGACACTACATTTCCTCCTGTGCTAAAAAAAAGTACTTTTTTTACAAAATAATTATATAGATAGACACATACATTTCAAATCTCTTCAATCAATCTTCTTAGTGCTTAAATTGTTCGACCTGATCTTGTTTTGGGGAACCAGGATCTGTGTCAACAGTGTAGAAGCAACAGCAGTTGCTGATGTTTCAGACCCAGTCTTTCTTTCAACTATTAGATCTGATGAACGATTGGTCAAGTGCCTGAAATGAGAAGAGTCTTGAGTAATAGACTTCCCATCTCACTGAGCAGTCATTATGTGTCTCTTTGCAGACAGCACTTGGAAAGGTTCTGCATCACAAGGAGTATCAGATTTTCTTTACTGCATTTGTCATAGGAGCACTGGATCTCCTCTCAAGGCAATGTTCTTTATATGTCGTCTTTTGGCAGCATACACTTTCATCCTTTGTTTGTTAACCATGTCCTTCTCTTGAGTTGTCATCTCATCTTTCTGCCTCTAATTGTTGCATTAAGTTAACTTGATTCATTGCTCTCCTGAACATCAAAGTCGCAGGACTTTCACCTGTGGTCAAGTTAGGTGTTGAACAATAAGCTCTCAAGGTAGAATTCAATACTGTTTTCAAATTGAGCTTCTCAAGAGTGGCACGCTGCACTGCTTTCTTTAGCATACTCATAAAACGCTCAATAAGTCCGCTGGCTTGTGGCCATAGAGGTATTCTCTTTTGATGTTTTATTTTCAAATGCTCCAAGAAATATCTGAACTCTCGACTATTGAAAGGCGGGCCATTGTCAGACTTCACTATGGCTGGAACACCCCATGTCACACAGATGCCATCTAGTCGTTCAACACCTCGTTCTTCAGTTGTAGATGAAAGATCTTCAATTGGTGGAAATTGTGAGTATTCATCCACACTCACCAATAAATGTTGTTCATTGTCAAGTGGACCGAAAAAGTAAATGGCTATTCTCTCCAATGTTCAAGGTGTGATGAATAGTTTTTGTAGAAAGGCAGTTGCATAAATGAAAGGCCTTTAATTCCTTTTCAACCTTGTCACCAAGGTAAGGAAGCCAAACTGGGTCTCAGAGAGCTTGTTTTGTAGCAACAATTCCACTATGTCCTTCATAGGCTACCTCGATTATTTTCTGTCTCAGACTCTCTGGACTCAGGATTCTCAACCCTCTTAACAGAACTCCTTCCTGAGTTATGGACAGTTCCTCCTTAACATTTTTGTACTTTTGATATTCTCCATCACTGGTGAGCGGTCAAGTGTGTTGGTTCCATGACTGATGTGTAATTATATGCCTCAGCTTTAACATGTCACTATCATGGCTCATGGTAGAGATGATCTGGGCCAACCAAATGGCAGCTGGTGTGTTTGATTTTACAATGAAGTTGACATAGGCCTCAACCGTCATGGCGTGAGTACCGTGACATGTATCGGCACTCTGGAAAAGTACTCGGCAGGGTTCTGATCCTTCCCTGGATGATGCACAATGATATAATCATACTGTTGTAACTGTAGCCTCAATCGTTCAATGCGAGGAGTCATTTTGGCCTTTGGATTTCAAAATATAGTCAGTAAAGCTTGATTATCAGTTACCATTGCAAAAGGTTTTGCGTACAGGAATACATGGAAATGTTCACAAGCCCATACCACAGTTAAGCTTTCTTTCTCAGGTTGTGAGTAAGCATGTTCTGTTTGGGACAAACTTCTACTTGCATATGCCACAATATGCCTTTGAGCATTCAGGTGTCCACTGTACTGTGCAAGGATAGTGCCTAACGTGACTGGGCTAGCAGCTACAACCATCTCTGTATGAAGCGTCAGATTTAAATATGCCATTTCAGTAGCATTCTCAAAGGCTTATTCAATTTTCTTGAAGCTTTTCTCACCTTCATGTGACTAATGAAATGAAACATTCTCTCTCGTCAAGTCTCTCAATGGAGCACCTATAGTGGCAAAGTTTTGTATGTATCTGGAACAGTACTTGTACATGCCAAGAAATGAATGAACCATGAATACATCATGCGGGGTTCAGCATTTGACTGCGCTTGTACTTTAGCTGGAACTGGTGTCATACCCCCATCAGAAAAGATATGGCCAAAGTCCTCTGTGACAAACTCAGCACCTTTATCCACCACAAAATCAAGAGCATTTACGACAACTTCAAAGAAGCCAACAAACACACTGAACCCTCACGAACCACCCCCGACACCCGGAAGTCAGCGGTTTACAACTGGACAGCCCTCACCACCGAAGACACACTGAAGACAATGAAGTCAATCCACTCCGGGGCCCCCAAGGACCCCTGCCTACACCATATCTTCAACAGAGCCGCCAACACCATCGCACCCATGCTTCGCCACACCATCAACCGCTCCCTGGCGACCGCCTCGTTCCCTGATGACTGGCAGCACGCCGAGCTCAACCCCCTCCTGAAGAAACCCTCGGCGGACCCAACTGACCTCAAAAACTACAGACCCATCTCCCTGCTCCTCTTCCCAGCGAAAGTCATCGAGAAAGCCATCAACCGCCAACTCGCCACATTCATCGAACAGCACAACATCCTCAACTCCTCCCAATCCGGCTTCAGAAAAATCACAGTACGGAACTGCCCTCCTCACCGCAACAGACGACATCTGCACCCTACTGGACAAAGGAGAAACAGTAGACCTCATCCTCCTCGTCCTCTCAGCTGCGTTCGACACAGTCTCTCACCGCACCCTAATACGCAGGCCCTGGACTGGATCCACTCCTTCCTCTCCGGCAGAACGCAGCGGGTCAGACTCCCCCCTTTCCTCTCGGACCTTACACCTACCGCCTGCGGAGTCCCCCAGGGTTCCTCCCTCAGCCTGACGCTCTTTAACATCTACATGGCTCCGCTCACCCCCATTTTCAGAACCTATGGACTCAACATTGTGTCATACGCAGACAACACCCAACTCATCCTCTCCCTATCCAACAAAACCCAACACCGCTAGACACAACTTTCGAGAAGGCATGGAAGCTGTCGCCAAATGGATGAAAACCAACTGCCTACAACTAAACGCCAACAAAACAGAAGAACTCATCATGGGCCCTAACCCTGATGCCTGGAACGACACCTGGTGGCCCCCCGCCCTCAGAAACCCGCCCACCCCCATGGACCATGCACGCAGCCTGGAAATCATCCTGGACTCCAAGCTCACAATGGACCACCAGATCAACTCTGTCTCGTCCTCCTGCTACCACACCCTACGCCTCCTACGTAAGACCTTCAAATGGATCCCCCTCGAACACAGAAAAACCGTCACTCATGCCCTGGTCACCAGCAGACTCAAGTACAGCAACGCACTCTACGCCGGAAAAAACACAAACCTCACCCTCAAGCTACAGAACATCCAGAACGCCACCGCAAGACTGGTTCTCAACCTGCCAAAACACTGCCACATCTCCCAGCACCTGCGCACACTCCACTGGCTCCCCATCGAAGCTAGAGTCACCTTCAAAATGCTCACCCACGTACACAAGGCCCTCCACGACACCGGAGCAGCATACCTAAACAGCCGACTCAAATTCCACGCACCCCAAAGGACCCTACGATCAGCCCAGCTCTCCATCGCCGTGTTCTCCCGCACCAGAATGACCAGATCGGAAGGCCGCTCCTTCTCCTTCCTTGCAGCCAGAGCCTGGAACGCCCTTCCGCTCCACCTCAGACAGACTACATCACTCCCCATCTTCGCAAGAAACCTCAAAAGCTGGCTCTTCGACAGACCCCCCCTCCTTGATGGACTGGAACTTGCACCCCCCCCCCCCCACACCTAGCGCCTTGAGACCCTTACTGGTGAGTAGTCTCGCTTTACAAACGTCTGAATGATTGATTGGTTTTCTTTTTTTAAATTTAAGTTAACCCGTATGTCCAATCTCCCCCACCACGCCCCCCTCACCCCACTGCTCTTACCTGCACAAGCTACACCTGTAAACAAGCGGCCAGCCTAACATGCGCACACTTTTCTGAGGTAAACATCGAAATGGCACAATCATTTTCTTCACTCTCACTTGACACTGATTCAGAGGAACTGTTTGACAATGATTTAGACGACGATCAGTGTAGTTCGGTGTCTATTTGTCTTAACTGATGTCGCTGTGTGGACTTGTGGGTGCGCGTTGAACGTTGCTTCTGGAACATTTCTGCCTGCATTTTGTTTTCACGCCGTGATGCACTTGCATTTCTCTTGGCTTTGAAAACTGTCACAAAATGGTTCTCCTTCCCACAGCCTTTACAAATCTATCCAAGAGCAGAACATTTACCTTCATGTGGAAACGAAAATCGACATCTAAAACACAACTTCTTTTTACAGGCCTTGTGTCCTTCAGTATTTGGCTTCAATGTACTTTTTGCACTCAAGACAGATTCATTCTGGGCACCTCCAGCCTCCATGTCATCAGCTTGTCTGGTGGCTTAGTGGACTGATAAGTCCACTGTAGGGGCCTGTGTTTGACCCCCATTGTCACAGGTTCAAATCCCACTATAGGGGCCTGTGTTTAACCTCATGGTCCCAGGTTCAAATCCCCGTGGATCCACTAAGCCTTTATCCCTCAGAGGTCGATTAAATGAGTAACCCTGAGTTGGGTAATAATAAACATCTGTTATTCAGTTCCAGGATGCCCACGGGTGCACTTTACAAATACATATGTTAGGTTTTTCTAATGGCACCCTCTTCACCTGTGGCAGCCATTAACACTCGCTCCAAACTAAGAGTTTCTCTGAGCATTCGTCGTCTGTATGAATCAAACGAGCATCCATCAATAACTCTCAAGACACATAGCTTCTTTATCATTACATTAATTGAACTTACATGGTCTGATGAGTGTGTCAAGTCTCTCCACAAATTCATCAATGGTTTCACCAGCTTTCTGTTATTACTGGTTGAAGATTTATCTTTCGTAATCAACATTTGGCATTGGACTAAACTTGAAATGTAACACTTCTTTAATCTGACGATATGTGACTTCTTCATCGGTTCCTGGCATTCTCTTTATGACTGCTTTTACACCATCATCAGCAAGAATTTTGATACACTTGATTATCTTTTAGTTATTAGTATTGTCAAGTGCATCAATGAATCATCAAGCAGTCCTGCTATCGCCAATATTTTGCTTCTTGGCTGGGTTAAATGGTGGTGATGGTTTCAGGAAAGTGGCCGCTTTGTAGCCATTTCGGGGCGTGGCTGACAATGACGGTGGAGCTTTTTCCAACTTCCTTGGTTGTTCATCTTGAACCTGTTAGTGTGAGCCAGCTCTACAGATTCTGGATCATCCTTGATGACTTTTACAATGACGGCCTAGGTCTTTGCCTCCATTCTCTCAACCTTCTACAGCTCCGAAGATATCTCCGGTCGTTTTGGAGTGTCACCAGTTTAGTAAGCACAATCCCTGTGATACCTGGGTTTCGCCACCTGTAATTGAGGTCTTACTTTACTCAGGTTCTAGTGAGTACATAATTGTTTTATCCTTAGGCATCTCTTTGTGTACTGTTTGTATTCACTCCTTTCTAATTGTAAGGTTATCTTGCACTTTGTGATTATCAATAACTGCTCTTTTAAAACCTGGTTGCATCTGCCGTTAGCGGTCACGCTCCAGATTAAATATGATTGTTTATTGCGTAGCAGCACGGTACCTTTACATATGATCAGACCAGCAGGTTCTCGGTCATCAATACAAAGATTTCTTTGCAATGCTTTCATAATCTTTAACTTCTTTACAGTGGCTGGAGTTGCACTCTTCCTACCCATGCCTTAAGTGTCAATTCCTTACTTCGACTGCAAACCACGTGGCATTCCCAAGCAATTTGCTTGGATCACGGCAAACTCTCCGAGAGAGCATTGTTGATCTTCGGGCTACTTATCACCTAACTCATCGCAGGTTGTCACGTCCTCCCCAGCCTGGGTACCCACTAAGGTCTATGCCACACACCGAGCTTAGTAATACAACATCCTTATTCTTCTGCATGTAGCCGCGAACTCAGCATTCTAAACCAGCCTTCTATTCATTCCACTCTAACACTTACGTCATGGTTCTATGGAGTCCACTTGGAGCCAAAAGGGTTCCATAATTTCTAATTCGCAAGACACTATATTGGTTATTTATTCTGACCTCGATATCTGTGTAGCTGAGATTTGCTCATCTGGTATTGCATTGTGTTTACTATTGTGTACTATTCAATAAAAGTATATAGTGAAAAAGGATTGTAGCTATGCTAAAAAGTATTGGTAGTCTCACTGAAAGGAGTGTGGTCCTGCAGCAATTGTTGTACGGTCCCATTCAAAGAATGGCAGAACTGTCAGAAAGTTGCGCCTGTCTATGGATTTGGGGGCCCTGTGTAGAAAGGTCATGGGGAGACCCCTCCAATTTGCACATGCCATGATATTGCTAGAAGTGATTTCACAGACAGTAATGTGATAATAAGTGGCACAACAGAAAGTGATACCACAGGACATGACATCACTGTACATTATCGCTGCCATAATTAAAGCAAGTCTATAATAAGTAGCTTTTCTGGTAAAGATATCTATAAAATGGATAAAAATATAAAGAAATTAAAAGCCTATTTAAATAACTACTTATATTCTAAAGCTCTATTGAGTGTATATATATTACATCACTGTGATTGGATGGAGAAATGACCCCCAGGTTCCCCCATACCTGATATCTTTTGTTACATGTTCATTAAATATTTCCATATTGCCCCATACCGGATATCTTCATTTCATGGTCATTAAATGTTTCCAAATTAGTGCGTGATAAAAATTCCAAGGCAGATGTATCTCAGACATAATATTGGAATACGATTTAGGCCCCCAATTTAGAGAGAGCGGGCTCTTTGAGTCTGAGATTTGCCCCCAACACTGCACCCACACACTGACCATATACTACTACTTGCCAGTCTGCAGTATTTCGCCCCTCACAATTTTTCCTAGAGCAGGAGAGTAGTGTGGGCGGAGGGGCAGTGGTGTGTCCTCCCAGTGTGGCACTGTGATCTCTGGTGTGCAGTCCTCACCACATATCTCTCAGCACCTCTCCCACATGAAGGCCGTGCTCCCTGCATCAGGCTGCAATGCAGGGCACGAGGGTAGAAGATGCCACACAGGGCCCCCGAAGAATCTCATCGTTTTTGCGCCCTCAAGATCCTCAATTAGCTCTAGCTGGACACTGACGTGGAGCATTATTTGGAGAGCAGTAGGGTAAATAAGACAAGAGTGTACATGAAGAAAGAAGCATCAGCAAAGCCACAGGTTTCATGTTTGGATGCATGCGGGTGCCATACGGACATCAAACCTTTTGCTATACAGCACAGACAAAAGCATTTGAAAAATGGATGCTACAGAAACAAGCACTGGCAAAGCCGATATGTCTGGTGTTGGTTGTAACTTCTTTGGCCTTGCCATTTCTTTATGTTTATGTAAATCTTAATGACAAAAACATTAAAATAAATGATTGCTTGTTCATTCACACAGAGGCACTCTCAGACTGCCATTCTTGGATATTTTTATAATAAAGTTTTCAAAAATACTCAAGATGGCGACCTGTGCATGCACAGGCAGACATATTTGGATATTTTTGTTTCAAAGATTTACAAAAACGTTCAAAAATGGCCAAACTTGCATGTGCATGAATAGGTTAAACGCCCATTTACAAATATGGCGGCCACAAGCAGCACACAAGTTGGGCATGGCATACTGCATGAAGTGCAAGGGCCCAGTAGCAGTGTTTGGAAAGCCGTTCTTTCAAGGTTTAAAATAAGTAAACAAAGAAAAAATTTAATTTTGTTAAAAAAAAATACACCATGGTCCACAATCTCCTTACACGGAAAAAGTCTATAGTCTGTCTCGATGATACATTGTGATGGAGCAGAATGGCATCACTCCCATAGAAAGGAACCTGTGGCTGAAGTGGGCTGACCCACTGCCCTATGCTGTCTGCTATGGTGGGTGGAAGAAAAGTATGAATGACACTACAGAAGACCAATGGATGAGGACGCTGGCTGAAATCCACAACATAATTATATGTATATTTTTTGTAAAATCTAAAGGTTTTGACTATCACCAGGGCTAAGATAGCTTAATTTTAGGTAGCACCAATATTTCAGATGCTTTTGTAAAAACACATTCCCTAGTGCCACTAGGCTGCTCACCAACTGATATCAGATAAAGAAAAAGAAAAAGCCCCTCATGCATTCCAATGAAAGCAGAATGACACACCCAAACCGCCAATAGAACACATATTGGTAAAGCCAATACGTCAGGCACTGGCATGGTTTTGAAAAACCTTATTGTTGAGGAAGCTGCTGGGCTCTCAATAATTTTTTTTAAACATAGTTTGAATGCAAAAATATTTTTTCATCTCAAAAAGCACACATTGTATAGTACTCCCTGGCACTTAAGAGAACTACTTTGTGTGTGGACATTCTTCTTGTGAAAAGGCAGAAGTGAAGTTAACCAAAAGCTGAGGTGGGCTGGACCATTGCCTTATGCTGTAGTAGGTGGATGAAAAATGTGAAGGACACAGTTACAGACCAATGGATGAAGAAGGCCAGCTGAAAAAAGAAAATCAAAAGTTCTTGGCTAACACCAGAGCTAAAAGTGGTGAGATTAAAATAATCTTCTGTGTTGATCCAAAACGGGATTGGCAAAGTATAAAATACAATATTCTGTATGAATGGCAGCTGGCAATACACGTTAAACCTACAACCAGTGGCGACTGCCACAAAGTAGCACGGGTATGGCGGAGGAGTGGGGGATAGAAAAATAAAATAAAAAAATACTTACCTTGCTGCTGGACCAGTAGCCGGTTTAGAACTCAGACAGGCAGTGGGAGCCTGTGCATGTTCCTCACCAGGCTGTGTATTACAGCCTAGTGGGGAACAGGCAAAGTGCGCATGACTGTTTGGCCGACCAAAAACAACCGTTCCAACAGTCATGCGCACTTAAGTGCCCACCACTCCTCCCCTTGCTGGCTGTGATTCCCCCCGTAAATCGGAAAAATAAAATGGTAATAACATAATGTTTTATTATCATTTTATTTTTCCATTATCCACTGCTCAAAATGAAGTGGGGCGACGCTTCTCTTCTTTTTGCAGTTTTATATGGCACGAACTCGCCCCAAGGTTATTGGAGTGCTTTACATGAGCAATAGTCAATTTTTTTTTTTTTAGGCACATGGAGGTTTAATGATTTGCCCAGGATGTTGAGCCAATGCCGGACTCGAACCTGGTTCCAAAAGTTTGCAGTTCTGCCCTAACACCACACCCATCTCCAATGCATTTTTCATCCACCCCAAAAAAACAAATTCCTCCAGCAGTGGTACTCTGCCTTAAATGGTGTAATTGGCACTGAGGGTTCTCAGCTCCTTGGAGTAAGTACAGAGTTTAACGAAGCTGTGAGGCTGAATGTAGCCCATTCGGCGCCCTCACTTACAAGAGCCACCTACAGGTTGTGTCTCGGGTAAGAGGTGCCACACGCAGGCCACTGTGGTCTTCCTTTCTCCCTCCTGCCAATACAGAACAGGAGCTGCAGTCAACCTTGTACCAAATAAAAGCATTATCCAAAGACACTCCACCCTCTTCTAAAGTGGGGCACTGTGTGATTCCGACTAAACAACAGGCTGTGATTGTAGCAACACAAACTGCAAAACCACTGGGAAAAAAAGACATAACTCCAGTGTGTTACATTCTGGCACTTTGTTTTCCCTCAGACTCACGAACTGAAATTACATCTTGTATCTGCATTAGTAAATATGTTCCCACACACATTCCACTCCACGCCCCATTCACGTGGGGTCTTTGTATACCTAACTCACAAGGAATGCTGGCAAGCATTTGTTTTTCTTGTAGCCTGTCCACGGCATAGCTGGGCGCTCTGGGATGGTCATGGAAGAGCGGGAGGACTGCACTGAATTCCACTCTCAGATGGGGAGTCCGACTTGTGCAATGCCTTCTCCCGCCGTGAAGGGATTGACTCTTGTAGTAGCACCTACTCGCAGCTGGAGCTCAGGCATCGCTCGGAAATGCCACTTTTAGAACTGAACTGCGTCAAATTAAACCCACTTTGTCGAATTGTTTACCGGTGTGGCACATTAGTCCATTATATGAATGAGAATACTTCATATTGGGTTTGGAGATTTTGACATGCCTAGGCTAATCACTTGGGTTCTAGGCGCTACATCCATTTTCAGTACTATATAATAAAACCTGTAATTTTTATGGTCAATTTCATCCCTGGTCATTTCTATTAACTGGCATCTTTACTTTGGTTAACAGCAGCTGGTTGCTTAGCAAACTGGTGATAGTGTTTTAAAATTTAGTTGTGAATCCATGTGTTTTTGCTGCTATGAACAATGGTCAGCCATAAGCAAATCAACCTTGGCCTCTGCTCCAAATGGGACAACTGCTGAGCAATGTCCTTTCATAATGGAAACAAAAAGAACCAGGACATATTTCAGACGCGTTGTGCCTCATCAGTGTGGTGCAGTGAGACAGACCCTGGGAAAGCACCTACAAACAATGTATGGACATGCAAAAAGATGCAAGCTTTTGGGTTTTCACAAATTTGTGTAGGTGTCCCCACCCTGAAATATCCACAAACCGCTGCTGGGAGGATATTTAATCACACATGAAATTACACCATACTGGTGTAATTTTACATGTAAATAAATCTACTTAAGAATTAAGATTCAGGTTCTGTGAATAGTAACATTAAATATAAAGTTGTAAATGTTGCTATCTGTGCATGTATGTAAGACCTATGAACACCAATAGGGTTGTGGATCGAGGCATAATACATTTTTTCTCTCTCTGCTCCCTCTCGGGCCAAAATATTTCTTATCTTCCTTCAAAACAAGATTTTCAAGTAGGTACCTCTTATTTGACTGTTAATGCCAGTCATCTTAGGACTACATCAGGCAATAACCCAATGGAAATGGACCATGGTTATAATATTAGTTTAGATTATCAACAAGAGGCACGGAGTTTACGAACTATTTCGACCTATATTGTCTGCGGAATCTTGTCCTATGCGGCAAATGTATTCCAAACATATGCGAGAGAAGGCTGTGGAAATTATGAGGAAAACTGGTTAAATCCTAAAGCAAAATGCTAGTTCCGAACACTTTAATCATGAGCCTTACGCAGCCTCGATAAGTTGTTCGGTCAGTAGCAAGACTAAAGGTTTGACGTTTGCTTTGTCTAAAGAGACTTTGAGGATGGAAACATCTATGAGTAAGTTGGCCTCTGTCTGCTGGTCTACTCTCCAGCCGAATACTTCAGACGGGCGCATTTGTAATCAGGTTTGACTCCTCACAGTGTCCATCCAAGTAATGATGCTCTGTCCCTGGTCTATTTAGTATTGAGTTTCTGTCTTCTGGTTCCTTGCGTGTTTCAATCACCCGCAGGCGTCCAAGGGAGCGCCACCTCTGCAAGCTCCGTCTTTGTTTTACTGCCTCCTTGTATCCTGGAGGAGGGGATTGGTACTGACACAGTGCTGCTCTTGCAACTGCAGTGAGCTGTGAGATCTATTGCCTATCATGAGCCAGGTACTGCCCTCCTATTCCAGCTCAGTGTGTTGGATTCTCACCATTGAAATATGCAGTGGTCTAACGACACAAACTCGAATCCTGGCAATGATGACTCAGCCTTCCATCTTTCTGATGTAAACAAATAAAATTCAGTGCCATTAAATTGGTTGAGAGTAAAATACAGGTGTTTTTCAGCAAGAAAAAATAAGCAACATGCACTGAGATGACTTGCATGATCTGATTTCCATAAACAATGCAATACAAATTGTAAAATGACTTGTTTCTTGTATATTGAATTTTGCCCAGTAGATTTATGTTCGACATGATTGGCTTCTTCAATCATTGTGACCAAACTACTCAGTGGCGTAGCTAGGCCTTTTGCTGCCCTTGGCGGTCCCAGCCTTTATTGCCCTTTGGCAGCCGTAAGAGCGGGGGGGGGTGTGAGGGGGTGCCGGCAAACAATTCCTGCATTTGCCTCCCATGCGGCCACAGGTAAGAACAGGGGGGAGGTGGCTGTCGCCCCGAAAACTAGAGCTGCCCGGGGCAGACCGCCATCCCCGCTCCCACTTTGCTATGCCACTGAAACTACTAAACTCTCTTGTAGGTTCACTTTTGTTCCCCTTATACAGTCTCATTTAGTACTTAGATACACATTATAAGAGCACCACAGATTTGTAGAACAGCTGTCTTGCTTGTCACCTTATCTCATAGTCCTTCTGTCTATAATTAAGCATATTCTAATATAACTATAATCCCTGCTAAAGAAACCATAGCACTGCCATGTAACATTATAACCGAGAGTGGTAGCATAAATACCGTTGCTGTGCTTCTTTTTGACATCTTTCATCTAAATTGTGCTACTATAACACAAGTAATAATATACTAGGAATGTTTAATTTATTTTTTATTTTGTTTGTTGGCTTGGGTAGTAGAGAAGGAGATGTATTTATTTTAAATGTATTTATTTTGTTTTATATTTGTTATTCTTGTATCATGATTTTAAAAAAAAGAATTTAACAATTTTTATTAAAGAAAAACAATTGCAGTGAAGACAGTGCATACATCGTTCATGTGTAAATACATACATCCAAGTACAAACAAGTTGTGTATTATCATATAGGGCATCAGCAGTAGCATTGAACATTGTAGTGGCCTGGTCCAAGGGCCACACCAGTGTCCATAAGCGTAGGAGGCACAGCATTCTACACAAGTTTCACTGGGCCGAGGAGTTATGTCGTCACGTCTGAGGCCGCTCTCTCCAGAATTGCATCACTCACACGTCTGAGTTCCACCGTGGGAGAGATGCAAATGTCCCCCCTGTATTTATTCCAGCGCCCCCACTTTTGATTCCATTTTCGAGGGCAGCCTCTAGCTTTAAATACGGTTTTCTCCGCCACCATAGCATGGTCCATGTCCTTAGCCCAGTCCCGCAACCGTGGTAAAGTATCTACGCTCCACTTCTGGGTAATATTTCTTATCGCTATGCTCCATCCCATGGTGGCCCATGCCTGTTCAGTTTGGGTGAGGTCAGTTGCTTCCCAGATGTTAAGGAGGCATAGGCGAGGAGTTGGGTTTATGGGTTTATCACAAGATCTGGCCATTTGTCGAGTAACGTCAGCCCAGTATCGCTGTATGTGGGGGCATTCCCATATAGTGTGTATAAATGTACCTAATTGATTACAATGTCTCAGACAGTTCGTATCCTGTCTCCTCCACTGTCGAAATAGTAGCTTGGCATCAAAATATACCCGGTGTAAGATCTTCAGCTGGACAAGCCGGAGTCGCATTGGGATAGCAACTTCGCGGGGGGAGGTCTGCGCGTCGCGCCAGTCCTCATCAGTGATGTCACCCAGATCTCCCTCCCAGCTAGCCCGCAATTGCAGCATTAGATCGGGTTGATTATTGAGGAGTTTCTTGTATGTTAGGGAGACAGCCTTGCTGTCCCTTGGGTCCAATAACAATCTATCCTCCTGAGGAGAGGACTCCGGGAGGGAGGTGCCTGTAGGAAAGGCACAGTTTATAGCGTGACTAATCTGAAGATACCAGCTGGTATTTAAGTTGGAGTTCTGCAAAAGAGGCCTTCTTGCCCTAAATCCAGACGTCCCCCACCCTGGAGATGCCAATCATGTCCCACTTATCGAATCCTACACAAGCACTGAGGCGTCCCAGAATGTCCGGCTCCCACAGGGGGGTCACTTTAGTCAGGTGCCCCTGCCACCCCATACGCCGCTGGACACCATGCTACATCTCCACTGTTCGGGCCATGGGGCCGGTCAGACCTAGTTTCTTGGGGTTTGAATAAAGCGCCCTATTGTAGCCACCCCTCCCCATTAACCCCAAATCAGTTTGAAAGCTTGGGTCAGAATGAGGTCCAAACGCCCAGCGGTTAATAGCCACCAGCTGAGACGCCTGATAGTACAGACGCATGTCCGGTAACCCGATACCTCCGTCGTACCAACCCATAGATAGCTTGTGTGTGGCTATGCGAGGCGGTCTGCTATCCCATAGCAAATTCCTGACTGTTGAGTTGATCTGCGAAAAGTAGGAATCAGGGACCAGGTAGGGAGTATTTTGCAGGGCATATTGAAAGCGTGGCAGGGCAAGCATCTTAAATAAAGACGCTCTGCCCAGAAGGGTGAGGGGCAGCGTCTTCCAGTGGGTAGCGTCCGATTTAAACCTGTGCAACGGCCCCAGCAGATTTCGTTCATAGAATAATGTTTCATCAGTTGTTATAAAAATGCCCAGGTAGCGAAAGCCCTGGCCCGCCACAGGGATGGTATATCCTCAAGGGCTCCGTGGCGGATCACCCCAAAGGGCATACATCTGGGATTTGGACCAGTTGATCTAGTAGCCGGAGTGGGCCCCGAATATATGAAAGATGTGAAGGACGCGTGTTCGTCTGTCCATTTAAACCCGCGGATATCAGGATCCCCCCAGATCCACACCGCTAAAGGCTCGAGGGCCAGAGCAAAGAGGAGTGGCGACAAAGGACAGCCCTGTCTCGTGCCCCGACACAATGGGAAGGACCCCGACCTACGGTTATTCACTGAGATGGGAGCAACGGGAAGATTGTACAAAAATCTGATCCACCCCAGCAATTTTGGTCCTAGACCAATGCGAGCCAGGACCGCAAATATGTATTCCCATGCCACCGTGTCGAATGACATTTTTGCATTGAGTGCGAGCAAGTTCGATTCCTCCTCTATAGTCGCCACCCGACCCAGCGCGCCATGTACGCGCCATAGGTTACGTGCAGTGTTGCGGCCTGGCATAAACCCCGATTGGTCCGGGTGAATTAATTCAGCAAGGTATGGGAGCAGTCGGTTAGCCAATAATTTGGCCAGGATTTTGGCCTCTACCGTTATCAGGGAGATAGGCCGATAGGACGTACACTCGTCCTCCGGTTTGACGGGTTTACGGATAACCACTATAGTGGCCTCGCGGATATCGACCGGGAGGAGGCCGGTTTCATAGCATTCGTTGTACAAATTCAACAAGTGTGGCGCGAGCTTCGTCGCCATGAGTTTCACGAGTTCAATCGGAATCCCATTGGGGCCCATCGCCTTGCCTACCCGGATACCCTGAATTGCTGTCTGAATCTCCTCAACGGAAAGGTTGACCTCCAGGGCCTCCCTATCCTCCTGGGAGACCGTCGGAACTTCAATAGTGGCCAGGAGCTCTGCTGCCCATGGTGCCTGCGAGTCCTGTGGCACTTTGTAGGTTTGTTCATAGTAGTTGGCAAACATCTCTGCGATGCCCTGAGGGTCAGACACCAGGACGCCCTCCGGCCCCTTGATTGCACACACCCATCTGGCCGCCTGTTCTTTTCGTTCCAGCCATGCTAGAAGTTTACCCTTTCGTTCTCCTTGTTCATATAACCTATGACGAGTAGCGAGAATGCGCCTATTTGGCGTCTTCTTACAGCAATTGCTTATAATCTTGTCTTTTTATATTAAGGTTATGAAGGAGTTCCTGATCAGGGTTCTGTGAAGTAGTGTGTTCAAGGGTCAGGATCTCGTTTTCCAACTCAGTCACACGCCGGTTGCGCTCCGCCCTGTGGCCCATCATCAAGGACAGCGCTCTCCCCTTAATAACCGCCCCAAAGGCACCCCAGAGGGTTGTTGCCGAACGGACTGATCCTACATTCTCCTCAAAATAGAAGTCCCTCCGTAAGCTATCCCTCACATGAGGCATTGTTAGCGCCCAGGGCTGAATCTGGATAGGACCTGGTTGCAATGTTCGGCGCTCCCCGAAAACTGCAGTGACCAGGGAGTGATCTGATACACCTCTTACCAGGCAGGCTAAATCGGTGAAATCTTGTATATGTTGTGCTTTTGTAAACAAGTAATCAAGTCGCGACTGGCTGCCATGCACCCCTGAGTGAAACGTGTAGAATGTGTCCTGGGGGAGACCACCTCCAGATGTCCACCATCCCGAGGGGCATTAGTGAAGTCATGTAGTTGCGAATTATGTGCTGAGTCACGTCTAGGAGGGGACCGATCTATTTGGCCATTCAACACCAGGTTAAAGTCGCTGCCCAGCACCAATACTCCCATCGGTAAGTTCAATAGCAGCGCACCCACATTTGCAAGTGTCATACGTTGGAGGCCCGGTGGGGCATACACGGAGACAACATTGAGAATTTTACCCTCCCATGTGCCTGTGCAAGTTGCGTATCTGCCCAGTGGATCGGTCCATGTGTCTTGTACCATGTAGGGACAACCCTTACGGAGGAGTATTCCTACCCCCCCTGGACCCTGACGTGAAAACCGTGTGTGTGACCATACGATAACCCTTCCTGTCCAAGGCCTTGCAAGAGTTGCCTATTAGATGTGTTTCCTGAAACAGGACCATATCAAGTCCCTGACGATGAATGTACTGTTGCACTATTCCACGCTTAATCTTGTCCCCTAACCCATTGACATTCCATGTCATGAGTCTAAGACCTTGGCCGATCGCCATAAGAGTTTGGCAGTGGAACAACAAGTGGCACAAAGTGTATCGGGCGAGGGAGGCCCATAGTGACGGTCCCCCATGTCGCCTCAATTGTGTTGAGGCACCCCTGAACATCATGCAGCGAGAGATCAATAAGAGGAGTGGGAGTGTTGACCAGAATGCCCAAATGTAAAGCACCTTTTTGCACCCAGATGTGGATGTGTAAGTGGATCCTACGTCCTGTTGCAACATAACTTCTGATAACTTCTTCCAAACAATGTAAACTCAAAAATACCCTAGGAACAACCAACTCTCCCCCCTCCCTGCCTCCCTGCTCAGCGGGACTAAAACCGCCCGCCACCCCCAACATGTAGAGTGCCTGTCGCCCACCCATGAACAATTCCAGGGACACGGGTGACCCCATTCCCGGTTTAGTGTGCGTCATGTATCTAGTCGTCGCTCCCCGGCCCTACCCCACCCCATTAAAACAGTGAGTTACAAACACATTGGCACATATTAACCCCCCTTAAGTGCCCCGCAGCAACCACTACACCCACAACATTATAATAACAATTGACTACTCGTCTCAAGGTGCCCCAAACACTAAAGAACATATTTCACGACAGCGTAGGCCACGTATGCCAACCCCAGGGCAAGTCCCCCAGGCCGGCAGCCACAACGGCCCGGACAGCAGGCATCTGCTCATGTGTCCCCCTCAATTGCTGTTATCATTACCAAGTCAATTTCGGGAGGCTGCGGCACCATGAGCATATGTCCGCTGGAGAAACCTTGCCGATTTTGCCACCATCTTACCAGTCCCATTGTCAGCACCCTCCTGTGTGGTCCTGCAGATCCGAATCCGAAGGTAGAGGTGATCTCCTCTTCTGGCGCCAGTCAGTCGCGTTGTCCGCTGCTGAGACAGATTTTTTCCCCTTCTTCCCAACCGTGCGCCAGCCCTCGAGCCATTCCCAAGCATCCTCAGGGCTGGTGAAAAACCAGGCTTTACCATTTGCTTCCACACGAAGCTTGGCGGGAAACAACATTGCGTACTTGATTTCCTAATCATGCAGGGCCCGTTTCACCTCCAGGAAACTCCGTCTTTGTTTCTGAACTCTCAGCGTGAAGTCTGGGAAGAAGATGATTTTGCTGCTCTCCAGGAGGAGTGGTGGAGCAACCCTAGCAGTCTGCAATATGACATCACGATCTTGAAAGTTGAAGACCCTCGCCAGCAGTAGTCTTGGAGGGGCTCCAGGCTTCGATCATGAAACATTTAGAAAGTCCTCTGGGTTGGAGATGTTTGATGACCAGTTCCTCCACAAAGAGGTCAGCAGCCTTCCTCTCCGCGCGCTCCGGCACGCCAATAATACGAACATTGTTCCTCCGCATGCAACCTTTGTAGTCATCCAGTTGCAGGACCATTATCTCATTGGAGGCGCGGAGGTCTTTGACTTCATTCCTGAGCAGCGCGGTATCATCAGACAGTTCATTGATGGTATTCTCTACAGTGCAGACCCTGTCAGTTATTTTCTTCATATTCTCTCGAATCAGTGCCACGTCCGTGGCCACAGTGTCAATCTGCACCTCAAGGGAGGTTCTTATTGCCGTTATCGCTTCCAGTAGGTCTTTGTTTGATGGTTCCGCCGCCTCTCCCGGCGCCACCGCCTCCGTTCGGTCCTCTGCTTGTTGTTTCTGCCAGGCGAACTTCTCCAGCTTGGTCTGCGTCGTCACCGTCACAGAGGCGAAGCCGATCAGTCCATGCACCTCATTCAGTAAGATTTGGGGGGGTCCAAGTGTCTACCTATCAGTGTATCCTGGATCACTTCCAGGAAGGTGCCACACAACAGGTCACTGATGTAACACAGGGGCCCCCATGTGCACCCCCTCCGCATGGGTCACCGCCCCTTATGGATCCTAAGGCCATAATTTCCAGGACAGATCAGGGCTCCCCTTAATGCTGCGGCCGATGTTTCACACCCTCACTGTGCGCGGGGGCCCACGCACCATCCAAGGGGCCCCTGTCACTCACCCGCTGGCAGGAACGATCTTTGCTGCCCCCGCCGGAGCTCTGGTGTTGCCGCTTCGGCCGTGGGCGTCACGGCCTTGGGTAGTGCTTGGGCTGCACAGCGTCACTCCTCAGGTGGCAGGGGCAGCCACAGGATCCCGGGCCCCGGAGCACTCCCGCGGCGATACGACCGTTCGGCCCGTGGCCGTCAAGCATCACGGGAACATTTCCCCAGTATTTGTGTGGAGATCGGGCCGGCAGGAGCAGTGTTGATACGGATTTTCCGGGAATGGCGCTCCGGAGAAAACTAAGGAGCGGCCATTCCCGTTGGCGGTAAGCCACGCCCCCCGAAATTAATTTTTTTAATTATATTTAATTTTATTGATTTATAAAGCACACTTTTTTATTGTGAATATGTTCATGTTGTTAGGCATTGAATTAAAAGAAAAGATTAGGAATTGGAATGGTGTATCTAACCCCTCCAAAGTCCAACACTCTCCATACTGTAGTTTAGATTTGACATTAAACAAAATATATCTCCATTATAAAAGTTGGAATGATTTTATTTACTTAATATTAGGTAAGTGCTTGTGAGTGGTCAGGTGTGATGCTTGACTTACTCCAAGACTGAGAAGGAGTACATTTACTACTGTTTTGCCACCTTTAGTGCTATAGAAACTATAGGAATGAACTTACAGATAGCAATGGGCTTACTTTCTTCTGGCGGGTACCAGCCTGTTCCTCCCTAAACCCCTCCTTACTTACCTCTAAATCCCCTCCCATTGTGTAGTAAATATTCTCCATTTTCCAGCCAATCTTCCTTGTCCCTTCCACATTTACTACTAAAACCTAGGCTTACGTGTGCAGATATCTCTGCCACCATGATACGCGAGGCACAAGTCACACACTGGTACGTTAGTGAATAGCATTTTTGTAGTACACAAGTAGTATTATTGTTGTACTACCAAAAGTACTACAAAATGCAAATTGTGAATAGACCCAGAAATGTATCGAATGAAAATGCTTACAGACGACACTCCGACTGGCATCAAAGGCAGAGGAGTACAGAGCCCAGAGATCATTAACGAGAATAAATACTGGGTTGTATGTCTTTGTAGAGGTAAGTAAAGAAGTTGTACTGTATACAGACCTACATAAGGGAGTCATTCATTTAGTGGAATTTGGGCTGGGACTAGCGAAGCAAGGTGTGGAGAAAGTAGCACCATATTTACCCTGCTTCCAATCTTGGCAGGAGGCATCTATAAAGTGTAAACTTTGTACAGGTCATACCTTTATTTCCATGAACAGTGCCTGCTACCACAACCTAGAGAGGCACTACAGGAAATATTTTTGTATAATTGTGTCAATAAAATGAAGCCAGGTTTTGGAATTTCCTAGCTATTTTGAGGCCGTCTGTGGCGGGAATGGCTGTAGTGTGTAGGGAGAATTTGAACCCTGGCAAACACAATGACTTGCTCATTAAGGTTAAATTGCATTTTGCTACCTCGGGTCCTCACCCAAAAAAGCGGACATTCGTTGCCTTTGTTATTTTTAGGATCAAATGGTCACCACACATCTAATGGCAAGTAGGAGGTATTGTAAGGAACTAAAGAGCCAACAACAGGTGGGTTTTTGGCTCTAACCAAAACGTATGCTTTCCCCCTACTTTGCTCTCCTGAACTCTTTTATCAAATATATTTTGATAATAAAAGATATGAAATGTAACATTATGCTTAAACCAAAGTGAAGAGAAATGCATTATGGGAAGATATGAAGTGGCAAGATGCAGCTGCTCGAAGGAAAAACGTAGAGATACTTATTCTATGCTCATTCTACGGCATTTCCAATACTCTTTATAGTGGATCCTAGTGAAACAGAATAAACAACACCCATGGAATAATAGGAGAATTTGTAGGACACTGAGAGACATTGGAACTTCACTTCAAATGATATGGGGTGGCAGACGGGCACAATGTCCATGGCATAAAATATTTAGAATTATTGCCTTTGGGAACTATTGCGAACCAAGAACTGTGTAATCAAGAACACCTTGATAGGACTATAAACACAGTGTATCTAACTAAAAAATGTTTAAACCGACAGTCCAACATAGAGACAAAGTTACAACATCAATAAGTCTTAGGAATGCCTTCAAATTCACACCCAAATTGTATTCTTCAAAGAAATTGAAGGCAATCCTAACAGCAGGTAGCACATCATAGAAAAGAAATCAGATGCTCTTTTAGATAATCTGAGCAAACAGTACTCGTTCTTACAGAAATACAAGAAGTTGTTTCTCTGAACAAATGATATTTGACTTGCCTTTTGTGATAGTCTAATTAAGTCCCTGCGTGATTGACACTCATTGGGTGGCTGCTTTGGCCACTTCATTTTCTGAATCTCTGTCAATGCATGTAAAATGTGCATCCTCTTTGTTTCAGCGAACTCCTTTCGTGCCCTTCAGGTTTGTCAAGCATCCACAACTCCTTTGTGTACATTAGACACTACTCCTTTCTCAGCCTCCTCTTACGCCTACCTGTCCAGTGCTTCTTGTATTCCTTTGCCCCCCTCTTTACAGTTATATCTCCTTCACAAGGGACAAGTTCATCCCGCAAAGTCTGAAGCCTTGTAACTTCTATCTGCCACTTTTACAGGCATTACGGAAAATCTCGATACACACTAAATTATTAGTGTTATACTTGTATGTGCTCTTTTAAACAACCTGTTCTTCCTGTGTGCCACCTACAACACAAGCTCACAAAGACTCCTTTACCTGTCATCCATGTCCGCTATTGTTCAGCCTAACTTCTCCACTATTTTATGTTGATTTGTAAAGCGCACTGTCACCGGAAGGGTGTCCTGGCATCAAATAGGTGTGAGACAAGCCAATCCTAGGGCTTTGTGTGGCTACTCGAAGTGCCAGGTCTTCACAGCTTCCATGGAATTCAAGAAGTGAGGAGAAGGCTCGTATGTGTAGTAGCTTGTTGTTCCACGCATTAGAAGCGATGTAGGAGAAGGCTCGACCGCCCGATCTGGTTCTCTGAATGCCTGGCATGTGTGCAAGTAGGAGCCAGGCTGAGCGGAGGTATCTGAAGGCTTTGTGACTATCCATCCGCTCAGTTTCATAATGCCTATGTCCATCAGTAATGTCTGCACATGAACTTACCAGTTCCTCTGTAATGAGATCTCTCGATCTCCCATCCTGCCGCCTCCTCGTTCCCTCTTGCCATGACAGGTACTCGGAGTAGCTTTTCTATGTATGGTACCCCCTGAGTCTTGTGCATTTTCCTTCGACTGTAAACATGGTGTGTGACGCCCTCCTGGCTAAGACTAATTCCTTCTCCCATCACACTCACTACCATAGCTTTTCATATCACTCTGGCCGCTGGTACACATTGCTTTGAATTCATCCATGTATATAGTACTTCATGTATCCTAAGCAATCATCAAATGTGTTCTCACTAAACACTGGGTGTTGCTGCAGACATGTGTCATTTAAACTCTGTTGAAGGAGGCCCGCCCACATGCGTGGTGCCTAACTAGAGGAGCATTGTTTTTAGCTACTTTTATTAGGTCAGACGCTTGATCTGCCATTTCTTGGCGGCCGTGCTCCTGCCGCGTGCTTCTTCAGCTTCAAAGCAACTAGAATGAACTTCTAGAAAATGATTTTCAAGCAGCCCCCACACGCCCCGAGCTGGGATATCAGCAGGGTTCAGGCAGGCTCCACGTCCCGGTGCCAGGAATGTGTTTAGCACGCTGCAAATCTCGCCAGCGTGTCTGTTAGGAATGCCCTGCCCCCGCGTACCTGCGGTGCATCACCGCGGATGAATGTTTCAACCCAGAGCAAAGGCACCGAAAGTTCCCTCGGAAAAACGGCAGCACAACGCGCCGCCCGCCCGCCCGCCCGCAAATAGGCGCTTCTCGGCGCTTTCTGTGTCCTAAAGCACTGAATACGACTTTCACATTCAACCGTCAACCACAGCCCGTCTGCAGCACCACGCGCTGCCCGCCCGCAAACAGCCGCTTCTCGACGCTTTCTGGGTCCTAAAGCACTGAGTACGACTTCCAGATTCCAACCGCCAACCACAGCCCCGTCTGGATTAGGTGTCCTCGGAGTGAATCTATTAGATAGTGTGTTTTCACTATCGTCCGTGCCCCGGGTGCCAGACGGTGATTCAGACAGAGCCCGCCCTAGATGGGTTACCGTCTGCAACCTGGGTTAATCGCATCATGGAAAGCGGTTGCACTCTGCAAAGGCGGGTTTGTTTACAGACAAACAACAAACAGAACGTGTCTTAAGAACCAAAAGAGGTGGTGGCTTAGGGGAGCTTATCACTGTTGACGAACGAGAACTGATCAAATCTTGAGGCTCACGGATACCTAAATACTCAAAATACGGCCCTCCTGACTTTTACATGCGGCCGGGCCCCTCGTCATCAGCAGCACTGGGCTGCTGTGTCTGGACTGAGCACTAATATTGAGAAATATGTCAAATAAAGGGGAACACATTTATTTACAGCTTAAAGAAGTTAAAGGAAGTAATTCAGGTGCTGTGCACCACGTACATTTAGGAACACCGTCATTTTTAAAGACTGTTCCAACTGCAAACATATGATAGTCTCTTCAAAATTCCAAAAGTATATTTCATCAGTAATAGTTTGCAAAGATGAATTAAGAAACATTCATGCTTTCCCTCCACCCTGGCTGCAGTGCGAATAGTGAAGTGGCAAGTCAGTTGTTACGTTTACCATCTGAGTGAAGCAAACACCAGTAAATGATGGACGGAGCGTTGAATCTTTTCAGACACTCAACCCCCAGTCACAGATCCGGGTTGAATCCATCATCATTCTTTAGCTCACTTCGCCACCCCAGTTTAGACCCAGCCATATGCAAATCAGTCTTGACTCTGTTCCTTATGGGAACAGTCCAGACCGAACTGTTGTTTACCATCTGAGTGGCCAGGGTTCCTATTATACATGGAAAACATTATAGTTTAGCAAATGAAACGCAAGAGAAGGGTTCGTACAGTGCTCATAGTGAAGTCATGTATTTCAAGGTCCTCTTAAATGTGATAATGAAGAAAAAGAAGGTAAACTGAAAAAAAACAATTGTCTAGGATAACACAATTTAGTCAAGTGGGGATGCCAGCATTGATCCCAGGTTTCCCTGCTTCATAATGTGCAATTCAGCCTTTATATGTACATGCTTTGCTTCCCCTATGCCCGCCATACACCCCCCACTCCCATCAGCCCTCAAACATTTTGGCCCCCTGGAAAATGTTTGCGAGTACCCATGCGCTATTGTGTGGGTCCTGTAAGGACCAAACCGAGTTTAGGGTCTTTGCTGTAGTGTTTTGCTTGTTGTGCTGGGAAGATGGAGGTTGTTCCCCTCTGCAGTCCTTCTTTATCCCTCTGTTATACAACCCATTACTGAGCAACATAGCAAGACACAAAAAAGACACCACATTTCTGGACATTAAGAAGGCTGCAAAGTTTAATAACAAAGATAGCATATGAATCCACTTGAAAATGGAGGCGAGACACCAATGCTTGAAATTCAGTGCTCTCGGAACCCACATTCCAGCGCTGCAGCCAGGATGACACTTTTGAGAGGGGTCCCTCCTGCACTGTGTGGACAAGCTCCCAACCTACCCACAGAAATCCCTCCCAGGATAGAGGTTGCACCTGAGAGGTGGGGGAGGGGTTTCCTTCTCTGTAATGACTAAGTCATCAGTTCTACTCTAGACTGTGTTACAGTGGCAGCAGAGAAGTTTAATTGGAGATCAGTCTTACAAGTGTGTCTTTTTTTTGCACAAAACACTTTCATGCATCACGCCACACTTGTTCACTATTTCACAGAGTCTGTAACCAACATGTGATTATTTTATTTCCCACCACACTGAGAGGACTAAAGTAGTGTGCATGCAAGGGCTCTGTAATTGGTGAGAATGTGCTTACTGCAGTAGTTCTTAGTGAACTTTGTCGAATCTGATTCACCCACATTTTGGAATGATTCAAACTTCGATGAAGCATGAACCTACCTCAAGAATTTGGAGCTGGCAGTGTTTGACAGCTGGAACAATTGACACCCTCAAAGATGGGTGGAAGGCTGACCACCCTAGTAAGATGGTCTGCAGTCACTCGAGCTGTGCAACTTATGATACTCTACACTCCCTTTGTGATTGCTAGTGTCTGGCCATCCATCCTCTGCAAACAGTCATGAACAACAGGGAGACCATCGCTCTCTCTATCAACACTTTCTCCAAACCACACAGCTACCAGAATCTCTCTGTTCCCTTTCCTCCTACATGACAATTGCAGTAAAGATAGCACCCCTCCTGAGCAAGCTGCTGAAAGAAAGTGAGGAGTAGAGTCAGTGACAAATGTCTCGGAATGGGGGTGGTGAGGCAGAGGGGTGGATTAAAAAATAAAATAAACTTACCTTCTCTGCCGCCCCGCTGCACGCCTCTCCTGCCGCCGCACGCCTCTCCTCCGTGCCTTCCACCTCCTTCCAACACACAGGTGTCCCGAGGATGAAGATGGTGCACGTGACAGTGGCTCACTGCTATCTTCAAAGTAAGGATTCCCTTCTATGGAAGCAGAGATTGACAGCGCCACTGTTGATATAACCTACTGTTACTAATTCTTTAAAATATACCTTATGCTACTGACTGTTTGGTGTATCATTCCATCTTTCGTAGAGTGCTTGCACTGCAGTGCACAAAGATCTATTTTACATCTCAAACATGCTCTCAATGATTACACATTACATTCTTTGTCTCATAGATGCATTATATACGCATATCAATACATTTTGTTTTTCACTGTCGCAGGCTTTTTAGGTCTTGCCTACACATATCCTTAGCCGTCTGGCTAGAGTTCACATTGCCGTACACAGCATATCACACAACACACATATAGACAGAAAAGGGTTTTGGCCAGACCCTTTCAGCCATTGGCAACAGTGGTTTTGTTGGCTCTAAGCACTGACTTTAGATTTTGTCCATCAGCTGTGACATTGGCCCACAATATTTGGCGGATGCAAACATTTATTAAAAATAATAATAACATATACACTTATTTCATTCTCTAGGGCCCGTGCTCTCTCCATTTGCTCCATCTGATCGCCCCTCCACACCCTTTATTTGTCTTCCGCTCTCATGCACGAACATGGTTTTGTGTCGTGTTTGCATTGGTGCTCCCATGACAAGTATGTGTCATGCCGCAAGCAACACTGACAAAGCCTTTACATTAGCATTCGCTTTTTTAAGGTGAGACATATTGATTGTGCTAAATATTGTTATAATGAAAACACAAAATGCATGCTAGACCTATTGGCTTTGCTCACGTTTGTTTTAATGTAGTTATTTATCAACGTCACTAAAGGATATCTGACAATACCCACATTTTAATTTAGTTTCTAGTAAGCACATTTCCATCTAAAATGAAAAATATTCCACGCCAAGTTGTGGATTTTTGTGGAACGAGTAACTATGAAACTTCATTGGCTTTTTGAACAATGTTAGATCTCAGTTTAAAAAAAAAGAAAATAAACAAATGACTTGCTAGGCTCTTTCTTGTTTACTTTGGCTGGCTGGTGCTGTGTGCCCTTGCCGAAAGGCACTTCCTTCTGCATTCTCCGCGTTCAAAGACAACACAACATACATTTCCCATTCTAAGAAACTGCTTATAGTGCTCAGAGTTTCAAGGGAAAATGCTAAGCTCTGAAATAAACATCTGCTGAGTGACTTTACTCGCTCGCTTTTCTTTTCCTGCTTTTCTTCCTTTATATTACTGAATTTATTAACGGCAGGACAACAGCCCAACTCTTGCGCATTCAACGAGATGTTACTGTATTTTACGTTGTTGCATTTTAAACTATAAACATTGAATTTTCAATTTAAACAAGTAGTAATTTTATGTCAAAGAGTAACATTCAAAACACTCCATAAGGTGTTATTCAATGTTGAGTAATATCATAACCCCCAATACTGTAAATATGGACTGAACTGAAGTCAGTATTAATTATTCATAATTAAATTGAGTGGGAGGAGTTTTCAAGGGGATTATAAAACGACGGTGCACAATTTGATCACCGGTAGTATCAAAATTAAATTATCTCCCATAAGAGACAAAAAGAATAGGCATGAACTGTTGCAGATGAATGTGATGCCTGTGAGGGTGTCATTAATGTATGCATGTGCTTTGTATGTGCTGGTACTTCTGAAGCGCAAGTCCAACCATGGTAGATGGAAATATGAAGTCTAACATGGCGCAACAATGCTGGTAGTTGGAGGTAGATACTTATAAAGTTTCATGTTTATTGCTTGCTTGAGTGCAGTACACACATACATAACCACACCAGGAGGTGTGCCGATCACCCCAGACCGATGTCATCTCTGACCATCCATTGAACACATACGGATAAGGCATCAGATAGAGAGAATTTATTTGTTGCTTGGGCCAAAGAAGCTAGCAAATCCTTACTGATACCTTCAAGAGATGCTTTCCTTCTTTACTTTTCCTGAAGAACCGTCCAGGCCTGTGCCCAATTTTCGCTGATCATTCACACCTCCAGGGCAAAACGCGCAAACCACCTTATGAAAAGTAGTTGTGTCGTGATCAGCACCATGCAGTGTGGCATTTCTGGTGTGAGGCAGGTACAAGCCCGCTAGAGGTGGAAGGCATGGTAAGTGATCCTACTCACTATAGTCAATCTTTTTTTTGATAATCTATTTTATTGATTTTGTGAGAGACCAACAAAAGAGAGCCAGACCAGCAGTTTGTACAAAAATCCGTGCAAGGCAGAAATGAGATAGTTTTACACCAACGTACATGACCTGACATGCAAGGAAAAGACAGTGCAGCACCCATCCCAGTCCTCGGTTGCGCGGCGAAAGCGTCAGTCTCCTATCACCCCAACCCATTTGCCCTACATTCTGCGAAACTTCTTGAGGCATCCTCGGGCCTCATACAGGGGTTGTTCCTGTGCGGCACACCAATCCACCCCCCTGCGCCAACATGTCATGTTGGGAGCAGTCCAGTTCAGCCAGTTTGCCGCAATGTCTCTCTTGGCCACCATCATTGCCGTATTTAGAAAAAGTTTTTCAGCTCTAGAACCATCCATCTCCTCAGTGATTCCCAGAAGGACATTCATTTGGTTAAGGGGAACCTCCCAGCCCAGGACCTCAGTATGCTCCCCTATTACTGATTCCCAGTAACGCGTGATTGCGGAGCAGAGCCATACCATGTGATAAAAGTCTAGTCAATCTTGCATAGCATCCAGATTCAGCTTCTCACAAAAAGAGGTGCCCCATGACTCTTTGAATTTACCTTACCCCACCATGTGGTCGCTTGGTAAAGCTCAATGCTTAATCTTGCAGAAAGAGATGTAGGATGCAGGAAGCAACAGACACAACTGAAAATAGTTCAAAGAGATAAGACTTCATCCCTATTTAAAACACAATAGGAATGAATTAATGCATTAATTAGAATACTACTAGCATTAAAAATGTACAATAATGTAATGCCTAGAATGAAATTGGGGTTACCATCACATCGTTTCCCCCCCTCTTTTTTTTAGCTATTGTTGCATTTTGCTCTAGGTGTCCCGTAAAGAAAACATCTACATGTTGGTGTAGGAGTTTTTAGTGTGAGAGCATTTATGGCTAAAGCAGCCCTGTAAGGGACTAGGCTGACATGTAGTACAGATTGGGACCAGGAATTATATTACTTTTGTACGGAGAGCATTTCATCAGCGTCATGAAGCAGGAATGGTTATATATGGCATATGATGAAATTCTTGATGTCCTTGATTGAGATATCAATCAGCTTGAGAAATGCATATTACTCAGAGAAGGAGCAAGGTGATAAAACAATGAATGATGTGAGTTTCCTTGGACCAATGCAACAGTGGCTGTCAATCAGGCGTTTGTGTTCACTGAAAGTCTCTTACTGGTATAGGGTAGGGTGGCGCTCAGTCTCTGACTGGCCTCAGTGGGGCACCTGCTTGGAGCTCTTGAGTCTCCTCATGGCAATTACATTTTCATACTTAAAATATTCATATTATTGAGCTTCAGAAATAAACTAGGACAGAACAATATATTTTGTGTTGTGGTTCAAAATCAGATCACTCCAAGACTTTATCAGTAAACGACAATGTCACTAACTGGGCAAGGACTCCTGCCAAGATCTTATTGCCAATGCGGCAAGGTGCTTCAAGATCTTTTAAAGTGGGTGGTTTAAATCGCTCACACCTATAGGAAAATTCGTTTTCTAATTGGGGTTTGCTGCTAGCCCTAAGAATCTCCAGTCAAGGATCTCTCAACACTTGATCAAATTAATTCTGGCATAAGTGAAAGTAACACAAACAATCAAACACTTCCACCCACAAACTGAATGTTTTGTTTCACTCGTTTCCTGGCAGGGAGTAGAGAAAGGCACAAAGGGAAATGCACCTTTCTTACGCCTTCATAAGTTGGGCCCTGTGGCTCGGTGAACTGATTCTCCCACTACAGGGTGATTCACCCCAAAGTTGTGGATTTTTATCTTGGTAGATCAACAGAGCTATCCATCTTTCCAAGATCAATAACATGAATAGCATTAATTTATATAACATTCATTAACTGTCACTAGCACAAGGGCCCATGAGGTGAATGAGCGGCCTAACTATATTGGCTCTCTGCCTTGCATGTTTCCAAAAGGAAAGGCAAATTAAGCCTCACCTACCAAACCCACTTTCAAAATAATTTTGCTTTATTGAGGCCAAGGGATTTGGAGCCACATGTAACAAAGTTCTAGCAGTCGCGAAAGGCGAATCGGGCTGTTTGCGACTGCTAAATAGCCTTTTAACATGTACTAACCCTATTTTGCGAGTCGGAAACCCATTATCGACTTACAAAATAGGATTTGCAATTCAGTATTGGGGAGGGGCATGCCAACGGCGTCCCTTCCTAATAGCGAGTCGCAGAGGGATGTATGAATGTTTTGCAACCTAAATACAGTCACAAAACATTCACAGTTTACCGCCTACTTACAGTTGGTGGTAAGCCAGTCACAAACGGGAAGGGGTCCCTAGGGTATCTCTTCCCCTCAGTGAATGGTTGCAAAACCATTTTGTTAGAGCAGGCAGTGGTCCGCACTGCCTGCTCTTAAATTTTAAAAAACTGAAACGTTTCATCTGTGTTTTTGAATGCATCCTGTATTTAAAAAAAAATTGGCTTTATTTAAAAGCAATCACAGACATAGTGGTCTGCTGTCCCAGCAGGCCACCATCCATGTGGCTTTGGCCAGTACCTACGGGTTGCAGATTGCGACCTGCCTCATTAATATTGATGAGGCAAGTCCTTTTGCGACCCACTGGGAATTACTAACAATGTTAAACAAACTGTTTGTTGTACATCGCATTTTGCGAATTTCTAATTGCGAGTTGCAAAAAGTCACAATTAGGAACTCACAAAATGTAGCAGACTAGAAGTTAAGTGGTCCCTGTCAGTACTGTTGTAGACCCATTCTGGAGATAATAACTGAAACCTGCTGGCTAGATGAAAGGTACCTCGCTACCAATGATGGCCTGCATCATTGGTGAAGAAATAAATTGTGTTTAGCAAAAGTAAAATATTGATGAATGTCTGAAGTTCAAACAAATTTGATATCGCATAGCCACATACTACAATTACTTGGCACACTACAGCAACCTTTTCACAATTAAATGTTTTACTGATCTTAGTTAAAATCATGGTTACCCCACACTTCAGATTTTGGTGTACCATAACTTCCAGTTCCTTCCATATGCATACAATTATTAGTTGCTCATTTTCTTCAGAGATACTGGAGTATTAATGTCTTATGCATCTTGTGAGGTCTTTTTTGTTACTTGTTTATCCACTTCGTTGTGGTTTTAGTAGAATATAACAAAAGGTTATTTTTTTAAATTCACTTTTTGATTGTACTTCTAATATACCACTATTATGCTAAAAAATCTGAAAGAAATGGTCGATGGTTTCTTTTGTTTAATATCGATTCCTCTACCTTGTTTCACTAATGCTCATTTACAAATTGTAACTATTTACTTCTGGTCAGCTACGGCCGGTGCAGGTAAGCACGATGGGGCTGTGAGGCGGAGTGATGGGGCAGAGTGGAGGGGGTGTCGACAGACGACGGAATAGGGAAAGTTAAAGAAATAATAAATCCTATTACATTGTCTGTCGACAATAACCCCCACCCGCCCTGCCCCACTGCCCTACCACGCTTACCTGCACCGGCTGCTGATGCTTCTGGTACAAATCCTTGTATGCTTACCTCTGCAGTTTTGATCCAGTTATTTTATGTCAGATTATGCTCTTTTCCGCTCCTATCCTCTCAACGTGCCAAGATCTGCTTGTCTGGCTGTAACACATAAGAAAATGTTGCGACAGCATTTACAGGACTCAGGGAATCGGTCTTCGACTCCTGAAAAAAAGTGAAAGGTCACATAACGGGCACTGGCATAACGAAACTTGAGGGGGCCTCCCTGCAAGGCATGTGGAGGGGCCCCCTCCGGGCTCAATCAGGAGCTCTGCAGCCAGAGTGCTGTGCTGAGGGGGGGCCCCTGGAGCTTGGGCCCCCCCCCCCCACACACTGCGGGGGCTGAGGGGGCCTGAGTTACGCCCCTGGTAACGGGCCAAGGAGAGCACACGCCGTTGTCCAGGACCATGTAGGAGGGTGGTGAGGGGGGAGGTTGAGGGGTGTCCCAAAGAGCCCCTTCATTAACTCAATTTAAACAAATAGTTATTTTAGGTCACCGTACCTTACACAGCCCTGCACCCCCTGTGGTACCGCGGGACCAGTACAGCTCCCGCATTACGCAAAAATCATAAAAGCATTACAAGAGTCCGGTAATAGACCAGACCCTGCAGCCAACTATCAATGTGCAGAATTTATCCGTGACACAGTGGGGGCTATTATCTACTTTGTTTTATTGTTTAATATTTAGGCAAAGACGATGACACATTTTATGCTTTTTTATCTTAAATTTAAATGCTGAAAATACAGCAGAATAAGCACTGGCTGCTTTTCTTCTGATGTTTTAAAACATTATCATGTATTAAATCATTTACATGTACTCAGAGGTATTAAGATCTGAACGAAAAAATTTAATTTGTAGTCGTACACCACTTGTTAACCCAACACCGAAACTACGATTGATACAGAAAAAAACACCCCAACCTGTAAGCTTCCAGTGTCATAAACTGCACTACATATTAGCAAACCAGTCATTAACCCAATAGCGAAACTCCTATTGGAACATAAAACAAAACACCACCCTGGTTTTCCTGCAAACGCATGGCCTCTCTTTAATCTCCTGATGTCCTGGAGAGGAAAACATGTAATTGAAGCAGACAGCAAACTGCCTTGTAGTCACTCTCTGGGCTGTGTAAGTGACATGGCCACAACCCTCTGGTACTCTGGCAGATGACAGAGGCCCCATCCGCCAGATGACAGCCCTTCTCAATGCCAAGCTGCGTAGCATAGCATAGTGGCCAAGCAGAGGCGGAGCGATTCCGGGGGGAAAAGCCAGAGACCTGGTGAAGATTTGGAGGTGAGCAGCCCGGGATACAGATACAGCGGGGGATTGTGGGCCATGTTCGGTGCCGGTGCGGGGGGGGAGGGAGGGGTGGCTTGACAGCTGGTGTGATTTCCAACAGCTTGCGCACTGGGAGGTAACGGAGAAGAGGGCTGTTGGTGCCCCACCCCCAGCTAAGTAGAGTCTCGCCACAGCTTGCCTGACCTTAAGAGGGCAGCCGGCGTGACCGAATTAGAGGCCTTACCAAAATGAACCACGGTAGGCTGGGAGGAGGGGCGTAGCAGCAGCCACGAGGAGTTTTTTAAAATCTTTATACATCGCCCTCCCCACCCCATTGATGAACACACAAGACACAAGAGGGATTTGTATCGAAACATCGCCGTTAAGCCCACACGGTATGTCGGTGAATGGGGGTCCCCCATGGGATTCCACGAGCCTGCCTGACACCAAGATGGCGGCGAAACATAAGGCCCCCTCGGCCTGAAGCTTATCAGCTGCTGAATCCAAGTGAAAGTGTGTGATCGGCCAGGAGGGGTAGGGATCTCTACAATCCTCTGGTCAAGTGCTCTGATACCTCTGGGTCTTGCCAGCGCTATCATCTGTGGAACTCTGACGATGACTCATTGGCAGAAACCAAAACTGTTTGTACTTCCCTCGATGACCGATTACCCATGGCCGCTGCCCGGTGGAGCTGTCCTAAGCAGCTACAGAGGAGTCTGGACCCCCTGGGCCATCACCTACCCAGCCGGACTTCAGGCATTGGTATTCATAGATCTTCTTGGCTTATCTGTCTTTCACACTGACTGCTTGGTTCCCCCTGACGGACTTTCCCCCTCCTACCTACCTTGACTCTATCAGCATTCCTCTCCCTCGTTTTCCTTTCACTCTCGCTGTTCCACTACACACTAGCAATGCATAATACTGTGCTATTGTGGTTTCTTCAGGTGTCCTTTTATGCTGTTCGCTAGTAATTCTTGTGTCTGTTCCTTGTGTTCCTCTTCCATGGTTTCTCACCCCGCCTGCTCCCCACCCCCCTGCGCTACTCTAACACCCTCTGAGTAAAACTGTTCACTGTCTTGACGGCGGAGTTCGAGCATTATGTCCGAAGCCCGGTGGAGCTGCTTAGTTCAGCTATTGAGGAGATTGGCCCTGGTTCATCACCTCGGCCGTCACCTACCCAGCCGGACATTGGGCACAGTTTCTCCCTGTCTCCCTTTTTCTCCCTTCCCTACCCCTCCCATAACGAATTTTCTGTAACTCTGCCCTTTTTCTTTGGTTACTAAGTTTGATTGCTTTTTACAAATGTAACATGTTAGCCTGTAACTCTGATCCTCATTGTGTAACCTATGTAAAATGTGTAACTTGCAACTCGCTGTTCCTTATGTAAAGTGCTCTGATACCTATGGGTTTAGCCAGCGCTATATAAAACTCAAGATAAATAAATTAATAAATAATCAAAGCGTGGGAGGAGAAAGACATGGGTGGGAATTTTACCACCGGGACAATGTACTGATGAGCATATCCTGTAGCGATGAGCATATCCTGTAAATCCTGTGAAGGTAGGCATAGCACCAGAGGGCACGCATGTGGAGATGAGCACAGCTGTGTGTAGGGCAAGGCTGTACCTGGCAGAGGTGGGGCTAGGAGGAGGAAAATGGTTCCTTCATTTAAGGGGGAAGTATAGTTGCTCCAGCCAAGGTTATTGGTCAAGAAGAAGAGGAAGATGTCAAACGTCACACTGGTTTTACACGTCCTCTGATTCAGAAAGCGGCTTTAGAAATGTTTCTGATCTCAAGGCTCTATGCACTGTCAAACTGAAGAACTGGGAGTGCCGTATGAATAGGACACTATTTGACAGACTGCTGGCGATACATGGGCCTCTTGGTCCAGGCACCGTTACTCAGTAGTACAAGTTCAAGCACATGCGCTGTTTGTTTGGCAGAAGGCGGCACCCAATTAGAGCTATTGAACTCCCTGTTCGATAGCAACAGATAGTTCATAACACTGGCCCTTATAGATAAAATGCCCGTCTTCATCCAGGCCCAAAGCCCGCATTGATGTCGGACTGAGTGTTATACTTCCACCGCGCCCTCTTTGCCCCTCCTCCAGAAGTCAGGAAGGGTCTGTAATTTTATTTTCAAATATTAAACAGTGGAAAGAATGTATAGATGACGCTCAGAAAATAATAGGTATTAAATAAATTGCAGGTCACTGGATGGACATGGCCTGATGTTTGTTAAAAATAAAATACAACTCGTCAGGAATCCCTCCAGGCTTAACATGTTTTTAGTGCTAAATAGCAAGCAGTACAGCAAATAATCAAAAATCTTTTGTCATTTCAACTGACCATCTTGCTGGGAAATAGCCAGTTGGTGCCTAAAGCTAAAATACATGAAATGTGGGCAATTAAAACATGTTTTCTCTAAGTGCAAGTCTATGGAACCTAATCATTTGACAGAAACGTTGTTACTTACAGCAATACCTTGTCTAATGATTTTTTTTTTTTTTGCAAAAACATTTTTTATTGCATTACTCAAACACAATTGACATCCACAATGTTCATCTGGCCAGTGGCCGCCATCCGCTTATAAAATCACATCCAAATACAATCTGGGCCACTTCCACCCACCAATGCGCCGTCCCCAAACCCTCCCCTGAAATAATACAGCCCCCCCCCCCCCACCCACATGACAGTGTGCCGGGATGACTACTACCAGGATAACCTCTCACAGAAGGAGCCGTATTAAGAGCCATGAGCCGCCCCCCCCCCCCCCCCCACCACAGACAGGCCCCAGGCAAAGAGGAAAAGGAGAGCCCCCGGCCCCCATGAGCCAACCAGCTAGCCTCCCCCACCCCTAAGAATACCTTGTCTAATGATAAGGTGGCAGGATTGTCTATTGGAGGAGGAGCAAGACGTCCTTGGGGAGAAGAAATCATGTATGAATATATATATACTGAGTTAATTATTCTCTTAAAATTCCGCTTGTAGATGCCAACACTGAAAACGAGGTTACCCCTTCTAGAAATGTGCAAATGCATTACTCGAGCTAAAATGGCTTCTGGGTCTGCTGGAGTCATGAAATGTAGCAAGCATGATTGAGGCTAAAAGACATTTCAGATCAATTAGAAACAACTTCCATAGTTAATTGTAAAATATATTCGTACAGACAGTGCTAGACGGATATATAAATAAAAAATGTAACGTTGAAGCACACAGGAATATATTATTATGTTTTCTTACTTTTGAAGACTGCTATAAGAACACCCATGTGGGATAAAGGTCACAATAAAATGCAAGCAAAACAAAGGAGTGCTAAATTATGGCTACACTTGCAAGGTCCATTGATAAAGTGTTTTGATTTTCTGAAGTTTGACACCATTTCAGAGTTTGCCTGCAAGAAAAAAAGCCTTGAAATTTTTGTTTGTAGAGCAATCTTGTCCAGATATTCCTCCAAAAAAGTGTGTATTTACTGGATAATCATCTCACAAAGCTACACTTTTTTCTGTGCATTGAAGTTTTTGTTGAATTTCACGAGGCATGTGTTGAAACTGGCCCTTTTTGCAGAGTTATCTCCAAAATGTTTGCCTTTGTACTGGAGCTTCTGACTTGTTTTTGTTGGCTTTAGAATTCTGGGCACTTTATCACTGCTATTAAGTTCTAAAGTGCATGTGCTCTCTCCTTTAAACTTGGTATGATTGGCTTACACCTGGTTGGCATACTTAATGTACCTGTATGTCCCTTGTACAGTAATATCCCATGTAAATTAAATGCTACTAGTGGGCCTGCATTGTTGCTTGCACCACCCACGGAAGTAGCCTTTCAAACCTGTCTCTGGCCTGCCATTGCAGGGCCTGCGTGCGCAATTTACTGTCTCATGGACTTGGCATTTAAAGTTACTTGCCAAGCCTGAAGCTCCCCTTTTATTACATATGAGCCACCCTAAGGTGGGCCCTAGGTAGCCCTATGGGCAGGGTGATGTGTAGGTAAAAGGAAAGACATGTGCCTTTATTGATTGGCATGTCCTTGGTTGTGACAAACACCCTATTTGGTTCCTCACTGCTGTGAGTACTGCTCCTCTCCTAGGTTAGCATTGGTAATTCCCTTATATGTTTATGAGTGGGAATTTCTGATCTGAAAGGAGTAGTGTTGCCATGTTTGGTATGTTTGGAATATTGGTGATAAATCCTGCTTATTGGTGTAAGTAGATTTTTCATTACTATGAAATGCCACTTTTAGAAAGTAGGCATTTGACTGTGCTTATAACTCTTTGTGCTTTTCAGCCTGATACCGCTCCACGTCTAGGTCAGAGTGACAGCTAGGCTTTGTGCATACTTTCCAGACAGCCATCACATAGGAAGAGTTAGGTGTAACAGTGTTGCATCTGAATTAATCTTCATACTGAATGGTCTTCTTGAGCTGGGAGAGAGGGAGGTAGGGCACACTTAGATTGGGCCCTGTCCTTACACAAAGGACTTGTTTACCCCCTACTGATGTCTGAAGCCAGAGCTGGGATTGAATGGGGTGTTGTGCACTTCTAAAATTCTTTTGAAGTTACCTCCACATCAAAGACATTTTGAGTATAAGTACGGGTGCTCTGACCCCATGTTTTTAGAGACTGCTTGGGCTTGTAACCAGACACTGCTGGCTCTAGAGACTGCACACTGCATGCTACCAGCAAGAACCACCATTGGATGGAATTGCTTGTTGTGCTGACCTGTGGCCTGCTGGGCTACAAGAAGGACTGTCACTGTGCTACAAGGACCCGATGTGCTTACCTGCTGCTTGTTCCCTGTCTGTGTGCCCCTCGTTGTTCTACAGGGGCTGGTTGGTGGCATCCCCCCACTCCTGTCCATGTGGAGTGCTTGTTGGCAATCAGTGTGTACCTGTTTGTTTCTCCACATGCAGTGCGTGGTGAGTGCTGCCCTTGGCATTTTGTCTGGTGTCAGACGCTAAATAGCACAGGATGAGGGCTTAATTCTTTGTGTTTGACTAAATAAGGAGAGCAGCGCTGTGAAACTGCCCGTCTCTTCCCCGCTTGACTATGGTGGCACATTTCAGAGCCACAGGGTAAAGCCTCAGGAACCAGCATTGTTGCCCTCCTCCCCAGGGAGCCCAGGGACATGCGTTGTGGGAAGAGAGAAACTGCCTTGTAATTTCAGGTGGCATGACGTGCAGATGCAATGAAGGGTCCTGCATGTTTAGAAGCCGCCGTGCAACCAAGAGGACACGCCCGAAGCCTGGGATGGCAGCCTCTCACTCACGGCAGCCCTCTCCTGCCCAGGGAGTAGTATGGGGCTACTCCTGCTGCACCACGTGCTCGCAGGCAGCTGATTCCTCACAGAGTGGAGTAGGGGGATCAAGGGAGGTCTCTTGAGAGCTCTACGCTCCGAGGTCTCTTTCTACTTTGGGGATAGTTGGCCAGAGCTGGATTTTGCCAGCTGCGCAGCACCCTCACGGGCAGTTGGTACCCTGGTCTATACTGGCTTCTAATGTGGGAGTGTCCCCTTGCCCCTGTTGCAACATGCCTTTGGGCATCTTCTATTCTTTGGGGGCATTGTGGAAAACAGCCACCATCACTGTATTTTCTATAGTAGGAGCGCAGCTGCTTCTGCACTCTACTGGGGTTAAAGGAAGTTACTGAATAACCTGTAGTATGAGCACAGGCACGCTGTACTCTAGGCTCCCACGATACCAATAAGGTGATTCCTGTATTTTATAGCATAATTACCACTTTCATGTCCTGATGTTATGATAGATGTCGTATTTGTCTTGCTTTGCCAGGATAACAAGTGTTATTGCAGGATTTGCATTTGTTTGTGCAGTGATGGTGTTTTCATGATGTGTGCATCAAATACGTTTTTATCTTATTGCACTAACCGTGATGTTATGACAGCTGCCTAGTTGGCAAAGGAATTAGTGAATTATGTAGTTTTGGTCCATGTTTTATAAACAATACAGTCTATATTTATAGAATACTGTGTGGAGTCTCCTGTTGTGGTGTATTAATTGTGTCACTGGTGTGAGTGTGTTGCGCAAACGCTTTGCACATTGCCTCTGGGAAAAGCCTGAATGCTCTGCCAAGCTACCGAGGGGGTGAGCAGGGGTCATCTTGGGTGTGTAACTGCCTTACCCTGACTAGAGGGGTGGGTTCTGCCTGGCTTAGGTGCATACCCTAGCCAATGAGAAACCCCATTTCTAACAGCACGGCAATTTCTTTTTTACAAACATACCTTCACGAAATATACAAAGGAAAGGCATAGGAACTTCGCACTGCCGAGCAACTGCCCATTGATGACAGATGCCCATCTGACAGCTAAAGAAAAGCTGGGTGTTGTGTTGATGCCCCTCCCTCATCTCCATCAAACTGTGATACCTCCTTAAAATATACATTTGTTGCTTAACAAATTGGAAATAGCACTGTGAACAAAATCCAAATTCAGAACATTTGGGAAGAAGTACCAAGTAGATACAATTTCAGTGGACGTAGTTTTCTGTTTTCAGTTGTTTGTGTCTCCTCTCATCATAAAAATGTTGTTTTTGTGTCTCAGCTAATTTTCCATCGGCACTATGATTTTCCCATTACCTCAGCTCTCGCCTTTTTACTTGAAAATCCAAACTCTGCGCTCCTTACAGAATACAATGTTCTATCTCTGCTAAATGTTGCAACAAGAGGGAAACGGCGCACAATGATTTTGCAACATTGTACAGGATAAGCTACTGTGGCGAGTTGCTCGAGAACAGGGTTCATCTTTTCACGTCAAAGATGCAGCAAAGTCTCTGTTAGTCCTGGACTGTTTTTTTTTTTTTTAACAACGGCCCTGGGAAGGCTGTCTGTGAAACGTGCAGACTGAGAATGCTGCTTATAGGTTTTACATTGAACGACTTGCATTTGAGTTCGAAGCGCTATAAAGTGAAGGCGCAGATGCCAGATATTTTGGTAAGAATAAATACAAGTGAGGGCAGCGCAGCACAGCACCCTAATTTCTGACTAAAAGTATTAAATTCCTGGAATCAGACATACACCAGCCCATGGTAGACAGGCACATATTTATGAAAATAGTTGTGATTGTGTTTCATAACTTCCGAGTTGCCGCAGCAGCCTGTTGCCATACGTGACACCTTGGCTTTTAAGCCAACCACCCATTGCATTTGGGGACTTGTAGTTTTTTTAAATAGGCATTGACTACAATCCTCAGCATTCAAAACTTGTTATCTGAAGTCATGCGCAGCGCCTGGAAGGAAGGACGCTCTGAATAGAAGCCGCTTTGTATTAAACATAATTTACCACTATACCAACTGTATTTGTGTGGTGAATGCACGTATTCAAGTAGCAAAGGAGAGCGTTTCAACCTCATGCAAACAGCAGCTTTTAAAGCAACATTAGCAGACTTCATGGGCACTGCAGGCCAGAAGTAAAACACCCACACAAACCAGTGAGGGCAGGGGTGTGTGAAGAGGGAGAATGGCCGAGTAGAACTCTTCCTGGATGGGTGCGCCGTCCCTTGGCTACTCATGATGTGGCGCAGTCGGTGAGTGATGCGAGTGACGTGCTATATGATGCTAAGCATGTTTCAGCAGAATTCTCTGAGCGCTATACACATGTATATTCTCCCGGTGGTTCTCCGCATGATGAGAAGGATCAGGGTGGCTCTTATCGTGGTGCCTTGGCTTGGCTAGATGCGACGCAGCAACAATTCTTAGCTGCCCCTACCACACATGGAGAGATAGCATTGGTGATCTCTAGTATCCCTACCTGTAAAGCACCAGGCACCGATGGATTTCCGTTCTTCATACATCTCCTGCCTCCACGCAGCTCTGGCGGAGAGCATTCTTCCCCCATCATTTAGAGAGGCGATCCTCGCTCAAGCCAAGTAAGCACCCTTTATCCTGTGAATCCTACAGATCAATGTCACTTATTAATACAGACACTAACATTATAGACAAAGTCTTAGCTAATAGACTATAATGCCTTCTGCCTTACCTGGTGTTCCCGATTCGGAAGGTTTTATCCCAGGTAATTGTCGAAAAGACAGGCTGTGCCAGATATGATTCGATTCTTGGATAAAATTTCCCAATATCCAAAGGTCAAAAGTATTGTTCTATATTTATTTCAAGCCAAATTACAAAAGTAAAGGAATATCCCAATCGGGTTTCGCCCATATGACTGACACGCCGAGGGCTTTTTCAAGGCGTATATTATAATGATAGTTGCAATCACGGTCTTATAGGGTTTCTAGTAAAGCACAGAAAAAGTCTCTGCTGTCAATGACAGGTTGATTTGCCTTTGATTTTCCTAATCAGGGTCCTGTCCTATTGTGCGTGAACCCCATTAGGTATACACACCCCTCAGGTTTTAGCCCAGGTTAATCTACTGCCCACAACATGAAGTCCCTTTTTTCCCCCGATGCAGCAGTAAACCCAGAAACGGAAGCGGTTTCTGTATTTCTGGATTCCACAAAGGCTTTTGACTCTCCTGATCAGAAATTGATTGTGATGTTGAGACAAATGGGATTTCCTGCATATTTTATAGACTGAATTCACCCACTATATGTCACCCCCACAACTACAATTCACCTCAATGGTCTCCTCTCTGATCCTATATTAACCAGTAGGGGCACTCATCAGGGTACCCGTTTTCCACATTATTTAGTGCTCTGGCATCGGAACCATAGGCTTGTGCTATTAGGCAACCTCATGCTAACACAGGGCTGTGCGTTACCTCTTGTAAGCTTATTATATCATTATACGCTGGTTATTTTACTCTATATTTACGAAACCCAGCTCAAACCTTAACGCCCCTTACACAGGAATTCACAATTTTTAAAATGATTTCTGGTATCGCAAAAAATTGGAATATGCCCACAATTGTCCCTCTTACGCCTGGCATGAAGAGATGTGCCCTAGACTTTACCTTACCTTGGTGCCAGTCAACTATTAAGTATCTGGGCATAGGGATTATGCATGATAAGCAGACCACTATAGTGGAGAATTATAGGACAGCCACGATTAAAATTGAAGCTCAGGTAAAAAGATGGTGTCATCTGCCCCTGTCATTGACTAGTAGGATTGCCCTAATGAAAATGATTATTCTGCTAAACTATTGTATCTGTCTAACAACATCCCTATCCCCACAAACAAACAATTTTTCAAAAATCTGAAATCCTTCATGATTACGCTTGCATGGACAGGTAAATGACCTTTGATGAAAAACATTGATATTCCCATACCAACATGGAGGCTTGGGGGTCCCTGATCTTGAGTTCTACTTTCCACCTTATGTTGATAGAACTTAGTAAGGATCCAACTCATCCTACCAGTCTGAAAAAAATAGAATTGAATGCAATAGGAGACATTTTTGCTCACAGGGATTTCATAGTAAATGCACGCTTAACTAATAGAGCAGAATATTCTCTGTTAGATACTTTTACTTGTTACACTGTGGCGCATATTAGAGAAAATCAAGGACAAATCAGACATAAAGCCGCCCTGAACTGCTCTGGATAAGCATTCTAATTCTATGCACTGTTCTTGTGGTTCTTGTGATGCCGAATGTGAACTATATTGGTGCTAAAAGACTCTCCTGTTAATTCTTTTTTTGCCATTGATGTACCTTTTGCAAAGATAATAGTTGTAATATTTGAAACTTGAACAATAGATTGTTTAAAAAAAGTCTAGCAAATAGTACACTCAAAACATACTAACACACAAGAGGACCACTTCACTTCCTAGGACCCCAGGGACACGTGGATCTAGACTAGGGTGGCTACCTCCTTCCAGGCCATCATGGGCCCTGTTTACAGTCCTTAACTTTCAAGTGATCATCCAATGCTTTCTGGGTGTTGCAGTAGTCTTGCTTTGCTTCCATTGGACTAAGTAGGCTAACCTAAGAACAATGAAATCATTAATATTAACTATCATGACCAGCACAATGTGATTCATATTACTTCCATCTTGACACAAATTATGTGACTAGGTGACTAGTTTAGGAGAGGAGACAGTGTCCGAAATGACATAGAGTGAAGTGGTCACCCAAATATATAGTGGCAAAAGAGCCCAAAGTTTCATCTGTTAACCCAAGGAGTTCCTGCTAAAGGACCTTGCTGCAAGCCAAACTGGACATTGGCTCACCATCCTCCGGGTCTCTCATTCTGATAATAATAACTCTTTACTTGCATATGCATCACCAAGCCATAACTTGTTCTAGTTTCGAAAGGAAATGGAAGAATTAAAAGAAATCCAATTATTATGTGAACATCCATATGTCTCGATCTCCTGAAAATTACATCCAATCAAAGACATGCACTTGGTTTCCATCAGGGGCTGAGAGGCATTTAGACAGCAAAAAAGAAAAAACATTATTATGGTTTATTATTGAAAGCACGAAGCACTTTTGGATATTAATAGACTGCACTCATCACATTGTAGTGTTTATTGTCATGTTTTGCTATTGTATGTTTTTATGCAGCTTTTATCTGCTCCACCCTGTCTCTTCCTCGGCTGAGATGTAATGATTTTAAATAATTGAACATCAATAACCTTTACTTAGACAGCAAAACAGTGATGGATGGAAATTCTTACATCAGCCTGGACAATGGGTAATTGCTAGGCTTGGGTGAATTTTTTATTACACCAGAGTAATCAGAGTAGTTTCATAACTACACATTCCTCTTGTGATACAAAATTACTGAAATTAAACCATTACACCTGCTTGAGTAATTAAGAGTAATTTGGGGCACAATTCCTACCATAGGAACAATGAGCTAAGCGAGGGAGAGCCGCTTCTGGCTACTGCTGTCCATGCCCTGTAGCATTTAGTGCTATTTTCTTACAGCAAAATGCATCCTGGATCCCATTTTTGACAAAAGGGCGAATTTGCACTGAGAAAAAAGTGCAAAATGCTGGATTATGCCTCTCACACAATTACGCATAATTATGAGTAATTTTGCGTTAATTTCGAGTAACTAAACGAGAGATAAGTACACCAGTTAAGCCCATCTCTAGTGATTACTTTGGGCCTTTTCCACAGTTTGTTATCTCTTCTATGGCATTACAGATGATATGAAGGTAAATGACAGTCTATTCTGAACTGCTCGATGCAATTGAATACTGCCTGGTATTATTACACTTTTTGTTTTAATAGTGACTTATTGTAAGTACCACAGCTGTATTACCACACCGGTTTTGGTGCGATAAAACAGTGCCTGGTGCATAATTTATCAGTTGCGAAATTATTGCATCCTTCCAAGTAGTACATCTGGGAATGGGGAAATATGCAGGAATACCATGTGTTTCCTCCTGTTGTGAGGAGTGAAAACTCGAAATGTTGTATTTCTTACATTCTGCTCGATATGGGATTACAGTTTTCACACATGAAGAAACAATCACATGTTTACATGTAACAGCTATAACTTCATGTTCGTAATAAAGTTAACAAAAGAGGGCTCCACTGTGCGTGAGTGCTGCTGTCAGCTAATAGAGCTTTGATAGGACTTTTTAATCGTAAGCCTTAAACAGTGCTTAATTCATGAAGAATAAGTGCTGGGGCCCAAACCTTTTGTTAGAAGTCCATGACTGGTGCTGCAGAATCTCAGGTATGCCAAATATCCAAGCTGCCTGTTCTTGATTTCTCTTCTTTTCTTTTTGATGCACCTCCAGAAACCCCCTGCCCATTTATCTCACTCTTGCAGGTTCTTTTTCATCCATGCTTCTTTTCGTTGTCACTGTTTTCCTGTCTTTCTCTTCTTCTTCCATCTTTCTCTTTTTTTGTGTTTTTAACTCTCTTGCTCTAGTTAAAAGTCAGATAAGGGAAACAAGCGCTCTTCGCTACAAAAAGACTCCTGTGGGGCTGCAAATGCAACCACCGACTTAAATTAAACACCGTCTTCCGTTATCGCTATGCTGGCTTCTGACTGGGCAAAAGCTTGTGTTCTGGTCTGGGATGAGCGAATCCACTTGTTTCTTGATGCAGGGTATTTTTGGGATCTGTAATCATGTCCCCCAAGGTTGCAGAGAAGGTAAGTTTCATTAAGAGCTTGTGTGTGTGTGTGTGTGTATGTGAGTGTACAACAGGTTTCTTCCTCACTCAGCATAGGTGAAAAGGATGCATTAATGGGCTTTCTAGCACTACAATCCTGCTTTGTACAGTATCTTCCTAAAGAGTGTGTTGGAACTGGCACGTTCTGGTTGGCTGAGGCGAGGCCCATGCCAGGCACAACCTACCACTCCCGTCAGGGGTGGGTGATTACACTCATTGTACAACCTGCGTTCACCCTTGGGTAGCCTGGCACTGAGCAGTCGGGCTTCTCACAGAGGCAATGTGTAAAACATTGGCACAGCACTCTTACACAATAAATACACTGAGCGTCACAAAAGAGACTTCACACGTGGTGTATGTAAATAAAGTTTGTATTCAATGCACACAATAACTAACACAACATATCCATCATACATTTCTAGGCATAAATCACATTCGGAAATATCACTAGCAGCACTGTAAAATTACATCAGTCATATGCATACTTGGGAAAGATCCTCTTTTTCCCAGCACCCTTATGTGGTGCGAAACTTTGTAAGGACGATGCCTACCATGGCAATTATTATAATTCAATACCACACAGTTACAGGGTACACCCCAGATCACAGCGATATCAGAAATGTGTACAGACAGATAATTACAAAACTTTTAAACAACACCGTGGGCATAGGCCACACGGGTAAAAACCAATATCAAGGGTAGTATTCTTTTGGCAAGTAATCAATGTGTAAAGCAACACCGCCGTGCGGTGTAATTAATCACAGGCAGCCACTCCCACACACGCTTGCTCAGCACCGATATGTGGTGCCACGGATATCAGGCAGGTTCTTATGGAGCAGACTCACACACACACATGCACACAGTACCATAATGCAATGCAACTGATATCCGACAGGTCAGTTGATAATACACATGCAGACCCTGTGGCCCCAAGCTCTCCTCCACCCTCCAGCTAACTCTGACTACCCTACACCCATGGGCTGGAGATAAAGGAAACCTTCCCCCTGGTACTAGGCTGATTGCGGCTGGAGTCACACTTAGTCAGGGTCCCTGGGAAGATGGTGGGGGTTGGTAGTTGGACTAATTGGGTGGCAGTTGACAAGGAAGGATTTGGCCACTACTCGGGAAGTTCACCCATGGTATGTGGAGCAGAAGCAAGATGAGGGTAATCATGATGCAATCAAAGAATTCCACCCTGTGCCTTCCAGCACCATCCCAATTCTGAGAAGCACAGGGGGGGGGGGGGTCACGCAGTCTGTTCACCTGCTTCTGATCGATCTCCAAGCGTTCCTTAGCCCAGTCAATTACTCTCACCACCGAGGCCCAATCTTGGCAATACTACTTGGCAACCCAGTCATTGAGGTCGGGTGAGGCGAGGACAGTTGTTCCACTGCACTAAGGGCACAAAAAGGAGCAATCACTGGATGGGAGATGAAGCTGAGGAGCGTCTCGGAAGAAGGAGACACCCCGTCAGACACACGTCAATCAAAGTAGTGCACAGGCAATCCCGTACCCCGGAACATAAATCCACTCCTCCACACCTCTATGGAAATGAGGCACAACATCTGGTGCGTGTTGGTATGAGTCGCACTAGACAGTCCGGTCACACACAACAAAGAGTTACCAATTCTGTACCTCTCCAGAAATGAGACACAATGCCTGTTGCGTGTTGATCTGAGTCGCACCAGACAATTCCGGTCACATACAATGAAGAGTTGCAAATTCTGTACCTTCCTCAAAATGAGGCGCAACATCTGGTGCACGTTGATATGAGTCACACCAGACAGTTCTGGTCAAACACAACAAAGAGTTACCAATTCCGTATCTCCCTGGAAAGGAGACACAATGTCTGGAGCGCGTTGAACTGATATGCATCAGACAATTCTGGTCACAAACAACGAAGAGTTACAAAGTCTGTATCTCCCTTAAAATGAGCAGCAACATCGGGTACACGTTGATCTGTATCACACCAGGCAATTCTGGTTACACACAGCGAAGAGTTGCAACTTCCGTACCTCCCTTGAAATGAGGCACAATGTCCGGTGTGCGTTCATCTAAGTTGCACAAGACAATTCCGTCACACACACATACAAGCCAAAGGCACAAGTTCAGCAGTGCCGCACTAGGTAGAATGAGGCACTACTATGGGTACACCTTGACCTCCAAGTGTCACAACCTGTGAATCGGAAACTACATGCAATGAGTATGCAGTCAGCATGTGGTACAAAAGAAATGAAACTCGATCAAAGAAGCGGGCCATGCGGGGTCCCGCAACCAGTGAATCCGCTCACCACTAACGAGACGCTTACTTATGCTCAGGCCCCACGATGGAGTGACCAAACTCCTTAGATGTGGGCAGTACTTTCGGGGCTCCACACCAGGCAATCCAGTCTCCAGACACAATACGCTCACACCGCGCTACCAGTTGGGGTCCAGCAGACGATGTAGGCACGTAAGAAGGCACTGCTCTCCAGGTGTCACAGGTAAATGTAGTTGGTCCCTCGCGGGAGCTCTTTGATGTCCCTAAGACCTCCACAAGAGAACAGGTGGCAAGCCAACAGGCCCTTGGAGAGCACACTTCAGGGTGTCAGCAGCAGGCAGTCAGCCCAGGCAGTAATTCTTCTTATGCATAACAGATTCCTCTGGCAGTGTGCACCACACAGTTCTAGGTTCTCTGGTCCCAAGCCCCGACAAGTGTATCTCTGCCCTGCTGAAGTATGGCACCATTAGTTATATTGTAGTGTGCCTTTGAGGTTACAGGTGGTTCAGAGGGTTTCCCTTTGAACCACAGACGTCGCCCCTAAATTTCAGTCCTGTCTGCCATGGGGCCATAGAATGCAGATCTTAATCATTAGTGGGCCCATGATCTGTCTCCCAGAAGCCAAGTGCCAAAAACCTTTCTTCCAATCTATCCAGTTAAGCCCTCAAATGGCAGAGGTCTGTTGTTCCAGTTGCATGGCCAATGTTTATATCTGTTTCTAGGGAATGCACAGATGCGCACCCCCAGCTTCCAATGTGGACTAGAGTCAAACTAAAAGGCACACAAAGAGTTTTAGAGTAGAGAAATGCCAATATCTAAATGTGGCATTACTAAGCTAATATTGACAAATCCCTCTTTACCACAGGAGACGGTCTGTCATTGTAAATCCAATGATAGGAAAGATTATTAGGCTGCTCCACTGTAAGCCACTATTGCGGCTTGAAGTAATCTCAGCCACATGAGAACCAGTCAAGCTGCGAGCGAAGATGATGTCCGGATACACATCCGAAATACAGAAACCATTGACACGGGATTACCTCGAGACTGATGTCCTATATGAACTGCAAGTAACAGCTTCCGTTAATAACCATTAGGCAAGACTAGGCGGCTGCCTAGGGCGGCAAAAGGGGGAGGGCGCCAAAAACATGAGTTTGGGAATATCTAATGCATTAATTCTTCTAGCCTGGATGACAGGGGGAGAGAGTGATGGTAGTAAAAGGGAGAGGGCGGCATTTTTCATTTCTCGCCTAGGGTGGCAAAACACCTTGAAACGGCCCTGAAGAGAGGGAAAGAATGATAAAAAAATCTGAGCTGGATAGGGAAGGATGAGGGGAAGCAATGGACGAACTAGGGGTGGGAGAGCACTAACTGCAAGTGCAGAGGGAGGATGTGAGAGGGGGGATAGTATATAGGTGATAGGGAGAGAGCAAGAAGACAAATGCACTTCTGTGACGTGGTAAAAGCAAAAGTAAAAAATAGTTCCCTGAATAATAGCAGTGGAAGGAAGTTATCCAGTCAAAAGGATACCAAGGAACCTATGTTCTAGTGAAGGAACAAACACAAGAAGAGGAAGGAAAGTGGCATAATAATTAGCAAGCAATTGTAGAGGACCAGAAAGCCAACCCATGATAAGTACAAGATTGACCCACCCATAGCCTTCTGTAAATACTGGAATTTCCCACAATAGGCACAATACGTCTTTTGATAACAAAATAGTTTGAGGGCGAGACTTAGAAAGACTACATGTAAAAAGAATGCAGAGAGAAATGCAGGGCATGGTGAGCTACTCAGTCACCACGGGCCTGGTGCAACTGGAGGCCACTGTGGTAGTCACACTAGAAGTCCCCTACTAGTGGTGGGCAGATGGGACTCAGCACTGGCGGGCTGTCAGCCCACCCACAAAATGGCCATCTTTGGTGTTGGGTATAATTTGTACCTTCTAATCAACCACCCTCAAAAAAATTATATTCTAAGAATGTTAGAATGTTGTTTTAACTGCACGGTGAAATCACTTGTCACTGACATTTGCAGTAATCTGAAGGCCGCGAGTTTAAATCCTAGTAAGGCAGACTCAGCTTTCCAGTCTTCCAAGGGCATTTAAAAATGGCAGAAGTGCAGTATGAATGGGTTTTTCTTTAGTCATTGCATTTTGCAGAACCTGTTTGGCTCACACTCTGACCCCAGCTGCCTTCCTGAGGCACCAAGCATTGGCAGTACTTATAGGAGACCTTCCGTGAATGTGCCCGTTTGACTCTTTGTGGCCTTGGTTTGGAGGTTGCTGGGAATTTTTGAAACAGGCCAAACTGGCAATTGTATCTATTTATAATAATTGAAATGTGCAGTGTAAAATACGCCATTTGAACCATTTCATTCATGATGTCCTCGAGGAGACATCCTGTCCTCTTCCCTGCACCCCTCGTTTCAGTCTGGACTCACTCCCACGTTCCAGTCCAGCTCTTAACTTTCCCTCCCACTTTTCAACTCCATCAGCTGCCAATGACCTCTAATAACCCCTAGAGGCAGAGAAGGCGCAGTAATCTAAGAGGATCATTCCTTTATTTTGGATGAATGAGTTTCGCAATTCATTTTTAAAATTAAGCTGTGAGGAACCATTTGTTTTGTGCAGTCACAGGGGCTGTGAAGCCCTCAAGACAGGGTGATCCTACAGGGGACAAGAAGGCCGGCAGACAACTTACCACACTTCACTCAAGCTTTTTGTAATGGTAAACTAACACAAGTGCTTGGTCAAACTGCATACTACTTCTCATTAATACGTGTCAATCTTAAAGAAGAAAACCATACATTGTCCCATGTGGTTTTGACACCTAAAGCGCTTTCCTGTATGAGCTTCTCGGAGTCTGAGAAGGACAAGAAAACTGTCATGCATCTCAGAGAGCAGGTTCTATTTCTGGATTTGTTTTTAATCTCGAAACTCTTTCCACTGCGCCCCCATGGAATCTAATGGTGTTTCCTTTTCCTCTCCACCTAGGAAATACAGTTAATCTTACATTTTGGGGAATAAAAAACAATTACATCTAGAGTTGGAACCTCCTTCGAAAATGTCTGACAGTGCCTACAAATGTACAAATTGATTGGTTGGTGTACAGTGTAGGTTGCATTACACATGGCTGCACAAAATAGGGTGTGAATCTGATGAGGTCAGAGTGTCTATTATTGAAAAAGACAACTCGATGACACCAAGGGACGCTCAGTCCTTTATGGTCTTCTGAAAATGATTCTCTATTTTATAATCCTTTTACTACGCATGCTGAGGCCTTTGTTGCCTCACAGAGATGTCTCATCAGCTCTGCACGCACTCAGCTGCAAACAGTCTAGACGAACTAACCATCACTCCCATTAAAAGGGCCCTAAGTTGCATTGTATTTCTGTGTTTGAAACAATGATGAAGAAACTCTGGGGTTTAGCACACCTCTATGCACAGTTAGAAGTTCCATCAAATTTCAGGAAACATTTATAACATACTCTGCAATCACTCAATGCAAAAAAAAATATTCATGCACATATGAAGGTGTGTTGTTGTGAGTGAATGGAAGGCTTTGGTTTCAATAAAATGTGAGCCAAGCGCGTCAGTGTTCTACAGCCAGGCATCCCGCCTCTTAATGTTACAGTCATTCAGAATGAGAATGGAACCAAACACAAGCTACATTTGACACCCTTCAAAAGGCAGATGTGCTGTTCGTTGATGAGCACCGAGCTACTCGGCGACCATGAGTCACAGCTCAGTGGGATCTCTGCCCAGTCGCATAAAGAGATTACCACTGCAGTCCCCTCCTGGCATATTGACCTGATGATCTATCATATGCATTCTTTATTGGTTTTGCACTAGGATTGCAAGTGGTGGGGCTGAAAATATACACCTACCTTCTCTCCCGCGCCTCGCTGCTCCACTGCTACCGGCACTCCAGTTCCCATGAGCACCGGCTCCAGTTCACCAGGCAATCCCAGCACTTCTCTTATACTATTAGTCCCAGCATGAGAGAAGCACTGGGATTGGATGGAGCGGGTCAGTTTCATGCTCCTGAGACCTGCCGATATCTCCAAGGAATAACGTGGGCGGCCGGCCAATCCGACATGAACACGTTCAGTGTCCACTTCCCAACGCGGCGGACTCCGCAAACTCAGTCAATAAAAAATATAATGATACTAAAAGTGTTTTATTATAATTTTATGTTTCATTTCCTGCCTTAAGCAGTGGGGTGACGCTCCTCCGCCACGGCAGAATGGCGGACGAGCCACACCTGACCGACAATGAAAGCATGACTAGGGTAACACATTCAAGAAACTATACAGCCTAATGCAGATGCTTAAACATTAGAGTATTGTCGATGCAGTCAAAAAGGATGTTTACCCAAGCAAGGTACGTTTAACAACTGACGTCAATGTTCATCTTATGGCGAGTGTCTTGCCCGAGTGTGGCCTCGGATATTTATGCAAATCTTTGAATGCAATGAAATGAGAATATAGGAAGTGTGCTTCCAGAGAAATGTTCCACCAGAAGAAACTTATAATGCAATACAAGGAGGCCGAGATGCAGGCCAAAACATTGGAGTAGAAATGACCAGTGTGGCAGAGGACGCGCTGAGTTGTATTATTGAAAATTAGAGATTATGCATACAAGCGAAGGCATTTAGAAGTATATAGTGAAGGAATTTAAATAAACCATTTGATTGTTAAGAAGCGGCAGCGCTGGATGCCTGGCTATTGTTAAATGCTGTAAGGTACGGCCAAGCATATTGATCGGGTTGTCCTGTCCCCCTCCTGGATCGATTCCTGTCTCATAGCTGGTCCATTGCTCAACAAAGTAATCAGTGCTTAGCCCGAAACCAGGATGAAACATGATTATGCGGCAGGAGAAGAAGCAGAGAGAAACCTGGGATGGAACACGTCCACCTGCATAGTCCTTGCTTCTGACATAATGAGGAGACGTTCTTGGTTTTAAAAAAAAGAGGTGGACACCGGGTATCAGAGTCAGTAACATACAGGGCCGAGGGCTCGGAGAGAAACTCTAAAGTTGTATGGATGAAATCGCTAATGCCCAGTGGCATATCAAGGGGGTGCGGTGCACCCCAGCTGGCACGAGTTTTCTGGGCGGCAGCCTTACCCCCGCCTCTTACCTGCAGCAGCGCGGGTGGCAAAAGCAAGAATGGGTCGCCTGCCCCCCTCCGCCCCGCTCTTACAGACACCAAGGGGCGGCACAGGCTGGGACCGCCACGGGCAGCAAAAGGCCTAACTACGCCACTGCTACTACCTTACATAGAACATAGATCCCGAAGACTCGAAATGAGCATACCAATGTCCAAGCACAATCAGAAAATGAATACAATATGGTGCAACACAACTATGTTTTAAATCAAATACAAAATGTTACCCACAAAATGGCATCGCAGCTGACACCTTACACTAAGAAATACAGGAATAGTTAGTATCAGGGCCGTACTGGGAACCGAAATCGGCCCTGACAAACTGCTCGACCGGACCCCTTGGGGGGCCTAGGGAGTTCAGCCGAACTGTTTGCAAGGGCCGGTTTTGGACGATTTTGTTACGGGGGGCCGATATTTCCGCTCCCTGGTAACAAAAACGGCCCCCCAGGGGCCCGAAACTGGCCCCTACCCTGGCGGGCCACCGGGGAAATGCCCGGTGTCCGCTACAGCCAGTCCGGCCCTGGTTAGTATCATAAATCAACTTTCTTGCAGTTAAGAATAGTTGAAAAACGTTGAATGCATAAGTTCAAAGAAACGAAATGCTGCTATACAAAGCAATGCCATGGATGGCAGTCATGAACGCCAGCGAATAGAAGTGGCCGCGTTGACAGGAGCCGGACGAGAAAAACAACTAAGCAAATAAACTTTCACTAGACGAACATGGCCAAATATATACGCTGTTCCCATCACAGATGAATGTGCTGTACATTCACACTAACCTCTCTGGCACGAGGCAACTTGTTAGGTTTCCCTTATGATTATGTGTAATAACAGAAAAAGAGTTTGGTAACACCACACCAACAGACCACAGGAACATTTATTGGCAGTGGCCTACAACAGTGTTTCCTTAGGACTGCAACAACTGGGGGGGGGGGAAAGGTACACAACACACTTGATAGAAGAAAAAAACATTGATCCTAACAGGCCCCTTGGCCTAGGGCTGGCAGAGAAGGGCAGCAACTGAGGGAAGCAAGGGGTGTGGTGTATACGTGGTGATTGCGTGTAGACTATTCTACAAAACCTATTCAAGGCCCTCTCCTATCTTTTTTGTCTTTTTCCTTTTTTACTCTCGTGTCACGCTGCTCTCTCGATTGGCCTCAACCCTCCTTCTATTTTTCAATATTGATTAGGATATGAGTAACTCACATCATTTTCGCTAGCGTAATTAATCACAAATGCCTCAAAAGTACGCGAGGTTTGTAATCCAGCATCTGGCACTATTTTCTTAGGGCAAAATGCACCCCACTTCCAAAATCGACACAATGATTTTGTGCTAAATGCAAAGAACATGAGCCGCTTGCACTCAATCAATCAGGGGGTTTATAGAGGGTCTCAAGGCGCTCCACTCTCTTAGTTCATTGTGCCTGTGCTCCAGTGGTAGAATTTTTGCACCAAACTATTTTTAATTACATGAGCAGCCGTAATTGCATAATTTTAGGGTAATTTCACGTCACATGTAACACAAAATTACGGAAATTACACAGATTACTCCAGCATAATTAACATTTTGCCCACGCACCTAATATTGACGTGCTTTTAGGTAAAGTCCACTGCAACAGAATGCAATAAATACAATGTAAAAAATATAAACATGGATTAAATGCAATATTAAAATTTTTGGGTACTGCATGAATCTCAACAAAGAATGTTGTAAAATCTTTAAAAAGTTGTACTCAAAATCATGACAGGGATGGATGAGTACATAATCCAAGATTTGGGAATACAGGAAGTTAACAACACACATCTCCTCGAGGCCATGTCTGAGCACTTCATTGCAGACAGCTGTGCAGAAATCCACCTTTGCAGCAACATAGTGTATCCTGCACGCTTCAAACGTCTGCGGCATAGAGGCAGATCCTTGCCAATCCAGGCTCCTGACTCTGGAATGCTTTGAACCCCCACCTTCAGGCCACACTGATATGCACTTCCAAAACCTGGTGGAAACTGAGCTCTTCAAACCTGCCTACAACTGACGGCAAACACAAAATGGGCTACTCCGAGCCAGATTGAAATTGTGCCGACGTTTCATTAGTTCTTTCTTTATTTGCTTTACTCACTTTTCCTATTTACACAATATGAGTGAAACCTTAAACAGTAATACTTATTTGGAGAATGGTACCAAGTAGGAGTAAGGCAAGTTCTGGTTGTAAACCAAGACTTTTCACAGCAGTTTATGCCACTAGACATCACGTAGTGGAATCAGATGTGGTCCAGAGAGGGACCTTTGAGCAAGCGAGGCAGCTCCGGACAGAAATAATGAGAGCCGTCTGCGAAGTGATAGACACCCGCGGCGGCCTTTCCAAGAGGGCGGATTTGCGTCACCCACTGCTGCAAGTGCAGTCAAATGACAAATACAATGGTAATAAAATGAATGTATTGCCTTTTTATTTTACTCTGCTCCCAGCCCGTGTTTGAGGGTGGGGCGGGCCACTGCCGCCGACTGGCAGCGGGGGAGTGGTGCTTACTCCATGTTAGCGTGCGCACGTCTCTTTGGCTGGCTGTCTTGTGACAGCCAGTCTGACATGCACCCTAAACCTCCCCAACCCAAGCTGTCTGGACAGCTGGGTGGAGAGCAGGCACAGGCCCCCGGTGCCTGAAGGAGCGTTGAGCCAGCCCGCTCCAACCAATCCTGGTGCTGCTCTCATGCAGCTCAAAATTATCAGCAGCATGACAGCAGTGTCTGGATTGGTCAGGGGAACTGGTTCAGAATACTGCCACCAGACCAGAAGCACAAGGACCGGAGGAGGCGAGCCAGTGCATAGTGGTGGGTTAGTACATATTTTATTTTCATATTTATGATCCACTGACAGCCACTGCCTTCAGCCTCAACACCAGAGCCTGGGAGGCCTTGGGACTTAGTCATGGTTCGTTATAAACACTGTTTATAATGAGCCATGATTTAGCGTTGATCTTAAAGGCATTGCTGGTCAGTGGGTCAAATAGCTGATTGGCTTACCCCACCAATTATTTATGGTACCTGCTACCACTGATAGTCATTAATACTGGGAAGGGTGTTCAGGGTTGGGCGACTGGGGAGGTCTTGTGGCTGTGTATGGGGTTGGGGTGAGGAAACCTATATTGCTAAGGGGGGGGGTGTTGCTGTGTAAAGGGAGATGGTTTGAGTGCAAGGAGGGGTGCCGAGCCAGGTACTCCTTTAAAGACAAGGTTGAGTAACGTGAACAAACCTATATTTTGAACTGGGAGCTATCCTGCCTAGTGATGCAAAGTGATTTGGTGACATTTGGAAATATAAACTAAATGCAAATGGTAAAACTGAGGACTCTCTCAAGAGTGAGGGTTAATGTGGGAGGCTGTTGTGGAGACTGTAGTCCAAATTCAGTTTGCTGAGTACCAGTGACCTGACCAAGGTCATGGCTGATTGCAACAATAGGTGGATATAGAGATGGTAAATAGTAAGGCTGATAAAGCCGGGAGAGTTAGTGCTTGAGGGGGTATAGCAGGGCTATTAGAGTGGATTTTGAGGTTCTTGGCTGAAAGGGTGTGGTGAGAGTTAAACAAGCACTGGCATAGCCAACAGGCAAAGCTTGCATTTTAAGTGTTGAATGCTTTAGAAAACAAAAATGATGGATTCTGGAAATGCCTTTAGTATAATGCATCCCCAAGAAACATAATTGAATGTTTGATGATTGTCATGTAAAATAGTCCTTCATGAATTGAAATACAAGCACTCAATAAGAAACAAAATAATACACTAATTAGTTAATAGCATCAGGTAGGATGCTAATACATTTGGCATTGGAGCCCCACCCCACTTTGACTAGATTTTAAAGCCAGTGGCGGCCTTGGAGAATTTGAGATTGGTGAGGCATAAGAACAATGAATGCAACTTTGGACACAAGTGAGGCTGTAGGTTTATGAAGGGGGTTGGGGAGTTCTCCATGAGATAACATTTTTAAAAGCTGGTGTATTTTTGTGCAATTTTCAGTACTATTTTTATGATAAATGGACCAAAAATGCAGTTCTTATAGGCATGTATAAAGGAAAACTCATAAAATATTTTATAGACTATCTAGTTTGCCAAGCAAGTCTGAACTCCGAAGGGGCATAGGGAACCAGACAAGACTGCTTGGGCTGTCTCCTTTGCAATAGAAAACACATAAACATCCACAAAGAAACACACTTGGCCCTGACTGCTCCCCCTTAGCAAGTTTTAGCCTAGCCCCATGTTAAGTTAAGAGGCGGCATGTGAAGTGACTCTTGGGAGCGGGCACTAAACATGCCACAGGAACTGGTACCGTACCTGCTGAGTGCCAGGGCCCCTGCTTGCTTCCTCTGTGGCCTCCTGGAGAGTTTCCTCAGCACCTCTTGGATCCCTGGTCTTTTCATGCAAGAAGGTGGGGCATAACTGCCTAAGTTGCGAATGCTAAGTCAGTACATAAAGAGAGAGGAAGTGAAAGAATGAAAAGAGAAGAGAGGGAATAAGATTTCAGAAGAGGTAAGTGAGAAAAAAGATACAAAAGGAAGGAGAAGGGAGAGAGCAAGGGAGGAAAGAGAGAACAGGAGAGCGAATTAGACACTCGTTTGTGCTAGTTTTAAATCCTTGTTTGCTGGGTAGTATGGTTGGAAGGTTTGCATAATTGTTTTAGTTTTTTTTTGCATATTATGCATTAGTTGTTTTTTGTGTTTTAGCTGATAAGAGGAATTCAGTTTCAACCTGTTTCAAGCTACAGCCAGGGCCGGACTGGCTGTAGCGGGCACCGGGCAATCCCCAGGTGGGTCGCACGGGCGGGGTCGCTTTTGGGCCCCTGGGGGCCGTTTTTGTTACAGGGCCGTTTTTGCATCATAGCTGCAAAAACGGCCCTGTAACAAAATCGGCCAAAAACCGGCCCTAGCAAAGAGCTCCGTGGCTCCCGCAACCCCCTGGGGGGCCGCACGAGCACTTTGCCAGGGCCGGTTTTGGTTTCCAGTCTGGCCCTGGCTACAACTATCAGGTGGCCTCTTTCTATGTATGACCCCTTTAACCTCTTCTGGCTCAGTAGCCAAAAACACTTTGCATCTTGGGACTTGTAGTCTCAGATTCCCATCCAGAGTACTGGCTGAAAGCTATACAATACAGTTTTTCTTTTTTACTAAAAGGCGAAGACAGCTCTGGAGCTAGGACTTTATCCATATGCAAATGTTGTACTCAGAGCTTTAAGTAGGCCGGGCCCCTCTCAGTTTCAGACCCAATAGTAATTAAAAACGAACACTGAAGTAGGTCCTTATCCAACCCTATATTCATGTCCTTTAAGTTACTTACAAAAACGCTGATCAATTTCATAACAATTAATGTAGAAAACGTTAAGGTATTCTGTGTAAGTGATTTAGTTTCTGTTTATATTTCATATATTCTAGTTAATCTTGCATTCCTTAAGTGTGTTTGCTATTTCCAGGATACTATGTTTCTCTTTTTTGTGTAGCATATTTCTCTTGTATAGTGCATACTTTGAACTGAGTCGCCTCCAGGTATTTATAAAGGCCACGATTGAGCTCTTTGGACTTCAGACTGAAGGCAGTGTGAGTTCTCCCTGTGACCATCAATGGGTCAAACACGTGTCCATGACACGTGACATGGTCAGCCAATCCTTGGCCTCTCCGGAGAGCGAACAGAGCAATGATCACATATTCTGATTGTAATTGGTATTCTCTGTAAATACGTGTGAAAGAAGAACATAGTTGTGAAAATGTTGAGAAGGCAAAAGCAAAAGAAGAGCAGTGCCTACGGGCGAGCGGGCGCGCTGTGTGTTGGGTGGTGAGTTGAAGGAGATGTGAGGCAGTGCAATCAGCGGAGAGTGAAAAGAGGGTGTTGCAGAAGGAAGAGATGAGGTTTTCGTCATGTAGATGGACGAAAGAAATATGGAGAGAATAAGGGGATACATGTCTCACACAGAATAAACATAGCTGGAGTGCATGGGGTGCTCTGCAGTCCATTGCCCCTTTCATACCTCTCAATAAGGTTTATTTCAGTGTTTCACAAATTAAGAGTTCAAACATTTACAATATTATTAATTATTTACAAGAAAAACGTTGTTATGCATTTATCTAAAAGGCCTAAAAACTACAGACAAAACCAGAACGCTCAGAGAGGTACCAAAGCACCAATCGGGTTTGCACACTATGGGAGTCATAGAAATGTAGTTCACGTGTTTAAGCAAGAGCCTCATTACATGGGCCACGACACTTTGTAGCGAACCCCTTTTCCCCACGTTTTGTATCCCACTTAAAGCACTGGTTGGACATGATGTGTGTCCAGAAGTTACCCTCGCCCACATTCTGTACCTTCTTTAAAAGGTTAGAATGTTGACAGAGTGCAGTGGGGGGGTGGGAGGGGATGGGGGTGGGGGGAGGGGGGGGGGGAATTGGGCAGGAAAACGCTTTCATCCCAGTCAGATAATGAAAATACAGAGCAGGGCGCGCTTGCAGGCGGCGGCCCTGCATTAATTGCGCTAAGCTTATCTGCACACCCCACCGATGAACCTACCTGTCGCCGGGAGCAGTGCGCCATGAAGTTCTCTGACATCGCTCAGACCTGTGCCGATAAAGGCGTCTTGGCGCTCCCCCCTGGAGCACGGCCTGCTCTGCCTCAAATTCTCAGTCTATGCATGTGATATTTAGGAGCTGTTCAAAATTTACCCCAGAGCTCATTCGCAGATTACCTTCAAGGCAGGTCGGACAAGGGAAAGAAAACCCAAGTATCCCTTCTCAAAACAAGATATGGCTTTTTTAGTTGCAGTCTCGGTTTTTTTTTCAATTTGTGGGAAGGCTTTCAAGTTTTCAATTACTTTTTTCCTGTAAGTTGTTTGAGCTGTATGAAAACATGGGAATTCATTAATTCTGACAGAGGAAGGAATGGAAAACCTAACGTGTGGGACTGTGACATCAGGCATTAGAGAGCATTAGACACCCTTTTTAGGTCTCGCCTGACCCAGCGCATGCGCTGGTCTGGCAAGACATTTTGTGAGGGCTCCAAAAAGTGCTACCAGGCCAGCCTAGAGCTACAGTGCATGTGCGCGGGCGCGCGCATCGCGCTTCACCGCGATTACTTTCACTTTCGCGGCTGCGAGGCCGCTTTGATGTTCTGCCGCTTTGATGTTCTCCGTGAGGCTTCAATAGATTGCAGCAGTTAAAACAAGCATTGGCATAGCCAATAGGTCTCGCTTTTGGGACCTTATAAGTGTTTAGTTATGCGACTGTTGCATGGCTAAACACTTATAAGGTCCCAAAGGCGAGACCTATTGGCTATGCCAATGCTTGTTTGTGCTTGCTTTGCATCCGGGTTTGCTGGCTGTTAGACAGCAAACTAGAATGTAAAACAAGCACATAAAAGAGAGAAAGAGAAACAGGAGGAGAGTCAGATAAAGAGGCGAGACGGACTAAACTAACTTTTTAAGTCCTGTCCTCCGCTCCGTTCGGTTTGGTGTTGTATACAGAGGTAATGCCCACCAGCAGTCAGTTCCACAAGCTTCTTAAAGGCTCTAAACACAATACATGAGGCACAGACGCATGCGCAGTGTATTCTGTCTACAGCAAGTGACCCTCCCTTTCCGAAGTCGTCACTGGGTTGGGTGGGGTCAGTTATGTTTCCTGACCACACCCCATCCTGTGACAACTTGGGAAAGGAACGGGTGGTGAGAGACAGCTTTGAAACTTACAAGCAGTCCCGAGAAGTTCAGGGCTGATCCTGTACGCGGCCGGGGCTGCTTCAAACATATGACATTGCATCGCGTCATAACTAGGCGGTCCCTGGGGATCCCAAGTGTTGCAGACCTGGACTGGCATGATGTCAGCCTGTAGCCTGCTTAAAATGTTAACTCTGCAAATATATATAACTTGCTCATGCGATAGCGTCCAGAGTATTGATAGAGTGGCGGGGCGGGGCGGGGTGGGGGACAGACAGATGAGACAATAAAATTAATTTAAAAAACACCGGCCGCATTGCACCCCTCTCTTCTGCAGGCCCAGGCTCCCAATGTGCACTGCGGCTAATCCTGACGCTGCTTTCATGCTGCTGAAAGCAGCCTCAGGATTGGCCTGTGCACCGATGATTTGCACTCCCAGTTAGACTGGGAGCCTGTGCCTGCTCTCTCCAACCCGGCAACATACCTGGGTCTGGAGAGAGCTTCAGTGCGCATGACGGTTTGGCAGGCCTGAGATGGCCGGGCACACGGTAATGCGCCCTGAATAGCAGTGAATACCACTTGTCCACGAGCCTGTCATCATCCTGACATTAGCTTTTTATTTGAATTGTTTTTAGCTGCGGGCAGGTGGGGTGACGCCCCTCTGCCATAGCGGAGGAGCCACAGCTGGGCACATGCGCACCAGAGCATGTGACTAAGGAAAGCTGCCTGACATCCATTTCGGCAAGCATCATTCCAGGTAGGCAAAGGCACTGTAAATATATGGCTGCCCACCATCAGGAACCACCCCTGTTTAAAGCACTAGTAACAACTGCAGACCTAAATTAGATGAAGATTAGAAGATTAGAACTAAGCAAATAAAACAATGAACTACCATAAACACTGTATGCAAAGTATTTATCTATTTTGGTGTTTTATTGAGTACATTCCTTCTTCCTGCAACAATGCGTACGTCTGACGTAAGCTAAAACCTTCCAACAGCTTCTTTCATGTGGCAGGGCGGGCTGAAACCCACTGCTGGATGGCCAGCATCTTCTCTCCATGATGCCGTCACGCTGAAAATCTGGTGTTCGTAGCTGAGCTGCTTAAAACTAGTAGCTGGTGTTTATTCTTTCTATCTAAGTGCTGAGGGAACACCATTCCACCAGAGTGCATCAGTGTGTGTTCACAGCCTACAGCCGGGATAAACTGTGCCCAAAATAGACGCATCCATTGCACTCTTGAAACATGCAGCCACCTTCAAGATGCAACGGGTGATGCTGACGGCACCAGACAGGGCTCGTCAACAGAGATAGGATGCTGGCGCGCAACAGCAGAAGCAGCAAGGGTGGGTTGTGCCTTCGACTGCGAAATTTACAAATCAGTATTTTTTGGGGGGGGGGCGGGGGAAGGGTGAGAAGCCATCAATGTTTATAGGATACATATAAAAGGTCCACTTTAGTGATCGTACACTATCCTTCATGCGTAGTTCTAGTCAACTTTAGATCCAATCAGAGCATCAAGGTATTTGATTTTGAAGTGAGACACAGAAATACTTAATGGAGTGAGACTTAGTAGTCAATAGTAATGACCTACTACCTCTTGAACTTACCATTCCTGCTATTTTGCAAAGCTACATTTGCATAAATGTTCTATAAACACTTGGAACCACAGCAGGAAATATCGAAAAAAGACATCAGATGTCTGTACCGCGATTTAAAGTCCTCACTGTGAAACAGAGCTTCTTAGAAAGGCTATTAAGACCTCTGACCATCAGTCTTAAATGAAACGTGAACCACACCACAGCTGTTTCTCACTGCCAGTGCCTATGTTAGGTCAGTATGGGCAGAAGAAATGTCTGTATTGATCAGCTTGGTGTCATCGATGATATCGCCCAAGCACCAGAGTGAAGACAGACAGAGACTATTCGTATATTAAGGTTGAACAGACTGTTGCTCCTGGGATAAAAAGTACAGAGAGGAATGCAAGCTGTTGCAGCCTTCACAGTGAGAAGATACATGCATAAACAAATGTCATATGAGCAATCACTCCTCTTCATAAATTGCTACACATTGATCAGCAAAGAAAGGCTGGGTATACCACACAGTAGCCAGTGAGCATTCACTTTCAACCCACCCAGCAATCCCCCAGCACACCTACACGGCTGCTCATGAATTCAAGTTTAGTTGTTGGGGCGGTGTGGTTAATGATGAGGACCGCATATAGAATGAAATACGAGGGACGTAGAGATAAGATAGGAAATTATGTATCTGCTTTTCATACGATAGCTGATCTTATTACAGAAACTGATAGACATTGGAATTCAGGATTCCGCCCTCTCCTGGTTCTCATACTTTTTGCAGGATTGTACTTGTCAGGTTGTCTTTAAACCACAAGTCATTTACACTCTCCCTTCCATGTGGTGTGTCGCAGACTCTTCACTGAGCCCTAAACTTCTTAACATTTATGTTAGACTCTTGCCTGATCTAGTTGAGGGCCGCGGCCTCTCACTTTTTGTGTATGCTGATTATACTCAAATCATCGTAACGCTCAATAAAGAGAACGGGGACAGCCAACCAATCTTCCCCTCTGCCTCGCAGAAGTTTTATGATGGATGAGGGTTAGTTTTCATAAGTTGAATGGTGACAAGACGGAGGTGTTGGTGGTGGGAAATCAGCCCCAACTCTAGGACCCTACTTGGTGGCCCGCTGTTCTTGGGCCACTGACCCACTCCTTGTAAAGCAGTCAAGAGCCTTGGCTTCTGGCTGGACTAACGGCTTTTCATGGATGTTCAAATTTCTAAATTTGAGTCCTATTGTTTTTGGTTACTTAAAAATCAGAAGAAAATTCTCTGGATCCTCCCTATCGCTGCGCAGAAAAGGGTGTTTCAGGCTTTGATCATATCCAGGCTAGACTACGGCAATGAGCTTTATTTAAGTGCTCCTAAAAAATTATTAACAAGACTTCAGATTGTACAAAATTCTGTGGCACAGTTTACCATGTCCCTCGGCATTTCTCTGTTGCTGCTTAGCTTTGTTCTCTTCATTGGCCGACATTAGAGAAGCACATGCATGTTAAGCGTTATGCTTCATGCACAGGGCTTTGAACGGTGGTGGCCCTTCTAACCTCAGAGTATTGGTGCATTGGTATTCTCCTAAGGGGCCCTTTCGCTCTGTAAATCAGCTCTTAATGATTATGCCCAGTTTCAAATGTGTAAGACAGGGAGGTGGGGCTTGTGCTGTTCTTGGTCCTAAGTTATGGAACTCTCTCCCTTTAAAAATCCGAGCTTGCATCTTTCTTCTCGATTTCCATAGATTGCTGAAAACCTGCTTCATTTAGGATATTGCTGTCCCTTCCTTCATTTTAGTACTGGGAAACTCTCTTTGAGTAGCCTCACGCTTTAGAAATTTACTGATTGATTGATTGATTAAAGGGTCATTTAAAAAATAATGTTATTGAATTAGTGACAGCATCTACTAATCATTAAATTGACAAGAAGATGCTGCTACTAATCGAATACCGTTATATATTTTGATCTTTTTTATTGAATCATAAATAGAGGCAAACTGTTTTTTTCTTTTATTTACGTCTACTTGTTTGAAAACTACCCTACCATACATAGTGGAGTGCACTGTAGAAGGAGAATGAGAGAGTAACACTTCTTAGAGGGATAAAATGGTGCACGAGAGAAGAGCATGTCCAGAAATATTTTATGGGGAAAGTATTTTCAGCAGGACAGAGTGATCAAAGGTAGTGGAAGCTGCTAAGAGACTGAGATATAGTGTACAGGAATGATTAAACCAACAGGATCAATGAGTTGTGGAAAATCCAGTTTAAACTGGAAAGATGCTAATAAAAGAGAAATTGAAAGAAAATGATTTAGAAACCCAAATGTGTGTTTCACAAAACCTGTACATGACCAGCAGGCAAGAGAAATAATGCAATGGAATTAGTTGAAAAGAATAGTGAAGAGATGGAATAGATGAAGGTAGAAAGAGTGAGGTCAGTGGCGGTGGTGGTAAGTGTGATTTTGGTAATAAATGTAGGTATAAAAACTGGGGAAACTGATCAGAGTGATGGCCTCGGAAGGTGTGCTGTGAGCAGTGTGATGGTATTGAAGGTCTGTGAAGGTGAGGGGTGGTAAGATTCTCCAGAAAAAGAACAATAGATCAATTTTGGAAGTGAAATAGCAGTGTTGTTGACACTGAACGGACAGTTAGTTGGAGAAGGTAAGAGCCTGGTTGAAAATGAGGGATTTGTGTTACGAATGAGACTGTTCCATTCTGATTAGAGGGTGGGGTTTTGTGTTAGACAGGCAGAGAGGCAATTGAAGGAGGAATAGAGATGGAAAAGTAGAGAGCCAGAGTAAGTGAATAAGAGTGAATAGGAGAAAAGTGTGATTGTATGAAATTTAGAGGAGTGAACATGGAAGTATAGGAGGAGAACAAAAGTCAAGACAACCCTATCCATGAAAGGGGAAAACAGGACTGGGAAATGTGAACACCTTTCAGAGCCACGCAGGGTACAATATCGCCAAAACACAGGTCTTACCTCCATTTCCACAGCAGCCTAATAAGTTCTTTCAGCAAATTTTTATTTTCATCTACTCAGACCCATGTCACCAAATCCATCCATTATTGTGAAATCTCTCTCTTTTTACAAAGTGAGCACTTTACTCCCCACTTCTAATTTCCAAGCCTAACTTTTAATTGCATAGGTAAGAATCGTTATTTACCTGCTCAGCCAGCACGGTGGTTAAGAGAGTTAAACACTCGCTGTGGATATTTGCCGCCTTTGCAGATGTTAAAGAACTGCTCTTGCATTGCTGTGTTGAACCTGAACTTAAAATATGATCACTTGAGACTCAGAGTGAAGTCGCTTTAATTTTTGGCCTAATTGCATTCTTAACATTATTTTATATGCCTAGATGGAAATAATATCTAATATCTCACAAGCACATTTGATATCTAATATCTCAGAGGCACATTTGATATCTAATATCTCACAAGCACATTTAAATATGCATGCACCACACACTGAATGAATGCATGAATGGGTTTCCCTATTCTTAGTGGATAGCCACTTAACTTATCTGAATACAATGTACACCATAGGTTATACTACTATATTCCTTAGACTGCCCCATTATGTATGTCCCATAAAACAAACATATCCCACATATCTCACAAATAATGGCATCAATAACACCACAACCAGAAAACAACCAGTATGACAAGCAATGTCCGTAACCATGACAATCTTAGTAGCAATATGGGAAACATCCCTTTAAGCCGAATCCATGAAATTTAATCAGTCAACTATGGAAATGTGCGCAAACGCCACATGTTGCTTGAGAAGTATAACACAAACTGCTTGACAATGAGCGGACACAGCATATTCCCTCTGTAATCTAATACTTGCATAAATCCCTTACACTTGTTCCCCACAGACTAGCATGCTACCCATTTGCAAAGAATTAGAAAAAGTGAGGAACTCTCTCGCTCTCAAAGTAGGATCCCTATTTTACTACTAACCATGATAATGTTGAAAACTGGTCTCTCTATATTGTCCACTAAATGCCTGTGGAAATGAAGTGCAAGCTGAGTGTCTCCGGAAGAGATTTGACAAGCATGGCCATCACGTTTGCAACGGGGAAGATACTTTTTAAAAAGGAGGGTAAGGGCGAAGAGCCTGACCACAGAGTGGGCTTCTACCCTATCAGATATGCCATCGCCCATTTCAATGTACTGCCATCGCTTGGACAAGCTGATGGTTTTCTCATCTAATAGGGGAACTCAAATTAAGGCAATTAACCAGAACATTGCATTCTATCTTGCTACAGCTAGCAAAGGAAGTCTCATAGGACCAAGTCTCTTTTGCCGCCCTGAACCCAGTAAGTCAACAGAAGTTGTGTTTTCTGCCCCCATCATTGGTCTGTCACTGACAGTTGCCTGTTCTTATTGCTTGCAAGAGCACCTGCAGTTGCCTCGTGGTCAGCCCTCATCAAACGCAGGAAAAGGTACTTTTGACAAAATAGTGCAATTTACGACATCCTTTAGAAATTGATGACGAGTCCCCTAAATTCCCAGAGCGATGCAGGCTCTTTCCGTCTTCAGAGAAAGCATGGCCTCTGTTCTCACTGATGTCGTTGTCTCTGGATATGAGCGTTCCATGGTGGGAGGGCGTTATCCAGGAGATGTGCAGATAGCCCGAACTAGTGGACGCAGATCGGCGCCATATGAGCGATGACACATCCCGAGCAGGACCTGGCAGCTGAATAACCATATGAGGTGTTAAGCATTTATTTATACATTTTTACACAGCGCGAACATGACCCTAGAGGATATCAGAGCGCTTTACATGGGAGGAAAGCTGATTTGATTACAAAGGTATCAGGTCGAAGACATCTCATTTTTAGGTACTGAGTGAACATTTGCTGCTGCAGCAGACACTATTTACAAACAAACAATGGTCCTCAAATGGTTTAAGGAGTAAAGGGAATAAATATAGTACAGAATCGAAACTATATTGCTCCGAAGGGTAATCCGTCCGGCAAAAGGCTCGGGAGTACGGGTGTAGACGGAGGAGCTGAATTTAAGAGTAACCGGGCAATTCAAATAAGTTGCTCCGATGGGTAATCCGTGGCAATACACGTGATCAAGTCGCGTCCTCAGGTGGCAGCAGACACTTCCATTTCCACACCACTGCTTCAGATTCAAGGTGCAGTTAGCTCTTCATCACAAGGAGAGAGAAGAACATATCTTATCACTTAGAAGCTGTGACCTAAATGGTCTGCTGCAGGGAAAAGTCAGGGAAATACCCAGGAGCCTAACACGTGGTAATTCTTGTTTTGTTTCATCATTGCTTTTGTAAAGCTTTATTGTTAGGGCAGCTGCTGGGCCTTCGCCAATTTTGAAAAAAAATGAGTAAAAGTAAAAATGTTTTTGGGGTCAAAAAGCACACATTTCCATAGCAGCATTAAGGGAATTACTTTGTGTGTAGATGTGCTCATTTTGGAAGAGCAGAATGCCCTCAGTCACAGACAGGTAAGCAAGTGTCTGAAGGGGGCGGACCCATCACCCTATGCTGCCTGTCATGGCAGACAGAGCTAAAATGTTAATGACACAACAACCAATCAAAGGATGACAAGAGATGACTGGAAGCCTCTATTAGTGTGTATAATTATACATCATTTTAGTGAAATCAGAAGGTCTTGGCTAGCTCAGGACATATAAATATGGAGCACGGAAGTCTGATTTGCAGTGTAAACTTGTGAGGAGCCGCATGAAAAGCGTGATGTGGGGGTGCCTGAGATGTCTCCCACCTATGTGATAACTACTCAGCAATAAATGTGCGACCCACAAAAACATTTGAGCTCTACTTACAGTGTGGTCCTGGATATGTATTCAAATGACCAACGACTGCATGATACTCTGGGAGCTGCCTTTGGTATGAATTCTGAATTCAATTAATTCAAACTATTTAAAAATTAAAAAAATGCCTTCCGCCAGGCTGCACGGGGTAAAACCTCAATTAAAGAATCGAGAAAGCACAGAAAGGACTACAGTTGTTTTAATAGTCACATTTTGTACATTACTCCCGGGTTGGTGGTGTGTCGTTAAGTGCCAAGAGGAAAGTCTTGTTGCATTACTCCCAAAGTAACTGCAATAGGTAGAAAAGAGAGGAACCCCGCCATTTCCAATGCACCAAACTCTATGACTGACACGTTGTCTCTGCTGTCAGCAAGACATTTGTAGAGTTTTTGTCTCTCCGAAATGGCAAAGCTAGCCATTTTGTCTACACTCAGTACAGTGCTTGGCCAAATGCGTCCCTAGTGATTTATTTCTTAAGGACAGCGGGAGGGCATGACTGGAATTATTGTGGAAAACAGAGTAGACTTTACAGATTCAGACGTCATCACGCTCTTTGCAGTCTCTTCAGAAGTAACTTAAGGAGCTGATCATACCCCGGAATCGATATGAAGTCACGGCTGAAACTAGTGTTTTTGCACAGACAGTTAACATTGAGTACTGTTGGTCGGAGTTCCACCTGCTGAGACATGAAATGTTTCTCATAGCAAACATTATGTATTCATGTATGAGTTATTATGCTGTGTTTTGTCAGAATGACCCCAATGCTTCAAGTGATTAGTGTCCAGGCACCTCGTACGTAAACATCTGCACCACCCGGGGTATCACCAGCAGTAGGGCGTGTGGGTATTCTAATCATACTTTTGTGTGGTATTAAGAGGAAATAGGGCACTGATTATTGGAATTAGGGCAAGGTTAAAATACTAAGTGAAAAAAATATTCCAGTGGTGCCTTCGCATGACTGCGTTTCTTAATTAGCTGCAGGGTGCACTGTGGTTGTTCCTGCGAATGATCAACATAGCTACTGTTTTTTTAAGAGGGACGAGGTTTAGAAAAGTATAAGGCATGACTGCTCAATCCAGGCAAGTGAGATCAAATAGAGCAGTGCATCTGGCTGCTTAGCATCCTATATGGGATGCTGGATTTTAGGTTTAAGAAGCAGCATTTAGGGAGATCATGTGCCGATATCAATGTTGCTCACTTCCTATTAAGCCTTTGCAGCTGTTAATTGCCTTTTACGTCATTATGTGGTGTCAAATTTGGCTTTGACTCATAACTTCAAGACAGAGGTGCATGACAAGATGGTGTTTTAAGTGATTCCATAAACAAAGAGGTGAGGCACAGTCCTGATTCTAAAGGAAGACCATAAAGCCACAAAAGAGAGCCACAAAAGAGAAAAACAGGCATCGAGAAAAAGGGCATTTACAACCAAAATGGGATGATGGGATAAAAATGGGATCATGTCGATCATACCAAAGGAAAGCAAAATGAACCAGTTTGTTTGCATTTACAATCTGGTTCAGCACAAAGTCTAAAAGCTGTTACAGTTCAGTGAGAATCGAGCTCCCCTGCTAACACTGTAAAGGTGTTATTCCCTGTTGACGGAAAGGTTTCTCTCTCTGCCAAAGGAACAATTTTCTAAAGTACCCTCTGAGTCTGATCTATGTAAAATTGTCCTTTAGACCCCTAACAAGAGGGAACCGAAGGTAGTAAGAGGAAGAGAGCTACTGTTTCTGGAAGCCACCAGCCCTCCATGTTTCCGAAGTTACTCCGCGGAATGGAATTAGGCCTTTGAAGAAGACGCCCAGTTCAGGCCTCACGCAACGATGCATCAGGCTGCGGTCATTCCACCTGAAGCACAGCCGCTGCACCTGCTTTTTGGGTAAAATCTATTTTATCTTATCAGTTCATATCATTGTCAAAAAAACATTCTTTATTTATGGCTTTATGAACATTATTGTACCCTGGTGGGGTCAAAGCTTTTCTGCACCCCAGAATTGGTCCACAAGCTGCAGCTGTGCCACCCACAGGGCACACAATTGTATGTGCGGAGAACAAATAATTCATGATATATTGACATATTTACCTGTTTTGTTTTCAAACTTTTTAGATTGATTTGCAGTGGACACACAGTGTACTCTGATTTCATTAGATACATATGCACACTTACTGCCTAATAATGAATCAATAAAGCAGTTTCCCACAGACTTATTGGCGTTATCAAAGGAATATGAGGTAACATATCAACAGAAAAATACCTAGAAAATCAAACCAGCAACCAAGGAACAAAATCTTTATGTATAACATGCTATGTAACAAATCTGGTATCATCAGGATCAAAACACAAGGACTTAGAGAACATATGCGGAAGCCTAGCTAAGGATCTAGACCTGATGAATCAACAGTAGAAACTTTAGCGTCTTCATTTAGTTTCGGCAATAATAGAGACCATCTCTGGTCCAATGGATGCTTATGAACTTATGAATGGCTTCTCATAATTGTGTTCAGCAAATCAATACTAATTAGCTGAGAGGATAGTAAGGTTATAATACCACACTAGCTGTCAAACTGTCCAAATGGTTAATTGCTCAATGTGGGGGCAAGAGGTTTAAGATAACCCATAGTTATATGCAGGCTAATTTCAGCAAAATGACCGCATTACAGTGGAATCATTGTTTTTAGTAAACATTAATATGTTAACCCTTACTCTGACGCAAGCCAAACCGCGTATGGGACAGTGCTTCTGCCTGTCTTCTTGGACAATGGACTTGGTCGCACACTCCCTAGAGCGGCCCAGCGTGCCAAAAAATGCCAGTGAAAAGTTGGAAATACAACACCATTTTAGTCGTCAGGTGAGCGGTATCCTTGCTGCACACTAAAAAGTGAATCTTTGAGTGAGAAAGGGTGCCCCTCTTTCTTCCTCTCTCTCTCCTTTTCTCTCTCATCTGGTACTTTTATAATGCTGATATAGCTCATAATAGAAATCAATGTAAAATTACCAAAAAAGTGTATTTACATCATTAAAGACTTTTTCCAGTGACATCATTTAATACTGTCTGGCCTTGTTTCAAAAAGCCCCTATGTGCTACTAATTCCCTTCCCCCGCATTTCCAGACTCGTCTCCCAAGAAAATCATGGTATGACCATGTCTGGTGCAAGGCTCCCCGAGCAAGACACTCCCTGGGAAAAACCCGGTGACCACAAGTCATTGTAGATCTTCCACAACGGAAGTGATGTGATTAACACTTTTCTGCCTAATTATAAGACAAGGAGGGGTGTATAGGATTGCTGGAAAGGTAAAATCTGGTACACCGCGAGCACCTGTAGAACTGGCGGGCATGTGGCCAGATGCTTGGGAAGGTGAAATTATCACTTTCTTCTCCGACAGAGTGAACCCCTTCTCAAACCCCCTGGCACAAAAAATCCCAAGATGTAGTTCAAGCCTGGAAGGGTGAAATCGCACTGTAGGGCGCATTCACCACACATGCAAGGATGAGAGAAAATGCATCCATTCTATAGTTGGGTGGTTTACCTACACACTCATCCGAATTGTGCTGACGATGCCAGACTTCTTAAAACGAATGTGGACACAAAGAGGAACTATCTGTGATCAAAGAGTCAGAAGTAGCTACCGCAGCTTTACATTTGAACAGCATTAAGTGCTTTACATGGTTTGTCACTCACGTCATTGACAATAATCCTGAGCCTGGGAAGTGTGTGCTCCTGTAGACTGGAATACTCAGCCAGGACTTCTTTTCGCCACATTTAATTACTCGCTGCATCTTCTGCCACTGTGCCGGCTCTTTAGCAAGTGACACTGAAGCTTCCAGACTGAGAAGATGCCTTGAGAGAGTGCCTTGGAGGCAGATGAGGTCCGCCATGCAGAAAGACCCTGTAGATTCTTAGAAGCAGACACCGCGTCTAAATAACACCCTGTGACTGAGCGTCTACCTAACGAAGGCAGCCATGGAGCACCTTGGGTGCTATGGTACACCTGACTGCACGTGCCTTCTTACACTGTTTAATAATGCGGGTATTTATGCCCTGAACGCTCCCCTACGAGCAGCAAGCGACCATCACTATGATGCACAGTCAAAACCTATGACAGGCTGCCCTGAGGGACAGCTCATGCTGGCAGAGTGAAATATAACATTTCAATAGTAGAATGTGCTTCAAGGTTAGTTGTGGATTGCTTCCTGCTGCTTTTAACTATTAGGTCTCTGTGTCTCAGAATTATTTGCACAGTTTTATCAAACAAAGGCGCATTGTTAGGTCGCCAAAGGGTTCAAGGCCATTTTTGAGGAGGTAACATATTTCTTGTCGAGATTCCTTACATTGTCGTCCCTCTGGGGCCTCCTGACACAAAATAATATATATAAAAAACAAAGGCAAAGTGAAGAAGAACACTGTATATCCTGGGTGCAGTGTAGACTGTGTGGGGAGACAAAGAAGAATGGAGCAGTAGTCAAGGGTCTCTAACAGCATTATTCACAAGAATGAACAGTGGGAAGAGTGTGGTGAGAGAAAGAGATTTGAATCAAAATAACACCTTGGTTTGTGAGCTGAAGAAAGTAAAGGAAGAGAAATCGAAAGAGTCCAGTGGAAGAAAAGCATAGGAGAAGCTGACAAAAAGGAAACAATTTTAGACTTACAGAGGCAAAGATGGACAGAATGGGAATATATCAATTGCTGGACAGTGGCTAAGCAATTTAAAATATTGTTGAGAAGAAGAACCCGCAGAGGTGCAAGCTCCTTTTCTGTACACCCTAAACACAAAATAGAGATAATCACCTAGAATTCCTAAAAATACCTGGCTCTTGCTAATATATTACTCAGTTGACTTCTATTATGTAATAATCCAGATCTTTACATTGCATGATGTATTACCAGCAAGAAAACTCCACTCCACCTTTTAGTTTCAGCTCATACGGTGCTCTCTGGAGACTTGGCTGGGCCTCCAGTGTTTAAGGCACTGTTGCGCCTAGCCAGGCTCCGTATAATGCACTATTTATGGTTTTCAACATTTTATATAGGGCCTCTTCTTGGGCTAGGCTTTTGTCAGGGACGGAATTCTGCTCATTACCACGTAGACTCTATGCAATATATATAGATTACTGATCATCACTGATGGTGTCTTCTACATATGACACATTCCACCTTTAAGATCCTATGTAAGAGCATGCCCCTCTGCATCTGATCTCACACTCCTGTCATAACCAGGCTGGTGTGCGGTGAAGTTTTGCGGTGCACTATGCCACACCATCAAACCTCCCCTGCTCTTCACTGTCCTATTACTGTCAAGGTTAAGCTCCACCATCACCTTCTCAACTATACCTCAAAAGGCACCCAGTGCCAGTTGAAATTCTTTGCAACCTTGCCAGACTATGAAGTGCCATGATAGAAATAGAGTCACGAATTACTCAGCAACCTAGAAAGTGCTTTACACTTAAATAGAGTACAAAAATATGACAGAAAGACCAATGCAAAATAATACAAGCGAGGATTCAAAGAAGGTGAAAAAGATATAGATCTTGGAATCATCTGAGCATAAAGTAATCTGAATATAAGCTAAGAGCATCAAGAAGAAATGTTACATAAATAAGATGCAAATAGCTTCTTTATTGCCTGGTGGAAATCCTAGGAGACCAGAAGAAAAATGAGAGCAAATTATTGTATTGTTCAGTTGCTGCATCTGAGATTTAGACACTGAAATATGTCAGTTCAGCAATAAGTAAAGGACAATTGGTTTAAAAAATCTACCCGCTGAAGCCAAAGGTTACCAATATACACTAATCATTCCATAGTTGTTCATTATGGGCTTGATTCGTAAATGTAAATTTACATGTGTAGATTTACACATCAGTAATATTACTCTTACACCTAAGTGTAAATCTCCACCTTTTTCCCTTTTACTATATTCGATTGCAGTTACTTGCATGTCTCCATCTCATGAAACTAGTGTGTGGAGAAATCTAAGACTGAATTTAGGAATGTAAAGTTAGTACTAGTGACTTTTCACATATATCTTGTGTACATTTATTCTTGCACCTCCGTGCAAACCTACACTTTTTTGCTATTTACCATATTCGATTGTAGGAGCATACATGTCTCCATGTACTGATCCAATGGGTGGAGAACTGTGCATACATCTCCGGAACTTGGGCTAGGATCTCCCTATAGTAAATATAGTGAAAATAATAAACTTTAATTATTTTAAATTATTTACAATGTAAATTAAATTAAAATAATTATTATTGAATAATGTAATAATCAAAAGATATTATTTTAATTTATAAATATTTCTATAAGAAAATCCCACCTTGGATAGCATTTTAATGTTAAAATATTATTTGGAATCAAGTTGTTTGTATTAATTTACAATCATTTTAAATGTTTAGCAATATTTTCAAAGTTTAATCATCTTTAAAAAAATGCTAATTATTATTTTTTAAATCTAAAATATTTAAATTTAAATATGATATAACCTCTTTCCACTAAATCAATTAGTGGGAAGCTATAGTTAGGAACATGTGTAATTAGGAAATTGATTTTTTAGTTTGCTAATAACTTTGGCGCCATTTTACGAATCTTCATGAAATTTCCCCAAAATAAGCTCATCCACTTCAGCAACTTCCTGAAAAGCTTCGGGGTGATCCATGAAACGGGGGCTGAGAAAACAGGGGGGGGGGCCAAAACCATATTTTCCCTTGCAATTTTCATAGGGATTTTTAAAAAGCTCTATAGGCAAAAAGGTTCAACAGAATTAAACCAAATTTGATGGAAAGCTTGACCTTGATCTAGAGAGCATGGGTTTGGGATTTGGTGTAAATCTGTTCAACAGTATTTGAGAAATCGTGGTTCAAATATATTTCGATATGTATACAGTTGGGTTCACAAGAGTCTTAGAGAGTCCCGCGGTCACGCAAAATCAAAAATAGAATTATCTGATTGGTCAAGAGGGCTTTTTTCCATCAGCTCTTTTCCTATCATAGGAGCGAAAGGCTCCTGTGTGTCCAACAGGAGATTGTGCTATAACTGGAGAAACAGAAATGAAATGGCCCCCATTACTGAATATGGGGATACAATCCTGGTGTTGTGCAAATGATCAGAAGAAATTATATCAGGTGGTAGTATAAAGGCATTCTGACCCCCTAGTAATTGAGAGGAGGGGTATAAGGCATTAGTAGTGTGACGAAGCAAACTATAAACTTTTTTTTTAAAGTTGCACTCCCGTGTCAGTTCGTAGGAAACTCTCTCGAGACACTTGCAGGATCATGAGAAAAAATGAAGAAGTCAGTCCCTCCCCACACCATACTATGCACACTCATCACCTAGGGGAGAGGTGTCAGTGGAGAGGCCAGTTCATCCCCACACCTTACTACGCACGCCTGTCATTCTGGGGAGAGGAATCACCCGAGAGGCCATTCCCCCTCACACTCTACTGCGCCTACCTGCTGCCCTGGGGATAGGTCTCAGCGGAGAGAGCAGTCCCTCCATACACTCTGTTGCGCACAGCAGTCACTTTGGGAGAGTTGTCGGAAGAGTAGCCAGTCCCTCCAAACCCCTACTACACAGACCCAACACCCTGGGGGGAGGATTCTGCAGAGAGGGCTGTCCCGCTTCCTACTACATACGCCTGTTACCAAGGGGAGAGTTTCAGCAGAGAGTGTACGCACACCGGTCATCCTGGCGAGAGGTCTCAGCAGAGAGGCAAACCCTCCTCACACTCTACTACACACACACTCGTCATCTAGGGGAAAGGTCTCAGTGAGGAGCGGAGTTCATCCTCACACCGTACTACTCACACCCGTCAGCCTGTGGAGAGGTCTCAGTGGAGAGACCAGTCCGACCACACACCTTCCTACGCACACCCGTCTCCCTGGGGAAAGGGTCAGTCCCTCCCCACTCTCTAGTATGGATGCCTATCGCTCTGGAGAGAGGTGTTAGTAGAGAGGTTAGTCCTGGACACTCTACTACACACACCAGTCTCCCTTGGGAGCGATCTCAGCGAGGATGACAGTCCCTCCCTACACTATATTACGCAGGCCTGTTGCCCTGGGGAGATGTCACAACAGAGAGTCCAGTCTATCCACATCCTGGGTAAAGGTCCTAGTGAGGAGGACAGTCCCTCCCCACACCCTACACCCTACTGGGGGAGAGATCTGAGTGGAGAGGGCAGACTCTCCTCACACTCTACTGTGCACACTCATCATCTAGGGGAGATATCTCAGCGAGGGTGACAGTCCATCCCCACACCTACTATGCACGCTCGTCACCCTGGGGAGAGATACCAGTGGAGAGGTCAGTTCCTCTCCACACCCTACTACGCACACCTCTCGCTCTGGGGAGAGGTCCCAGTGAAGAGGTTCAAGCCTCTCCACACTCTACTATATACTCCTGTTGCCCTGGAGAGAGTGGAGAGGCCAGTCCCACCGCACACCCTACTAGGCACACCAGTGACCCTGGTGAGAGGTCTCAGTGAGGAGGAGAACTCCTCCCCACACCCTACTATGCAAGCTGGTCACGCTGGAAGAGGTCTCAGCAGGGAGTCCAGTCTCTCTACATACCGTACTATGCACACCGGTGCCCATGGGAAGAGGTGTCGGTGAGGAGGACAGTGACTCCCCAAACCCGACCACACACACATCGTCTTGGGGAGAGGTCTCAGTGGAGGGGTCAGTCCCTCCTCACACTCTATTATGTGCACTAATCATCTAGGGAAGAGGTCTCAGCAAGGAGGGCACACCCCAACCCTACTATGCACACCCGTCACCCCGGGGAAAGGTGTCAGTGGAGAGGCCAGGTCATCTCCGCACCCTACTACGCATACTCATCAGCCTGTGTTGAAAATTCTCAATGGATAGCCCAGTGCCTCCTCACACTCTACTACACATGCCTGCCACCCTGGAGAGAAGTGTTAGTGGAGAGGCCAGCCCCTCCCCATACCGTATGCAGCAGACCAGTCACCCTGGAGAGAGGTCTCTGCGAGGAGGACAGTCACTCCCCACACCCTACTATGCATGCCTATCATGCCCATCATGCTAGGAAGAGATATCGATGGAAAAGCCAGTCTCTCCACATACCCTGGCATGCACACTGATCACCCTGGAGAGAAGTCTCTGTGAGGAAGATAGTTCCTCCCAACACCTTAGTATGTGTGTAGAGCACATTTAGATATATGACAGGATGCATTCCTTGATGTTATTAAGGAAGATCCTGTTTCCTTCTGCAGTGAAGTGAACTCCATCTTGCTTGTAGAGAGCCGACATGTCAAAACAAATGTTCTTATAATAAATAGAGCCCATCCCAGTGCCTGTAGGGTTAAAAAGACATTATAGTTAGGAGAAAATGTCAGTTAAAGCAACCCGTTTTAAGGTAATAAACCACTGAACTCTATCAGTTATCTCAAGTAACTAGCTATAACCCATGCCCTAAAGTAACTATAACTCACACCCTCGCCAATCGCTGCTTATTACTCACATATTGCATCACTTATAACATGGTCTGTGACATTATTGATAATTACTGATGACAACTGAACTGGCATTATTGATGACAACACCGTGCATGGCGGGTGAGTGAGTCGTCCTACTGAATGCCACTGACAGGCAGCTCTCCACGTGAGGCTGATAGGGACGGGGCTTCTGCTATCCAAGTGGGACGTGGCCAAATAATAGAGGTTATACCAAACACCCCCGATATCAAAATGGTTAAGAGGAATGAGTTGAGGTGTGGGCACCTAAAAACGGACACAGGAAGCATGAAGCTGCCCAAACTAATATGGCAAGCTCTGTGGTCTCTGACTGGAGCACTTTCTCATCTCCCTGGTGACACAGAGTCGCTTCCAGCATTGACCCAAGTGTTATACATGGATGTGACCACTCGTTCCCTCTCCGCACAGTAACACTGATGCATGTCGATGCGACTCTCTGCCTTCCTTTTACTACAAGCAAGATTATGATACCCACCTACACCTAGTATGAAAAGTAATCAATGTGTTTGAAATGAAATCATTATATTTTTTATAAATTGCCAAGTATAAGTTTATTATCTGTGCTTTTCTTAACTGCATTCCAATGACTTGCGGTGTTGTAACTTGGGTTGTTGCTACCGCCTGATGCAGTAAAACCCTCTAAGCCTTCAGTGCTATGCTCTTATCCTGCGAGATAGCGCCTGGAAGCGCGCATAAAATATACATATGCTACGATGCTACCAACTTGATACCTTCAAACCCATTTGGAAATGTTGACTAGAACTATTTCTGCTAACATGATCCACGGAGGAGCGTTTTAAGCGTGAAAATATCATTGAATGTCACAAAGGAGCAAATCTAGTGTAAGCAGTGAAAATTTATTTATTTATTTATTTATTTAGGAACTTGTAGAGCGCGAACTGTCGCCAATTACAGGCATCCTGGCGCTGACAGAGTCTGAGGAGGAAAGAAGACCACAGAGGACGAAAGGCTAGCCAGGGAACAGCCACGTTTTTACCTTTTTTCTAAAAGGCAAAAGTTCATCGGTGTGTCTGATCTCATTGGGAAGGGTGTTCCAGAGTCTAGCAGCGGAGACCTCAAAAGATCTGCCTCCGGATCTGACCTTCTTGAAACTGGGAATGACCACCAGTTTGGCATCCGAAGATCGGAGTAGTCTAGTAGGTACGTACCACGTAAATTTAGATTGAAGAGGGACTGGGCCAGAGCCATGGAGGGCCCTAAAAACAAAACAGAGGGCCTTAAATTGCACTCTCTGTCTAAGAGGGAGCCAGTGCAATTGTGCCAAGGCGGATGGTCCATGGGATCTCCTCGGAAGCCCCAGGGCTAGTTTTGCAGCCGCAGATTGGACTCTTTGGAGCCTGTCTAATAGGTACTCCGGGGCCCCTAACAGGAGGGCATTGCAGTAGTCCAACCTGCTCAAGATGGTGCATCTAACTATTTGGGCGCGCGCCTGGGTGGGCAAGAGGGGCAGAACTTTCCTTAGAGAGCGCAGGATGGCAAAGCAGCAGGCAGAGGTTTTCTGGACATGTGTCTCCATGCTGAGCTTGTGATCAAGCATGACCCCCAAGTTACGGACCGAGTCTACAGGCTGTACATTAGAGGCTGTTTCCGGGGGCCAGAAGTTGCTAGGAAACGAACAGGGAATCCTCGAGCCACTATTAAAAAGCACCTCAGTTTTCCCTGCAAAGAAGCTAGTAGTGACACATACCAGGCAATTATAATATTACAGTTCATGTTTCATGGTTCTATTCAAAGCTGTGATCTTGAGGGTATTCAGTCGGTGTTGACGGTGATCTGATGAGACAGAGCTGTTGGTATTTACATCCGAGGTGCACAATACCCGCTGGTGTTCTTGTCTCTGTTGCCCGAACGTTGTTCTTTCTTCCATACTGTTTCCTTCCCCTCTGCCACAGAAATGGCCCACGGCCCATGTTGCGAACAGATTCGCCCATCTTTCCCTCGGGACGTGGCAATAATGCCTAACGTCACACTTGCGTTAATAGCGTTCAGCGCCCCACTGCACTTCACCTTCTCAAGATCAGTCACTGTGTGGCCAATGCCTGGACTGAAGGCTGCAACATTTGCTTTAAGAACAGGCACTGGTGCTCGGCAGCTGCGGAACCTATTTGATTTTTTTGAAGCATTTGGCGACATTATTCCTTTGATTTCTTGATGGTGTGAGGTTTTATCTCACAAATACTTAGCCTACAGAGGTGTTTGTGTTGAATTTTCTGACTTTGCATCCTTTCATCAGCCAATATAAACAGTGCAAATGTAATACTAGCTTCACTTGTATCCTCAGGGGTCAGTGATCTGGGGAGGGTGAAAGGTCTTGTGAACAAAGGGAGCTGATGGTGCTACTCAGAATTCTCATGAACGAGATGGAACAGGTCATTTGACTGTGGAGCTGAACTGGACTTGTGAGGAGCCCTTCTCCTCCTGAACTAGTGCACTGTGGTCTGACAACCTCTTCCAGAAGATGAAATTTATTACAGCAAAGAAGAAAGTCTTTGCAATATTTTTGTAAAAGTTGGAGCCTAGAAAAAGTTTCTCTCAGGCCAGTGTTCCAAACCTTCCTGAATAAAAACAGTGTCATAATTTTCATCAGAGTGCTTTTCCTGCTGAGAACGTTTTGGTCTAAAGGCTGAAGCTACAGCAAGTCAACTCAACAGATGTACCCAAAGTGTTGGGACTTCTCCTGACGTCTTGCCCTGACTAGTTACGATCAAAAGATTTCGATTTCCTGGTCTGAAGCCCCCCATAGACTAACATTGGGTTTTTACTTTCTTGTTGTTTTTAATGGAATAATAGTTGTTTTTGGGATACATTTGATCCTTTATATTGATTATCTTTGTTTTTGTGGATTTACACACAGAACATTTTGATGTTTCTATCTATCTTGACTTGAAAACGTTAATGTCTTAACTGCAGGGCTGTTCTAGTTAGTTGCTGCACTAGTATCACAAGTCATTGAGCTCCGCCTTGCTGCTTGATTCCTCACAAAAAGAGTTTACTTTTTAAGACTTCTGGGAGCTCGATCAACGCTCACATCAGCCTTGTGGCCTCATTTTCCCTTTGGTCAACAATCCTATTTTGTACAGTCTCGCCATTTGAGGTTGCGAAGCAGGAAACACTGTAGTTCCTTCAGTGGACTGAAATAATATAAAATGTGGGTGCGGTTCACACGAGATTGGAGAACAGCAGCATTTTCACACTGTCCAAACCACTCAATTACCACTTAGACGAGTGCTAACTCAGTGATTCCGCTGCTATACATTTAATGGTAAAATGGAACCAATCAATGTGTAGTCATTAATTGGTCACCTAAGCAATTCAGGACATCCAATCACACTCTTGATAGTGATCAATATGCAGATGGTCTCTATACCTTGATGTTGAAAATGCAAAGCATGTTATGTTGTTAGTTATGTTATGCTAATCTGAATGTTATGTTATGTTATTTGTTATGTTTTGTTATGTTATTGCCATTTCAATACCTCTTCTTTTTGACATCTCTGCATTTATATACTACTATTTAAAAAGAGGTTACTTACAATGAGTGTAGATTTAAAACTAGGCTTTGCTGTCATGTGCACTTTATTCTAGGCTAGAATATATGACTCTAGAGCATAATGTTGACATCTCAGATTTTGTGGCAACAATATGTTGGCGCGCCTGAGCATCCCATCCAAATATGTCTTCCTGATGATAACGCGCGCCAGTTTCTTCCGCCCCATCTTTTCTCGAAAGTGAATTAGAAATACCGTCTTGCGATCTGGTGTGATGTACAATGAGGATTACTCTGAGTTACTGCGGCCACAGTCTGGTACCTAGCGCGCTTCATCGTAGAGAGTGCTGCCCCAGCAGAACGGAAGATGCTGCGTCAGCAGGGACCGGCTTTGAAACACCGATCAAATAAAAATTCATTAAAACCAACGTTTTAAGTAATGCCCCAGTCTTCTGATTGATACGGCTGCAATGCAGAGTAAGAACCTCGCATCCTGGTGCCTGTCACAACAACGTACACTGATCTTTGTAGCATATCTAGTTTACATCATGAATCAATCATATCCTTTTCTTTTGTGTTATTTCTTTTGGTCAGATTTAAAAAGAGAGAAAAATGTAAAAGATAGAAAAACACTTTAGTCAAAATCCTTTAAAGCAAAATTATTTTTAACTGAAAACTAAGACATCGCCAAAGCCCTTTTCAAACAGACCGGTTTCTATACTTACTATTACTTCGACATTGCCATCTCCTGCTCTCACTGCTGCAAGAACCAGCACTATGGCCCAATGGCTACAACTGGGGATAGACTAATAACTTGGCCAGGTCAGAGTAACAGAGAGTCTGGACAATGGCGCACCTTGTTGACCCTCAATATCACCAAAACCAGCTGCATCATTTACAAAGCCATCACGACCAGCACCCTGCTTATCTAGCAAACAAGCTCACCATCTCTGGTGCTTCTTGGCACACTTGCAGCCAGGATATTATGAGGCTATAGACTAGAAGTATAAAAAAAAGAAAAAGCAAAGCTGCAGGCTTTCTCCAGCTGTGCATCCAGTATCTGGAGCAATATTTTGGTATCCATCAGGACTGGCCCTAAAGCTGATCCAATTTAGGAAAGAGTTGAAGCTGCACCTCGTTAAAAAACACTAAATCACAGTGCATCAACCTTCCATAAACCATTTCCCTATCCTATAACTTGTTGACTTACACTTGTCTCTGACATTGTAAAACGCTCCATTGCCTTTCGACTTGATTCGTGCTATAGCAATACCAGATACATACATACAGAGAAACATTCAGTTTCAAATCTGAAGTAAGGGTAGAAGTACGAGTGAAAAAATATATAGTTCCAATGGCAAATAAAGCAGTGGCGGCTGGCATCTATGGGGCGGGGGAAGCGGGCGTGCGTGCAAAATAAAAAATAAATAAAATGAAAACTTACCAAACGCCACGTCCTCCGCTCCGATCCTCTTCTTTCCACAGGAACTGAATGCAGCAACTCCCTTGACCCACCCTGGCACTGCTCTCAAACATCAGGAGAACAGCGCCCTGATTGGAGGGAGCGGCCTCACTTGGTGCTCCACAGCGCTCTGGAGGCCTGCAGGTCTTAAAACAGCTGGGTGACGGATGTTTAAAGTGTGCATGTGTGGCTGGCTGTCGCAAGACGGCCAGCCAAAAAGACATGCGCACTTTAACCAGTGCGTAGACAGCTCCCCCTCCTTCCTGCTGCTGTCACTCAGCAGTGGTCCCATCCCTATCCTGACGCTTCGTTCGGGAAAGGGAATGAAAAATAAAATGGTAATATATTACCATTTTATTTTTCATCTCTAAGATTTTGGGCGGATTTTAAGTGGGGTGACGCTTCTGCGCCCCAACGGAGGAGCCGTCCCTGGAATAAAGAATATTCAATGGAAACAAATCATGTTTTTAAAAGTGAAGGGTTTCATTTTTATTAGTCTTATGATGCTTTGAAGCGGCAATCATTGAAATATATTAAGTGAGAAACTGAGTGTCACTGCTTTAGAAAATTGGAAAAATACTGCATAGAGCAATAGAGATCTCAATGACATAATGGGAAATAAAAAACAAAGAACACTTTACTTTTTGATTACCAAGCTTTTCTCTTAATTGTTTTTAGACCAAAGTGGCATTTACATGGGCTTCCATTATTTTTCAGCCATTTGCATTCAATTAAAAGTAATCAAACGAAGTGCATTTCAGTCAATTGCATTCAACTTATTCACCTAGCTCATTTCATCTGCTGAATGCGGATGGGAGAGATGGTGTGGGGGCCAAAGCATGTACATTGCCTTAATGTTCATTTACAAGTTCCATTAATATTTTCTATCTCTCATTGTGCTCACATGCCTTCACTCCTACTCTCCATTTTATAGAAAATGGCTACTGTGGCTTAGAGAGCTTTATAGGCTTTTTGGCCTACAGTTAGGGTGACTGGAATTATGCGATTGTGCAGCCACAGTGTCATTTGCTTAATATAAGATTTGACGAATTTGCCACATAATCCATCATCTACTGTATAATTGGCAGATTTTAACAAAAAAATCTAGCTCAATCGGTTCGAAAGTTACTAAAAAGTGCAGCGACACATGTTGCCGCACAGTGGAAGGTCCTTTGCAAAGCTTGACTGGGCATCTTTCTGTTGCTTATTGCTATATGCGGGTGTTAAGCTGATACTAATGAGGTGTAACCAATGCCCATCCAGTGTTAACAAGTGTAAGAATAACAAAAACATGAAGTAATACTATCACAAAATGTGTTTCATTAAGCTGCATAATGTGCCTCTTCATGCAGCATAATTTACTCAAAAGTGCTGCATAATTTGCCCCTCCCCTGGCGCATAATTCCATTGAACCTGCCTATAGTATCTCCAGATCTGTTCCACTCGACTTGAACATGACTTTTGTGTTTATTATTTTAACGATGAAGAGTTGTCTGGTTACCTAATTCTTTAATTATTACCTACAATCTGTGGGCAGGCCTGGTTGAGGGCAATAGCTGGAGTTTACACTTAGCTACTGGTGAACATTTTTGTGGCCCCCATTAACAATGTCCTATTGGGGCAAGAAACACTCTGCCCAGCTCTCCTACTCTTCAGAAAAAGCTAAAGACACACTTCTTCAAGGTGCACTACCCCTGACCTGACAGTGTTTCCTTAACCCTCCACCAATAATGCTACCTTGCCGAGGGTCATGCCCCTGTTCAATGCACCATTGCGCTCGCGCTAGGTTTGCGCTCTATAAATTCCAACAAATACATATGTACAAAGTAATAACATATGGGGTACATGCAAAATTAGCGAGGAAAAACACAATAGGCTTACAGCAAGTTTAGAAACTTGGTAATTCCATTTTCAATTCAGACTCAAGGGAGGGTGTGCTGCACCTCTGGAGCTACACTGAAAGATCTGGGGCAGTCATACTCAAAGTACGGCCCGGGGGCCACTGGCGGCCCTCTGGCCCTTAGATGCACCCCCCTCTGGTGAACAGTAGCACGAGCTCCTCTTTACTTGCTGAGCACCAATAATCAGAAAAAAAATATAACCAAACAGGCAAGCATTTATTTTCAGGTTAAATGAATTAACTACTGTAGTGTCCTGCACCTCTTAACTTTGGTTAACCTGAAAATAAATGCTTGCCTCTTTTATTTAAGAGTTTTTAGACCTCCTTACACAATCCCTGACCCACCCAGGACCCCTTACCACCACAGTGCAACCCTCGGTCACATCACAGACCATACTTTGGGGCCCCTGGGCAAATGTTTAAGAGTACCCATGGTCTGGGGTATCATCTACAGTCTGTCTGACACCCACTCAGGCTGTAGATAGCAGGCCTATCGCAACCAGGCAAGTCTACAAAGAAAGAGAGCCAGTCCTATGCAAGGCTTTAAAGGCCATTAAGTGTCAAGGGTAACTAGTGCTAATCAGACAATATGATGGAAGCAAGAGACTCCTCTCAGCTTCTGAGCAGTTCCACTTTGCTCAACTTGAAGTTTCCTAGTCAGGCACATAAAAAGTTGCACTTATGCGCCATTCTTTTAATCAGGATGTTTCCACGCCAAAGAGCGAACTAGCGATTAAGATAATGAGGCCGTTAAGAGCTAGAATTATCCTTAAATTACATTTTAGGAAAGCCTTGAAAACCTGGCTCTTCCCTCAGTAATCTCCTACCCTCCTCTTGTGGTGGCTGTGAAGCTGAATTTCCTACCTCCCGGTACGTTAGGCTACCAGTGCCACGATACATTTTCGGTGATTAGCGCTGTATAAATATAAATATAAAAATAAGTTCTTCAACGCCTAGTCGTAGCTGTCACTGCAAATTAGACATGTTAACTCAAATAGCATTATTCATTTCAGATTTTTTGTGTTTTATAAAATACAGAACTCTGATGCGCCCTGACCGGGATAAGACATTTTACTCTAGAAACAGATTATTGAGAATGAGGAGGGTTACCATCCCCGCTCAGCCCTCCCTCACGTCTGGCATGCAGTGGTAATATTAGGTTACCATACCATCACACCTTCATCTTCCTACCCTACTCTTGGCTCAATGCATTTGCCTAGCTTCACCTCATCTACACCGATCCGCTACATTTTTTGGAACCTCTTTGTTTCAATGATTGTTCCAGAGCCCGTCCATCCCACAGCTGTTATTGTCTGCGAATTGTAGCAAAACACTTAAATTATGAGACGTTTTGAATCTCATTCCACCCATTACACTTTTTCTTTTGCATAAATCATAAACAAAACATTAAATTAAACTGAAACATTGGTTGGTGCAACAGGCGCATTGGGGAATATTGTCATCTTGTTAGAGTAACACAACTAGAAGCTAGTGTACAACTTTCAAGCTTGCAATCTTTTGCTTCCAGCTGAGACTCTTTGAGGAGTGCATATTTTTATATTTCCACATCCATACTTACAAGGGAAACCACCCACAGTCCACACCGGCAACTTTCTCCATAGTAACTGTAATCAACAGAAGCTGTGAAGACCCTCCTGGAATAGCAGTGCTTGCATGAACGGTTTCTAGGCTTAGGGGGCTTCTCCCAATCTATCACCCCTCCTAACCTTCTTGAGTAACCGTTCCTTATCATGGGTTCATTCCTTCTGCTCCTACCTCGGCCAGTACCCCGCTTTGACTATCTGGACGGAGTCATTTTATGGCTCTCCTGTGCACGCTCGACCAGTATGATTGACAGCGTTGCAGCTTTTTGCTTCATTTTGCTTTGGGTAGGTTAGAGATACCGATCAGGTGGTTTCGGGTATATGAAGTCCTGTTCACCCAGAAAAAAAGTAAATGGTCATATCTCAGGACCCAGTTACCTTAAGATAGCTTCACATCAAGTGGAGAACCTCTGCTGCTGATGTACAGCTATGCCTCTCTTGGCATGTTTCATGTATGATAGAAGGAGTCATGTGTGGGCAGTGTAGGTACTTGAACTGTGTTCATTAGATCCTGTCATTACATGGCACACTCATTATGCAGCCACAGACCTTCTGCCATTCCGTGTCAGTAAATTCAGTCTCGCAATCAGTCTCCGATTTACTTCTGACCACCATTTACACTTTACAGCTGTTACTGAAACATGGACAACCAAACAGTCACAGCAGCTGCCTTGACTCTTATTTTGCCGCTTTCTTACACACACCTCGCAACACCTGGGGCATTGGCCTACTCTTTAGTAAGTCCTTTCCTACACGTATGTCAGTTCATATACTATCCTCATTGAAATTACCCTCCACAACTATGATGCGGGCATTTACACCCCACACCATAACCATTAACTGCCCACCTGGAGCCACTGATAATTAGTTGAAGACCTCAGCACCATCTTAGATATTCTATTGTCTTCCACCCCTATCGTCATTCTAGGTGACATTGACCAAACACATTCAATTCTATTTGCTCATTTTCTCTCTGATCACTCACTTCTGAACACTCACTCATTACATTGACTTTTTATTCACATCTAGAACAAATGACTCAATATTATTATTAAATCATTATTTCTCTCAACAGCTAGAAGTAACCTGTCTCTCTCAGATCACCCATTTTAGGGCCCGATTCCGATCTCGGTTGGAAGGGCTCCCAATCAGAATTGGTTTTACCTAAACCAATCCGAAGCCCTTGTTCCCAACCGACTCGTTCCCAATTCCGAACAACCAAGTACTATGCTTGGAAACCCTTAGCGCTGACTGAATCGGTTCCAGAAGGCATACTGAGAGATAGAGCCATCCGGAGCCGAATCGTACAGCTCTATGGAGTAGGTTTTCCAAGCGAGCAAGTATGATGAACGATTCGGACAGCCTTTACGATTCGTTTTGCCCGGATCAAAAAGGCTGCTGGAATCTGTCTGTGGGAGCCCGTAGCAGGCCACCCTTCTTCCGGGGCCCTCCGATTCGTGCCAATGGGGGTACCCATGGGTCCTCCCTTTCAGACCATGCAGAGTGTGGCAGGCACCAAGGGGTGCCTGCCACAGGGTTCATGATGATCTCCAACCACCCCTTTTGGCAATGGGAGCCTGTGTATGCGTTCGGTACATGGGCTCCCCTTGAAGTCAATGGGAGTCCCACCGAATCGTATCCGGATGCATTAAAATGCATCGTACTTGTACGATCGGATTCCCCTGACACGAGTCGTACAGAAAGCATTCCGGACGCAAGTCGTTCAGTTTGCTTTCCGAACAAGATCGGAATCGGGCCCTAAATATATGTCTTTCACCACTACTCCCTTAGTGGAACAGAATTGTGGTTGATCTGGTGCTCCAAGGGCAGAAAAACAAAAGGCACACTTGTTGTATATAACATGTATGTGGATGAGGGCCTTTGTGTGGGTTTATGATTTTTTTAATGATAATACACATATGTCAGAGTATGTAATATGATTATAGGGAAGGTATCTGCACATAAGTGTATAACTAAAAACTATGAAATAAAAATAATTACATTTGCTATGTATATTGGAATGTATGTATATGTATGTACTGCATGCATGAGTCTATCTGAATATGTAACTGTTGTTGTCAGCATATGCATGTGTGCATCAAATAAACTGATGTCCCACAATATTATTTTGTACCAATGAGACCCATCACCAAAGTTGTAGATGGTCCTATGTGTATGGATATTAATAGGATTCTGGTCTACATATATACTGATTATTATCACTATTAATTGTACATCAGTAAGCAGCTCCTTTTAATTCTGAACTTTGTCATCCTTTTTAGGGCACTTGGTTTCAACTTTGGTGATGGCTCTCACTGGTACAAAATAATGCTGTAGGACATCAGTTTATTTAGTTTTACTTTATGTATTATATAGCCCTGAGGAAATCGATGGGGAATCATACCAGCGATGAAACACGTGCTGTACAGTTGTAATGAACTTCAACAACAACAGCTGATTCCAATAAAAATAAAGTATAATAAGATTTAATCTATCTTAGAACTTTTGAAATTCTTTTGGAGTGGTCTGGGATCAATTGAATTTCTTAGACTTTGTCCTAATTGAGTAGTGTATGGTGGCTCTCCCCCCTTGAGCACCCACTAATCCATTAGATCTCGAGAGACACTGGTGGACATTTGGTTTACACTAAGTGACTGGGTGTGGGTGCGCCGATAAACCTCCCAGCCACCAATCCTCTATGTTAACAGGCAAACATGTTCACCACTCCCAATAATATCTCACATCTTCCCTTTACGAACCCACCTCAATTAATCTATCCCTATTCAAGTCACTAGAGTAAATGCCTAAGATCACAAGACCACAAACTAAATACACTTACCACACCTAATCCTACAAGGGAAAAGGAAGCATATGTCACTAATCTACTACCTATTTACATCTAACGGTGCATTCTGAAGTAGCATGCTACTCACATCAAAGCAATTGAACATCTTGTCAGGGCTAGCAAGCGATATATAAATACAATTTACAATTACAATTTTAGACGCACTGTGAAGGGCCTGGCAATGTATTTAACTTAATACTAATTGCATTAGTTAAATACAGTGCCTGGACCCCTGACAGTGCACTTCAAATACCCTTCCGCAGCAGGGACGTCTGTGTGCCATGGCTTCCTGCAGGGTTTTCCTGGTGCACTAGCAAGCAGGTGAAACACACAAATTCCAATGCTGAGAAAGTCGCTTTGAAGCGCACTGTCAGGGGCCGGCCAGTGTATTTAACTTTAATGTAATTACCCCTGGCAGTTTTTGGTAGCACAAGAATTCCGCGTTCCGTGTATAATGTCTAGATCGACACCATTCGCAGGTGGAAGGTTATATATTTATTTATCCTCGCTAATTATAATGGCCTACCCATGAATAGCTGGTCTCCTCATGTCTCGCTTGATTGACCCTTTTTTACTCCGCCTCCTTACTTTTTTTTTTGTTGCAGGTTTATATAGCGCAAACTCGATCTGACGGTATTGGAGTGCTTTAGATGAGCGCCAGTTACCTTACACAAGGACACATTCATTTTAGGTAGGCACGGGGAGATTAAGTGAATTTGCCCGGAATCACAGGATGTTGAGCTGGCGCTGAGACTCGAACCTGGTTCCCTAGTTCCAAATTTGGCAGCTCTGGCCGTTTTGCCACATCCTCTCCCCTGCTGCCTTTTTCAGCAAGAAGTTTCTCTTGGAAGGCAGCTAGACGGCTGACCTCCACAGGCTCCAGGTCACTCATATGTAACATTATACCAAGCATTCTTCAATGTGCGGAATAAGGAATTCTTATTTTGCAGGCCTTTCGCCTGCATTCCCACCCTTTTTCAACCGAAAAAAGGCAGATGCAAGAGCGGCGTAATTACTTGCAGCTTTGCACCCACCTATCATGGATTGAAAAAAGGGAATTTTGCTCACTCCCAGCGCCAAGTGTGTGCGACATCTTCCAATCCTTATCACCTGCACATTGATGAATACCATCATCAGAGCGCAGTATCAGAGTGCATGATAAAAGGCCCACGTCTATGGTGAAAAATATCTATACAATCGAAATGGTAAATATGTTTACACATTCCTTTAAAGGGTCGGACCTGTGGGATATTTTCTGTGGCGTAGCTAGAGCTTGTGGCGCCCGGGGCTACCCTTCAGATTGCCGCCCCCTGGGGGGGTGCTGGGGAAAATGGACGGCGAGCACCTGAAAGAGGTCCGAGAGACACGTAGTATCGCCGCTAATAGTTACCTCGATCATGCAAGTTACATGCACATACATGACACGGTCCAGGGCTAGACAGCCCCCATCCCCAAAATAGTGCCACCTGGGGTGGACTGCCCCCACCTAGCTATGCCGCTGAAGGAAAAGCAGAAGGAAACCCAAAACTTACATCAGTTCTACCTACCCTGTTTGTGACATTGCACTCATAACATCACAGATTGTGCAGGACCCTTGTCCCCTATCTGCCACATCCATGACATCTCACTTATGACATAACAGCATGTGCAGGACCTCTGTTCCTTATCTGTCCCATCCATGACATCTCATCCATGACATCACAGCTAGTGCAGGACCCCTGTCCTCTGGTCATATTCAAGCCACCTACCCTATCATGTGCCCAGCTTCTGTGGCACGAACACCTACTCCTCTAGGCATAAACTGCGATTGTAGAGAACTGGTTTTAGGGTGTGCTGATCTGGTTAAATTTACAAGAACCTCCCTCCTCCCCTGCCTCTCAAGACCTTACCTGGGTCCTGCGGCACCCACCGGGGCTGCCCTCATCCTTGGTTTAAGTGTCTTCAAACCCTATTTAGAATCCACCTCTCTCCGTGACTCAGCATCACTCTGTGAATGAGTTCTTGTTCCACAACACATGACATTCCTTGCCTACCTCACAGATGTCAGTTACAAAATGCGCTGTGCCGAATGCTCAGTCATCCTTTTCTATCTCAGAAAAAGGTGAACTTTATTCTGGTCACCCTACGGCTGCCACTCTCACCCAACCACGCTCGCAGGTGGAGGAAAATGTACCCTTGGTACATCACTATGAAATAAACCGAGTACCACGTGTCATTTACTACTCCTAGAAAAGGTAAGAGGGTGGTATAAAGCAGCACATGAAAGCGTCCCTGAGAGATTTTTTCTAGCTAATTACTCCCAAGAGGTATTAAGGTGCCGTGGCTTGTCTGTGTCGTTTTAGGACTTGTGTGCAACGGAGGGAGGACTAAAGCCATTGAGAAGCCTTGACTTGCCCTCCTTCTATTGCCCACAAATGTTGCTGTCCTGTGATGTTTATCTGCCATGCAATACTGAATGGACAAGTGCCACTTCTAGGAATGCCCATCCAAACTCATGGGGGTATATTTAAAAGTGTCCAGACCATCTTTCACTTTACTGCCTAAATCTTGCCCTTGAAAATAAGTTCTGACCCCCCACTTCTTTTTATAGGACTTGTGAACTGCCACTCACAAAAGATCCTTTTCTCCCCTCTGAAACCCGTTTAAGCTCCCTCTTACCTTACTCAGCCTCCAGTACTCCACAGTGGTGGCAGCCAGGGTCTCTATGTAGGGGTTGGTTCTCTCCTGCTGCAGCAGGAAATCCCCCAGCACTGCCATTGCCACAGACTCGACTCCTCACGAGAGCGCGTAGTGGTGGAGCGCATGACGTGTCACTGCCACGTTCTCAGCGTGAGGGCTGGCCAAAAATGATGTCCAAGGCCGTCATTGGTAGCGCTGGCATGCTACAAGATTGATGGCCCTGACAGAAGGGCGCAGGCGGGAGAACCAGGGGCCGCGCGCAATGCACCTTTAACGGCAGCAGGACATAGCTGACAAAATTTAATAACTACAAACAACAGACGGGGGAGGAGTTAGCCAGGCACTCTACCACCCTGGCAGACTGGCACTGCTTCAGAGAGCCTCTTGGTGCACAGCTGAGCCCGTGGAGGGAGCACGGTGTGCAGGGCAGAGACGCCCGCCACTGCACGTTTACACCTGCCATTTAATTGGACGTGTTTTTAATTAATGGGGCCCCCGGGACCGTGCCGAGGCCCGGCTCTGAAGAGGGGCTGGGGAGGAATCGGGCGAGGAGCCGGCTTGGACCGCAGGGGGTGCTTACTACTAGGATACCCGCTATCAATCACGGCCTACTTCCGCTGTGGTGGGCTATTGGCTGGCATTCGGCGTGGGCGGGCATTTGTGTGGCGGGACACCGCCATCTCCCTGCCAGAGGAAGCGAGTCCTCATCGGCCTCCTCCAGTCTGAGGTACCAAGGGCGCAGGCTGCCTTCTCATGCCAGGACTTCGGCCTGCTCCTCGGTGCCCCCAGAGTCATCGAGAGGGCGCAGTGGCACCCTTCATGCCGCCGGCATGAGTCCAGGAATGAGAGGAAAGGAATTTACTTCTCTGCATTTATGGCATTTTTTCCCCTAGTACTATGGTTGGATTTGGTAGCACGTTTTAATATGAAATATTTCTATGAAATAAATCAAATACATAACATATATAGGACTTTGCCCTAGTGGGCAAGAGCGTGAAAAATGCACATCATAGTAAAGCTGTCATGGGAAGGATAGAAGCCCCAGAGATCTTCACATAAGACCAATGTGTAAGGGCACTGATTTACACCACGCGGGGTGCAAAACGCCTATGGTTTTATATTGTACTGGAAGGAATTGATTTCTAATCATACAGCACCACAAATTCAATCACCTCTAGGTACATAGAGCACAACGACTCAGGAGCAACTAATGGAAAGGTGTGTGATGGGCATTAGAGTGAGGAGATAATGTATCTTTCTAGTAAATGTTTTTAGGTCTGACGTAAGCCATATCATTTCGACTTAACTTAAAGTGTATATATATATATATACATGCCGGATGTGCTGGATGGGTATTAACAATGTGCACCGCCCTGGGACGGATGTCACGGACCCACACACAACCACAAATGCTGAGGTACGTCGCGCACCTTGGTGCGTGCGCTGCAGGCAGCATTTTTTGCTTTTGGCAACCAGGTGCGTAGCGCTTGCACTTCAAACGGCAGCTGCGCGGCACTGGCCCATTGTGGTGGCCTTTATTATTTATTTGGGTACACTGACTGACAGAAGTGTCAGTGAGTGTCCCCAAATAAATTATAAAGGCTGCCGCAACGGGCCAGTGCCGCGCGGCCGCCGCCCTCAAAAGAGTGATGCCTGGGGCAGACCGCCCCCCCCCCCCCTAGCTACGTCGCTGGTGACAGGGGAACACTGGCTGTGAGCGGGCACCCTCCTGTACCTTTACTGCAGGAATGCTGTGCCATACCTTAGTTGTGGCGCAGCGGCCGACTTCGGAACACAGAGGCTCACGGTTCAATCGCTGGTGGCAGATCAGCCCAGCACCATGTGACTCTGGGCAATAGCTTGCTTAATCTTCCCGACAGCCCCCAGCGCCTTGACTCCCTCGGGTGCTTGTTCTTGCTTTAGAAATACTGGACATTTACAGTGTCCCCTTTCTGCCAGCTATGGATACGGCAGGTGTTTTTTTTGGGGGGGGGGGGGTTTCATGTAACACAAACTCGACCGGAAGGTATCAGAGCGCTTTACATGAGCACCATTTGTGTTACAGACGGACACATTTATTTTGTATATACGGTGGGGTCGTGCGCATTTCATCATAGATAACATACAAAGGAATGCAACTGCAGGAAAAGGGCATGTTATACCATGGCATGACTGGCATGAGAGGGAGGGAGCTCAACATTGTAAACTTACGAGGGGAGCAGGGACAGAAAATGCCGCTGCCCGCGTCCCAAGCAGTGGGACATCAGCAGGGCAGCCCTCTAGTGGCCGCCCGTCGGAGCCTTCCCCCTTTTCTGCCTCGCGCGCGAGGCTACGCCCAGGGAGGAGACCTCCCAATAGTGTGTAGGTGGAGGCGGGCCGTTGGGGGTGGGGGCGAGGCTTGCCCCCCTACTTAGGAGGCCCTCTCGCCCAGTTCCTCCTCTGTTTCCTGCGCGCCGCTCCAGCCTGGACACGCGTAATTCCGGCCGTCCCGCGGTACCTGATTGAGGCCCCCAGTGACACATGAAATTCTCTCCAGCACTTCATGGAGGCTGGGCGGCATATGTGGGAATAAAACCGCATAGTTGGTTTATGGGAATTACGTGATCTCATTACGGCATTGACCGTAATAAGGTGATATTTGGGATAAAGTTAGTGTAATTTCATAAAACCAAAAGAAAGCATTTGATAAGAAAAACATTTTATGCTAAACATGAAAAGCTTGTGTTTGAAGTACAATTCTTGCTATGTGCTTGAATTAGACAAAAAACTAAAAGTATTCCTTATCATTAGTTAAATCTGTTTTTGGGCGAAAATAGGTCAATGTTTGAAAAACTTTTTTTGCAGGCAAAATTATTACATTTACAAAATATTTCAAACTGGCATCTGAATGATAATTCACACTTAATTGCTGACTTTGTTGCCTTGTTGCTCTCATACGATCCGTTCTTGACGCTGATCTAGTTATCCTATGACTAACTGAGGCATTTCTTTAAAAGTAGACATCTTTTTATGACGTAATTATCACTAGGCACAAATGTTGTCTCGAGTCTGGGACTTCAAATCAGAGTACCTTAGCTGTGCTCTGCTGTTTAGGTCTGTAAATTGTGTTTATCTTTAGATAACTCTGCTCTTTAAAGCCGAGATTATTAGATCTTCGACCGTTTTTATTAGTTAAAATCCCCTCCCTTCAAGACAGCCGACCTTTTTGGGTCTGCTCGGAAACTCAGGTGTTATTCGATCATTCATCATTCTGAGAGGCCGGGGCCCCTTCTAGTTCCTGTGTGCTTGTGAGGTGAGGTATCGGGTGACAGCCTTGCCTGTTGTGGTAGGATGGTTCACTTATTCACTTTCCCCGACCAGCATGGGGAAATGTCAGAACATCATGTGCACGGGAGGCTGGAGTGACAGCCGCAGAAACGAAGAGTGCACGGCAAGGAGTGAAACTTGGGCGACACACCAATGTCAGACTTTAACCTCACGTCTGCGTTATGACGTCAGCTTCGGGAATGGGGTGCACAGCGCTTGCATTTCAAACGGCGGCCGCAGGGCACTGGCCACTGGCCCGTTGCGGCGGCCTTTATAATTTATTTGGGTAGTACACTGACTGACAATAGTGTCCCCAAATAAATTATAAAGGCCGTGGTAACGGGACAGTGCCGCGCGGCCGCCGCCCTCAGAATAGTGACGCCTGGGGCGGTCCGCCCCCACCGCACCCCCCTAGCTACGCCACTGGATATTTTTCAATTAATTGTACTTCACATACCTTGTGTTTTTTAAGGTTTGGCAAGTGACCGTTGCTCTGTGAAGTGCTTTTTTCTGCTTGTGTGACCAGAAGCATTTGGGAAATATTACTGAATGAAGGTTTCAGTCAAAAGTACAGTGCAGTTAAGTGTTGAAACTGTACATTCTTTATAGACCTTCCAGGGCTCTTCGGTAGACTTTTTGTTCAAAACCCATCCATCAGAGATACCTGCACCACAGAATCCCTGCCCTCTATCCTTACTATGTCCTCCCTCTTTGCTGCTTCTCTTCTCTCTGCCCCTTTTGTTTGCTGCCTCTCGGTGCTTCTGCTGGAACTTCTGGTCCTGTCTCCATGCTCCTTCTGTCTCTCTGTGCTCTTTCAGCCCCTCTGTGCCCACCCTGCTCCTCTGTACATCTATTGTGACATGCTCCTTCTGTCTCTCTGTGCTCTTTCAGCCCCTCTGTGCGCACCCTGCTCCTCTGTACATCTACTGTGACATGCTCCTTCTGTCTCCCTGTGCTCTTTCAGCCCCTCTGTGCCCACCCTGCTCCTCTGTACATCTATTGTGACATGCTCCTTCTGTCTCTCTGTGCTCTTTCAGCCCCTCTGTGCCCACCCTGCTCCTCTGTACATCTATTTTGACATGCTCCTTCTGTCTCTCTGTGCTCTTTCAGCCCCTCTGTGCCCACCCTGCTCCTCTGTACATCTATTGTGACATGCTCCTTCTGTCTCTCTGTGCTCTTTCAGCCCCTCCGTGCCCACCCTGCTCCTCTGTACATCTATTGTGACATGCTCCTTCTGTCTCTCTGTGCTCTTTCAGCCCCTCCGTGCCCACCCTGCTCCTCTGTACATCTATTGTGACATGCTCCTTCTGTCTCTCTGTGATCTTTCAGCCCCTCCGTGCCCACCCTGCTCCTCTGTACATCTATTGTGACATGCTCCTTCTGTCTCTCTGTGCTCTTTCAGCCCCTCCGTGCCCACCCTGCTCCTCTGTACATCTATTGTGACATGCTCCTTCTGTCTCTCTGTGCTCTTTCAGCCCCTCTGTGCCCACCCTGCTCCTCTGTACATCTATTTTGACATGCTCCTTCTGTCTCTCTGTGCTCTTTCAGCCCCTCTGTGCCCACCCTGCTCCTCTGTACATCTATTGTGACATGCTCCTTCTGTCTCTCTGTGCTCTTTCAGCCCCTCCGTGCCCACCCTGCTCCTCTGTACATCTATTGTGACATGCTCCTTCTGTCTCTCTGTGCTCTTTCAGCCCCTCCGTGCCCACCCTGCTCCTCTGTACATCTATTGTGACATGCTCCTTCTGTCTCTCTGTGCTCTTTCAGCCCCTCTGTGCCCACCCTGCTCCTCTGTACATCTATTGTGACATGCTCCTGCTGTCTCTCTGTGCTCTCTCAGCCCCTCTGTGCCCACCCTGCTCCTCTGTACATCTATTGTGACATGCTCCTGCTGTCTCTCTGTGCTCTTTCAGCCCCTCTGTGCCCACCCTGCTCCTCTGTACATCTATTGTGACATGCTCCTTCTGTCTCTCTGTGCTCTTTCAGCCCCTCTGTGCCCACCCTGCTCCTCTGTACATCTATTGTGACATGCTCCTTCTGTCTCTCTGTGCTCTTTCTGCCCCTCTGTGCCCACCCTGCTCCTCTGTACAACTATTGTGACATGCTCCTTCTGTCTCTCTGTGCTCTTTCAGCAACTCCGTGCCCACCCTGCTCCTCTGTACATCTATTGTGACATGCTCCTTCTTTCTCTCTGTGATCTTTCAGCCCCTCTGTGCCCACCCTGCTCCTCTGTACATCTATTGTGACATGCTCCTTCTGTCTCTCTGTGCTCTTTCAGCCCCTCTGTGCCCACCCTGCTCCTCTGTACATCTATGTTGACATGCTCCTTCTGTCTCTCTGTGCTCTTTCAGCCCCTCTGTGCCCACCCTGCTCCTCTGTACATCTATTGTGACATGCTCCTTCTGTCTCTCTGTGCTCTTTCAGCCCCTCTGTGCTCACCCTGCTCCTCTGTACATCTATTGTGACATGCTCCTTCTGTCTCTCTGTGATCTTTCAGCCCCTCCGTGCCCACCCTGCTCCTCTGTGCATCTATTGTGACATGCAACCCCGGCCCACTGTAGTCCCCCCACTCTATCAGTTTTTGACCCAGCAACTAACTCCCCAACCCTCAAAGCCCCATAAAAGGCCAGGGAAAATGCCGCCTTGAACAAGATAACCTCCCACTGGGAGCTACAAACACTGTGCAGCGCCCCCAATAAGGCCGTCAGCCGTGCCAATCCAATGGGCCTTCTCCTATCGCCCCGGTAACCCTGTACACGGCACCAACCCCTCAACGCCTTGCGCACCAGAAAGCTGTTAGTGGGATCTCGCATACCCCTACTCTGCGCAAAGAAGGAGATTGCCGCCCTATGTCTGTTCGCAGTCGCCACTGAGCGCCCTTCCCTGTGCATTGATTCTAGGTAAGCTGCAAAGCTGTCCTCCTGGGACCACCTAGCCTCCCATTCCCGCCCCAAGAAAGCCCGGTAAGACAAAAACGCCCCTTCGTAAGCTGTCTTGGTCCTGGGGGCTAAGCTAGCGACCACGAGGTCCTGTAATCTGGGGCACCAATCTGCCAAAGTACTGCCGGGAATTGCGCCGGCTGGGGATCTGCCGCCGGAAGATGTTCCCTGAAAACCTGCATTTTAAAGCGAGAAAGGGAGTCAGCTGCATTATTGAGGACGCCAGGGACATGCTTGGCTCTGAAAACCACATTCCATTTTAAGCATTGCAACACAATCTCCTTCAGTAAGCGGAGTATGAATGGACAGCGTGCCCCCTGCTGGTTTATGCATTCCACCACCGTCATGTTATCCGACCAGAACACCACGGATTGGTTGCGTAAGTGTTCCGGCCAGACCATCAACGCTACCCATATCGGAAAAAGCTCCAGAAAGCCAATATTGGTAGTCAGACCCTGTGTCCTCCATTCCGCTGGCCACCGCTGGGCGACCCACCTGGTACCCAAAATGGCGCCAAAGCCGGTACTCCCAGCAGCGTCCGTCCATAGGCCCAATACCGCCGATGTGGAGGGAGGACTCGGCCACACTACTCTGCCATTAAAATCCTCCAGAAATGCCATCCAAATGAGCATATCCTGGCGAACCTCAGATGACAACCTCGTGTGGTGGTGTTTCTCCCGTAGTCCTTTCATTGCTTGGGCAATAGAGCGTGAAAAAGGGCGTGCCATTGGGATAACCCGAAGCGCAAAATTCAATTGCCCCACCACCTCCTGTAGCTGTTTCAATGTAACCTTGTCTTTGCGTAGGCATTGCCGTAGGGCTGCTCTAAAGCTAGATACCTTAGCCCTGGGTAACCTGAAGCATCCCTCCACGAAATCAATTTCAATACCGAGGAATTCCAAACAGGTGGACGGGCCCACCGTCTTCCCCGGCGCTAGCGGGACACCAAAAGCCCGCATGAGCACGCAAAATTCCTGCAACGCCCAAGCACACTCCTGAGATCCCGCCGCACCCAAAAAAAGGAAATCGTCCAGATAATGCATCACCTGCCGGTGCCCCGTCACCTCCCTCATGACCCATTCCAAAAATGAGCTAAACGCCTCAAAGTAAGCACATGAGATAGAACAGCCCATGGGCATACATTTATCCATATAAAACTTGCCATCGAATGTGAAACCTAAAAGATGATGGTCCAGAGGATGAACTGGGAGGAGGCGGAAGGCAGATTCTATGTCAGATTTTGCCATCAATGCCCCTGGCCCCAGTGCCCGCAATAAATCCACTGCCTGGTCAAATGATGCATACTTGACGCTACAAATCCCCTCATCAATCGCATCATTCAGTGACGCACCTCTCGGAGCCGACAGGTTGTGGATCAATCTGAACTCCCCTTTCTCTTTTTTGGGTACTACCCCTAGTGGAGAACACACAAAATCGGGTACAGGCACCTTCTGGAAAGGGCCAGCTATCCTACCCAGGGACAGTTCCTTGCTAATCTTAGCAGCCACCACTGCGGGGTTATGTTGCACCGACAGTTGGTTCCTGCAATGTGTGCTACCTGTGTAGCCCCCTGCCGGGATCCTAAAACCTTGAGAAAAACCTTCCTGCAGTAGAGTGGCCGCTGTGTGATTCGGGTACCTATTCAACCAAGGGATCATTGCCAAAACATCTATAGGGGTTGGGATATCCCGAATATCTGCCCTACACTGGCTTCCCCCTCCCCCTCTGGCTGTGGTTGCCCTGCTTGGACCTGCAAGATGACTCGGGGTGGGAGGGATGACCGCAGATCGCACATGCATGTCTGAATTTACATGTGCCCGGGGCCCTCGTGCAGGTACGCTTATTAAAGTCTCAACACACCCCTTTCCTCTCAAACCCCCCCCCCCTACCCCTACCCGGGACCTCACTCCCCTGAGCCGCCCGAAAGGGGTGCTGAGGTCTGGTGAAGTACCCCCTGCTGACCGCAGTGGTAGACTGTAGTGGGGCAGAGCTCCTAGAGAACTGCCTATGCCATGACACAGAATCCACCTTATCCCATGCCAATGACGCGTCAAATTCCCTAGCTTTCCTGAAATTGACATCATACTCCTTCCAGGCATCCCCCGGGTACTGCTCGCTCCACCCCACGATTCTACTCTGGTAGCAAGCCAATGACGCCTGCACATTAGGGGGCCGCTCGGCCATGATGGTCGTGAACACTGCGAAAGCCCTAACCCAGTTGAGCAACGATTCCTCTACCCTAAACCTAGCACACTGTGCCCTCCACTCACTTGGAAGCATCCACTCCTTTAGTGTCTTTGCCTGTTCCATCTCCCTGTGATCCAGTAGCAATGAAAAAATGTAAACATATTTCCCCGCCCAAATCAATTCCTTCGTTGCCTGGGACACATGTTGTGCCAAATTCTCACTCCTAGAGGGCAATGACCCATCGCCCAAGAGGGGCAGTGCCACCTCCTTACCCTTTTCCTGCGCCGCGACCGGTTGACCACCATCTGCCTTTGGTTGGGCGGGGATGGAACCTGCAAGTGAAGAAGAGGGGGGAACCGCAGCTCTATCCGCTGCCGCTGCTGATTTAATCTTTTCTACCAACTGTGCTGCTTCTGCTGCATGATCTGATGACGCTGGTAACACCCCCCCCTTTTTTAGCCAAGGTAATAAAGCCGCTATCTGAGATACCAATTCAGGCGGGACCGAGTCCGGGCTATCTGCCGGGACTACGGGCCCCCCGGGAGGCATAGCCGGTGGCGCTGGCATGGTAGGCAATGGAGAGACCGGTACCGGCAAACCCGGCACTGGGATCGGTAGCACAGGCGGGGGAGTAGGCCCCATAGGAGGTAGGGCCTGCGGCATGGCAGGAGCCAATGTCACGGGTGCCTGGACAGGTACAAGGGGTACTGAATCAGGTACCAGGGGTACCGACACCGCGGGTGTGATTGAAACCGGTACCACTGGGGCTGGGGTACTGCGCCTTCGCTTCTTAGCCTTGGACTTGGGCGGGCTAACAAAATCCCCTCTGGACAAGGGTGCCTTCCGCTGCCGCGCGGGCCTACCTGAAGAAGCTGGGGGGTCAGTAAACCTTTCATTCCAGCGTGCTTCCAATTCATCCACTTTACTCAATCTCTTATTGACGCTATTCATCTCCTGCATCATGGCCTGCAACATAGCCTCCATCCTGGACCCCCCTTCACCACCCATTGGCCCCGCCATGACTTGGGTGCACCGCCCTACACTAATACCCTAATACAGGCGTCAGTACGCTTATTACCTTCACCAGATGGAGGATCTACAGGGGGCTGTAAGCACCATGCAACCGTAACCGCAACGCCCCGGCTTATCCGGTTTGTCAGGGGTGAGTAAACTCTAACGTAGACCCACCCGGCGGCTACCAGAAGCAATGTAATGCGAGCCCCCCGCTCTCCTCTTACCGTTCCAATCCTGCGTACTCCCAGCCGGAGTTGAAGTGACCTGCGACCACCACTGCTGACCACCAATCTGGGCTTACCACAAGAAATTGCAGGGACGCAGTAATAACACCTGAAATAGAAAATGTATTTAATCCCGGGAGTTATGCAAAGGTACACACGTATGTACAAGTTCTAACGTTCTTTCACTGCCCCGTCCACTGGCCTTGGCTGTTGCCCCTATCCTACCAACAAAAGAACGTGTACTAGCCACCAGGCCAATGCAGGCGCCCTAATTATTCCCACCCTTTGAGCAGTTTCGAGCACAGCCTACTCCGTAGAGCTCCTTAAAGGAAGCCTTGAGACCCCCTTGAGCGTGTTTCTGCCTCACACAGTTCCAGCAGTCAAGCCGATACCCTGTACTTTCCCTGTATCCCCCTTGGAACTCCTCATAAAAACAAGCAGCACCAACTTCCTTTAACTGCCCAGTCCACTGGCCTCAGCTGTTGCCCCTACCTTAGCAACTACCGATCTGTTTAATAATAAGGTGTACCAACAATTCTTCCTACTTTGCTCTGTAGAACCGATTTACATTACCCAACAGCAGTGACTGTATTGACAACGTCGGTAGCATTAAATGCTCAGCTAACACATTAGGGATTTAAATCTGTTACCTTAGTATTAAACACGGGATCCTACACTGGACGCCTTACTCCCCTAATCCAGCAGACCCTGCCTAATGTCCGTTCACTTCCCCGGCGGAAAAACGAGGAAAAATGACCCCGGAGTGATGCCAGCAACGTAAAGTGGCACCAGTCGTGAATGGGCGGCAAATCCGCGCCCCACCCGCTCCCTCGCAGTACCTCTGCCGTGCACTCCGAGCCGCCTCGCAGTACCGAACGATCCTCGGGAGGCTCCCGCACCGCGATTCTGTCCTAATCGCACGACTCCGCAGCGAAGGCACGAAGCAGCTTCCTTCGATAGGCGGCAGCCCAGCGCCGACGAGTCGCGATCCAGCCAACCTGGAAGAAAAAGAAAAGAAAGAGAAAAGTTATCTGCCCGAGCGCCGGGGCACGTCCTATGTGGGGGAGCGTCCAGGGAACAAGGGGGTCACCTGGGCGCTCCCCACCGCTTTATCCCCCCCCCAGTGGCCCGCCCCCCTCCCTTCCGACCCGGATGTCGGTTAACGACATCCGGGTCATGCAGGCAGCCAATCGGTGGTAGGGCGCGCCCCCTCAGTGACGCGCCCCACCACCAAGTAGTCCGGGGGAGGTCGCCGCACAGCCATGCAGGCGGGGGGGCCAAGAGCCCCCCCTTTCCATTCTCTCAGTGCATTGTGTGTTCCTGTGCTCATTGTCGTCTCTACACCTTCGGTCTATATCTTTGTTTGTTATATCTCTTCATATGGACTTCACAGTTCTCCCTGGCGTTGCTGATCCTCTCTTCCGCTTCTGTTCTGCCCCTTTGTGGTGAGGTCCTTCTGTCTAGCTCTACCCCTTCTGTTTATTTATTTATACTCATTCTGTCTTTAGGTGCCCATTCCTTCTCTTTGTGCCTTCTGTTTCTGTGTTCTGCCTGCTTCTTTGTGTCTTCCCTTAATTTTTATGGCCGTTCTCTTTTGTGGGGACCTTTCTGTCCCTATGTGCGGTTTCTTCGCCTATCTGCCCCTTCCTAGTCTCTATGACCATTTTCTTTTTTAAGTGTCATCTTTTCTAATTCTTTTTTCTCTTTCTGCACCCCGTCTGTCTGTTCCCCTGGTGTCTGTTTGAACTCCCCTTTGTCTCTCTGTCCCCCTTGTCTCTTGCTGATTTTTGTTTCTCTGGCTCCCTTTCTTCTTTCTCACTTTGGGCCATGTGTTTCTCTGTGTGTCCTTTACTGTCTCACTATCTCACTGTACCTCTCCTGTCTCTGTGGACGCCCTTCGGTTTCTCTGTGTTTTGTCTTTTCGTAACACCCTGCTGTCTCTAATTGTGCCTTGCCTCTTTCTGTCCCTCTTTTCTCTCAATGATCCTTCTGCTTTCCATTCCCCTTTACCTTTGCGTCACTTATGTCTCCCAGTTTCCATATTAATATCCGATCCCCTTGCCACTCCCTTTCACATTCCCCTCCTCCTCTTCTTCTGAATCCATCATCGTCCCTCCAGTCTCTGTAAGTGGAGAGCGAGCAGACAGGGCGCAGCAGCAAAAGCTTCCTTGTTCTTCTCCGAGAACTGCTGTACAGGTGGAAGCAGCGAATGGACCCCCTGCCCCACCCTCCCTGTGCAGAGCATTTGTACTTAGTGGACAGTCTGTAGAGGACCATGCTGCAGCTAGCCCCCAATCGAGGTCCATGCATTGTCTTACATCACTACGGTAATTGATGGTAATTGATGGTATTCGATACATCATTTTGAGTATGTAAACATTAGCAATCTAGCCCATTTGTGCAGTGAAAAGCGACAGCTCTCTTCAGACAGCCCTAAAAAGACAAAATATGGACCATGCACACTGGTTGTCTACCAGTGTGTCCCTCCCACAATAATAAACTGTGTATCTTGTAAAAGCATAGCAGTTATCAGCAGTCCAGCAATGCAATTACATCAGCCCAATCCAGAAAGAAACATGTCTGGCGGCTTCTGATATCATTTTATCTTCTGCTAGACACAGCATCAGGTGCTAAAAGAGGAAAACAAATGGCCCGGCTGGCCGTGTTAATGATCACTTTATGTGCAAACAAAGCAACGCCACATATTTATAAGACAAGAGATGTGAGAGAGAGCAAGCAGCTGAACTCATGAAACCAACTTAAGAGCTGGCAGTCATCAAAATACCTAAAATGTTATAACAACTCCCCGACGGCAAACAGATGACACACTCCCCCATGCGCCCATACAAACTCGTCCATAAAAAAAGAGACTGTCACAGGCAAAAAGCAAACTAGAACAAGGCACGTGACCTTGCAAAGGGAAGGGCAGGTCACGTGACTGGAGGCATGGCCGATAATCCGTAAAATGGAAGCCCGTTTGTTGAGGCGACTTTTTTCATTAATGTGGAGTGCGGTGGGCGCCAATTAGGGGCAGGGAGGTACAAGGTACTGTTCCTGAGTTGCCATCTGAACCCCAGCTGTGCCATGGAACAGGTAACCAAATTATTAGGGCTCTAACTGTCCTGAATATTTACCACAGCTTTCACTTCTAGCCCCCCCCTAGCCGCCCCCCCACCCCCTCCCCTTAGCAATGAACAGGAGCTTCTTAAGGGGCTAAGGACAGAACAAGGGGTCACACCTGTGGTGTTGATGATTAAAGGGTGCATGATGTCACCTCCACTACCCCTATCACATTGGTGAATAGACCACAGTGCCAGTGCATGCTAAGCAATTTGATGGCAAAATAAACATATACTTAGAACAGAATAATTCAGATGAAAAAGTAAGTTCCTATTTTTAAATTGACAAACATTGGTATCTGTACAAAAGGGGGTGGTGATGGACGGAGCATCAGAACCAATCAAACACTCACCCACCCAGTCAATAGATCTGGGTTTGATCCATCACCGTTCTTTAGCCCTCTCTGCCACCCCAGTTCAGACATGGCCATATGCAAATCAGTCTGACCCTGTGCCTCATGGGAACAGTCCAGCCCAAACTGCCAAGCCATGCCTTCCCTGGACCGGAAACAAGATTCCTAGGACCGGTTTCTGGCATTTCAGCCGTCTTCAGCCAGGCTTGCTTGAATCCAGTGGCAAAGTGAGCAAGGGATTCACGTCTGAGCATACCCTGCCAACGTATGGCGAACAAAGCGGTACAAAAGGGGGTGGTGATGGACGGAGCATCAGAACCAATCAAACACTCACACCCAGTCAATAGATCTGGGTTTGATCCATCACCGTTCTTTAGCCCACTCTGCCACCCCAGTTCAGACATGGCCATATGCAAATCAGTCTGACCCTGTGCCTCATGGGAACAGTCCAGCCCGAACTGCCAAGCCATGCCTTCCCTGGACCGGAAACAAGCTTCCTACTACCGGTTTCTGGCATTTCAGCCGTCTTCAGCCAGGCTTGCTTGAATCCAGTGGCAAAGTGAGCAAGGGACTCACGTCTGAGCATACCCTGCCAACTTATGGCGAACAAAGCGGTACAAAAGGGGGTGGTGATGGACGGAGCATCAGAACCAATGAAACACTCATACCCAGTCAATAGATCTGGGTTTGATCCATCACCGTTCTTTAGCACACCCTGACACCCCAGTTCAGACATGGCCATATGCAAATCAGTCTGACCCTGTGCCTCATGGGAACAGTCCAGCCCGAACTGCCAAGCCATGCTTTCCCTGGACCGGAAACAAGCTTTCTAGGACCGGTTTCTGGCATTTCAGCCGTCTTCAGCCAGGCTTGCTTGAATCCAATGGCAAAGTGAGCAAGGGACTCACGTTTGAGCATACCCTCCCAACTTATGGCGAACAAAGCGGTACAAAAGTGGGTGGTGATGGACGGAGCATCAGAACCAATCAAACACTCACACCCAGTCAATAGATCTTTGTTTGATCCATCACCGTTCTTTAGCCAACTCTGCCACCCCAGTTCAGACATGGCCGTATGCAAATCAGTCTGACATTGTGCCTCATGGGAACAGTCCAGCCCAAACTGCCAAGCCATGCTTTCCCTGGACCGGAAACAAGCTTCCTAGGACCGGTTTCTGGCATTTCAGCCGTCTTCAGCCAGGCTTGCTTGAATCCAGTGGCAATGTGAGCAAGGGACTCACGTCTGAGCATACCCTGCCAACTTATGGCGTACAAAGCGGTAAAAAAGGGGCTGGTGATGGACGGGTATGCTCAGACGTGAGTCCCGTGCTCTCCATGCCACTGGAATCAAGCTATCCTGGCTGAAGAGGGGCGAAACCCCGAAACCGGTCCTAGGATGCTTGGTTCCAGTCCAGGGAGGACCTGGCTTGGCAGTTCGGGCTGGACTGTTCCCATGAGGCACAGGGTCGAGACTGATTTGCATATGGCTGGGTTCAAACTGGAATGGCATGGTGAGCAAAAAAACAATGGATTTAGGCCCAGATCTCTGCACTGGGGTGAAAGTATGACATTGTTCTGCATTCTGTCCTTCAATTGTTGTTTTTTCAAACATTGGTATCTCCCTCACAGCTCAGTGGAGAAGTGATACACCTGTGCAGATATATGCTCACTGACAGTTTCTATATTTCCTTGCCAGGTGTGTCGTGAACTCCCCGCTTTAGCATATACGGGAGGCGGGGGGTGGAGTTCATTATGTCCCTCTTCTGTCTGCAACTCAGCAGACAAAAGCTGCTAATTATCCTTATAAAGGAATACAGTATTACAAGAGCAAGCAGGAGCAAGGAATAATGAAAGATTGGCAAATAGAAGACGTAACAATGGAAGTAATAATGCATGGAAGGAAGGGTGAATGGATGGAGCAATGAATGGGCGAATGAATGAGTGGGTAGATGGATGGATGGATGGATGGATGGATGGATGGCAGAGTAAACAGATGGAAGGATGGATGGCCGTGAGGAAGGAAGGATGGATGGATGGGTGGATGGATAGATGGATGAATGGATGGATGGACCAATGGATGACATGGTGGATGTACGGATGGTAGAGTTGATGAATGGATGGACTAGAAATACATTGATAGATGGATGAAAGAATTAATGGATGACAGGATGTAAAGATGAAATAGTGGCTATCAACGGGTGGGTGGAAGGGTGAAAAGATGAATGGATGGATGCTTGGATGGAAGAGACAAGGGAGTTCTTCTACGGGAGGGCTGAGCTCATTTGCTTCGCTTGCTTGGTACCATCAACGGTTTAATTCAAAGTGGGGGTATTTTCATTTTCTGGCCACTCCCTTGTTCCTGACAAATATCTTACAACTTAATAGGAAAACAATGATTATTATGCCCCAATTTGCACTTCTCAAATTTGCTATTTTATGAACTTTGATGCCCCTTCACTTATTAACAAGCAATTGCTTTGTTTCTTGAAGCAGTCATATGAAGCACAGAAAACATTCCCACAACTATAGGTGCTGGAAGTGAGGGTGCGGAGTTCTGTAACACCACCAAAATATCCATGCTGGAGTTTGGAAAGTTTTGCCACTTTTACAATGCCTTCAAAGACTGTGTTCAAATGTCAGGCTTCTGGCAAATCGCTGCAAATTCTTTTGAAAGGGATATTGGTGTCTACTTTTCTTTTTCTGACTGCAAGGTGATAGGATTTTGTAAAGTGAACTATGTGACAGCCCTGCTGGGATACAGTGAGTGTGAAGGAAAGGAAGTAGGATGTATTTTTTCTAGCACACAACAATTTTTAAATGAATGTAAATGTACTCTGCAAATATTTTAAAATATATCACCAGGAAGTAGAGCACAAATGAGGCACATTTTTAATTATGAAGTGCGATGGGAACAAAGATTTTAATAAGATCAGAATGAATCAAGACACTTTACTAGGCGATTTCCAAATGATATATATATTCACTGAAACCCATTTTTCACACTTTATCATTAGTGTGCTATATATTTTTATCAGTTAAATTGTATGGCTGCAGATTTAGTGGGCATTTCAATGGAAAGTGTGCTGTCTGTAATTGCAAATGCTCTACCACACCATGCTCCAGTAATACATTAGCGGCAGTGTGCTCCAAAATGCACCACCGGACACATACTACACCCTTACCACTCCACTGCTAAATGGGTATGGCGCACTGCTACATGTGTGTTTTTTTTGTGACGCTTTTGCTACATTTGTATTTTTTTGTGCGAGGCTTTGATTTTTCACAATCCCTATTACTTCTGTGATGTAACATTAATGGCAGCACCCCGGTCTGAAAACTGTTCCAGCACTGCTGTTCAAACTGTGTTTTCCTCTCTCATGTTTGTAGTTTGAGGAGGGTGGAAGGCCATCGAAAAATGTTGGTGAATTTGCACTGAATTGTGCAAGTGCACCTCTGACCCTTCTGTAAATATTGCCCTTACTCCATAAACCGAACTGTGGTGAGCAGCATTTTAAACAGCTGCTGTTGCTGACAATCTTTGAAATTGCTTACCTTAGAGGAAACATTAATTAAATCCGGATCCCCAAAGTGTATTTAGACATTATTGCATAGCGAAGGATTATGCCCTTCTCAGTCCAGCCGAGTGATCTCGTCACCTACCGGTCGATGCTTGCATATTTGTCTTCTGCAGATAACTCATTCCTGAAGATTCCCTTATGCAGCCGAAAACTGATGAGTGGAATGCTTGAATTAATCTCAGCCAATGACAATCACTCTGATGGGCCACCTTCCTGTCCATCACTGTTAGCTTGCCTGTCCCATTACAGACCGTTGGAAACCACATGCAAAGCAGCTTTGGCCCTTGTTAAAAGCAACTGCCCAGCCCGGCCCACGTAGGAGTGGTACCTTCAGACATCAGTGGCGTAACGAAACCTGAGGGGGCCCCCTGCAAAGTGCAGGTAGGGGCCCCCCTCTGGACTCGGTCAAGAGGTCTCAGGCCAGGATACTGTGTTAAGAGTTCAGGGCCACCCTACACTGTGGGGGCCTATGTTACGCCACTGCCAGACGTGAGTCCCGAACTTGTGGTACCAAAGGGCTCAAACGCACCTCACTGCTGAGGCGCAGGAAGGCTGAAGCCAGGCTAGGATTGCTTGTGTTCCCTTCCTGAGGCACAGGAAGGCAGAGCCAGTCTAGGTTTGCTTGTGTTCCCTTCCTGAGGCACAGGAAGGCTGAAGCCAGGCTAGGATTGCTTGTGTTCCCTTCCTGAGGCACACGAAGGCAGAGCCAGGCTAGGATTGCTTGTGATCCCTTCCTGAGGCACAGGAAGGCAGAGCCAGTCTAGGATTGCTTGTGTTCTCTTCCTGAGGCACAGGAAGGCTGCAGCCAGGCTAGGATTCCTTGTGTTCCCTTCCTGAGGCACAGGAAGGCAGAGTCAGTCTAGGATTGCTTGTGTTCCCTTCCTGAGGCACAGGAAGGCTGGAGCCAGGCTAGGATTGCATGTGTTCCCTTCCTGAGGCACAGTAGGCAGAGCCAGTCTAGGATTGCTTGTGTTCCCTTCCTGAGGCGCAGGAAGGCTGAAGCCAGTCTAGGATTGCTTGTGTCCTCTTCCTGAGGCACAGGAAGGCAGAGCCAGTCTAGGATTGCTTGTGTTCTCTTCCCGAACTTGTGGTACCAAAGGGCTCAAACGCACCTCACTGCTGAGGCGCAGGAAGGCTGAAGCCAGGCTAGGATTGCTTGTGTTCCCTTCCTGAGGCACAGGAAGGCAGAGCCAGTCTAGGTTTGCTTGTGTTCCCTTCCTGAGGCACAGGAAGGCTGGAGCCAGTCTAGGATTGCTTGTGTTCCCTTCCTGAGGCACACGAAGGCAGAGCCAGGCTAGGATGGCTTGTGTTCCCTTCCTGAGGCACAGGAAGGCAGAGCCAGTCTAGGATTGCTTGTGTTCTCTTCCTGAGGCACAGGAAGGCTGAAGCCAGGCTAGGATTGCTTGTGTTCCCTTCCTGAGGCACAGGAAGGCAGAGTCAGTCTAGGATTGCTTGTGTTCCCTTCCTGAGGCACAGGAAGGCTGGAGCCAGGCTAGGATTGCATGTGTTCCCTTCCTGAGGCCCAGTAGGCAGAGCCAGTCTAGGATTGCTTGTGTTCCCTTCCTGAGGCGCAGGAAGGCTGAAGCCAGGCTAGGATTGCTTGTGTTCTCTTCCTGAGGCACAGGAAGGCTGAAGCGAGGCTAGGATTGCTTGTGTTCCTTTCCTGAGGCACAGGAAGGCAGAGCCAGTCTAGGATTGCTTGTGTTCCCTTCCTGAGGCACAGGAAGACTGAAGCCAGGCTAGGATTGCTTGTGTTCCCTTCCCGAGGCACAGGAAGACTGAAGTCAGGCTAGGATTGCTTGTGTTCCCTTCCTGAGGCACAGGAAGGCAGAGCCAGTCTAGGATTGCTTGTGTTCCCTTCCTGAGGCACAGGAAGGCTGAAGCCAGGTTTAGGATTGCTTGAGTTCCCTTCCTGAGGCACAGTAGGCAGAGCCAGTCTAGGATTGCTTGTGTTCCCTTCCTGAGGTGCAGGAAGGCTGAAGCCAGGCTAGGATTGCTTGTGTTCTCTTCCTGAGGCACAGGAAGGCTGAAGCCAGGCTAGGATTGCTTGTGTTCCTTTCCTGAGGCACAGGAAGGCAGAGCCAGTCTAGGATTGCTTGTTTTCCCTTCCTGAGGCACAGGAAGGCTGAAGCCAGGCTAGGATTGCTTGTGTTCCCTTCCTGGGGCACAGGAAGGCTGAAGCCAGGCTAGGATTGCTTGTGTTCCCTTCGTGAGGCACAGGAAGGCAGAGCCAGTCTAGGATTGCTTGTGTTCCCTTCCTGAGGCACAGGAAGGCTGGAGCCAGGCTAGGATTGCTTGTGTTCCCTTCCTGAGGCACAGGAAGGCTGAAGCCAGGCTATGATTGCTTGTGCTCCCTTCCTGAGGCACAGGAAGGCAGGGCCAGTCTAGGATTGCTTGTGTTCCCATCCGGAGAGGAACATGGCGGTTCACACTAGTCTGTTTGTATTGAGAAGAAATCTTCCATGGCCATCCATGGATTCTATTTGTGGTGTGGATGCACCAAGTTACCAAGTTCTCTTTTTACTTAACAGTGAAAATCCACAGTGTTGTTGTTAACCAGGGTGAGGCTGTGTCCTCATGTGCTGTCATTCTGTCAGTTAACTATGTGCACACCTCGCTCCTGTGTTTTGGTGAGGCATCTAGACAGATTGAGAGCTGACGGCAGCAATCTGTAGATCACGAACAGGTCGCAGGTTGGGATTTCTGCAGTGTAATCTCTTGGAAATTAATAAAATCACTGAATACTCTACACAATGACACAAGGACCATTGCATCCCACTCACTGTTCAAATCAGGGCTGAAACCCACCTACTGCACCTTATTTCATCTGAGCACGTCACCAGCTTTAGGCAAAAATGTAAACATTGCAATGTAATCTACATTTTTTGACATTGAGTATGCAATTTTTGTACTCAATAAATTAAACTTCAATTAAATTATAATAGTAATATTGTGCGAAATTCTAGGATTGGAATTCAGATATTCTAATATTCCCTAATGGATAAAGATCACTTGAGGGAATAAGTGTGGTTAGTGACTAAGACAGGGTTAAAATATTGAACACATTTGTTTATAAAGTGGCTGTGTGAGAGACAGTCAGCAGCAGGGTATATAAACAAGCATTTGCAATGCAATAGGTCTCGCATTTACTCGAGTTTGAGCTATTGGCATTGTAAATGACAATACCTTTTATTTATGTTGTGGGTTTTAAAACATAAATAAAAGGCATTGTCATTTACAATACTAATACCTTAAGCTCTCACCTATTGCATTGAAAATGCTTATTAGGGGGTTGTAGGATGACGGGTGTCTGTTGGATGATGAAAAGTACCACTTCTGCAGTGTCGGCCGACGCAGCGTTCTAAACCTAGGCCCGCGTTCCTCTGCAGTGAGACATTTGGCCTGCTATTAAGGACCAGTAAAATCATACCTGCATGCCCAGTCCTATTCTGCCCTTTGCACACACTGTTCTTGCCACGTAGCGGCCGCATGTTAGAGAGCTGCCTACTGTATTATAATGATAGAGGCGCAGAACTGAACAGAAATAATGCATTGTTTCCCACAGAGACGCAAACACGGAGACCTCCAAAATCTCTGCACTTACCACACTATTAGGTGGATTACCTCATGGGCAAGGAATGCACTGCTCGGTGGAAGAGCACAACCCATTTCCTCTGTTGACCTTGGCAGGGTGTCCTCCGGCACTTTGTAATCACAGCAGAGATTGAAAAGGCAGAGCAGGTCTCAGCTGTCAGCCTAAACTAACAATTGCTTCTGCATACTTTGCTTGTAAACAGAAGAACTTTCTCTAATTTCTCTGAGCCCGATTCACAAAGCCTTATACTCACAGCATATTTCCTTATTTCCCAACTCCCTGCGGTGAAGTATTGCAGCCAGTGCTCACACATTTGAGTAAGGGTGTGAGAAGAGGCCACTCGCGCGTCCTGCGGTGGTATCAACTTACAATCCACAGCATGCCCCTTGGGAGAAGGACATGGAGGGGTTTGGGGGAAATCAGCGATGATGGGGGGGCATAGTGCAATGTGGTTGGATGGTACGGGGAGTGATCGACAGGAAGCGGGCAATCCGCCTCTGCCTAACAAATAAAAACGAATGGATCCGACCTTGTGCGTAACGTAACTGGTGCGAATGTGATGTGCAGTGTAGTTTGTGCTCACATAAAGTGCTCTAAAACCTTCGAGTCTAGTTTGCACTATAGAAAGCTGCAAAGGCGGTCCCTAAAGTGAAAGAGGACCGCGCTGTAAATAACAAACAAGCGGCCGCGAAACTGAAAGTGATCGCAATCGCGATCAAACATCAAAGCGGCCGTGCGGCCGCGAAACTGAAAGAAAACGAATGCTTTCAGGCTGCCAAATGGTGCGCGCGCCCGGAGCACATGCACTGTAGTTGGCGGCCTGAAATGCACTTGTTTCCACTTCCAAAAGTCGCTTACTATAAGTCTCGCCAGAGCAGCGCTAAAGCGCTGTCTCAGGCGAGACCTAAAAAGGAAACACAAAATGTACGTTTAACCCAAAGCCCTACACACTAGCTAGAAGAGTGCAGCTCGTGTTACTTCAAAGGCTGGCTTTGCCAACACGTCACACACATGTAAGATTAAAAGAACCACCTGAGCACTCATTCAGTTTGAAAATCTGAACAGAGTAAACCATGAAAATGTTTTCGTAAATACCACAGAACTTGTGGAACAGGTTTTAGAGAAAACGAATCAGGAAATGTTGGATTAGGCAAAAAATGTACAGGGAAACTATTTCAGTGACTGTAAATGCACTTAGTATTCATATATTTGAATACGATGAAAAGTTGCTTTAATGAAATACAATAATTTAAGAGGTCCCGACTGTTGGGTACCATCGAGTAGGCAGAGAAGCCAAGCTATGTAGCAGCTGCGAGGATGTGCTTGAATGTTTGAGAATCATTCTTTTTCAGCAATAATTGCAGTTACAAGATACACTCTGCAGAGAATTAAGCCTTTTGTCTGATGTTTTTCTGTGATCCTTTCCACACTACACAAACTCCTGTAACTACTGGCAAATGGTTTTTACTAAAAATGTAAGCAAAGTCTGAAGCAAATTTCCATTTGTCCAATGATATAAGATTTCTTTTAGGCTCGGTTCCTTCATATGTATTCTTGAACATATATGCCAGGGGAAATAAACAAAGAAAATTACAAGTACAATCTGTAATCCATTCGATTTCAATACAACCCAATACCCAGGATGTAGCATGAATTAATTGGAGATTCCTCCATGTCAGTTTACTAGATGCTCAAAAACCCCTATGCCTTCAACTAGATCTTGTATAAAATGTTTTTTTGGGGCAATAAGAATTTCTTGGAGTGAAAACGAGGTGGATCGTGAGGAAGGAAACTTTGAAAATATATAATGCTGTACAACAAGGTCTAATGTCTGAACTAGGTGCCCACCCCTTTATCTCACCTGGACCCCAGGTGGGGCGACCCACAAGGTGGCACAGGAGAAAAAGACTGAACCCAAAAGGCTAAAGAGGAGTCCGAAAGGCACTGACTACCAAACTAACAGGCTGAGCAGGAAGTGTGTGTATGCAGATTTTCTATAAGCGGACATTGCCACTTGTTGAAATCTTTTAGCCAAATTTTGTTTTTGTTTGTTTAAAAACCGCACGCCAACTATCATGTTTAAATTCTAGGCTGACAGACATTTAAGAGATTGGGGGTGGTTGAGCATGAGGAACAGTTCTTTTTATATGTACGTTCCATTATGTATCGCTATAATATAAAAGTTTATGAGTTTCCTTAGAATTATTTAGAAATTGAATTTTTGTCTATCGAAGAAACTAATAAAAAATGTTGGGAACGTAAAGAGAAGTGATTCTTCAAGATCTTCAAGCGCAAGAGAGCTCATTGTACTACATGTCCTGAACCTGGCAGGCACCCTCTTTGTTGACAAATCCGCACTGCCCGTAAAGATGGCAAACACCCTATCTGAGTCCCCCCACATCACCAGACACGCCAAGAGACAAAAGCTGAGCTCCATAAACAAACAGCAACATTAACTAACATAACAAGTGCTCTTCCTACCCTATATCAAAACATATGACAAGCAGATTTTTGTTAAGAAATTTGACATGAGTAAGAGGTAAGTATATGTCCTTGGCCGGCGGAGTATTAGCACTGACAAGCCATGGGCTACAGCTATATGCAAATCATTCTTGACCATGTGCCTCATGGGAACAGTCCAGCCTGATCTGCCAAGCCATGTCTTCTCTGGACCGGAAACAAGCATCCTGGGACTGGTTTCGGGCTAACAGCCCTCATCAGTCAGGCTAGCTTGAATCTACTGGCAAAGTGAGCAAGGGACCCACGTCTGGGCACACCCTGCCAACTTAGGGCGAACAAAGCAAACAGTAGGAGATGATGGAATGAGCGCTGAATCTTTTCAGACACTCAACCCCAGTCACAGATCTGGGTTGAATCCATCATCGTTCTTTAGCTCACTTCGCCACCCCAGTTCAGACACATCTATATGCAAATCAGTGTTTACCCTGTGCCTCATGGGAACAGTCCAGCCTGAACTGTCAAGCTATGTCTTCCCTGGTCTGGAAACAAGCATCCTGGGACCGGTTTCTGGCTAACAGCCCTCATCAGCCAGGCTAGCTTGACTCCAGTGGCAAAGTGAGCAAGGGACCCATTTAGATAAACAGTAGATATAAACTCAAGTAATCTTGACTATTGCCAAATGAAAATCAATATATAAGGCTCCAAGGAAAACAAACGATCTTGGTCAACCTTGTCAAAAGCAGTGAACGATCCAAGAACAACACTGTAAAAACACTTTGCTTAACAGGCGCATTCAGGTGGCAGCAGGGTAGCATCAGCGCATTTGTGATACTGGAAGCTGGTCAGCCACCAACTTGAAACACCTCCAAAAAAACGAATGGCTTTGGAGATGTTTCAAGAGCAATGAAAAGGCTGCAGCTTAGTCACTTTAGGAACTAAATAAGAATGCAAGCTGAAAACTAACGCTGGCTTTATTGATAAGAAAATGCTCAGATCAGCCCTAATTACCCGTTCTTCACAAAAGAGCACCACAGGAATGCGAATGACCATTTTTGTTCTTAAGGATTTAGTGAGCTGTGGAAAGCCACCCTGGGTGGCTCTGCGTGGTCTAGTAAATCCAGAGTAACGCAAGGCAGCACAAATCGCTGCGTTGAAAAGGAGTCCATGTGGGGAGCATGGGTGTTCCCATGCATACACCTATGGATTTTTGACGCAATCCTGCAATTAGTAAATCTGGGATTGCAACAAAATGGTACGCCTTCCCAAGTGAGGTGTAACGATGAGAAATATCTTTATTTCTCCTCATTATTTCCTCTTGCAATGTGTGCACATGAAGAAAGAGGAAAAGACCTCCAAGGACTGTGCCTTCCTGCCCAAAAACAATCTTGTCTGTAACGCAGGCATCCTCGCACCATTGCACAAGCATGCATGCGTTGGGACTAGGCAGCACACATTGCGGCACCACAGGAAGAGAGCAGAAACGATTTGTATCTTTAAATTGAAATTGAATTGAGTCATATCTTAGTAAATATGGTGCATTTCTGCTCTATCCCTGTCACACACAAGGCAGCAAGATGTCTAGGTGCTTTGTGTTGTGTGACTTCTTAGTGAATCTTCTTTGATGACATAGAGGAATCTGGTAACTTTTGTCACAGGGGACCCTAGTTGCATTTTCATTAACTGCAAAAGAGAACACTGTTTACAAAATCAAATGCAAAGTGAGCATGATCCCATAAAGAAGTAAATGCCTGAGTTAAATTAAGGAGATTCCCCAGCTTCGGAGAATGAAAAAGGGAAGACTAGACTTATTGCTCTGTGTAGTTGCCACCAAGTAACTTCACCCCTGAAAGGGCTTAATGCTGGCTACTAGCTCAACCAAATAATAATATCTAGTGACATCTTTGGTTATGTATCAAATCAGAAAATTATCAGTGTTAGACCTGGCATCTTTTGGTGTGATTTCCACTGCCGTTTTGTTTCTGACCTCCTGTTTTTTACTGTGTGCTGCCTTTTGTTTTTGCTGGTTTTAGGACTCTCTGCTGGTGTGCAACGTGGCTTGTTTATTAGATTTAAGTCTTTGAATCTCCAGCAAAGACACATTTAATGCTCTTAGTGGATGAGTATTTAGCTTCGCTTTGCACCCTTTATTGTTGCTTTAAGCTTTACTGTTCAATAACATTACTTATGTACGAATAATGATGTGCAGGTCGTTATAGCATATCCACTGAGATTTCTAATGAATGTACTTTACCACTCGTGACCACTGCTAAAGTGCAAGTGCTTCCTTTGTAAAATGTAACGGTAATTGGATTCTCCATGATTGGCATATTTAGTTTAGTGGTAAGTCCCTAGTACAGTGCACTGTGTGTGTCCAGGGCCTGTAAATCAAATGCTACCAGTGGACCTGTAGCTCTGATTGTGCCACACAACGTGAGTAGCCTTGCAAACATGTTTCAGACCTGCCACTGCCAGGCCTGTGTGTGCAGTTTTCAACTGCCATTTTAACCTGGTAAGCGCACACACTTGCCAGGCCCAAATCTTCCCTTTTGGTAAATGTAAGGCACTGCTAAGGTATGCCTAAGGTTGCCCCATGGGCAGGGTGCAGTGTATTTAAAAGGTTGGACATGTACTGCTGTGTTTTACATGTCTTAGTAGTCAAATACTGCTTATTTCGTTTTCACTACAGTAAGGCCTATTTCACTCATAGGTTAGCATTGGAGCTGTCTTTTAACATCTTTCAAGTGTGTCTTCCAAATGGTAGCTGTTAGCAAATTGATGTTTGGGGTCTCTGGAATCACGCTGCGGACAAGAAGCATTGGTTTCAAAGGGCCTGGCCCTGCCTCCACAATTTACAGCACTCTGGGCTTTGAAGTCCTGCTCCAACTCGATGAAAGTACGTCCCGCACTGCGGGTAAAAAGCATTGGTTTTAAAGGGCCTGGACACATCTCCATAAATCACAGCACTGTGGGCTTTGAAGTCCTGCCCCAATTCGACGAAAGCACATCCCGAGGTATGGGCAAGAAGCATTGGTATTAAAGGACATGGCCCGCCTCCACAAATCACAGCACTGTGGGCTTTGAAGTCCTGCCCCAACTCGATGGAAGTGCGTCCCCATTTCATATGGTTTCTCTTTTTACAGCCGATTTGTGATGGAATTTGCTCTGTCTCTTTCTTGATAACTGATTACTTTTTCAAACAACATGACTCACAATACCTCGAGGTTCAGCCCACTTCAAATTGGCAAGTGCTAGATGTTTCTGTAGTTTCCAGAATGTATACAGCAGGTTATGTGCCCCTTCTGTTTATCCCCTCCTTCCAACACTGGGAATAGCATTTATTGCCATCGGGTGAGAGGGGTACAAAATCCTTCCATGTTCTCAGTTTCAGGTACCAAGATCTTCTGATACAATCTTCTTCCCCCTCACCCTCTGACGTAAGCCCTCTTCAGGGGTTTTGACCCAAAGCGAACAGTTTACTTGAGGCAGTTGTGTGATCTACTTTCTCCCTCCATACTCTATCCCCAGTAAGAGTTTGGGATAGCGGTTGGGATGTTCTAAAAGCTTCCCTGTTTTTTCATTGCGGTAGACAAGATCTGGCAGCTAGAGCATGCTACTTTTATTCCACTCAAGTTAGGTAGAACACCCACCTTCCTACATTCATACCTAATATTGAAGTAGGTATGACTGGGTTTGGAACATGACATAAATATTAAACCTACTTGAATCTTTCAGGCTGTTATGCCTAGGTTTTGGCTTGCACTGTGACCATCCCAGATCCACATCCTCCCTTTATGCCTGTGTGGCTGCAGTGTTGACTGGGTTGCTTCTAAATAACTGGCCTATCTGTGTGGTGTGAGGTGGCAGATGCCTGAGATGTGAGAAGTATCTGAAGCTGTTCCCATTTTGTCCATCTAATGGCATGTTATCTTTTTGGTTCTCTCAGTTTCTCTCTTAGGTCTGTCAATGTATGGACTATTGGGTTTGTCTTCATTCAGTAGTACTCATTCCATAATAGTGCTCACATTGGAGAGGGCCTGTCCATCCCTTGTCTAGCTGCCTTTCTTTAGACATTTTTAAGTTTAATGAATTTGCTGAAGGTTTATCCACCTCATGGTTACCAGCAATATTAATAGGCGGCATGCTAGCTTAATGGGTGTACACCTGGAATTATCATCACTTTTGAACAAATGCTTATTGTGAACACTGTTCCAATATGTTTTGATTTCCTTTGCAAATTAGTTATGTGTTGTCCACTTTAGATTTTACAGTTGGCTTGGAGTTAATGCTTGCTCCAAGGCTTTATTGTTGCACCAGCGTAGAATGAGGTGTCTTGACAACTCATGCAGTTAAAATGTTGTTCTGTGAAGGCTTGTCCAAAAAGCAAATGTTTCTCTCATATCAGTGGTTTTGTTGTTGTATGGAATGGCCATGTGTTAGATCCCGTTCTGTTCTGCTAATATGTTTAATGACTGGTCCATCCTTATGCTAGTGCTTGGGATTTGGTGGAACAGGATTATCTGCGGCCATACTGATGACAGTTTTTTCTTTTTTTTACAATTTAGTATCTTGTTTGGAGCCATTGACATCCACATCCATCATTCTTTTGATGGGTGGATTCTAGAAGTGGTATGTTATACTAGTTGCATGTAAAACCATTACATGCATCTTCCAAGGTCACTTGGGAGCACTGATCTAAAGAGCATGATTGTACCGATGCTCTCCGATAACGGTTTAGTCTGCAACTGCAATCATTTATCTGACAGCTTTCTGAATGAAAAAGCCCTATTCCACCAAGCTTTCTATTGGTTTTAAGCCTTTGGGTCCTCATAAAAAAAACTGTGGATAACCATAAGAGGCGGGAGAGCATACATCTGGTGAATCGTGTTATCAAGTCCTTTTTAAACTAGAATTCCTTATGAGCTAGTGTTTCACTTTCAACTGCAGCGCACCTTTAGGCATCCGTATCCATTGTAGTGTTGCTAGTAAAGGCATTATCCGATCTCTTCATTTGAACCCTGGTATGGTCCCAATTGATCAGTTCTTACAGATGTGTGATCTGACTGGAGACTGATGGTATAAGCAAGCTCCTAAAGCATGATCCTCCATATAAGCAATATTCTGCCCTGTATAGACAATTAACGGGTGATAATCCTGGTCAGACTGGGGTGGATATTTCTTGCCTCAACTAGCTGTGTAGCCTACTTCTTGTATGAAGGGCTGCTATTGTACTTGCAAGAAGCTTGTTTAGAGTGGGAGAAATATTAACTTGGTAGAAGGCCAGCTGTGCTATCCCTAATGGTTGTGAGTGTGAAAAATGAAGCATAGTGGTTCACTAGATGATCCTAAGGTGGAATGGAGGCTAACAAGCATGCCTGTATCTTATGAGAATTTTTGTCCTCCATGAAATGTATCTCTGTAACTTTAATTACTTCATTGGATATGTTAAAATGCATATTGTTAATTATATGGAATTGTATTTGAGGCAACTTGATGTTATTATTGTTATTATTGATGATTCATAATATGGCTTTTCCTGTGCCCTCCCTTCCTCCCTCTCCCTCCTCTCGTTTCCCTCTCCCCTTCTCAAAATGCATAAAGACTTTTTATGTTTTTTCTTATAGATTTCTAGTACTACATATTCATTTTAGTTTATCAATATTGTTCTTGTATTTGGTTGATATATAGTGTGTATTGAATTTAATTAACACCAAAAGCATTCTTGAGTGGTGGCACTTTTAGAAGGTTTATAACCTCTGACAATGTTACGCTTGGCAGGTTCAATCAACCGTCAGGCGGCGGTCTTCCTTGTTCTGAATTAATCTACTAGAATGTGGGTTGGTAGTTGCACTAGGTAGTTGTACTGTAAGATGGATGGCAGGGCTCTTAGCAAGGAATCCTTTTTGTCATTCGAATGAGGGTTCAATTTACCAAGCAGTCAAGCAGTAGGCGGCTGTCACATGTTAGTAAAGAAGTTAATCAGTTCTTCCATAAAGGCTTTGCTATTTCCAGTGTGTAGCTGTATTACAGTGGTGTTTAACTGGATTTTAATAGTCGATTGACAGCGTGTTTGAAGGTACAAGTGGAGTTCATTTATTGTGTCCTGTGTGAATTATGGTTACTTCCCCCTCCTGGTCTGTTTTCTCTATCTTTCTATAAGATAACTATATCCTTATGGAATCATCATGCCCATAAATGGATGGGATGAGTATATGTAGTATATGGTTATATTTATGACTAATGAAAATACATTCAGTATTATAACCCCCCAATTAGAATTCTTCTCTGGTCCTCCTACTAGTCTACTACACAAGTTCAAATTCTACTGTCTGAGTTACAATGCCACCAATGTATAAAATACAAGCTACCTACCTCACAAACAAGCTGTACATTGTCGCACAACATGCATCACAGCCTAGAAAAGGCTTGAAATACAAAGAGCAAATATGGAACCAGGCAAGGGAACATGCCTTTCCATCAGCATCCTTAGATATTAGTACATTTACCTAATACAGCTCACACATTTCATCATGTTCCTCCCATGTGCTGACTGACTGCAGCCAAATCTCTTATAGCCCCTCAATGTAATCTTATGACACCGCCCAATTTACTTCAGTCCTTTTCTCACCTTTCCAAAATGTAATACATTATTTGTGCGTACAGTATGTAAAGGTCTCTACGCAAATTTGTAATCTGTACCTATATCACATAAATTCCGGTTTAAATGAAAAGCAATTCACCACCCTCCAGTGCTTGCTCTGCACAACATCAGTCCATGCAATAAAATAAAAATGGATGTCTCAACAACAACAAAACACATTTTATGTGCTTGGAAACTAATAAATGAGGGGGTACTGTAAAATAATGAAAAATGCAAAAAAAGACTTCGGATACCAATCATGTCAGAAAATACACGTAGGGCATAAGCAAAAATAGATGACTGTTTAGGATAGAAGTAGAAACATACAGATACTATTCACACCCTTTCAAATATGCTTAAAAACTGATATTCAGTTCTTCTAAATTACAAACCTCTAAGAAACGAGACCTGGATTCTATAGCTAAATGTTTCTGTGACTTAAATGGTCATTGTTACCCTAGAGATAACTAGTGTCTGACCAATGATCACTTATAATAATTTCCCCGTAATTTAATCAAACCGCATGTTTCCTTCTGATATGAAACATATTTAATTCCAACTTTTGCCCTTCAATATTTGGTGTTTTACTTAATTCAGCACCTTTAGATTTAGGGGCGTGCCAGACTGACTTCCAAAATCCAATAAATTATCAAAAGATTATCCTGCTGACAAAATCAGATTGCTTCCTCTTTTGCGCACCTGCTTTACAATACATGGCTTTCTGGTTGCATAGATTGAAATGCATCCTACTCATGTACCTTGACATATGCTGTATTTGAAGCATGACCTAATCTCCATTTTTTGTAGACCCATGTCCACTGAGCGTCAAGTACAATGTTTCTTGGCCTATTTCATTTTTTTAGCAGATGATGGTTTGTGGTTCTGTTTTAGTCTAAATGAATTCCAAAGATATGTTCTATCACCCGCCCGCATAGAATTCAGTAGATGTGGTTTTTACGTGTGATGTCATTCCATAATGGTCTAATTTAAAAAGACCTCGAGGCCTTAGCATGTATCACAAGGAAATCTTCACATTTTAATTAGGCTTGATTTATGCATTGCTTTTACATTTTAGTCAACTGTGCAAGGCAAATAGGACAATAAATATATCTCAAGATGCACTTTTGGTATTCGTAAAAAACGAATTCTTGGGAGCTGTACAATCAGTTTCTTGTACTGCAGTGCAGAGACTGTATGTATCTACTTCTTCGACAAAGAACATTTAGATCTATTGGCAAAACACGGTCTTTAAGAACTACATGACTGTTGGTGATGCTATAAAGTTCATAATTTGAATAAATCCGTAATAAATTCCATTTTAAGCTTAATGAGTTATAAAAAGAGAGGATCCGATGATCATGACCGCAAGGATTATCTTTGCAGTCATTTTGTGACATCCCTTCATAAAGGGTTGTTGACCCCCCCCCCCTCCTTGTGGGTTCAGCTGTGGACGTATAGTATTTTATGATGTGTGGGGTTCACCCAAATGTTTTGTATAGCGGTGTTATTGTGCACCTTCTGTTTTGTTAATTGCCTCTACACCTAAAACGCACCACCCAGATTTGGCAATATTCGTCTATTGTGGACAACCAAACTGGCTCAGTTAATTTATCTTCATGCTTTACCTTACAAACCTTTACCCTAATCTTCCAGTTTTCACCCAGCATCTGTATCCTGCACTGGTAACTGGTTTCTCTAGTTATCCAGGATAACTACGTCTAACCATGAGCTTTGTAAAGTTATGTGTTACTTAGTTTTAGGTTACTTCAGAGAGCTAAAAGTGATAACAATGCAGAGACCGACAGAGAGAAAGTGAAGGTTTGAGTATAGTTGAATTGGTGAGTGGTCCTTCTCATACTACAAGGAACCCAAAACTCAACTTTTCACCGTGTTTCTCTTATACACTGACCAACTCATACCCAACTTACTTTGACCGCCACAATATACCCTCACTTCATTCCTCTAACCCCTGCCTCCAAAAATTAATTATTTGTCATGTGTCCGCCCCCTGTATTATATACAGGTCTCAGCTCACATGGATTCATCTGTTACATATCTTCATGGTATCTATGTAAAGCAATCCATTGCAGACCATGGCTTCTGGTATATTTTTCAGCAACAACCCATGTTTTATGAGAAGGTCTATGTAGTTCAGCTTTCAAGAGTTTCATTTTTAGATCTCAAAAACTAGATGCATGAATTATACTGTACCAGTCCAAGTACTCATACCTGTACTTCATCCTGTTCCCATGATCCTTGGTGGATTTAGTGGACGGATGAGTTGTGGTTTAGTTTTGAGTTTGTTTCTGAAGAAATTCTGGGCCTTGCATCCCTAGGATTTTTGAATGCTGCAAAGACATTCGAAATTGATTGTGGCTACTGCTGGATGCCAATCTTCTACTGTAGGTTTGATATGGTCACGTTTATGGAGGGTTAAATACAGACTGGCAGCCTGGTTCCGTAGCTTTTGCAGACTGCAGTAGGGAGGCCAATGTAGATGATGTTGCAGTAGCCTAGACATGCCATAACAAGTGCAGTAGGTTTGGGGTAGTGAAAAGGGTTTTCGAATTAGGAATCCCTGGAAGTTTGAGACTGAACAAGAGACCAGAGTAAGAAATTATCCCCATATTCCTAGTTTTTTGAGCAGTCACAGAACGGGTTCCCAAATGTAGGGGTCATTCAAAAGGTAATGTGACATTCTGAGTTCCTGACATTAGAGCAGTTTCCATGCAGAGCAAGCTTTCCTTCATCCAGTGGAGTACCAAGCCCGATGTTGTGTTTGGGGGATTATTTGAATTGGTGTGTAGTTGTAGTAAATTCGCATGCCATCTGTATACTTTGGGAAGTTCATCTAGTAATGTTCAAGTAACTGTGACAGGGGTCATACGTAGATATTCAATCTTGGGGACCACCACAGGACACTGGGAGAATGGATGACTCGAGAGACCCAATAGTGATTTTCTTTGGCGGCAGATGGAGAGAAAGAACTATTCATGACAGGGCCTGTCCAGAAATGTCAGCTTTTCTGGTACTGTTATGTGGTTGACAGTGTTAAAGGCAGGAGAAAGGTCAAGGAGTGTAGGTGCTGTTTTTGGACATTCTGATAGGTAGTATCCCCTTGAGTCGCAAACATCTGTGATAGCATGATGTACTTGCATGCAACTGCTTGTGACCTTCAGTGATGGGCCGGAGTGTGTTTCTATGACAAATTAGGGCCCGATTATGATGTCGGTCGGAGTTGCCTCCGACCGACATCATCGCGGATTCGCGACCGACCGACCTCCAGTCGGCTGTCTCGACCGCATATACCATAAACCGGCCGTAACACAAGCTCCCACAGGGAAACGTGGGATTCTGTTAACTCCTGCATCGCGTGACAGGCACCTGCCACACGGTGCAGGGATTAACGGGGTATGGCACCACAGGTGTTCCCTCGGCCCCCAACTGGAGGCTGCAAAGAGAAGGGGGCCCTGCTAGGGGCCCCAGACTCACTTTCTGAAACAGATTTTTCCCTGTCAGAAAGCCTGGCATGGAAAGCCTGTGGGAAACAGAGCACCGTAATCCCAACTGCTGAAACGCTGTACATTGGGATTCCGGACCAGTCTCCTTGAGCCTGTTGGAACCCAGCCGGACTGAGGTCGGAGGCATTCTCGCACTCATCGTAGTTGCCCCTAAGTGTCTTAATAAACATAAGGACTACTTGCTGGTAAAGCAGCTAATTGAACATTGACTTTTGTACACCAAATCAATGAAAATTATAGTTAACAGAAGGATTTGTGTACCGCTTGTATCATATTTCAGCAAGGACCTCTTTTTACCGGGGAGTAGGATAAATTGTATTTAAAACATTATTTCCATGATGTCCCTGGAATTTTTTTTCACCTCCCTTTTGCTCCTTAAAGAGGACTTAATATGGGAGTGCAGGATTGCTACTGTCATCTCAACACTTAAGTTTGCTTAAACAATGGCAGGAAGTGTTCCACAGTAACATTAACTTTGCCAGGCATGCGCGGGGCAGGGAAATCCTCTACAAAATCTTGTATCTCTGGTACCTTACGCCTCACAGCTGACATACTATTAATAACGCCTATTCTGAGGCATGCTGTTCCGGGTCTGGCGGCATTGGTACCCTCAGGCTCATCCTTTGGTCCTGCCCCCACCTAAAGGATTTCTGGGATGCCATTTTCTCATCGATCACCCGGATCCTGGACTGCAAGCTCGACAATCTCCCTGATTTTGGAATCCTAGACAGACCCACTGAGGGATTCTACTCGCTCCACTCTGCTGCTGGCAAACACATTTTCACCTTTTCTTAGCCGCCAAACAACACAATCCTTTCACTCTGTGGAAAACCCACCATCCACTCCTACAAGTATTGGCTTCACAATATGTGGCTCCCGTTGAGCGTGTGTGCCATTCTATGTAAAACCTCAATACAAATTATTAAAACATCATATGATTAAAAATGTTGAAAGCTCTAGAGACTACACCTTCATTGGATTAAACCCACAGTCAATAGGATATTGTGTGAGATACAAGGTTTCGGACATGTTTGCTCTATATACCTACCTCCAGTATTTGGCCAAGGAGAATATGGCACTGTGAGCTCTTCCCACCTCATTTAGCTTGGTGCACCATGAAAAGGCGTCCGTTATTTACCAAGTTCACAACGTAGACTTTCTGGAACATCACACTATTTGAAAGAGTACTTAAATTCCACCTTCTTCACCTCAATTAAAAAAAGGTACAGCAAGAGTTCATTTTAGCATTGATTCAATTTGCAATCATAATTCCAGTACTGAGAGAAACAGTAAATAAAACGTGCCTGAAATCTCCCTCGCTTTATTCTTTTTAAAAGAAAATGACTGACATTAAATTTACCAGACTATTACGTAACTTTATTGCAGTGATTTACACGTGGTGAGGCAAGGACCCCCATGGTGCCACTTATAACAGTGTGTTTTTTGTTCACAAGTGAATGAATGGGCTTCAACTAGAAAAGGGTTTTGGAAAGCTAGCAATACGGATACCCTAAAACTGAGTACAGTTGAGTGTTAATTGCAGCCACCTGCATTGCAGGATGCACGTCAAACCAGTGGTCGAAGTGGGCGGGATCGGCAGGGCACAGCGTGCCCCTACTTCTTTCATTTCATAGAGTCCGTTCCCCTACTTTCTTATTTTAAACATGTCTCCCGGACGGCAGAAATCGCCAAAGTCGATAGTTAAGGATCGGCTTTTAGGGACAGGCGGAAGGGACAGAGAAGGAAAAGGGCTCTGTCTTTTCCTTCGTGCCCATAGAAGACAAGGACAGTGTCCAGTTCTCCTGCCGCTGGCAGCTGCCCCCCCACCCCGTCTCTCTTTTTTCCCCCTCTTCACAGGCTCTCTTTCTGTCTCACTCCTCCTCATTTACAGGGCGATCTGGAAGCAAATGGGTACCGAAGGGTACCTCTGCGCGGCACCATAGGGGATGCCAAAGCCCAGGAGCGTCATGGGAGGTTGAAAACAACAAGAGAGGGAGGGAAAAATTTAGAACACTCTCAGTCCCCCAGGGTAAATCTAATCATATCAACAAAAGAGTATGCCTTGCAAACAAAAATTGTAGAGCACGACAGAAGAATCCGAATTGGATCTTTATAAAGCCCTCACTCACCAAGTTGGTTGGTGACATGCTTCATCATTGGGCCCCACCAGGAGAGGCCGAGTGCCACCCTGGTGTGCTACAACGCCAGGTGACACATGTATATAATTTGTTTACACTTTTAACCTCTTTTTTTCACACTTAGTACCTCAGGTCAGGGTGGGCCTTAGCGCGCCCATACCGCCGGGGTCTACACTTATTGGTCCGGAAGAATGCCCGTTTAAATTACAAACACATAGGCAGAAACATGTTGACCACCTCATAAGTGGACTCTGCTGAACAATTTATTTAGCGTTTCGTCCTCCACCTTGTTTTTAATGTGTCCGATTGACTACTAATAAAATTTAATCTATTTTTGACACAATCGTGATACTTTTAACACTCACTCCTTCACTATTCACCATACACGAATAACCAGCTCGCAGTAATTCTGGCGTTGTAGAACACCAGGGTGGCACTCGACCTCTCCTGGTGGGGCCCAATGATGAAGCATGTCACCAACCAGGTTGGTGAATGAGGGGTTTATAAAGATCCAATTCAGATTCTTCTGTCTACAATTTTTGTTTGCAAGGCATACTCTTTTGTTGATATGATTAGCCTCATGGGAGGTTCCTGGAAAACCGTGTCGGCGCCCCGTTAGTCCTTCGGGCGTTTGTGGGCCTGAACAACCAGAGGCTTGCTTTGCTACGCTCCGCCCTGAAAGGGGCATGAGTAATAAGGGACCGTGATCCGGGAAGAGGATCACTGTAGGGGCAGCACAGATGGGGATCGCCCCAGTGCTGCTTGGATCATCAGGCAGGCAGGTGGCCCAGATGGTTGCCTGCCCTTGGATCGCCCGTAAGATAACCCACCATATTACATAACGGTGTATGTAATAAACCTGCAGCAGTTTTTACCCAAACAAAATTTGTGCGGTGTGTTTTATTTATGCGTAGAACATGCATGCTATTTTGAGGGGTTGGGGAGTGTTGCCTACTGCTGGTGCTATGGCATCACTCACAGTACAAGACAACCAGTGGAAGACGGGCAGGCCCACGCCCGATGGTGTGCTGCGCAAAACGAAATGTGAATGACGCTTTAACAGACCAGTAGTTGAAAAGAGCGGCCTAAAAGGCTCTTCTTTGTATATGATTTGTTTTCAATATATATTTTTGGGGAAAACATATGTCCTGCAAGAATTTAAAGCTGTCCCTATGCCAGACCTAAAAGCTGGCTCTGGAAAGCTGTGCGGCCGGGGGTGGGTGGGGTTGCAGCCTTGCAGGCGGGGGGTGTTCTCTGCAGTTTCCCTTGGACCGCCTCATCGTTTCCGGGCACACAGTGTGCTGATTCCGTGCTGCACAAGTCGCTGGGCTGCTCCGTGCCACAGCAGAGTGCAAAAGTTGACACTTTACTGGAGATTGCAAACAATACTGACTGTGCTGGAAAATAAACCACACCCTGAGAACACACTCAACACAAATGCGTTTATCAGGTTTAGTATCTCGTGCTTACTAGCCGGGTTTCCTGCGCCTGCATGAAGCTGCAGCTCCTGTCACGTGCCATAGATATTATATGGGGACAGCGCTGTGCCAATAGAATCTCCTGTTTACAAGCGGGGTCTCTACATGGACAAGATGTGAAACGTTTCACGAGAATCCCAAAAAGCCCTAGGAATATTTCTGGGCATCTGTCATTTTGTCCTTGGGTGTCAGTCCTGTACTTTGGTTGAATTTGAACGCTAATGCTTAGCTGCCAACCGTCACAATGGCAAGTGGCATGCGCGGGGTACCATGCTTGGTATCAAATGAGCTATATTTATGCATCCCCACTGAAATTTGGTAGAAAACACACACACATTATGCACACAAATATCTCGAAATGAGGCAGTGGCACAGAGACTTTGCTGTTCTTTCACCCCTTCTTAGAGTCCCTGCATCTTCACTCTGCCAAGTGATGGAAAAATTAGTCCCCCCGAAATTTTTATTAGCCACCCCCCTCACCCCCCCCAGAATTTTCACTTTAGTTGCGCCTTTGGTGGATATATTTTATTTCCATAAGATTGAATGCCAAAAAAGCCATTTTTCACAGGGGACCGTGAAAAATGGAAAATATTTCACTGTTCCGTTTGAAATATAGATTTCAGAATCTTAATGACAGCCCTCAAATCAATCTGCAGATCTTTTCCATTGCCAGAGTTACTAAGACTGCGTGATATGGAGGACCGAAAAACGCTGCAAGGTTATCTAAATTATATGTCAAAAAGGTAAATTACGCAGTATATTTTCTGGAAGTAATATTGGAATCGATTTGAGGTAATAACTTTTTGTAAAAATCTGCAAATTATGTGGCAAATAAGGTGGCAAATGCTCTCAATCCCTAATTATACAGGAAACGCTGCAGCCACAGTATTTCATAAATCCACTGACCCGACCCATTGCCCTTTGTTTTGCCACAATGTGTTTATGAAATGTAAATAAAACCTAAACATTCAAACATCGATCAGTGCCCATTGGTTGTTGCACTTGGAAGAAAACAGCTTCTTCAACCTAATTGCTACCAAACTAAAACATTCAGTATACATGAAATGGTTCCACTGATACTGATGCTCCCCAAGTATTCACCATACATGAAACTATCCAGGCCATTTAATCTTTAAAACTCCCAGTCCTTATAGAATCCCTGGAGGCCTGTTGAACTCTGAACCCCATGTTTGGGCACCTATACTTTCAAATGCCATCTTATATGGACCTGAACTTCCCAAAACCTGGAGGAGGGGCTGAAATTGTTCCCAGATTTAAAAATGGGGAACAATTGTTCCCAAAAGAGGGATAGGTAATTTTTCAATTCACCAATCTTTCCTCACTTCTGTGACAGGCGATAGCTAGAATCACTTCCTCAACACAAAGATTCACTCCAAAAAGATTTCAATTTTTCAGCAGGATCCTTTCTCTCAGAGTCCAGGTATCCACGCGCCTTCACAAACACTGGATAAAGCTCGAAATTCACCACAACCACAATGATGACAGTTACGATCCCGTTGACGTAACCACTTCAGTCTGCGGGCTTCACCACATACAGCTCACTAAGTTCTACATGTGTTTTCATTTATATTTACTTTAATGTAGGGTTAGTATCAGGTTAGCTTAAGGCTATTTATTATATCTATTTACTTTTAATTACAAATTAGTATAAGTTGTAGTATCAAAGTTGTGTTTAGTGTTAGGTTCATTGTAGATGTAGGGTTGATGTGGTGGCATCAAAGTAGGGGTAAATTACTTTGTCAAAGTATTCAAAGTAGTGGTAGTATATATGGTCGCACTGGTGCAGTGGCAGGTCAAAGTAATGGGCTTCATGGTAAACAACATACAGAATCCATTGGGAGCCCACTACAGGCAAGAGCGTAGCGAAACTTGACAGGCCCCCCTGTAAGGTACATGGAGGGCCCCCCTCTGGACTTAATCAGGAGCTCTCATGCCAGGGTACTGTGCAGATGAGGCGCCCTGGTGCTCGCCCCCCCACCCCACGCACCGCAGGGGCTGTGCAGGCCTCTGTTACGCCACTAACTACAGGTAAAGTCAAAAGTAGGTGTTGGCGTCTGGTTTGCACCATGCTCAGAGATCTTTCATAATTATGTCAATGGAGGTTGAGACCAGCCTTGTGGGGAGAGAATGACTCAGAGGAGCATAGTCTACTCTATTGAAGCGAATTGACTATCCTGCTTGGCATCTAAACTTTTGCAATTGCACCGATGAGCTTTCCATGTTTGTTGTAACTGTAATTCTTTATTTACTAAGTACATATTTTTGCAATGTATTGTTTCCTTTAGAAACCATTAATGTGAATAACCAGATAGTAATCCAGTTATTCATTGCACTGATGTAACAACAGTGGTAAACACAAATTGTTTTTGACTGTGGTGATGTCACCGTTTGCTTCTACAATGTTCCTCCTCCTCACCCAGGTCTCAAAAGACCTGAGCGAGGCAGTAAAATAACTTCTGTCAGTCTCACCCATCATTTACCACCTCTCCAATGTCTCGATAGACCTGAGTGAGTTGGGGGGATGCGTGCGCTCTGTGACTAGGCCTGCCACCATATTTCCCTGGCAGCATGGGTGTCTGCACACACATATTGACTGGGGATAGCAAGCCACACACTGTGGTACAGGTTGTCTGCTCAAATGAGAGCGGAGAGGTCAACTTTGGGAAGGGTAGAGGGAAGGCACAGAGGGTGGTAGGGGTGGCTATCAGGAAGCTAGTTTTACTTTTTCAATTTGAGCTTGAGGGGTATACAGAACGTGCTGAGGGGCAGGAGACCAGGATTTCTTTTATATGTGGGCGGATGAAGAGGAAGTGTTAGAGATAACGTAGTGTTCACTAGGTCATTTTTCCCGGTTTCGGTGCAGGGTAACTGTAGAGGGTGGTGATAGTGGGTGGAAGGCAGTGGCGTAACAAAGGCCCCTGCAGCCCCTGCAGTGCGGAGAAGAGCCCGAGCTCCAGGTGGACCCCTCAATACAGTACCCTGGCCTAAGTGCTCCTTAGTGCTTCCGGAGGGGGCCACTACATGTACTTTGCAGGGGGGGCTCAAAGTTCTTTACTCCACTGGTGGAAGGCCAAGTATTTATTTTTTTATCTTAAGGAGGGAAAGCCTTATTATGAATGGATCCCTATTACTCCTCCGCACATGCCTCGATGTGATAAGCCTAGGTAAATGAATTTGGGGCATAAATAACATAAAATTAAAGATGGGTAAAAGATGTTTTTCATCTTGTAGTTCTGAGTGACATCATAGACGACTCAAGGGACGCTCTTCTTGTCTTTTTGATGTCACTCAGAACCCATATGTAAAAAAATCCTCATTATGTTCTGTTGCCACCTACAAGTTTATATATCTTCCTATGCAAATAATTGACTCAATGATCTAAAAGTTGCGATGCTTTAAATTCTGAATATAGCGGAAAGCAGGGAAATAATTAACTAATTCATAACACTTGTTGAGTTGTACATGGCTTAGGGAATTCCAAACGGTGTCTGAGGACTGAAGAACAACTTCACTCGATCTCTGTGAAGCAAAAGGTTCATATTTGAATCCACCGCAACATGTGTAAAATCTATTATGACACTGATAAATCAGGCCTCAAACACAAGTTTCAGAAATATGGACCAACACAATCACTGTGCTCCAGTACTCAGTTCCTCTTCCACATGCATATGGTTTATCAATCCAGGATAGATTTCTCGTATTCTCTACTACCTGGGCCCTAGAAGTTTGTTCTGCTCACCTCCAGATTTCTAATCACTTAACACTTCACAAAAACTCTCAAAATGTATCTTTTCTGCTAGTGGCTACCTCTCACTTTCCCCCTAACATGCAAGCTGCTCCCCAGTGCCAAGATGCTTTCATATATGTGATCCAGTGTTTTCTGGGCCCACTTGCGTACCATTGCGCTACAGTCAGACATCAACCTAAATCAACTCTGCATAACACCACACAACTATTTCAAAATACCACAATCTAAGCATAAGCAATAGTTATTAATACTCACACTCCTCTGCTACTACAAGTCTTTTCAAACAGGTAAAACTCCATCAGTCCTTCGACCGAACCATGGGCTTTTGTGATTTGGACTGGTCTAGGGAAATTTCTAGATAGGACGCCCTTACTCCCTCATGCCAGTGGAAAACCATCCAGCGTGCTGCCAGATTTGAGCCAGTATTTTCGGGCCCCACTTGCTTACCATTGGTCATCCGATAGACCTTTTTCTCTGATTGAGAAGTGATGGAAGTTAACATTTACATGAATCAAATTCAATTAACAGTTCCACCCATTTGGCTACACAATGAGGACTAGGAATCTGGAGCCACGTTTAAAAGGTTTATTACAAGTTAATAATAAAGTTCAAATAGACAACTCATAAAACTATGCTGTAAATATACAGAATAACAACTGGAATTCCCAGAACCTAGAAGAAATAAAGGCGAATTAGTATTAAACAAAAAAAGCAATGCTGTAACAGCAATGCAGAACATCAGAACCAAAAGCTGGTGCTCAAAGAATAATCTAAGGCTCTCTCTCCTATACATTAGTAATTTAGAATTAGAAAGTCCAGAGGATGGTTTGGGTAATGAACCCTAGCATATCAGGGAAGTTTAAAGGAAGTCAGGTCGAGACAAAAAGAAATCAAGTTGGTAAGTGTTAGCATCTCAGAAGCCCAGTCAAGAGGCTCCTATGGGCCAGGAATAAGTGTTAGCCTAAGTCAGTGGTTCCCAAACTATGTCTACGGACCCCCAGGTGTCTGTGACACATTCCCAGGAGGTCTGCAGACAACAGTTTTAAAAGCACTACAAAGTTCCTTGTATAAACAGCAGTTTTCAAGCAACAATAAAAGTGTCAAGATAACTTTGGTGATTAATGTACCTGCTGGAAAGAGATGGGAGTTTGTCCAGTGGCAACTTTGACTCATTTAAGATAGCACAGAGGATAAACATGCCTGTTGCAAAGAACGTGTACCAGGCATTTAAACAAGCATTGAACATTCTATAGGTCTCTCCTTTGATTAAGTTAAAGCCATTTGCTTTGCTAATGGTATTGTATTCAGGCTTTGCATTATTTAGTGTATATTTGTGATATGTTGTAGTTGTATGTAGTTAGAATTGTTTTGTTAGCTGTGTATTAGTTTAAAGCATAACGTTAGTAGGACAAGAGCAGTGTTTCAGATTTGGGTGGTGAATGAATAGAAGAATAGTATGTGTGTTAATTTCGTTTAGTGAGGATTACAATAGCATGAGGCAGACGAAAGGGGCGAGGGGAGAGCAAATATATGCACATATCACAAATATACACTAAATAATGCCAAGCTAGAACACACTACCATTAGCAAAGCAATTGGCTTTAACTTAATTAAAGGCGAGACGAGACCTATTGCATTTAGAATGCTTAGTTTGCTTGCTGTATGCGAACGGCCACAGTGGCTCCTGACACATGGGCCGGCACTCTGGGCAGGCACCCTCAACCAGCATTTACAAGATGGCGGCTGGTGAAACCTCAGCGGCACACCTCCGGAGGACCCTAATCCAGTGAATCTGAAGCCTCTGGGACAATCATGACACTTGGTTTTGCATAATTGGTGATGAAAAATGACGCGCACCAATGGAAAATACACGCGGAGCAGAAAGCGAGCTTCTGAAATCGTATTGATTGCAAGAAGCCCTCGCAAGCCGAGAGCTACTCATGTGCGCTGCTCACACCAGGCGAGACCTAAAAAAAAGTCTCCATGGGAGGACAGAGTTGCTGTGAATGAGTCACGTGCGCACATCCTTTCTCAAATGTGACCAGGGAAATAGTAGAGAAACTTTTCACTGGTGAAAAAAAACTGATTAAAGCAAGACGAAAAAAGTTGCTTCCGTTTTTCAAATGTGCAATATACCGGGAATGGTGTCATATCAAAATGTTGCAACATACCAATGCCTGTTGCACACGGATTTCACGACTAGGGCTATTTTTATATAATAAAAATGAACAAAAGCTTTTCGACGAATATGGAAAGAGGGGGCTCGGAGGCAAAATCAGTTATGCAGCAAAAGAACGCAAACCCAGGATGGACCCTTATTCACAGACTGGAACGTCTTTGTTTAGTGGTTATTGCTCGTGGGTGAGCAGCTGAGTAAGCGATGAATGAGTTGTGGGTATGTAAAGAGGCTTCACAGTCGGTGTTTTACATTTCTGCCCTTGTGCCATCATCGTTTCTGTATTGTAAAGTGGAGAAATACTTGCCTGTTCTATCATGTTGCACAAGTAACAAAACATTGGACACACAGGGCTTTAAGTGGGCCGGGTCATTCTGGGTCTTAGACCCGATAGTATTTTAAAACAAACATTGAAACGGGTCTCTTTCTGGCACTGTATTCATGTCCTCAACTCTTCGTGCTATTAACACTGATCTATTTATGAACAATGAAGGTCAAAAACGTTCAAGCGTTCCATGTCGCCCCTTGCTTACATTTCACATGCTTTACCTAATCTTGCAATGAATGTTTGCTTTTTCCAAGATGCTGTGTTAGATGTTTTAAAAAAAATAATTCTGACCACATATTACTCTTGCTGGTGCATAATTCGAACCGAGTGCCATCCAGGTGTTTACAACAGCGTGCCTGCGAGTTCTGGCTGGAGGTAGAGCGAGTTTCTCTCAGTGCCTAAAAGATGCTCAGAATACGTGCTCATCGAATCCTTGGCCTCTTTAGAAAGTGCACAGAGCAATGATTACCTATGCAAGTATCATTTGTGATTCTATGCAAATGTGTGGGTACGGTGGCACTCTATGGGAATTTAAATGTACATGTTTAAACTAAATCCCTAATTATGTAGCCCAGCCCGTTTCAACGACCCCCACTTATTTTTATCGCACTTAAACCCCTGGCGACCCAGATTACCCCTGTTTGCACTGGTACCATGTGTCTGAGATGCAGCGGGGCTCTTTAAGGAGGATAGGGCAGGAAAATGGTGGACTTGGGGCAGGAGGATGGTGGACTCGGGGCAGTAGGATGGTGGACTCGGGGCAGGAGGCTCGTGTGCACGGAAGGGGCACATATTTACTCTGCGGCGCACTCCTAAGCTCAACGTGTTCTCCGGAGCAACCAGGTGAGAGAGGGCTACATGGGAGCGGCTGTTTACCGCCTCCATCCCAGAATGGACCACCCCTCCTCAACCTTCCCCAAACAAACACACACACACGGATCGACAGGTCTGACCCCCAAAGGGTGGAGTCTTCAACATGTCTGTCTGCTGCTCAGGTGGTTTAAGTTAAATGCTGTCTACATAAAATCTGAAAAACACACAACACAAACGTACCTGCATTCTCCATGGCCGCTGAAACACACAAACAGTTTATGCATTCTCCACGGCTGCTGCAACGCATGCACACCCACTTTATACGGTCACCACACACACCCTGCACCCGCCAGCAGCGCTCCCAAACTGTCCTGAGCAGCCACCCTCCTGCATTACTGAGGCACTCAGTAATGCAGTGAGTGTGTGTGCACTCTAGTGAGAATCGACACCCTCGGGTGCTTCTTCCAAGTTCCACAGATGGGGTGAGGCTCCAAGTGAAAGTGCACACTCTAGTGAGAACTGACACCCTCGGGTGCTTCTTCCAAGTTCCACAGACGGGGTGAGGCTCCAAGAGTGAGTGCACACTCTAGTGAGCACGGACACCCTCAGGCGCATCTTCCAAGGTCCACAGACAAAGTGTGGCTCCGAGTGTAAGTGCACACTCTAGTGAGAACTGACACCCTCGGGTGCTTCTTCCAAGTTCCACAGACGGGGTGAGGCTCCGAGAGTGAGTGCACACTCTAGTGAGCACGGACACCCTCAGGCGCTTCTTCCAAGTTCCACAGACGGGGTGAGGCTCCAAGAGTGAGTGCACACTCTAGTGAGCACGGACACCCTCAGGCGCATCTTCCAAGGTCCACAGACAAAGTGTGGCTCCGAGTGTAAGTGCACACTCTAGTGAGAACTGACACCCTCGGGTGCTTCTTCCAAGTTCCACAGACGGGGTGAGGCTCCGAGAGTGAGTGCACACTCTAGTGAGCACGGACACCCTCAGGCGCTTCTTCCAAGTTCCACAGACTGGGCGAGGCTCCGCGACGATCACTCAGTCGGAGGAGAGGTTGGGGGCTCCGGGTGTGAGTGCAGGGCACCCCTCTATGCTCGCTCTGGTGTGAATGCTGCCGGGGGGGTCGTGTGTCAGGACTTTTCCTCTGGATGGGGCCGCGCTCATGTGACCTCTCTCCCCCTCCACTCCACTCAAAGACTGATAATCTCCTCAGGTCTCTTATCTCAGCCTTTTTCAGAAAGAGAGAAAGATCCCATTGGCAAACTGAGGAGGGAGGAGCCGAGCCTTCTCTTAAAGGGACAGGGACAGGCAGGGTGAAATTCGGAGCCTTTGATAATCATCCACATAGCAAAGTGTGATAGGCAGCACCGGACACATCACAAAACATTAGGGAGCTGCTAAGATGGGCCCTGTGCGGGTGCTGCAGTAAGCAAGGAGAATTAAACATACAAAACAGTAATGAATAACTACATAAAAGAAACAAAGGCACAGACTGCCACCCGCCCAGAAACCAGGGCGTTTAACAAAGAGACCCCAATGGACATGCGATTGTCTCCGACTCCAACCACGGGTCCCAACCGGACCCTACCGGCTTCACCATAGCCCCACCGGCCCTATATAAAGTGGTCTAGTATGTCATTGATCCCTTCCAGGACTCTCTTCACCCCAGCCCTACCGGCCTATATGTCTTGAGTTTGTACATACATTAAGGCGCCATGCATCCCTGTACTTGTAGATCCATACATCCAAACACTGACTCATTCAGTGCAAGTTAAATTAAACAAGCTGTCAACATTGCGCAAAGGTAACCACTTGTTTACAATTGCATCGAGCTTTCACTTTAAGTGAAAGCGCTATGCAAAAATAAACAAGCTGTCGCCATTGCGCAAAGGTTTTCTCCTTAATGAAGAAAAAAAAGTGCCTACAGCGACTAATGAAGGTGAGAGTGTCACGCTGTCAGTAAAAGATCCAGTCCACCTTAGCGGGGAAAAAGTGGACAGGGTGGTAACCAGGAGGGACTAAAAAGCCTCCGGGACAATCATGACACCTAGTTTTGCATAATTGGTGACGCAAAATGACGCGCACCAATGGAGAATACACGCGGAGCAGAAAGCGAGCTTCTGAAATCGAATTTATTCCAAGAAACCCTCATATGGCGAGAGCAGCGCATGCGCACTGCTAACGCCAGGCGAGACCTAGAAACAGTATTTTATGTGCATTGCTCAGTGGGTTACTGCTTTTGTCACAGAGATTCTGATGTTACTGTGCAGTTAATGATTTACAATCATAATCTAGCACAGTGAGCTATGCACTGCCATCAAAGAGCTGCATGCAATCAGCATGGTACAAGTTAGTAAGTCATGTTTTTCCCAGTCTTTCATTATCCTAATGCTGCTAGAAAAATATTATTTGGGTAAAAATACATTCATAATATTATAGTCAATGCTAACCACTTTGTTATGTTCTGAATCATGAGTTTGTGCTTTTCCGGATCAAGCACTCTCAAAAAATGACTACCAGTATTGATGACATGTGAATCCCACACCTTGTAGTTCCCTTTCCCTTATGTAACATTTTCTATACACAGATTTGTTTCATTGTTTGTGTAAATGTGTGATGTAAAGTGCTCAGACGGCCTACACTGGTATGAGAGGTGCTTTAAAACAAAGGAAATACATGTGACAGAGAAGCTATAGAGAGATGAGAGGTACTGTTGGAGGGTGATAGTGAGGAAATCATTGAAGAGCCCCAACAAAAATTGTTGTATCCTGGTGCACAGTAAGGTCATCATTTACTATGCTTTAAAAGCTAATACAATTCAATATATAATGACAAATGTGTTGTAGATTGCACCATTTATTCCCTTTTGTTCTTGGAGGGAGAGTCTGCCAAAGCTCCCTTTGTAGTGTTCAGGTTCATTTGCTGCACTTGGTGTGCACAGTATGTGGACTGGTCGGACAACAATTGCCAGTGCTGCTTTGGGTTTCCAGTCTGCCCTGGCAGGAGCAGGAGCCTTGTACTGCAAAATAAAACCAAACATTGAAAAGTTAGTCACCGAGATGCAGCACCAACCTTTCCATTAAAACTTTTCAATATAAAATAATAAACTCTTTAGTAATTTGAATATTTGTTTGGTGTACACTTGTTTGTGTATTTTTTGTGAATTACTGTTTTAATGTTTGGAAATTAAATAGTACAAATTACTTGGTGGCCAGGCTTCCAGAATTGACTCAATGGGGTCCTCAGGAGTCAAAGGTTTGGGAACCACTGGCCTAAGCTACACTTAAGCAAATATCAAGGAAGCATTGAGGTATATAACCTCTCAAACGCCACCCAGGATATAGTAAAGACTCAAGGATTAGGGGAATCAGGGAAGGTATCTGCAAATAACCTGCTAGGGGTCGGTCAGGGATCTACCTAGATTCTGTGAAGCATCTGTGTAAAAATCTAGGGGAAACAGTATATTTTCACATGCAAAGTCAACTTAGGCAACACCCTCTCAATCACACCATCAGGGGTCCATTGTACTCATCGCAGAATGCAACATTGCTGGTTTGTCCCACACTGGACATGGGACTGACATCTCTTTCCCAGTCACACATAGGTTGCAACATTTGAAAAACGAGTACATTCAGTTAGTGCTCTGTTTCTCCATGTACCTTCTTCAAGGTATTTTTCTTAGGCCTTTTCCCCTTTCTCTAGTACAATAATATATCTTCTCTAAATTAACAAGGCATGTGACTACCAGCAAGAAATGTAGAGCTAGCAAAAAAATTAAAACTATTTATGCATCAAGGTGAAATACAGTCCTACTCATGACAAGTTAAACATTAATTTCAATGGTGCACATGTACTATGCATGTTCCCAGATAAACACAAACGTTTCTATTGTGTTACATTTCATACTACATGTAATATTCAATAAATCATCAAAATAAGCAGCTATAAGTATGACTAAGAACTACATTTAAATCAAATATATAGAATGTTAATGCACACACCACATAAATCTTTTATCGTTTCTAGTAGAATTACATTCTACATGAATGAAGATAGTTTTAATTACAGTTTCAATTCCATAACTGTTATTCATGTGAAGTAGCACACAGATTAACAAAAGTCACATTCTATCTCTATGGTGAGTATATGATCTACTAAACAAGAATGGTTGTTTATTAATCACACTGAATTATGGGAAATATTTATGTGAGAAAGTTTTGTGGTCCTACAGTGAAGGCACTCTTTAATAATGTGAAGTGCAACACTTACATTAGTTCATTACACCATACATGAATCATGTGCTAAATGCACTTTTATACTGTGTGTTTCTTAAGTGTCTGTGACATAAAAAGGGTGGGCAACCTTTGTGCTGCACCATGTACACCCTACAAATAATACAATTCATATTTTCTTTCCTCTAATGTAACGAGAACAGCATTTTATAGTCCTACCATTGTGGGTGGTGACTGCGACTGGGCAAATTTGGCCCAATGATATTCACCCTCATGTTCTCATCCCAAGCTGCCTTCTGAGTAAAGGCAGGAGAACCTTAAAGTGTCAGGTGCTGCTTTTCAAATAAAAATGTTTCCCGCTTTGGAAACCAGCAATTAAAGCATGCAGTGATCCCCTGGACCACTGTCTGCTCCACCCGTGGCCAGCCGACATGACTGCCAACGATGGGCAGCTTCCCTTTTCGAATCAGTTGCCATGCCAACTTGAGAATTGGTATCTATTCAATGGCTTGCATCCCCAACTGAAGTCACAAACCATTGATACAGTTCTTTCCGGCTCTCAAAGACAAGGGGAACAAACACCTCTTTCACGCCCACTCTTATTTGCAATTTAAACAGGAACTATTTCTGACTCGTGAAAGTTGTTTTGAACATTGTAAAAAAAAGCACTTTATTGTTGAACCTCTTTGAATGACAAGCTTAGCAAACACAAAATAACTTTGTAAATCACACCCCTGTTTATACACATAACACATGCTACCTTTTTAGGGTCAGAAAGGTGAGTGCCTTTTTAAATATCTTTAGACTGACTAGAAGCGATGGAGACATAGAGATATATCTCTTGCAAGAAACCATGTCCTTATGGCCGCGTCATGTAAGACCGGCTTCCTTCAGTAGTGGTACTCGCAGAGAGGCTGTTCCAGCCTTCCCCCTGGATTCCCTTGAGTTTTGCATAGTCAGACTCCAGGAAAGGCAGTCTCCCTGATGTTCAGGATATTCTCCCCATTATTGAGACTCTAGGGAGCACGGACTCCCGAGTCACTTGCGATTCCTTTAGTCGTGAAGCCCCAGTAGGGTCTGTTGTGTCCCTGATGCCTGTGGAATTGTCTTTATCAGTGAATGCCCAGGATGAACTGTGATCCCCTTGTGAAGGGAAGCTCCTAGAGCTGGATGTCTACTTGCTAAAAATCCAAATCTTTCAAGTGTTAGTACTGTGGGAGGTGCTAGTATTCCTGATACCTTTGTATTTCCTTTGAGCGGTGACAGGGAGCAGGAGGATTATTTAATACATCTAAGATTTACTATGTAAGTGTGACTTTAGGAGGAGGAATGACCCATCCATATCATGCACATGTAGTGGAATTCCAGGAGTGACCAGTTCTCAAATATCCCAAAACGTCTTTGTCTGCCATAGCATGACTTCAGAAAGGGGGGAGAAGAAGTCACCTAGATACAAATATGATTCCATCAAGATGGGAGACTTCACAGGAGGTTTTTTTCATTGATAGCTATGGCATTGCCTTATGCAGTGAAGCACTGCGAGGGACAAGTTCCTTGACTCAGAAGGAATTCATTGAACATTAAGAATCTGGAAGAGACTTGATACCTCTGCAATTTCTTGATGAATTAGACTTGGGGAGAGCACTGTTTCTTTGATTCCACTGTGATTCATTGAATAGTGAGAGTGGGGGTTACCAGTGTTTAACACACTCTAATATATTTCATTGCAAGGATAGGTGATCTGCATTTAAAATATTATCATAACACATTTGTGCTAAGCCCATGTCGTGGTCCACGTCTTTCTCACACTTGTGCCTGGTAACTTACGTAATTTTTAAATGTGCCCTCCTCCCCCATCAGAAGGCATAAGTTTGTAATTTTGAAAGGAAATTAGTTATCGATAAGTTTGAGTTGATTCAATATTTGAAGATTAAGAGCCAGTTTTATGCAAAGCAGTCCAGTATCCAGCCGCATCACTGGATCGAATCCACAATGATTGATGAAGGAGAAGAGCTACTATTCTACCGAGACTTAGAGATGCTGGCAATTCTTAAATCGTTGATTTGCAGACTTCTTTAACTCATCAGTCATGCCATCCTGTTTTCCTGCCTACATTCTTTTGCTCTCAGGCATGATGTTGGCTTGGTTTCTATTTCCTTTCAGGAAGGTTTCAGCAGATCAGGTTATGAATATTTTTCATCATTAACAGCAATATACTATTGAGGGATCCTCTTGCATATTAATCAAAGCTTATATGTGTACACTCACAGACAGCGCTAGGAAACATAAACCCAACTTCATGCAGGTGACACACAATCATGTTTGAAGCAGAAGACTAGAGAAGTTCTCACTCTTAGTTAATGCAATAGTTGACTGTACATAAGAGGCATGTTTAAGGATTCTGAGGAACCACAGCCCACTGAGACAGTTAGGGAATACTGAGTAAGGTGCTTCAAGGGATAATTTATTTACAATTGCTGATACTCCCGATAAATTTATGTAGATGCCCTCTTTGCCGTGTTCCCAACTTTCAAATACGCAGGCTGGAGATATTATAGATCGTAGATGTACTTGGATAGTATAGATCGTAGATGTACTTGTACATGCATATTGTGCAACCACAACTGGTCTTCAGGATTCATAAAGTCAAGCATACTACCACAGCAGGGGCAGAATAGTATTTGCTACAAGTATAAGAAAATAATCTATTTTTAGACACTCACACTATATTTCAAGAGTTGAATTCATCAGGTTCTTCATTTCCAATGAAGATACGGCAACCCCATATATCATGAATCTAAAGTGGCTTAGTGAACACAGTGTAAAAGCAAGAACAGTTGGACATTGTGTACATCCACATCTCACTCATTATGATAGAGACACCTTCAATCTTACCAGAAAAGCCAACTGTAATTATTACTTAATAAAAAATTCCAACCAAGGGAAAAGCAGGATTTATGTATGTCTGCGACAATTATTGCACATACGGTAGAGAATTGTTGTGTCACAAAAGTATTACAATTGCAAATAAATCTGAAGAAATTCTACTGCCTCTGGCTACTCTTCCACTTAGATAAGTAACTGCTGTTTAAGAAGAACAGAACTCTTTGTTTTGAGAGCTAGGTAAGCTGTAATTTTCAAGTAATGATCGTTCATTGCTGGCATGTGATCTTTCTGGGATGTTTTTGAAATGGTTAAATTAACTTGATCGAGGGTTACACTGTATTTGTATAGTACAGTCAGTATTTCTGTTTGAGATGTCGGGGGTAAAAGACCTGGGACTACTACAACCTAAATCGGCTTAATCTACTGTTCCATATATTGCCATGGTGAGTGGGCAATACCACAATCCCTAAAATCAAATCAAATTTATAAAGTGCACAGCTTCCAAACCAGGCGTCCCAGGCTGGAAGCAAGAAAGTAAGTAAATGATTAAACCAATCACTGGCTAAACAAGCATTGGCATAGCCAATAGGTCTTGCCTTTGGGACCTTATAAGTGTTTAGCCATGCACCGGTTGATGTTGTTGCACCAAGGATATTGTGCTGCATAACTAAATACTTATAAGTTCCAAAAAGTGATACCTATTGGCTATGGACAAGTCATGGATGATACACAGTAAGCAGAGTTCTACTATACATTGTTTTGAATAGTTTCAACGTCAGTTGGTAAAGAACAACGTCAGTTGGTAAAGTGAAGCCTTTAAGTGCATAGCTTCCAAGGTTTCATATTGCTATGTGTGATATTTTCATAATTTTATTGTAATTATGAGTCCGCTGCCACAGGCGTTTGCCCCAGTTTTAAAGTCTTCTTAGAGTTTCTCATTGCTCAAATAGGTGTAATCACCAATATGTATATGTTTCCATCATCCTCATTGCTTGAGTTTAGCTCGGGTTCTGGGTTATGAGTGACAGGGACAGTGACAGGAGAGGGATAAGGAGAATTGTTATCTTATGTCATCTTATTTTGTTATTTTTAGTCATTCAGTCACATCACCTTACCTGACCTTATGTTGCCATTGTTTACTGTGCTGTGATATTTCACGTCGGTTCGTTATTTAAGGAGGGAGGCGTGTGTTGTTTTGTGGTCTCTGCTCATCTGAGTGTGTGCTCTGCCTCTGCGTGTCTCTCAGGTTTCTGGGCCAGGGTATGTTGTGCTTCAGACAGGTGGGTCGTGTTGGTCTTGCGGGGACGGTCATGGAAACCATCACTGGTTCTGGTAAGAGGTGACCTGAATGTACTAAACTTGAACCGAAGTAAATGTGTATTTCAAGATGTGCGGTGTGTTGGCCGCCATCTACGGCCCTTATCCTTCTATATAGCAGATAACAAAGGACCTGATGGCATCATTGGTTTGTCCTATTCTCTTCAACAGGGAGTACAAGTGAACTTCAGAAGTTACCTCCACCCCACGGGAAGGCTCTGGGCACCCGAGTTCCCGCTTAATTAGGAGTTCGGACATCTGGATGCCGGGTGTCAGCAAGACTCTTATTGAGTGACACCTCGTGCTGGCCTCGAATGATTGGCTTGTGTGAGTGACTGTTTACTGGAATGGGGTGTGATGGCCGTCGCTCACACCTTAAACACACTGCGAAGCATTGCTCCTAATGTGCCAAGGTCAGGGCCACCCTCTGGTGTAAGGGGCGGGCAAGGGAGTTCTGTCCGGTGGAACGAAAGGGGGGGCTAGGGAAGGGTCTTGGTTATAGCTCATAGAGGCGTCAAATATGGGGTATGAAGCGCTATGTGAAAGAAAAAAAAACATAATTAACTGCAAGGCCAAAGAAAAGTGGCCCACTGAAGTATGGGACAGGAGTGAAGGTTGTAGGGGCTCAAAGAAAAAACAGAAAGGGCCGCAGTGTTTCCGAGGATGAGGGGAAACTCTGCAGAAATGTTTTTTGAAAGGGATAGCGTCGCTGTGTGCAGGGGAGGACGCCACAGCGATGCAGTGATGCTCTGTCCAAGGAGTGTGGCTATAGCTGTGCAGCCTGCGAGGGAACAGGACCACAGAAGTGCACATCATGGGACAGTGCCGGCATGACGGAAACAGGTAGCCATGTCAGGAGTGGGCAGGGGTCCCAGTGGTGCAATGCCCGAGAAAAATGGACTGCTCTGGTGCAAATAAACAAAGAAAAGGTAAACAGAGAAAGTATATGGGTGGCGAAAAACGCAAAGGACGTAGGGAAATGGCCATAGTGGCGCAGAGCGTATCTTCAGCATTTCTACAATATAGAAGTGCATTATTATTATTATAAGAAGCAAGCCATATATACAAAACAAGTCCTTAACTATACATTAATGACCACAGTTACAGATGCATTGCATTGCCTTTGAAGCTCACATATACCTCAGGAAGGGGTACGTGTACTCGCTCCTGTGTACTTTGTGAGGTGTGTATCACGAGGAAAGAAAAACTGACAGTTCCTGGGTCGGACATTGCGCCGAGGTTCAGCCCCGACGTTATGTCATCACCTGAGTCCAAACCCACGTGAGAGGCTCTGGAAATATGTCTCCGTGCAGGGGGCGGTGGCAAAGCCGGGGGTAAGGAAGTCACGGAGAGGTAAGTGTTGGGCAGTATAAGGGGTGCTCCAGAGCTTACAAGGGGGCTTGTGCAAGCGCAGGAGGCTAAACGGACACCAGAAGCAGCCAGCTAAATGGAGCAATGTCATCTTCAGCCTGGCCCAGTAGAAGAATGGGAACACCAGGCCAAGATCCCGTGCCCTCAGCATGGATGTCACATCTCTTGCCCGCTTTTGGGAATTTTGCCCGCGCAGGAGCGTACCAAACCCCAGCGAGCGCAGCAACAGGCTTGCAGGCCACAGCGCTCCAGCAGCAGTGGAGCTCAGGCGCGGCCGCGATAGTGAAAGCGACTGCGCTGTGTAATTAGTAACATGATCCAGGAATGCAGCTGGCACCCTGCGCGTCACTGCTCGCTCCCGAGACCCAAACTTCATGGTAGTGAACGTTTAGAGAAAAGGCGGGACATGCACCCATCTTTAGCCAATTGCGTGCTTTCATTATTGAAAGCCACACGCAAAAGCCAATGGAATGTGTGGGAGTTGCCAGACCCACAAGTCTCGGGAAAGTTTGGAGTGCTTACAAGAAGCCTCCTCATAGAGCAGTGCATGCGCGCTGCGCTAGGCTCGACCTTAAAACCAAGTCTTCGATTCTTTCCTAACCTGGTTTTCATATCAAACCCACAAATGCATAATTGCTTTAAAGGGGATAAGACAAGCAGTAGGTATTTTTTCATATCAAATTAATTGAGTTCCTTAAATTGAATGAAACAATTAAAGTTATTAATTTATATTGTGTCAGACAACTTTTGAATGTTTTAGGTATTACAGCCAGATATTAAATTCCACTCACAAGAATTTCATTAGTCTGACCACAGAAATCCTTAGCTTTTAAAAAAGCCACATCCCTGCGTGCCACATAAGGCGTGTAACACATATTGACTAAAGTAATCTCATACTTTTATATGCTATTGAAATAAACTACTATGGATACAACACAGAGGATGACTTTAATCATTTCATTTAATTTAAGAAATTCAGTTCTTTAATATTATATGAAAAATTACCTACTACTTGCCTTATGCCCTTTAAATTGTTTTCTGTTTACGATCTGCTTGGCAGTGGTAGATTTGGGCAGCAGTGTGGATGAAACTTTATTTGGGTTTAGATTGGTCATGTTTTGAAATCAGATTACTGATTGGTTTGCTTAACAGTTTATATTTTGACTGGGTTTTAAGTTTATGAATGCCGTGTTAGCTTTTCAGCCAGTGCAGAAGAGAGTTGGGGGATTTATCAGCAGAATATTGTTGGATTGCCTGAAAGCTGTGTGTGAGGCTGTGTAGTCAGAGTTGAGATTTAGCAAAAAACTGGGAAAAATCTGTTCACCCAGTCTTATGTAACAGCTGACACTCAAGTTAGTCCCTATGTAGAGTTTAGTTTTAACAAACCTTCCCAGGACCCCTCTCAAGTTATTTATGGAAGGACCCCAGGATTCTGAATTATTGACTCGCAGCAATGGAACTAAAGTTTGACGATACAGTGACGCTGTGACATGATAAATGGAGCCTGAGATCACCAGTTATACATCAGGATGCTAAATTAAGCAAGATTAATAAAGTGTTTTGTCCTCATAATGCTGACTGATGAGCGAGCTGGTAGGACTGAACATGGTGATATTGTGGGATTTTGAATGTGTGTTCTCTTCAAAGAATTCCACCACTTCCACCAGGTTCACAGAGTAGGAGTAGTGTGTGTGTCTCATGTAGCCTCAAGTAATGTTTTTGTAAAGGAAAAGAAAGGTGAAAGTAAATTGGGTTGGAGACTTACTTAGATCTTTATTCATAAAAAAAGGTCTCTCACGTGCCTTTTGGAATAATAGTGTCAGGTCAGGACGCGAGTATGTTTTTATGTGCAGAGTTCACTTCCCGGACTGGAGTCTCCTAAATTGTAAATTTACTATTAACTCGTAGCTTGAGAATACCAAAAAAAAAAACATAAACTTACACAAAAGTTTAAGTTTAGCTTTGTGAATTACGCCCTGGGTTACTGCTGCCAACATTCTCTGACACACTAGCATTGTATAGAAAAGGTGAAGATGAGCGGGAATGTGGGATATTTATAAATCTGCGAAGTGGCTCTCATAATGGGATGCGGAATTCAAAGGGTTTCACTGACACACTGAATGTTTATTACTCACAAAACAAAATTAGCTATTTGTGCTTTAGTTCAGTTTTAAAATAAATAGTATGCTATAAACCCAAGTCTATGGAGTGGACACTGTTTCCTTAGAACCGAAAATACAAATTATAGATTGTATTTTAGCATTTATCTGAGTTGTTGGGTGATACCTCTGTCTTGTACTGTCATGCAGAGCTTAAAAGTGCCATGATAGAGTTGACGCACTATATTTTCTGTGTATGTTACTAAGAGTAAATACATTTCGCATTTTTCCTAAATAAATTAATTATGTTATTTATTCGCACTTCATATACATACCATACATTTCTAATATAAAAGGTCTCGAGTCGACTTATCAATCTATATTTCTAGAGAGTGACAAGCATTTTGCTGTTGAATCTAAAGGTAGTTGAGAGGAACTCTCCACAGGAATGTGTTAGATTTTTCTGGAGCTGTTTTAAAAACTGCCCTTCACAGATTAGCAGCTGTTTTATCACCGAATATTTCACAGATGCTTTCTGTTGGTCTATCGTGCTCCTAAAATACCGCTCCAGAATAAATCAGCAATTCATGCATTTTAGGTTCTCGGAGCATCGAATCAGGGCGCTAACTTCATTCTCCAAAAATGGTGTGTTTTGAATTGAAAGTAAGAAATAAGAAAATTCATCTTCATTCAAAGAGAGGTAAAAAAAAAATCTATTAATGATTTTTTTAGATGGAAGCATACTCCCTCTTCTGCGAACAGGCCTGGTACTCTGGGGATTTCTGAACAAAAGCCACACACTGGGAAAGTCCAGGAACCAGCATGTGCGGTTGTTGCATATACAAAAGTAACACAAATGTACATATTAACATTAGGAAGTTGAGGCAAGACAGTGGTGTACTGAAGGCAGGGAATAGGAAAACGCTGGGAAATTCCCCCTGGCTTCGCCTGGCAAGAGTCCATGGGAAGAACAGGACTTGCACAGGAAAATGCATTTTGTCCTGGATAATGCAAATAAAGTGAAACTGGTTTAAGAATATGACACTCTTCTGAGCTTTTGGTAAAAAAAAGTATGCAGTACTCAGTGGATCCTGACATACCCACAACTGGTTTTGTTGCAGGGATTATGCTCTGGTACAGAACTATGCTTGGGACCATAGAACATCAGTATGCAGGGACTGAGCCACCATACCACCTCAGTATCTATGAGCCCGACTCCAACTAGCTATAGTGCCTCACTTGCCCTCCTAACCTTGCCAGAGGAACAAATGCATTGGCACCACCAGAACACAACACTCGCGGCCCTCTCAAAGATTGTGGTAACAGGAGACCCCTTTTGCTTTCTCACTCGTACTTCTCCACAACGAGATATCAAGGAGACATACGTTTTGTATGTTTATTCAAACTATCATACTCTTAATGCAGTATACATGCCACAGTCAAAAAGTGTGTGTGTGGCTCATGTACTCATCTATATGATAGGAAATGTGTGCACGTGAACAACAGCTGCATTCTTGTGTTATGTCTAGGTGCTAGTGCCTGGCCAGAAAGAATAACGAGGGACATTATTGCTTGACCTTGTCGGTGGTGCTCATACTAAATACCAGGAAAAGAATAGAACGCGAAAGCATACGCAGGTTTCCTGTGAAAGTACAATGTGGCACAAAGGCAAACATGTTTATCTAGTAACAAGTGCAAAGGAAAATGCTAGGCTAACATAGGGAAAACTACAATGGGCCATGCAGGAAACACATGACCATTTAGAAATGATGCCCTCCAAGTAAAGTTTGGAAGGAACCCTCTGGTGTGCAGATTGTCGCGTTTGTAGGGTGTAGAAAACAGACTGATGTCAGCAGCAGGGAGAAATCGTCTCAGTTGCGATACGACAGGGATCGCTTCAGGACAGGCACCACAACAGACAAACTCACAGAAGCCTGAAACTGCATCCTAGTGGTTCAGATTGGCTGCCACTCTGTCTTTAATAACAAACTTGCAGGGCAGGCTGAGGGAGGATGCGCTTGCACCACAGGTGGCAAAGAATAAATGCAAGCTGTGTATGACAACAGGGATCCCGTCACTTTGCTTTTCCAATTATAATTTAGTGGATGCACATCAATGAAGTAAGATCACTGACTGGATGAGCTAATCACATCTGTCATTGGACAATTGCAAATCTCTATGACACAGGTTTTTTGGCGCATGGTTTAATTGAGTTGGATGTGCTCCTGCCTGTTCTGCCAGAAGCGGAAAACAGTTTGTTCTGCTGACCGGGAGGAAATAAACTGCAGCAGCCATATGGCATTCAATTTCCTGCCATGTGGCTCCATGTCTTATTTGACACCCGACGCTAGTCCTGACATTTTGTCTACTGCACTTTGAATTCTGGGATTTGTAGTTTTAGTTTTCCTATAACAGAGCATTGTTGGGTAAACATATAGGGCTGTGTCATTTATGACAGTGATCCAGGGAAAGTATAGTATACACTTAACCACTGTGAAGCCAGTTTTTATAATCCAGGATATACTCGTGTACATATGAGGTATAGGTCCTAAAAAATAGCTTGTCAAAGTTGCTCTAGATTGCCGACGAACTAAGTGCGAATGGGGGTTTTCACCTTAAGAGACAGATACTGATACTATTATTCAGTGGCGGCTCCTCGAGGGAGTGCTGCGGAGCGGTGGGGTGGGGTGGGGTAGGGTCTGGGTGAGGGGTAGTAAACTCCAGAATTGGGCCGAACGGAGTTGAGTAAAGAAATAAATAAATAAAACAAATTATATTGCGTGCGTTGCAACGCCATATCGGCGATGCAGGACGTAATGTAATTTGTTTTATTTATTTCTTTGCTCAGCTCCGTTCAGCCCAATTCCAGAGTTTACTACCCCCCACCCTGCACCTACCCTGCCCCGCCCTACCGCCCTGCAGCACTCCCCCGAGGAGCCGCCACAGCTATTATTACTGAGAGAGTGCACCAAGAAGACTCACTGATGGTATGGCTCATACAATTATAACATTCCCTGTTTGTTTATGAAGAGAGCCGGTTATAGCCTCTGTGTGGTGGATTTTTGGGAGAATTCTGCTGGACTGACTGTCAGATTGACAGTACAAGGTGTGTTTCAGTGAGGTATTTAAATCTCCCTAGAATTGATGCCTTGAGGATCTATATATTGTTATGTTGAGAGGAGACTCTAGAAGTATCAGTAAACTCAATGTGATACTACTTAATATGTTGATAAAATGTGTATTTATCTGTGCATAACACTTGAATAAAGAGGTAAACAACATAAGGCCGCATATGAAGCATGTGTAGATATCCTGTCCGACGTTACTTTGCAACAGTAAACGATAAGAAGAAGGTGACCGAACAGAGACATATAGGCACCTTGTAGGTGTGCGCGTGCCCAAGGTGTGATGCGTTGCTTTGCTTTGCTCTGCTCGTTCCCCGTTGTATGAAAAACACGTACATTGATTGAGCACCAAAAATATAGCACTGGGGAGAGTTTAAAGGTGCAGGAAAATCACTCAACAAAAATGAACAATTGTTCTCTATAAAGAAGCGGGAGGCCTCCGTGGCAAAGTCATCTTGCCCCAGAGAGTAGCTGGGATCATTCCAGTCGTGATTAAGAGTATTTACTTTCTCAGAGAAGATACTGTAGATGCCTTCATTATGGGAATGTGTTAGAAAACCCCGGGCAACCGGGGTTTAGCAGTCACCCGGTGTTTCCTAGCACAAGGGGTAGCTTGGCTCGAGCGGTCGGGGGTCAGGCACCGTGTTAAGCGTACGTCACACCCTCACAATACCCATGCGTTCATCCGTTTCAAAAACGACTCTACACCGTAAAAATTTATGAAAATATATCTGTGTTTATCTTGTTTTCTCTTAGTTGCAGGTTAAATAAATAATAACATACTTACAGTACACAAAGCTTCTTCTGTAAAAAGGGTAGGTCAAATAAATAAGCTCAGATCATAAATAATCAATGAATAAATAGATGTGCATAAAATACATAGGCAAATAAATACTGTGAGGGAATAAATACTGTGAGACAATAAATACTGTGAGACAATAAATACTGTGAGACAATAAATAGGATAAATACAAAGAATACAATACTCTCAATAAATATAAGCCATCAGTACACTTTCAAATCAGGTCACATTTGTGAGGTACTATGGGTTGATTTGGCCCAATCACAGCTTGTGGTTATGTGGATGGCCTGAGGGTGTCTCACCTAGCTTGGATAAGGCTGAGGCTAAAACTGAGGTAGATCAAGGGTAATCTAGGAATCTGGCTCTCCCAAACTACACAACCCCTCACACAGGTCACTGTATCAGTCTCAGTCCACCCCTGGCACTCCCAGGCTGGTCCTAACACCTCTCTAGCCCCTAGGATGGTCTCTTAGGGCTCCACAGGGCTTTAGGCGCCCTCTATTCCACTTACTGCCCTCTTTATGAACTTCCGACTCCACTGGAGTCGTGTCGACGCCGTGAGGCGGTTCCGGTTCGATGTCGCTAGCCGGCCTCGGCTCGATGTCAGTTCTTGTCGACGCCGTGAGGCGGTTCCGGATCGATGTCGCTAGCCGGCCTCGGCTCGATGTCAGTTCTTGTCGATGCCGTGAGGCGGTTCCGGATCGATGTCGGCGGGCGGCCTCGGCTCAATGTCGCTGGGCAGCCTCGATTCGATGTCGGTCTCCGGCGTCACAGGGACTCGATCTCCCTACTTCCGGGTGTCTCCGGAGTGCGACCTCCACTCCCGACCTCCGGTGCTCTTCCCTTCAGGTTCCGGCGACTCCGGAGTGCGATCTCCACTCCCGACCTCCGGTGCTCTTCCCTTCAGGTTCCGGCGACTCCCGAGTGCGATCTCCACTCCCGACCTCCGGTGCTCCTTTCCTCAGGTTCCGGCGACTCCGGAGTGCGATCTCCACTCCCGACCTCCGGCACGATTGACCTTGGTCTCCGGCGACTCCGGAGGGCGGACTTCAATCCCCCGTCGACGCCGCACACTCGACCTCAGGTGACTTCCTCCTCGACCTCTGGTGTCTCCACGACCTCCGTCGGCGCCCTCTCTCGACCTCTGGCGGCTCCGGGTACGACGTCTGCTTTCCAGTCAGCGCCGCTTCTTCACCTCCGGCCCCAGGTCTCTAGGCTTCTCGGCGTCGGACTCCAGGAAGATACCAATAGACAGGTCAGGAACTTGCTGTTCTTTACTTCCAAGGCCTGTTCCGGCTGTTCAGGTCCTTGAGTTGGTTCTTCTTGACTTTCTCCCACACAGGGCTCTAGGCTGGGCTCAGTCAGTAGGGACTAGTATCAAGGGTGGGTTTCTGGACCCCACTCCAGGCACAAGTTTCCACCCCTGCTGCCTCACTCCTTCCTCCTTCAGTGTTGTGCTGCTCTCCCTTCACCAGTCAGGTGCCAACTGCCAACTCCAACTGCCAACTCTGAGCTGGCTTCCCAACATTCTAAACCTGCCTCACACTGCCACAGGGTTCTAGAATGTTCTGGAAGGTACTAGTAGGTTCCAGTGATGTCACAGGTGACAATGGGTGGCCACCATTTTGTGTTTCAGGCCCTCAGACAGAAGTTCCAGGGGTAGGGAAAATGGCTCCCTGACCCTGCATCAACACTAAAAAAATCTGGTGGTTCCCAAAAAGGAAAAATACTAACAGGGTTTTGAGGCAAAAGTGGGACAAAATAAATAATGATGAGGAGGGCCCACCCAAAGGGCTGACAGGTCTAACACGCGTCCCCCCCAGCTGAAAGTGGGGAGAGCTACCTAACCCCTTGGGAGTTCTCATCACTAAGGCGGAAATACCTTGAGAGACCGTCTGCATTGGCGTGGTCCACTCCAGGCCGATGTTCCACCTGAAAGTCCATTCCCTGTAGGGAGATAGACCACCTTAGCAACTTGGGATTCTCCCCCTTCATCTGCATCAGCCAACGAAGGGGTCTGTGGTCGGTCTGAACTAGGAAGTGCGAGCCAAACAGGTATGGCCGCAGCTTCTTCAGAGCCCATACCACTGCAAAGGCTTCATGCTCTATTGCACTCCACTTCTGTTCCCTGGGAAGTAGTCTCCGGGATAGGAAGACCACGGGTTGATCCAGACCCTCTTCATTGAGTTGCGAGAACACTGCCCCAATGCCATGTTCCGATGCATCCGTCTGGGCAATGAACACCTTGGAAAAGTCTGGGGCCCGTAGGACCGGGGCCTCGCACATGGCTTGCTTCAGATTTACAAAGGCCTGCTGACAAGCCTCCGTCCAGACTACCCGTCGAGGTTGTTTCTTGGACGTAAGCTCCGTGAGGGGGGCCACAATGGTACCGTATCCCTTCACGAAGCGGCGGTAATATCCGGTGAGGCCCAGAAAAGCTCGGACCTCAGTCTGAGTCTTGGGGGGTTCCCAGGCCATGATGGCCTCGATCTTCGCCTGGAGGGGTTGCACCGTTCCCCTACCCACCAAGTGTCCAAGGTACACTACCGACCCCTGCCCGATCTGGCACTTGCTGGCCTTGATCGTTAAACCAGCTTGTCTCAGGGCCTGGAGAACAGCTTGCAGGTGACGCAAGTGATCCTCCCAGCTGTTACTGAAGACGGCTATGTCATCCAGATAAGCAGCAGAGAAACTCTCCATTCCAGTGAGGATCTGGTTCACCAGACGCTGAAACGTGGCAGGTGCGTTCTTGAGCCCAAAGGGCATCACACAGAACTGGTAGTGGCCTTTGGGCGTGGAGAAGGCTGACCTTTCCCTAGCTCCGTCAGTCAGAGAGATCTGCCAGTACCCAGAAGTAAGGTCAAAGGTACTTAGATATTGGGCAGCTCCCAGCCGGTCAATCAATTCAACCGCCCTTGGGATCGGATGAGCATCAGTCTTGGTTACTGAGTTCAGTCCCCGGTAGTCCACACAGAACCTCAGTTCCGGTTGGTCACCCGGTGGTGCGGCTTTTGGTACTAGCACCACCGGACTGGACCAGGGGCTGCTGGAAGGTTCGATCACTCCTAGCTCCAGCATCTTAGTGACTTCACTGTGAATGCTGGCCTTCACCTTGTCTAACATCCGGTAGATCTTGGACTTCACAGGTGGGCTGTCTCCTGTGTCCACATCATGGACGCACAGGTGAGTCCTACCCGGAACAAGGGAGAACAACGAAGAGTACTGTCCCAGGACCTGGCGGCAGTCCTCCTGCTGTTCAGGAGTTAGAGATGGGGAGAGAATCACTCCCTCCACCGACCCATCCTTCTCTTGAGACGCAAACAAATCGGGGAGAGGCTCGCTTTCCACGTCCTCTGCTCCGTCAGTCACCATCATCAAAATGACTTCGGGCCTCTCGTGGTGGGGTTTGAGGCGGTTGGCATGCAGCACCCGTAGGGGCTGACGAGGGGTCTTAAGATCCACCAAGTAGGTAGCCTTACCCTTCTTCTCCAATACCTCAAAGGGTCCTGACCAGCGATCCTGGAGGGCGCTAAGCTCTCCTGGTTCGATCACCCACACCTTCTGGCCAGGCTCCAATTCCACCGGGTGAGCGTTGTGGTCATACCACGCCTTCATTACTGCTTGGCTGGCCTCCAAGTTGTCAGAAGCTTGCTTCCACAACTTAGCCATTTGGCTCCGGAAGGCCAGCATGTAGCTCACCACGTCCTGGGGAAGCTTTCTGGGAGTTCTTTCCCATCCGTCTCTCACCAGGCTGAGAGGTCCACGCACAGGGTGCCCATACAAAAGCTCGAAGGGGCTGAAGCCCACTCCCTTCTGTGGCACTTCCCTGTAGGAAAACAATAGACAGGGTAGGAGGACGTCCCATTTCCTCCGCAGGCTTTCAGGCAGACTTCTGATCATGCCTTTCAAGGTCTTTTTGAACCTCTCCACCAGACCATTGGTCTGGGGGTGATAAGGAGTGGTGAACCGGTAGGTCACTCCACACTCCTTCCACATCGCCCGCATATATGCTGACATGAAGTTGGTCCCCCTGTCGGACACAACTTCCTTGGGAAAACCCACTCGGGTAAAGATTCCCATCAGGGCCCTAGCCACAACAGGTGCAGTAATGGTCCTCAGAGGTATAGCCTCTGGGTACCGTGTGGCATGATCCACCAGAACCAGGATAAACCTGTGACCAGCTGTAGTAGGCGGATCTAATGGACCCACAATGTCGATGCCCACCCTTTCAAAGGGGGTGCTAACGACAGGAAGTGGTTCCAGGGGAGCTTTCAGCTTCACCCCTGTTTTCCCACTGGCTTGGCAAGACACACATGTCCGGCAGTAGGTGTCGGACGACACTTTCATTTGAGGCCAATAAAAGTGTGGGACAAGACGGGCGAAGGTCTTGTCTTGCCCCAGGTGTCCTGCCAAGGGGATCTCGTGAGCCAATTCCAGTAGGAAGGCTCGGTAACGTTGAGGGACTACTAAGGCTCGTGACGATCCATGTAGGGGTGCCTTGGGTTCACTGTAGAGGAGGCCATCCTCCCAGTAAAGGTTGTAGTTCCCCTCAACGTTCCCTGCTGCCTGGGCTTCGGCCTGTCGCCTCAGTCCCTCAAGGGTAGGGCACTCCCTCTGGCCCTTGCAGAATTCCTCCCTGGTCGGCCCTCCCTCCACGTGCCACTCGGCCGGGATGGGTAGGTCCTCCAGTTTGGTATCATCCCCCACCGCGGACTCCTGGTCCACCACCTCCGGTGGCCTATCCGTCACACGGGGCGCGGATGCCGAGGCAGGCTCCTCCTGTCCTCGGTTCTTCCCTTGGTCGGCAGCCGGCTGTGCCTTTGTTCCAGGCTCCAGTCGAAACAAACTCCCTCTCCGGGTAGTCGCGGACCCTGTGCTAACACAGGCCCAGTCAGGTGTACCCAGCATCTCAGCATGAGTCCGGTATTCCACCTCCTTCCAAGCATTGTGCTCCATGTCATTCCCCAGTAGACAATCAACCGGCACGGCAGGGCTTACGGCAACTCGAAGTGAACCTGCAACCCCCTCCCATTCAAAGGGAACCTCGGCCACCGGATAGTGGCCGGTTCTGCCGTCAGCCATCGCGGCTGGGTGGAGTACATCGGGAATTACCTGCTCTGGAGACACCAGTTGACTACGTACCATAGTCATACTGGCTCCTGTGTCTCTCAGAGCCTCCCCTCTTTGGCCGTTGATGGTGACCCACTGCCCATACTTTATGGTATTTGCGGGCACCTGGATTTTAGGAACCATCTCCCGATCTCCCAGGGACACTAAAGTGACACCCGCCCACTCCCTTCCCTTAGTTAAGGGCATCTCCTCCCCGAGCACTGCACTAACTACTCCGGGGGCCTTTCCTCCAATGGGAGGGGGTGGTCTTTTCGGGCACTTCGCATCTCCCTTATAGTGTCCAACGCCACCGCACTCGAAGCAATGGACAACCCTTGGCTGCTGACTCTGGCCAGGATTAGGGTTTCTGGGTGGGTTAGCCCTAGGGGTGAATCCTGTTCCTTTTCCTTGGAAGTTATTTTGGGGGCCTTTAGAGAACTCCTTTTTCTTTTCCCCTCCCTCTTTCTTCTGGGGGGCGCCCTGTCCGGCCTTTTGAGTATCCCCTCCAGTCCCCCTTGTGGACACCCGGGTACTAGCCCAAATGTCCGCCTCCTCAGCAAGCTTCCGGGGATTGGTCAGCTTGCTATCCACCAGGTGTTGACGCAGTTCAGGGAAACATTTTTCGAGCAGGTGTTCCTTCAACATTAAATCAAACAACCCCTCGTAGTCCCTCACCTCACTGCCCTGAATCCAACCCTCTAATGCCTTCTTTGCATAGTCCAGGAAATCCACCCAATTCTGTGTGCCCAGTTTGTGGCTACCCCGGAACTTCTGTCTGTATTTCTCGGGTGTTAGTCCAAACTTTCTTACGAGCGCCACTTTCATGGTGGGGTAGTGGGTCTGCTCCTCCTGCTCTAGGGCCAATAATGCATCCCTACCATCTGGAGGCATGTATTTGTACAATCCCCCTCCCCAGTACTTCTCTGGCACCCCATGGGCCCTTAAAGAGACCTCATAGGCCGCTAGCCACTTGGCAATATCATCCCCTGCACTATAGCTAGCTACTATGTCTTTTGGCAGATAGGGTTTGGGTTCCCTGGTGATTTCTTTGTCTTTGCTGCCACCATTAGGAACAGTTTGTGCCCCGACTCGTAGGATCTGGAGATCTATTTCCCTCAGCCTCAACTCGTGAGCCATCCTCTGTCCCTCCTTCTCTTTCTCCAGCTCCGCCAACTTCCATGTGAGCTGTCTTTTCTCCCTCCGGTCAGTGAATTCTACTTCTGATAAGCCACCACTAGAGACAGTGCTGCCCTTCCTGGAAAGTGTTCTGGGCCCCGCTAACAGGTTCCCCACCTCAGGTTGGTACAACCCAGCCCCCTCGCTAACAGGCTCTCCATCCCTGTCCCTCTCAGCCTTACTCTCCCGTTGTGCCTCCCCCCAAGCCCTCAAGCTGGTCTGGAGTTCACCCTTCTTGGCACCTTGGGGACAATACACCCCCTCTCTCTGACAAAACTCTCTGAGTTGGGCCACAGTATAAGTTTCCAGGTCTTCCAACACAAACTCCATTTTGCCCACTCAGAATAGAAGACAGGTGTTTACAGAAGCTATGCAGGGGGGTACCTTTTGTAATACCTCCTCCCACCACCAGAGTAAATTTGGAAAAAACAAAACTCAGAATTAGGAAGTCCGCTTTGAGAAAACTCCCGGTGTAGGCCTATGAACTTGTGGTAAATAATTTAATTACCGGGACTTAATTTGATACAGAAACATAATAAAAATAGCTCAGTAAATAAGAGGCAGAATCCGTGGTATTAGAGGTTCGGAATGGGCTTTATTCCAATGGACGATTCGAATCGGTTGCTCCAAGTTCCATCACCACGAAGGTTCAGGAAGTGAAGTACATACTTTATTGATAATTAATCACTTTTATACAATAGGCATTACAGTGAAGCAAATGCAAGAGGCATAACAATTGATAGTGTGGATAAAATGTACATACGTAGCAAAAGTAGGCGTAACTGGGTATGACTTAAAGAACATCATCAGGTGTGATGTCATAATAGGGTGGTTCCATGAAAGAATTTCGCAATGTCAGCAGAAATACTTGGCAGAAATGCGCGCGCAGCAGCATGACGTGTCATTGACGTGCAACTAGGGGATGAAGGGGACTTGACATTTAGCTCTACATGTGGCGACAGAAGTCTGGAGGGTCAAGTCAACCTAATCCCAAATCATATCTAACATCCTATGTTTAAAGAACTATGTTATCCAAAAGAGAGGTCTTCTTAGAGTAGAATCTTATTCTATACTGACTATACTGACTGTTAGTGCGTGTACAAGCGTCTAAGTGTCTACACTAGATGCGAGGGTAGAAATCTTCCATAATAATAGGGCTATGAATTACTTGCAGAAAGACAGAGAAGCCGGGCCTTTGCTCGGTAGCTGGCAGAATGTTTACTTAAACTACTAGACAGGAATGCATTGGGCAGGGAGCGGAACAGATAATTTCGAAGGTGAAATACAGTTTTTGGCAGGCAACAGGCTGATGTCAGACTTTGTGAGCCGCGCAGGGAATGAGACAAAGTTCATGGTCACAGATGCAGGCTCAGACTGGAGTTTTCAGAGGCAGAAGGCAAGAAAAGCTTGATGACAGAATCAGGGCCTACTTGCCTGGACTGTAAAATGGCATAAGTGGACCATATAAAGCCGGTGGCCTTTCATACTTAGGAATGGAATATCCGGCATATTCATGGCGGATCTGAAAGAGGACATGTTGACGGTGGACGCACATGTGTTTGCGTCTTCATAACTGGAACTGGAGGGAACATACATGTACTTGTGATTCATACATGAAACCGTTGGGGTCCAAGATAGGGGACATAACTGATCAGAAAAATCCATATTTCCACATTCCCTCCTTGTCCCCTACTTGCCCGTTAAGAGATATCAATCTTCATCAATCCGTTGATCTGTTCATATAGCATCATTTGTTCTTCTTTTTTCTTCTGGGATGAATGAAATCTTGGTGGTGGAATACACGATGTGGCACACAGACCACAGATCGCTGGTCCACATTGTAGACATAGACAGCAACTGAATAGTATGAGAAGGCCAATACCTAGGAAGGATAGGACCTTCCATCCAAAGGTAGATAATACACTCCAAAACCAACCGGACCAAGTCCAGGTGCCTGGATTCTGGTGTATCTGGCTTACAATCTTATGAAGGCGAGTTATGGCTTTATATACAGATGGCGAATTTTCTGGTATGAAAATGCAACAACTTGATCCGATGACCCTACAAGCTCCGCCCCTATCGGCCAGGATGACGTCAAGGACAAGACGATTTTGAAGCACAACAATCCGCATAGCAGACTGCTCTTCTGTTAAATTGCCTAAGGCGGAAATAGTTTCGTTCACTACTGCTTCAAGGGTTCTAGTTAATCTACGTATCAGCTTACTATTAGTAACGGTACCTATATAGGGAAAGAGACCTTTATTGAAATCTGTGTATTTTTCCCATGCTGTTTCAGTGTAATCGACTATTGGGAGATCTCTCCTTTCTCTATTGTGTACTAAATGAGTATTTCTGTGATAGTCAAGAGGAGCTAGAAAAACTGGTGGCAATAGGAATCCAATGTAGCAAGTACCATCCCAATCTAGAGGCAAACGTACATATGCCGTCTGACCACATATAAAATAGGAATGGCGGGAAGCTCTAAATGTAGACTTGCCCTGATCACTAAATTCTACTACAGTGGTGCATCTACTATGGCCCATATGTATGGAACCATTCTTTCTTACACATAATTCACCTTTTACTGGAAATATTGACATAGCGGGCAAAATTGGAGTAGCTTCGGATTCGACATTTAGGATCATAAGATTAAGCGTAAAATTACCTAATCCATACACTTCATTTTCTAGATCAGTTCCTGTTCTCCTGGGAAGTCCCTCCTTGTTAGGGTAGCAGACTTTAAGTAAAACTAAGTTCAAATTTCCCCATACCCAGTTATCTTGATAAACTGCAGAATTCGAATCTAGGGAATTAATTAAACTAAACCATGCTCCACAGGAGCCGTTGTGTGTGAACGGGTATGGAAAGAGAGGTAGAATTCCTTTATAATTCTGATAGGGAGGGAGTCGGCCACATATCCAACAATTTGTAGCATTGCTAACCTGATGGGAATGATGTAACATACTAATAAACGTGTTATTGCGCAGCGCAAATCTATAAGACAACTCAAGCGGAGGTAATTCACTAAAAGAATGTTCAGCAGTAATATTATAAACATGTCTAGAAATAGGATAATATATGTGCATCAATATACTTGCAGTAATTATTAAAAGACTTAAGAAAAACAAAATTAATAACGTCACTGTGCAATGACTACGCAGTGATTTACAGTACGCATGTCGTTTCAACATTTTTCGGGGTTGTTCTCTATTCAGGTCTAAGGGATACATGTCAGAGACAATTCAACCGCTTCACCTTGGAGAGGACTTAAACAATCAAATTGCTTGACTGATTAGACCTGAGTTTTAGTTTATAATGTTCGTGATTACTCGTTTCAACCAAAGGAAGTTTTGAGTCAATGGGTGAAGACACACGAGGTGTGGTATTTACATCCGATGGTAGTCCATGAAATTTCTTGATATGACTTGAATGAACCCAGCCTTTCCTGCCCTCGATCTTCACGGCTGTCCTTGTGGTGAGCAAGACCAGTTGCGGCGACCTCCACCTAGGATCCAGCTGAGTCTTCCGATCGAAGTTCCTCACCAGGACCAGGTCCCCCGGAATTACGTCATGGGGTTTCACCTCAGTGTTGTCGGGAAAGGCTGCAGCTACCTGTGAACGACAAGATTGTAGTGCAGACATCAAGGAAGCCAAGTAATCTGTCAGCATATTACAGTCAATATCAGTTATTTTGCGTGGTATAGGCGTCCCCCACATATTTGGTGGTCTGCCAAAGATCACCTCATACGGGGATAGCCCTGTTCGAGAGTGTGCTACCATTCTCATGTAAAAGAGTGCAACTGGTAACGCTACTACCCAGTCGACACCTTTCTCTCTGCATATTTTGGACAGTCTGATTTTCAGGATCTGATTATGTCTTTCTACGAGACCTGCTGCCTCGGGGTGTCGGACACAGTGGAATTTCCACTGATAGCCTAACAAAAGTGAAACGTATTTCATTAATTCGGATGAGAACGGCTGGCCGTTATCTGAGTAGACAACACGTGGTAAACCGTATCGTGGGAAGAATTCTCGAACCAACTGTTTGGCAGTAGTCGGGGCAGTGTAATCTGAAACCGGGTATGCCTCTGTCCAACGGGAAAGAGCACAGACAACTACGAGAACATATTTGAATCCTCGACATCGTTCCATCTGGATATAATCCATCTGGAGGACTTCAAAAGGGTGATCAGGAGGCTGAAATCCACCCTGTTCTACGGGAACGCTTTTTCCTGGGTTGAACTGACAACAGATCATACAGGTACGAACTTTTTGTTTAGCTGCTGCTCGTAAATGTTTATTGAACCAAATGTGTTGAATGCTATCTAGCATAGCTTTTTCTCCTAGATGCGCTGGGCTATGTATAGTGTTAATTATAACTTGGACCATTGAATCAGGAAGGAACCACACAGATTTTTCCTTTGTCATCCATCCTTGATCCGTTTGGATCCCTCCTAATTCAGTCCATTTCCTTATTTCATCTGGTGTAGCATGTGTCTGTATGTCAATTACGTCAAGAGTAGGATCTTTAATCGTCATACAATGTGTTGGCGTCAGGACTATTGTCTTTGTCATGTCGGATGTTTGAGTTTGAGCAGTCTGTTTAGCTGTTCTGTCAGCTAGATCATTGCCTTGGGAAATGATATCAGTAACTTTCGTATGAGCTTTACATTTCATAATTGATATTGCAGTGGGTAGATGTATTGCCTCTAATAAGGCATGGATGAGGGGTCCGTGCTGAATGTGGGCACCGTGAGAAGTTAAATAACCTCTCTCTCGCCACAGCACGCCGAAGTCATGTACAACTCCGAATGCATAACGTGAATCAGTGTATATGTTGACTTTTTTATTTGTGGCTTGAATACAGGCTTGTGTCAGAGCGATGAGCTCTGCGGCTTGAGCTGACAAGGTATTTATGCAATTTGTTTAGATGACTTCAGTGTCTGTTGTGACTGCGTAAGCGGCCACTAACTCTCCTGTACTTGTTCTCATACATGAACCATCTACATACAACGTCAGGTCTGGGTCTGACAATGGGACATCTGTCAAGTCTTGTCTGGGTTTCGTCGTGATAGTGATAACTTCAATACAATCATGAGCTAGTGGGTCTGTTCCGATTACAGGTAAAAGTGTGGCAGGATTCAATGTGTTACAACGTCTGATTTCTATATGTGGCTGAAACAATGTTAATTCATACCCTGTAAGTCGCGCTATAGTCAAGTGTTGTGTTTGCGTTCGATTCACAAGAACCTCTACTGCATGTGGTACTTGAACTGTCAATGGATGTCCTAACACTATGGCATCGCTTTGTCTGATTGCTAAAGCTGTTGCTGCCACTGATTTTAGGCATGCAGGCAAAGCCTGAGCTACGGGATCTAATGTACTAGAAAAATAAGCACATGGTTTGTGTGATCCTGCTTGTTCCTGTGTGAGTACTGACAAGGCAGTACCTTCGCGCTCTGTAACAAAGAGTGTAAACTGTTTATTGTAACATGGTGTTGCTAAAACAGGTGCTTGGCATAAGGCTTTCTTTAGGCTTTCAAAAGCTTGTGTATGTTCCTGAGTCCAAGGGAGAACAGTCGATGTGGCTGCCTCCTGTGTTGTCAATTGAATGAGTGGTTTTGCTAGAAATGCATATTGAGGGATCCACTGCCTACAATATGAAGTGAGGCCTATGAAAGCCCGCACCTCCTTTTGTGTCTTGGGTATTGGCATGTTAGCTATTAACTGAATGCGGTCGGGTGTAAGCTGCCTTCCCTCCTTGGACAGCGAGTGTCCAAGATAAACAACTCGCTGGACACAGAATTGCAGCTTAGAAGGGGACACCTTGTGCCCCTTTTCGGCTAGAAATTGTAAAACTGTCAGTGATGCTTTCTCACATTCGGGTTCGCTTCTAGCGGTGATCAGCAGATCATCGACATATTGAAGCAAGGCAGTGTTAACTGGCATGTGGATACTGTCGAGTTCTCGTTTCAGTGCTTGGCTATAGATGCTGGGGCTTTCTGTAAATCCTTGAGGTGCGCGTGAGAATTTAAAGCTACGTCCATTTAAACTAAATCCGAACAAGTATTGGCTTTCCGGATCTATTGGGACGCTGAAAAAGGCATTCTTGAGATCAATTACAGTAAAGAATGTTGCTTCGGAATCAATAGCTGTCAGTAATGACAAGATATCTGGGACCACAGGGAATTGTGGCACAATGCATTTGTTTAATTCGCGCAGATCAATAACCAATCGATATACTGGCGGGGCCTTCGGATCTGTTCGTTTAAGAATCGGAATTATCGGGGAATTACATACATTGGAGTCCGTTTCCACAACTACTCCTTGGGCAATGAGCTCGTCAATGATTTGCAGTAAAGCCACTACAGCATCTGGTGGTAACTTGTATTGTCGCATTCGTGGTAGTACCACTCCTGCCTTTAGTGTAACTCGATATGGTGTAATATTCATGCAACCAACATCAGTAGGGCCTTGTGCCCATAGATGTGTAGGTAAAGTCTGCAATCGGGAATCCATGTCTCGAGACACATAGTGACCTTTGAAATCACGTAAAAACAATCTTACTCCTTCCGGAGAACAACATATTATAGCTCCTAGAGCTTTCAGTGTTTTTATACCTAACAAGTTTTCTGGACATGATTTAGTAAGCAATAAATCTGTAGTTCGGGTCAAAGGTCCTATCGTAAGTGGAAGAGGCTGTGACACTTCATTAACAATAGGTTTTCCTGAAAAACCAAGGGAAATATTCTGTGAGCCTGAGAGGGGTGCCCCTGGAACTTCACTACGTTTTATGGTTGTTCGACTTGCCTCTGTATCAAGTAAAAATTTTCTATCTTGGCCTAATAATTCACTATGTACATAAGGTCCTTCTTGGTCTACAGGGACCTCAATAAGGGGTAAGTCAACTTCCCTCTCTAGGCTGGTTCATGCGTATCGTTGATAATCAGGATAGTCATACTGTGCGGTCTGGTACAGCTGTCGTGTCGTGGTTTGTGTGGCAGCAACAGGCAGCGCTGGTGCAGCTGGCACAAACTGTATAGACTGTGGTGGAGCTGGCATGGACTGTGCATGCTGCGGGGCTCCTTGTTCATTCTGATCCTGTCTAAGTGGCCGTGGTCTTTCTTTTGTATTACCTATGGCGATATTATGTTTTAAAACTGGACAATCGTGTACGTAATGACCTGGCTGTTTACAATAGTTGCATGTCCCTTTTACAGGACCTGCTGAAACACTGGACTGTGTCATACCCTTTTTATGACCGTCAGCTAGAACTGTCTGGGAGACTAGCATTTTCATTTTCGTGTCTTTCATGCGTCTTTGTTCATGTTCTTGTTCCTCTCTAATTCTATTGTGATGGTACTGTAACATTTGCAACATTTGTGATGGGGTGTTACCTTGCCAGGTACTCTCGAATTTTAATACTCTATTCTTCACTTGGGGTAAGGAGTTTTCAACTAATTTTGTCACAAACAGATGTGGGTATGATTCGCTACTTGCTTTTATGCCACTATTTATACCAAAACATTTTTCAAATCGGGCATAGAAATCACTAGTGTCTTCATCTTGCTTTTGTTTACAGGCTGAAATTGTACCCCAGTCTTCCTTTTTCGTAGTTAATAAACGTGGCAGTACCTGTACTAGTAAACCTGGTAGTGCTTTAGTTTTATCCCCAAGCCCTGCTCCTGCAGTTCGGGCCTTTTCTTCTGCTTCTAATGCTGACCATTCTATCTTTTGGTCTCCCACCTCCCACTCTTTTTCCTTGAGTTTTTCATAAATGCCAGCAGGCATCAATACCTTTAATATTGTCATAATGTCGGGATAGGTATACTCTCCCACGAGTAACATGTCTTTAATTTCTCGGTGGAAACCCGCTGGGTCTTTGTCATGACTGGGTACCACTTTCTTCATTTGTAACAATTCTATTTTCGATATGGGCGTATATACAAATACACGTTTAAACTCATTGTCCTCGCCTTTTATTGGGTGTACTTCTCGTAAGGGATTCTGTCTGTCCATGTAATATGTGGTTCTTTCCTTGATGGGCAGTGAGACATGTTCTGGGCATACAAAGAGAATGTACTGCTTTCTTGATTCTAGTATTTCTTTAATTAATTTAGTACCTGAACCTCTCCATCTATTTGTGAGTAATTCAGTCAATATATCAGGTAAGGGACCAGGATCTGAATGCTGACTCTGATATAGTATAAGGAGTTGTTGAATCATATAAATCCCAGCTAAACGCTGTTCATCTGGGGTGAGATTCAAAAATGTGTGTGCTACTGTATCATCACCATACTTTCCGGGACTGTCAACCCAATGAACGGCTGACCTGGCTAATTCTTGTTCATCCATAGAATCGAGAAAATGATAACCCCTTCGTTCTCGGAGTAATTTGTCAGCGGCTTGGAACGAATGCTCGGGGGACCTTATATTTATTATAGGTGTTTGGAAATTCCTGTTATTATCTGGACATATCGGACGTATCGGGTCAATAAAACATTTAGTACTATTACAAGATCTTCCTCTACCTACATAGGCTATGGTGTCTGACTGTCTTGTGGGCAGTCCTGATCCTTCCTCCTCGCTTTGTTCGAACTGGTCTACCGCTAATCTCTCTTCGTGTAGGCGTTCTATTTCTTTACGGATCTTTCGGCACATGGCTATTATACAATTTTGCTTATCATGTCTCCCTTCTGATATATTCTGGCTCCATCTGGTAAGTGTTTGCATTGCTTCCGGATCTACCCCCGGTCGGTCTTGATTTCTGATCACACAATTTACGAGGAAACGTAACAGTTCCCCCTGTATCTCCACTTTCTGGTATTCCATAGCTCTGTTAATACATTCAGAATCTCGCCCTGTTTGGACAAAATGGTATATATTATCTAGATGCACAGTCATTCCTGGTATCTTCCCTAGATACACCGCGGCTCGTCTGATACGTAATGATGCCATGATCATTTCGTCCTCTTTGCCGGGCACAGGGTCATATCTACAATCTATAAGAAGTTCCTTAAGCGTGCGGGCATTTATGAGTTTGGGGGTACGTGGATGTGCTGATTCTTGAAAGGTAAGTTTATTTACTCTGGGTGGCGTAGAAAAAATGTTGGTAGCACCTCCCGTAGCCCCGTCTGGGGTATCGGGCGTGAAAGGATTCGTTGAACGCGATACAGCAACTATAGGTGTGGACACAGCTATAGAAGTAGCTGTAGGAACAGATGTGGAAACAGATGTGCTTGCCGGAACTTGTGTCAGGATTTGTTGCTGTAGAGATACAGATACAGGATCTTGGCGTTGAACCTCCCTGGCAGGCGGTCTATGTGGGGCGGGATTAGCGTACTCGGGAGCTGCGTCATCTAAATATGAGGAAAGAAAAACATCTTCTGCGGTTCTAGGATGCCCCTTAGGATGTATTTTTATTGGAAACAATGGGGGTGGCAAGTCTTTTGGTATTTCCGGAGTAGCCTTAGGTAATCCCTCGGCCAGGAGGGGATACATACCATTCATAAGGGCATTTCTTTGTCTGTCTACTTGTTCTGATTTCACTCGTGTACCTTCTTCAATTAATAGATTTTCTCGGACTTTATTTGAATTCTCTTTATATTTCTCTTCCTGTCGGAGTGCTTTTTCTGTACGTCTATGAGATTCTTTACGCCATAACTCAACGGCGTCTTTCTGTGACTGTCTGACTTTCCTTTTCCATAACTCTTCCTCTACTTTCATGATGCACTCTTCATCCCAGGTCCCAGCTGCAGGCCACCTCTGACTTTCTGGTAATTCCTTGGTGTAGTCTACCCATAAATCAAGAAACAATATAGCGTCTAAGCCGTGTTTGTGATACATGAAGTACCCTGGAGTGTCCCTAGGAGGAATAGGAACGGCTTCTTCGAGTACCCCTTTTCTAGTTGTGATCTGTCTTAATTTCGAAAAGAGCGGCATATTGAGAACTGATCTGATACCTGATTTTGAACAAACTTAATACAATAAACACAGTAATGAACAGTCATTCATACCACAATATGCAGAACGTATTTAAAACATTTAACATTTAACTGAGCAACAATGATGATGACGATCTAAGGAAAACGTAATCATTAAACATAATACTCGGCATTATCTGGATTATTCTGAATTTATATACTTGATATACTAGATATACTGCTAAACAGTACAGATACACTGCTGAAACAGTGCAGACCGGATTTGTGTACCCAAACCCGTCTTGACCGGCACAACCTATGTGCACGTCAGAACGCCTCCCCAGTAATGGTACTCACCGGGTAGCTCGGAACGGAAGGCCTCGGAACGGAACTGAACTGGACCGGACTGGACTCGACTCGAAAACTTCGGACACTTCGGAAACTTGGTGGGCCTCTGTATACCTCGGATCTTGCTCTCTCAGCTAGGCTCTGGTCGGGATACTTCGCACTTCTCACCGCCTCGTCTGGGTGTTGATCGCAGCCTCAGTCGCCCCCGCTTGACCGGAGGGAGATACAGGAAATCCTGCTGGTACGCGTTATTGTCCGTCCAGCTGTGGCAGGAGACCGGGCCTGCAACGCACCGCCGGCGCGTGAGATGAGAAAGTGTCCCTATTCGGGCGCCATTCATGTGGTAAATAATTTAATTACCGGGACTTAATTTGATACAGAAACATAATAAAAATAGCTCAGTAAATAAGAGGCAGAATCCGTGGTATTAGAGGTTCGGAATGGGCTTTATTCCAATGGACGATTCGAATCGGTTGCTCCAAGTTCCATCACCACGAAGGTTCAGGAAGTGAAGTACATACTTTATTGATAATTAATCACTTTTATACAATAGGCATTACAGTGAAGCAAATGCAAGAGGCGTAACAATTGATAGTGTGGATAAAATGTACATACGTAGCAAAAGTAGGCGTAACTGGGTATGACTTAAAGAACATCATCAGGTGTGATGTCATAATAGGGTGGTTCCATGAAAGAATTTCGCAATGTCAGCAGAAATACTTGGCAGAAATGCGCGCGCAGCAGCATGACGTGTCATTGACATGCAACTAGGGGATGAAGGGGACTTGACATTTAGCTCTACATGTGGCGACAGAAGTCTGGAGGGTCAAGTCAACCTAATCCCAAATCATATCTAACATCCTATGTTTAAAGAACTATGTTATCCAAAAGAGAGGTCTTCTTAGAGTAGAATCTTATCCTATACTGACTATACTGACTGTTAGTGCGTGTACAAGCGTCTAAGTGTCTACACTAGATGCGAGGGTAGAAATCTTCCATAATAATAGGGCTATGAATTACTTGCAGAAAGACAGAGAAGCCGGGCCTTTGCTCGGTAGCTGGCAGAATGTTTACTTAAACTACTAGACAGGAATGCATTGGGCAGGGAGCGGAACAGATAATTTCGAAGGTGAAATACAGTTTTTGGCAGGCAACAGGCTGATGTCAGACTTTGTGAGCCGCGCAGGGAATGAGACAAAGTTCATGGTCACAGATGCAGGCTCAGACTGGAGTTTTCAGAGGCAGAAGGCAAGAAAAGCTTGATGACAGAATCAGGGCCTACTTGCCTGGACTGTAAAATGGCATAAGTGGACCATATAAAGCCGGTGGCCTTTCATACTTAGGAATGGAATATCCGGCATATTCATGGCGGATCTGAAAGAGGACATGTTGACGGTGGACGCACATGTGTTTGCGTCTTCATAACTGGAACTGGAGGGAACATACATGTACTTGTGATTCATACATGAAACCGTTGGGGTCCAAGATAGGGGACATAACTGATCAGAAAAATCCATATTTCCACAAACTATCCACAGTTATTGTCGAGTGGACGCAAGCACAGCTCTATCCCACCGCTGAACACCAACTATGTTAGAAAACCCCGGGCAACCGGGGTTTAGCAGTCACCCGGTGTTTCCTAGCACAAGGGGTAGCTTGGCTCGAGCGGTCGGGGGTCAGGCACCGTGTTAAGCGTACGTCACACCCTCACAATACCCATGCGTTCATCCGTTCCAAAAACGACTCTACACCGTAAAAATGTATGAAAATATATCTGTGTTTATCTTGTTTTCTCTTAGTTGCAGGTTAAATAAATAATAACATACTTACAGTACACAAAGCTTCTTCTGTAAAAAGGGTAGGTCAAATAAATAAGCTCAGATCATAAATAATCAATGAATAAATAGATGTGCATAAAATACATAGGCAAATAAATACTGTGAGGGAATAAATACTGTGAGACAATAAATACTGTGAGACAATAAATACTGTGAGACAATAAATAGGATAAATACAAAGAATACAATACTCTCAATAAATATAAGCCATCAGTACACTTTCAAATCAGGTCACATTTGTGAGGTACTATGGGTTGATTTGGCCCAATCACAGCTTGTGGTTATGTGGATGGCCTGAGGGTGTCTCACCTAGCTTGGATAAGGCTGAGGCTAAAACTGAGGTAGATCAAGGGTAATCTAGGAATCTGGCTCTCCCAAACTACACAACCCCTCACACAGGTCACTGTATCAGTCTCAGTCCACCCCTGGCACTCCCAGGCTGGTCCTAACACCTCTCTAGCCCCTAGGATGGTCTCTTAGGGCTCCACAGGGCCTTAGGTGCCCTCTATTCCACTTACTGCCCTCTTTATGAACTTCCGACTCCACCGGAGTCGTGTCAACGCCGTGAGGCGGTTCCGGTTCGATGTCGCTAGCCGGCCTCGGCTCGATGTCAGTTCTTGTCGACGCCGTGAGGCGGTTCCGGATCGATGTCGCTAGCCGGCCTCGGCTCGATGTCAGTTCTTGTCGACGCCGTGAGGCGGTTCCGGATCGATGTCGGCGGGCGGCCTCGGCTCGATGTCGCTGGGCAGCCTCGATTCGATGTCGGTCTCCGGCGTCACAGGGACTCGATCTCCCTACTTCCGGGTGTCTCCGGAGTACGACCTCCACTCCCGACCTCCGGTGCTCTTCCCTTCAGGTTCCGGCGACTTCGGAGTGCGATCTCCACTCCCGACCTCCGGTGCTCTTCCCTTCAGGTTCCGGCGACTCCGGAGTGCGATCTCCACTCCCGACCTCCGGTGCTCCTTTCCTCAGGTTCCGGCGACTCCGGAGTGCGATCTCCACTCCCGACCTCCGGCACGATTCACCTCGGTCTCCGGCGACTCCGGAGGGCGGACTTCACTCCCCCGTCGACGCCGCACACTCGACCTCAGGTGACTTCCTCCTCGACCTCTGGTGTCTCCACGACCTCCGTCGGCGCCCTCTCTCGACCTCTGGCGGCTCCGGGTACGACGTCTGCTTTCCAGTCAGCGCCGCTTCTTCACCTCCGGCCCCAGGTCTCTAGGCTTCTGGGCGTCGGACTCCAGGAAGATACCAATAGACAGGTCAGGAACTTGCTGTTCTTTACTTCCAAGGCCTGTTCCGGCTGTTCAGGTCCTTGAGTTGGTTCTTCTTGACTTTCTCCCACACAGGGCTCTAGGCTGGGCTCAGTCAGTAGGGACTAGTATCAAGGGTGGGTTTCTGGACCCCACTCCAGGCACAAGTTTCCAGCCCTGCTGCCTCACTCCTTCCTCCTTCAGTGTTGTGCTGCTCTCCCTTCACCAGTCAGGTGCCAACTGCCAACTCCAACTGCCAACTCTGAGCTGGCTTCCCAACATTCTAAACCTGCCTCACACTGCCACAGGGTTCTAGAATGTTCTGGAAGGTACTAGTAGGTTCCAGTGATGTCACAGGTGACAATGGGTGGCCACTATTTTGTGTTTCAGGCCCTCAGACAGAAGTTCCAGGGGTAGGGAAAATGGCTCCCTGACCCTGCATCAACACTAAAAAAATCTGGTGGTTCCCAAAAAGGAAAAATACTAACAGGGTTTTGAGGCAAAAGTGGGACAAAATAAATAATGATGAGGAGGGACCACCCAAAGGGCTGACAGGTCTAACAGAATGCATCTGCATTTATGTGAAAACCTGCGTCTGTTCACTTCATGAGTCAACCCAGGAATGGGGCCATACTGAAAACAGCAAGGAGAAGGATGGAGGGTCCTCCTGAATAAAGGAGGGTTCATATTGATTGTGCGGGAGGGTCAATGAAGTAGTGGCTGTGGGCTGGGCTCCACAGCAGTGCTGGAAAGGAAAGGAAAGTTGTGTCCCCTTTGTTGATAATCCTGGCCAGGTCACATATGTAGTCAGCATGCATAGAATCTCATCACGCCATACGAACAGTCACAGGCCAGCCATGAAATTGGGACAGATAAAGGAGTCTACACTGCCAGGGCACAACGATTGCAAAGTCTGCTGATCTCCCATTGTTGGTGGCTGATTCTTAAAACCCATCAAACCTCTCCTCTCTGATGCCTGCTGTTTTGTTTTCATCTTAGAGCTGTCACAACTCACAACTAGTGATGCTGTACCTGGATACGTATTTCCTGCAGTCATCAATGACAGCTCTTAGTGGTGACATTGTCCATGTATACTTTCAAGAAGCTATTAGCAAGCAATAGCCAGTAGAGGTAGCATTTTATCCCCAGTGAGGTCTGACTGAGCTGAGGAGGACATAGCTCATAATTATTCAGTGGGTCAATCTGTGCTGACTGAGCTGTCTCACCACCCAGTCTGGAGGGTTGCACTTCATTTAAGTTGGTTGATCAGAGAGTGTAGTTTTTTGTTGTGCTACTTGGTGTGTTTTTGGTACTCAGTTTCATTGATTGGTTTTGTATAATATATTTGCTTCCCTTTTTTAACTCCAATTCTTGGGAGGATACATGTCGACATATATCAAATCAGTATAACCCTCCACAGGGGCTCCCTGGCGGTGGTCAATATTTAGTGTTCAACTTTTGCACTCTGCATTACTGCCCGCTGGCTTATCTCTTACCAGGTGACCACATTCATGTTTTCCATAGCAGTAGATAAAATAATGAAGCATCGATGCCAAAGACTTGATTAAGAAGGAAAGTTTGTAGTTCGGGTATGCAACAAGGCCTTCATGGGCAGTGAGCCGAAGGACATAATGTTCTCTTTCTCATTAATCCTTTGCAGCTAAATTCAGATGCCACTTACTTTAAAGATAACATTCTGCATCTTAGTATAGCCTACGTCCCTACCTCTGAGCATCAGTTGGGCTATCTTGGTATTACCTCAATACTTTTTCTCTCTTGAGTAATATGAACAGTGCCAAACAAAACTTCTACATGTGCAATGCAGAAATTTCTAATATTTCTCAATTCATCACTATAGCAGAAATGTAATAGCTCTGTCGTCCTTAAGTATCATGATCGAAACATTCATGAATTAACTTTTTCTTTTGACCTCTTGCATCGATTGATGTACTAGCCCCATTACTAAAATATGATTAAGATAACTCTAGTGCCTTTTAAAGACTTTCTAAAGAAGCTCAACCCATCCAAAACAGAGATTCTGATTGATCAGAGCCACAGTTATGGCAAAAAGAACAGAACCCAAGATCTTGTCCAATAGTCTGCACCAGTAAAAAGAAAAAAACTGTGTGGGTTTTGCTGTTTTATGATTGTCTTTGGAATCCCAATATAGTTATAAAACTGGCTATTACCAGCATACATAGACATTTTCCCTATCTGCAATGTTCACAGAGACCTAGAATTGCTCTCAGATGTGCCTTATGGAAAAAAGTGTACATTGGTCTACATTAAATAACAAGACTGTAGAACACTGCCACCCAATCAATGGTAGTACTGAAAGAAAGTAATCATATTTCATCTTGTCTTCCAAACTGATTCAGTGTTATACATATGAGCACAAACTCTCAGTGACACTAGTTTACTAAATGCTTTAAAACTCCACATCCCTTCTTTCACTTCTCACAATTTGAAAGTCATTTGCTGAGCATTCAGAAAACAAAAAATAAGAACAGGTGTAAGATCCTTTTTCGATTGGGCCTCCCCACTGTGGACTGCTCTCCAATTTAGTTAAAGAGCTACTGATAAGTAATCTGTATTTAAGAGTAAACTGAATATGCGCTTCTGTCCAAAAAAGTAGAAGGTCTTGCAGTATGTTATGCCATTTATCGACCAGGGCCAAACTGCCCAAATGGGTAAATGTGCTCTTTAGAAATGCCACTTACATAACAAACTTTCAGACTGAACTATTTGCAAGTACCAGATCTACCAAGCAGAGCTGCAGCGTTGCTGTATGTATACAACTAGTTCTGCAAAGCCTTTACAGTATCCTCTGCAAATCTTGTAAACAAAGGACTTATTTTGAAATCCATCCCCCAAAATTCATAATATCAGGAAGATCTTTCTTAATAAGGCTCGTTCTTTATTTGACATTCCTTGTTAACTCCACCAATTTCATATTCTCATAGAATTGTATGATATATTTCTTGTTTTTTTCACTAAGAAAACTGAGAAACATATAGGCTCTCATTGAGTATGCCGCTCTTGTTTAAACCACAGATTTCTCAGTTGCCCACAATATCCTTTCTTTATGTTGAATACACTAACCAACATAGGAGTAAGTATTAGCATAATGCCAGCAAGAAACAGACAGCAAGCATTGGCATTGCCATAGTTCTCGTCTTTGGGACCTATTTGGCTTTGCCAATGCTTTTGTGTGAAACTGTGCAGCATCAGCCAAAAGACAAAAAAAGCACGCTAACATAGTTTCTGCTGACAATTGAGTCATTTTCATAGGCACTCGCATGCTTGATAACATATGTGGACAGTGGACATATGCATCACTGTGCAAGTGCGTGCCTAGGAAATAATGCAATTGTCAATTGTTTTTACTTTGCCAATCCAAGATGGATAAAAAGAAATCAAATTCCAGGTAATGTGAAACCGTTTTTTTTATAAGGTTGAGTGGCCGTTGGCAATTGCTGCCACCCTCTCCTAAAGAAATGACTAAAAGATCACAGGGGCACACCAGACCACGTTGGTAAAATAGAGGTGCGGGTGGGTGGGGTAAGAGGGGAAAGCAACAGATAGTGGGCCAGGGGAGATGATCAACCAAAAATTTTAAAAAGGGCTATGGAGGTGGCAGCAGGTGGGGTAGTAGGAGGGGGGGAAGAAAAAGTGTCTGAATGACGTCAGGAACAACGGACGGGCACTGATTAAGTTGAATGAATCTGTGCTCGGTCCATGCTCCACGGCAAGCACTGGACGTGATGTTACGGCAACACTGGCCAATTAAGCTGGCCGCAAAGAAGTGTGACTCTGGCATAAACAAATGGTAAGAAATGGGTGGGCTCCAAGCCCTTTTTGTAAACAATAGTTTCTTGCAAGCGAGACGCATGTACTAGCACATGCTCGTCCAGGCTCGATCCTAAAAAGGTCTTCAGTTGTTAACAGAATGAGAGGAAGAACAGATGCTTGAAGTTAAGATGCCATTGGGGTGTCCTGGGCCGAGAATGATCAGCCCTCTAATGTAGTCTTCATAAACTTGACAATGCAAAGTGCACAAAGAGTAGAAGCAAAGTGAGTGAGTGGAAAAAGTGCCTAAAATTGTTCACCAGTTTTGGCAGGTTGGTTACATGGTAAGCTTGATGCATGGTGCAAAGAGATTAAGAGTGACCAGATACTCTTTGCATTGCAATGTTGTTGTTTGTGTCCACATATTTCAATGTACTTCTAGATGGGCTTTTGCAAACCTTTGTAAGTTTCTTTCAGCTGTATATCTAAATATTGGAAGACAAAAGTGACATCATGTTCCTTCTGTAGTGCGATGGTTACACTGGTTCCATTTAAAGGTCCACATTAAGTGTTTGATGTTAGTATTAGATCTTTTTCCTTTCTAGGCAGCAATTTTGCATCCCTCCTCTCAAAAAGCAGAAAGAGCAATGTATCTTAGCGGCTATGATCAACACTCGCTCACTAGCCAAGCACTCTCATGAGATTTTCGACCTCCTCTCTGATGAGTCTCTTGAGCTATTGTTTATAACAAAGACTTGGCTTAATGAATCTTCCAATCCAATAATTGCTCTGGCCATCCCAAGGGATTATAAAATTGCCCGTGCAGATCGCAAAATCGGGAGAGGTAGGGGTATAGCGGTAGTGTTTAGGGACAAGTGGATTTTCCATCGTAGAGAGAATGGGGATAGGAGACAGCGAGGCACTGGATTTTCGTATCACCATCTCTCCCCACTTTACGCTGTTTGGCACATTGGTTTACAGACCATCTGGCCCTGCCGGAGCCTTTCTTAAAGCCTTGGATGATGCTATTATTCCTCGCGCTCTCCGGTTTTCACATTTTTTACTTCTTGGGGTCTTTAATATACATCTGGATTGCGAGGAGACTGGGGAATCTCGGGAGTTCGGGATTCTCTGAGCCTCGCACAGTTTTCTCAATGGGTCAGTTCCCCCATGCATCGTGGTGGTCATATACTGGACCCGATATGCTCTAACTTCCCCATTAGTGTCAAAGAGCCCCTTCAGGTAGCCTGGACCGATCACTTTTTCGTTCAATTTTCCTGGACCATCTTCCCTCTAATCTGCCTTGGCAAGGCAGACCTCCCCACAAAATTGATCCTGCTACCATTTACCTGGTTTTAGCCAGGACGCGGCCAGCCTTGGCCGGGGATCTGGGAGGAGCCTTGGAGGGCTTTACTAGTTGGATCTCGCAGGCGGTGGAGCACTTATCTCCTATATCAACACACGAACGAACCAGAGACTCCCTGTCAAAACCGTGGTTCTCCAGCGAGCTTAAAGCGCTGAAATACCACTGTAAAAAACTGGAGCGCATTTGGAGATTGAATTATTGCCCTTTAGCCAAATCAGTATTAAGGGAAGCTCAGAAATCATACTACACAGCCATATCAAATGCTAAGAGCCTTTATTATGCCGAACGCATTGCTCTTTCCAATAACAACGCCAAGGAAAATGTTTCAATTAATCAAAGTTTTCTGGCCCCTAGTACAGAGACCATCACTCTTCCTACCTCGGTCACCTGGTGTGAGCAACTTTCTAGTTTCTTTATTGACAAGATTCAGGCTCTCAAAGCCAATTTTAATATTGACACTAACACGATGGCAGGATTTTCGCTTTCTAAAGGGCTATTAGCAACCCCCTCTCTATCATCATCTTTGGTAGCCTGTACCAGCTAGCTTTCGCCTTATTTCTCTCCTTCCTGCTGTGGTGAAAGTTTGTGAGAAAGCTGTTATAAACAGTTCACCTACTATGTTGAAGGTGCGGGCCTTCACCCCTCAGCTCAATCAGGCTTCAGAGCCTCATATAGTATGGTAACGGCCCTTGTTGAAATTTCCGAAGCTATCCGGGAGTGTTTGGATGCTGGTGGCAGGGAGGCTCTGATTTTGTTAGACCTCTCTGCGGCATTCAACACCGTGCCTCATTCTCTGCTACTGGCCCGCCTCATGGATATTAGCATTTGTGGGTCTGTGTGGAATTGGTTAAAATCATTCCTTGAGGACAGAACACAGCAAGTTTGGCTTCCACCATCTTTGTCGGCCCCTCAAAGTGTGACAACAGGAGTGCCTCAGGGCTCCACTTTGAGCACCCTCCTTTTCAATATATATGTCACCCCGCTCATTCAGCTGGCGGAGGGGTTGGGTGCTAAGACTATTGCTTATGCTGATGATACCCAGCTCCTTTTTACCTGGGGAAAAAATTATTTCTCCAGTTCTCGAGCGAAGCCATGCCTTACGGCTGTCTTTCAATGGCTCCTCTCCGCGCAGCTCAAGTGTACCGAGGACAAATCAGAGATTCTGTTATTTGGGACTTTTCCCTCCCAGTTTAGGGAATCACTCTGGCCGGCTGATTATCCTTTGCCCAATTCCGTGAGCCAACCTACTAAAAACCTCCAGTTTTCCACACAGATAAAAAAGCTAGCTGGACAGTGCTTTAGCACCCTTAAATCACGTAGGAATTTTCTTCCCCTCCTTCCTAGGGCAGCCAAGGAAATGGTCACCTGTGCCTTAATACTTTCACGTATTGATTACGCGAATGCCCTATATGTTGATTTGCCAGGGTATCTGTTGAAGAGGCTGCAGATAGTTCAGAATTCTGCAGCCAGGTCTCTCCTCAATATTTCGGGGAGATCTAGTATAAAGCAACATCTGCACGATCTTCACTGGCTTCCGGTGGCTGAGCGAGTCAAATTTAAGGCTCTGACTTTGGCTCACTCAGCCCTGTATGAACTTGGCCCTGTATACCTAAGGAAGCGCTTCAAGTTCTATGCCCCCATGAGACAGCTGCACTCAGCGACACAGCCTTTGGCGGTTAGTCGCCTTATGAGAATTGGTGGCAGCTCCCTGGCATATACAGCAGCGGTGGCCTGGAATTCTCTTCCCCTGGACCTTCGTGGGATCCAGGACCCTAAACTCTTCAGGAAACGGTTGAAAACTTTGCTTTTTATCTAATGATCCGTTAATCTCTGCTCGTTGGTTTTGTGCCGGGACACTCTTGAATAGCTGTGCGCGTTATACATTTTTAATAACATAACATAACAGTTTCTGGTCGTAAGCACAAATTTTACAGCACCCTAACACTTCAGCCTGAGGCCGCTCTAGCTAGGAAGTCTTTTACCTGGATTCAGACCTTTCTCTCCCCCACCAACAAATCTTTGGAAAGACCTTCTCAGTGATCTGAGTGTACCCACCTTTGCTTTTATCCAAAAAAGAACTGTGTCTCGCTACAACAGTGTGTTATTTTGAGTGTTTTTATTTGTGCTGTCCTTCAAGGAGATTTGGATAGCGCTTTACTACTATGAGTATACCCTTGCAGTCCTGTCAGGGGTCGGTTTCTTACCCTCGCAGTACTGTCAGGGGTCGGTTTCATACCCTCGCAGTACTGTCAGAGGTCGGTTTCATACCCTTGCAGTACTGTCAGGGGTCGGCTTCATACCCTTGCAGTACTGTCAGGGGTCGGTTTCATACCCTTGCAGTACTGTCAGAGGTCGGTTTCATCCTCTTTCAGTACTGTTAGAGGTCGGTTTCGTACCCTTGCCGTACTGTCAGGGGTCGGTTTCATACCCTTGCAGTACTGTCAGAGGTCGGGTTCATACTCTTGCAGTACTGTTAGAGGTCGGTTTCATACCCCTGCAGTACTGTTAGAGGTCGGTTTCATACCCTGGCAGTACTGTCAGAGGTCGGCTTCATACCCTTGCAGTACTGTCAGAGGTCGGGTTCATACCCTTGCAGTACTGTTAGAGGTTGGTTTCAGTTCCATACCCTTGCAGTACTGTTAGAGGTCGGTTTCATACCCTTGCAGTACTGTCAGGGGTCGATTTCATACCCTTGCAGTACTGTCAGAGGTCGATTTCATTCTCTTGCAGTACTGTCAGAGGTCGGTATCATACCCTTGCAGTACTGTCAGAGGTCGGTTTGATACTCTTGCAGTACTGTTAGAGGTCGGTTTCATACCCTTGCAGTATTGTCAGAGGTCGGCTTCATACCCTTGCAGTACTGTCAGAGGTCGGGTTCATACCCTTGCAGTACTGTTAGAGGTTGGTTTCAGTTTCATACCTTTGCAGTACTGTTAGAGGTCGGTTTCATACCCTTGCAGTACTGTCAGGGGTCGATTTCATACCCTTGCAGTACTGTCAGAGGTCGATTTCATACTCTTGCAGTACTGTCAGAGGTCGGTATCATACCCTTGCAGTACTGTCAGAGGTCGGTTTGATACTCTTGCAGTACTGTTAGAGGTCGGTTTCATACCCTTGCAGTACTGTCAGGGGTCGGGTTCATACTCTTGCAGTACTGTTAGAGGTCGGTTTCATACCCTTGCAGTACTGTCAGGGGTCGGTTTCATACCCTTGCAGTACTGTCAGGGGTCGGTTTCATACTCTTGCAGTACTGTCAGAGGTCGGTTTCATACCCTTGCAGTACTGTCAGGGGTCGGTTTCATACCCTTGCAGCACTGTCAGGGGTCGGTTTCATACCCTTGCAGTACTGTTAGAGGTCAGTTTCATACCCTTGCAGTACTGTCAGGGGTCGGTTTCATACCCTTGCAGTACTGTCAGAGGTCGGTTTCATACTCTTGCAGTACTGTTAGAGCTCGGTTTCATACCCTTGCAGTACTGTCAGAGGTCGGTTTCATACTCTTGCCGTACTGTTAGAGGTCGGTTTCATATCCTTGCAGCACTGTCAGGGGTCGGTTTCATACCCTTGCAGTACTGTCAGAGGTCGGTTTCATACCCTTGCAGTACTGTCAGTGATCGGTTTCATACTCTTGCAGTACTGTCAGAGTTTGGTTTCATACCCTTGCAGTACTGTCAGGGGTCGGTTTCATATCCTTGCAGTACTGTCAGGGGGCAGTTTCATACCCTTGCAGTACTGTCAGAGGTCGGTTTCATACCCTTGCAGTACTGTCAGGGGTCGGTTTCATACACTTGCAGTACACTCAGGGGGCGGTTGCATACCCTTGCAGTACTGTCAGGGGGCGGTTTCATACCCTTGCAGTACTGTCAGAGGTCGGTTTCATACCCTTGCAGTACACTCAGGGGGCGGTTTCATACCCTTGCAGTACTGTCAGAGGTCGGTTTCATACCCTTGCAGTACTGTCAGGGGGCGGTTTCATACCCTTGCAGTACTGTCAGAGGTCGGTTTCATACTCTTTGCAGTACTGTTAGAGGTCGGTTTCATACTCTTGCAGTACTGTCAGAGGTCGGTTTCATACGCTTGCAGAACTGTCAGAGGTCGGTTTCATACCCTTGCAGTACTGTCAGGGGTCGGTTTCATACCCTTGCAGTACTGTTAGAGGTCGGTTTCATACCCTTGCAGTACTGTCAGGGGTCGGTTTCATACCCTTGCAGTACTGTCAGAGGTCGGTTTCATACTCTTGCAGTACTGTTAGAGGTCGGTTTCATACCCTTGCAGTATTGTCAGAGGTCGGTTTCATACTCTTGCAGTACTGTTAGAGGTCGGTTTCATACCCTTGCAGTACTGTCAGAGGTCGGTTTCATACTCTTGCTGTACTGTTAGAGGTTGGTTTCATATCCTTGCAGTACTGTCAGAGGTCGGTTTCATACCCTTGCAGTACTGTCAGAGGTTGGTTTCATACCCTTGCAGTACTGTCAGTGATCGGTTTCATACTCTTGCAGTACTGTCAGAATTTGGTTTCATACCCTTGCAGTACTGTCAGGGGTCGGTTTCATACCCTTGCAGTACTGTCCGGGGGCAGTTTCATACCCTTGCAGTACTGTCAGAGGTCGGTTTCATACCCTTGCAGTACTATCAGGGGTCTTTTCATACCCTTGCAGTACACTCAGGGGGCGGTTTCATACCCTTGCAGTACTGTCAGGGGGCGGTTTCATACCCTTGAAGTACTGTCAGGGGTTGGTTTCATACCCTTGCAGTACTGTCAGTGATCGGTTTCATACTCTTGCAGTACTGTCAGAGTTTGGTTTCATACCCATGCAGTACTATCAGGGGTCAGTTTCATACCCTTGCAGTACACTCAGGGGGCGGTTTCATACCCTTGCAGTACTGTCAGGGGGCGGTTTCATACCCTTGCAGTACTGTCAGAGGTCGGTTTCATACCCTTGCAGTACACACAGGGGGCGGTTTCATACCCTTGCAGTACTGTCAGGGGGCGGTTTCATACCCTTGCAGTACTGTCAGGGGTCGGTTTCATACCCTTGCAGTACTGTCAGGGGTCGGGTTCATACTCTTTGCAGTACTGTTAGAGGTCGGTTTCATACTCTTGCAGTACTGTCAGAGGTCGGTTTCATACGCTTGCAGTACTGTCAGAGGTCGGTTTCATACCCTTGCAGTACTGTCAGGGGTCGGTTTCATACCCTTGCAGTACTGTTAGAGGTCGGTTTCATACCCTTGCAGTACTGTCAGGGGTCGGTTTCATACCCTTGCAGTACTGTCAGAGGTCGGTTTCATACTCTTGCAGTACTGTTAGAGGTCGGTTTCATACCCTTGCAGTATTGTCAGAGGTCGGTTTCATACTCTTGCAGTACTGTTAGAGGTCGGTTTCATACCCTTGCAGTACTGTCAGAGGTCGGTTTCATACTCTTGCTGTACTGTTAGAGGTTGGTTTCATATCCTTGCAGTACTGTCAGAGGTCGGTTTCATACCCTTGCAGTACTGTCAGAGGTTGGTTTCATACCCTTGCAGTACTTTCAGTGATCGGTTTCATACTCTTGCAGTACTGTCAGAGTTTGGTTTCATACCCTTGCAGTACTGTCAGGGGTCGGTTTCATACCCTTGCAGTACTGTCAGGGGGCAGTTTCATACCCTTGCAGTACTGTCAGAGGTCGGTTTCATACCCTTGCAGTACTATCAGGGGTCTTTTTCATACCCTTGCAGTACACTCAGGGGGCGGTTTCATACCCTTGCAGTACTGTCAGGGGGCGGTTTCATACCCTTGCAGTACTGTCAGGGGTTGGTTTCATACCCTTGCAGTACTGTCAGTGATCGGTTTCATACTCTTGCAGTACTGTCAGAGTTTGGTTTCATACCCATGCAGTACTATCAGGGGTCAGTTTCATACCCTTGCAGTACACTCAGGGGGCGGTTTCATACCCTTGCAGTACTGTCAGGGGGCGGTTTCATACCCTTGCAGTACTGTCAGAGGTCGGTTTCATACCCTTGCAGTACACTCAGGGGGGCGGTTTCATACCCTTGCAGTACACTCAGGGGGCGGTTTCATACCCTTGCAGTACTGTCAGGGGTCGGTTTCATACCCTTGCAGTGCTGTTAGAGGTCGGGTTCATACCCCTGCAGTGCTGTTAGAGGTAGGTTTCCTTCACACCCCGGTCTCATGAATCTCACCAAAGACCGGAGTTGGTTTTCTGATTTCTGAGGAATGTCATGAGTGGTGTGGGTGTCTAGTGCGGGGCTGAGGAATGTCATGAGTGGTGTGGGTGTCTAGTGCGGGGCTGAGGAATGTCATGAGTGGTGTGGGTGTCTAGTGCGGGGCTGAGGAATGTCATGAGTGGTGGGGGTGTCTAGTGCGGGGCTGAGGAATGTCATGAGTGGTGTGGGTGTCTAGTGCGGGGCTGAGGAATGTCATGAGTGGTATGGTTGTCTAGTGCGGGGCTGAGGAATGTCATGAGTGGTGTGGGTGTCTAGTGCGGGGCTGAGGAATGTCATGAGTGGTGTGGGTGTCTAGTGCGGGGCTTTCATGGATAGACTTGAGTGAACGTGTGTTGCGATGGTTAGTATTAAAAGCCCTGCCGCCGCAGATCTCTACCTACTGGGGGGCATGGTATCTGGGGGGCTGCTATGGGCCTTGTCCGGCACAGAGTATGTGCATGAGGTAATGGAGAGGATGGGGTTTTCTTAGGGCGAGCTGTTGGCTTCTGAGTGGGTGCTGGTTTGGGGGTTTGAGAAGCATTCTGAACAATTTATCAAACGCGCGGCCTGACCCAGCATCTTCTGCATAAGCATAGTCCTTAGGAAAGCCTCAGCTTGTTCTTTTCCTGTACTATGATGCTCAGCTCTCTGCCCCACCCTTTCCCTCTTGTTTTCCAGCCATTATATTCACCGACATTCCTCAAGAGGCCTGTGCTAGGGATTAAAGATAGAAACATAAAAAAAAAAAACGCGAACTTGTCTGCGCGACTCTAGCCCACTGCACAGGGGTGAATGAAATTCATAGAAGTTACAACCCGTCCTCAGCTCTCATTTACAGAAGTTTCAGAACACAAAAACCACAGGAAGTCGTCTGTGGAAATGCTGCGGTTCCCCAGTTTCCTCCCTGGTTTGCAAAACTTGAAAGAAATCAAATCAATGCAGGCTGAGGCTTAACGATGCTATCGCTGTGTGTAAAGTTCACAAAGGAGTACGTGCAGCCGCTCGAACACGTCCCCCTGCCCTTCACACACACGGTCTTATAATGACTTTTGATGGAGTAAATATAACAAAAAGTTGGCGTTTGGGCACCTACTGCTGGGCGCTCTCAACCAGCAGAAAATGCTTGGAACCTAAATGTCCACATTACAATTTGCTGTATTTTGACTCATTAACGTGTTACCTGTATTGCTTCTGAGGGAGAGAATTATTTTCAGAACTCGTGAAACAATCCTTGTTGCAACTCCTTTGAACTCACTGAAAGTCACACAGGGTGTATGTTGCAATATTATCACATGGAAGTGTGATAAATCAACCACTAGGTTTATAAAAAAAATGTATTAGAAGCTTTAGAGCAAATACTGTCTTTAATTTGCAACCACGCACACATCTTTATTTTTTATTGATTTTCAAATGAGTGAATGATAAACGCAAGGGAAAAAATACATTCTATTTTGTTTTGCGACTTACTTTACATCAACCTGTTAGCTGCCAACACTATATTCAATCGTATCTAAGAGCTTTATTGAATTCAAAGTGAACGACATATTGTAAACAGACTAACAGAGGCATGAGACTAGAACAGAATGGAGATACAAAGATGTTTACAACTTGGCACTTCTAATATTGACTTTTCAATGTTTACTATGACTAAACAGAACCTACACATCCTTCAATTTGACACTCTAGTTTTCTGATTATAAGAAGTTTTCTATTCTTTAGAACTCAAATTCTGCATATGTGTTTTAAAATTACAATGTAAATAGCTAAAAACGTGTATGCAAAATATAATCAGAACATTCTCATTTTTCGCACAGGTTTATGTTTTTTTTTACCATTTATGTTTTACCTTAAATGTTTAATTGCGATTATCAGGATGATAAAACCCAGCAGTGTGACCTTTGATCTTTACACTTCTGAATGCTTTGTTTTGAGAGAAATGGATTATTGATTCATAATGAGAGTTTAGTATGTTTTTTAAAAAAAAATTATTTGTTTTTGATGTCACCATTTTCCATAGTGTAGTCTACGTATAGATATGGTGGGACTTGTCAATTTATGGTTAATTCAATGTTATGGATAAATATGACAAACTGGACACACAGATTCGAAGGTAATCGTAGCAGGCTAGTTAGTGGCGTAGTATGTTGTCATGACAGAGATTGTGATTTTGGATGTGCTGGGTGGTGTTCTTTGTCAGGCTGTGATCAGTTTCGCTTGATTGCAGAAATTGTCTGATTCCTATGAGAAGGGCATGCAGATTTCTCCAGTAACAAGGTGAAAATCAGGGTTTCAAGGAGCTTCCAAAATAGGCGATGGTCTGGCTGAATGCAAAAAGTAAAGATAGCTTGTTTAAGTCTCTTGCAGGTGCTCGCTCTATGCATTTTTCCTTTATGGTGAAGAATGGGTTGTGCTATGATGCGGCATGCACAGATTGTGTGCCCTAGTCTACTTTCTTCAGTGTTTAAGTGGCAGAATTGATAGCTCTATTACATGTTTTTTTTTTTTTTTTAGAAAAGTAGACGAAATTAAGTTGACATGATTGGACAACAAAGGAACCACTCTATGATGGCCCAAGGGTTTGGTTTGGCATGCAATGATGACGGTGTCTTAAATCCAGAATATGTTTTCATGGTATCGTCTGATTTCCCATTTCGGCCAGGATTGGTTTAGGGACGTTCCATAATGGTACACTTGCTTGTTGTGCATTGAATGTTGCTGGCAGCTGCTCAGAACTGTATGGACCCCATGTGTGCTGCAACTTGGACGTGTTACGCTCCTCAATAAACTACATTAATTTCCATTGCAAGAGTACCTCGTCTCTACAATATTAGTGGCAATTGAATGTCTTATCTGTACTGTTTGTTAAAGGTTGTAGTCTGTTTTCCTTAATTAGGTGTAAAAACACACTAGTCTGTCTTTAAAATGTGCAACTTCAAAAAGCGCATTATCAAGTGGGAGAATGTCATACATATGTCAAAATTATCATAGTGAAATGCAGTCAAAAGCATATGAAAATGAATGCTATAGAAAAAGGTTGTTTATTTTCTGTAGAATCTGTTTTTCAGATACAATTGTCACAGCTCGATCCCCAGTGCTGGCGCTCACTGACTTATTATAAGCATGGCATTGCCAGCCATAATGGAACTGTATACTACAGACTTTGTTATTTTTTACTATTCCAAGATGGCTACCATTTTTATAATCATTCTACTTCTTCCATTAATGAATTTTATGTGTTGTATAAGCTGTTCATTATATCACCTTCTCTCTCGAGGTCCTATATTGACTTGTATATGAGCGGCGCGCCACTTCATAAGATTCGGGATGCCAGCTGAAAATAAAGCACACACAATTGAATCATTTGCTTTTTTCCAAAGTATATAATGTTCTAGGGTTCCTTGTGAAGTCATACTTCTGAACCTGTTAGTGGTTCGACAGTTTCAGAAGCACTGGTGGTGCGGTGCACGTATTCATCCTTCCAACATGGCTCGTGTGTGTGCAGTGATGGTTACAAACCATGCGCGCTATTGTAACCTTTATAACAGGGCTTGTGTGCGCTCCACTGCTCCTTATCAAAGCTTCATCTGGGAATTCACTGATTGGCAAGAAAAAGGTGATTTCCTACTGTGCGTTTTCCCTGCTCAGGTTCATTGCATAAAAGAGCAACTACTTTATTACAGCACAAAGCTTCTCTGCTTGTCAAGGTACCTTAGTTAATGCGAGTAGAGGACATCTTCTCCAAGCTGCAACCCACGCCTCAATTAATGCAGCAAAAGCAGTCTAGTTGTTCTGTGATTTACATATAGGCATGCGTGATTTCCATCAAGCATTTTTTGTTTTTTTCTGATCAGATGTTCACACAAAACTATTTTATAGTGAGCATAACATGGAACAAAGTACTATGTGAAATAAATGTGCCTACTCGTTGTAGCTAAAACCAAAGGAAATGATGGATGGAGTGTTGAACATTGCAAGCACTCACCCCCAGTCAACTGATCTGGGTTTAATCCATCACCGTTCTTTAGCCCACTCTGCCCCCCCATTTCAGACATGGCCATATGCAAATCAGTCTGACCCTGTGCCTCATGGGAACAGTCCAGCCTGAACTGCCAAGCCATGTCTTCCCTGGACCAGAATCAAGCTTCCTAGGACCAGTTTCTGGCATTTCAGCCGTCTTCAGCCAGGCTTGCTTGAATCCAGTGGCAAAGTGAGCAAGGGACTCACGTCTGAGCATACCCTGCCAACTTATGGCGAACAAAGCAAAAACCAAAGGAAATGATGGATGGAGTGTTGAACATTGCAAGCACTCACCCCCAGTCAACTGATCTGGGTTTAATCCATCACCGTTCTTTAGCCCACTCTGCCACCCCAGTTCAGACATGGCCATATGCAAATCAGTCTGACCCTGTGCCTCATGGGAACAGTCCAGCCTGAACTGCCAAGCCATGTCTTCCCTGGACCAGAATCAAGCTTCCTAGGACCAGTTTCTGGCATTTCAGCCGTCTTCAGCCAGGCTTGCTTGAATCCAGTGGCAAAGTGAGCAAGGGACTCACGTCTGAGCATACCCTGCCAACTTATGGCGAACAAAGCAAAAACCAAAGGAAATGATGGATGGAGTGTTGAACATTGCAAGCACTCACCCCCAGTCAACTGATCTGGGTTTAATCCATCACCGTTCTTTAGCCCACTCTGCCACCCCAGTTCAGACATGGCCATATGCAAATCAGTCTGACCCTGTGCCTCATGGGAACAGTCCAGCCTGAACTGCCAAGCCATGTCTTCCCTGGACCAGAATCAAGCTTCCTAGGACCAGTTTCTGGCATGTCAGCCGTCTTCAGCCAGGCTTGCTTGAATCCAGTGGCAAACTGAGCAAGGGACTCACGTCTGAGCATACCCTGCCAACTTATGGCGAACAAAGCAAAAACCAAAGGAAATGATGGATGGAGTGTTGAACATTGCAAGCACTCACCCCCAGTCAACTGATCTGGGTTTAATCCATCACCGTTCTTTAGCCCACTCTGCCACCCCAGTTCAGACATGGCCATATGCAAATCAGTCTGACCCTGTGCCTCATGGGAACAGTCCAGCCTGAACTGCCAAGCCATGTCTTCCCTGGACCAGAATCAAGCTTCCTAGGACCAGTTTCTGGCATTTCAGCCGTCTTCAGCCAGGCTTGCTTGAATCCAGTGGCAAAGTGAGCAAGGGACTCACGTCTGAGCATACCCTGCCAACTTATGGCGAACAAAGCAAAAACCAAAGGAAATGATGGATGGAGTGTTGAACATTGCAAGCACTCACCCCCAGTCAACTGATCTGGGTTTAATCCATCACCGTTCTTTAGCCCACTCTGCCACCCCAGTTCAGACATGGCCATATGCAAATCAGTCTGACCCTGTGCCTCATGGGAACAGTCCAGCCTGAACTGCCAAGCCATGTCTTCCCTGGACCAGAATCAAGCTTCCTAGGACCAGTTTCTGGCATTTCAGCCGTCTTCAGCCAGGCTTGCTTGAATCCAGTGGCAAAGTGAGCAAGGGACTCACGTCTGAGCATACCCTGCCAACTTATGGCGAACAAAGCAAAAACCAAAGGAAATGATGGATGGAGTGTTGAACATTGCAAGCACTCACCCCCAGTCAACTGATCTGGGTTTAATCCATCACCGTTCTTTAGCCCACTCTGCCACCCCAGTTCAGACATGGCCATATGCAAATCAGTCTGACCCTGTGCCTCATGGGAACAGTCCAGCCTGAACTGCCAAGCCATGTCTTCCCTGGACCAGAATCAAGCTTCCTAGGACCAGTTTCTGGCATTTCAGCCGTCTTCAGCCAGGCTTGCTTGAATCCAGTGGCAAAGAGAGCAAGGGACTCACGTCTGAGCATACCCTGCCAACTTATGGCGAACAAAGCAAAAACCAAAGGAAATGATGGATGGAGTGTTGAACATTGCAAGCACTCACCCCCAGTCAACTGATCTGGGTTTAATCCATCACCGTTCTTTAGCCCACTCTGCCACCCCAGTTCAGACATGGCCATATGCAAATCAGTCTGACCCTGTGCCTCATGGGAACAGTCCAGCCTGAACTGCCAAGCCATGTCTTCCCTGGACCAGAATCAAGCTTCCTAGGACCAGTTTCTGGCATTTCAGCCGTCTTCAGCCAGGCTTGCTTGAATCCAGTGGCAAAGTGAGCAAGGGACTCACGTCTGAGCATACCCTGCCAACTTATGGCGAACAAAGCAAAAACCAAAGGAAATGATGGATGGAGTGTTGAACATTGCAAGCACTCACCCCCAGTCAACTGATGTGGGTTTAATCCATCACCGTTCTTTAGCCCACTCTGCCACCCCAGTTCAGACATGGCCATATGCAAATCAGTCTGACCCTGTGCCTCATGGGAACAGTCCAGCCTGAACTGCCAAGCCATGTCTTCCCTGGACCAGAATCAAGCTTCCTAGGACCAGTTTCTGGCATTTCAGCCGTCTTTAGCCAGGCTTGCTTGAATCCAGTGGCAAAGTGAGCAAGGGACTCACGTCTGAGCATACCCTGCCAACTTATGGCGAACAAAGCAAAAACCAAAGGAAATGATGGATGGAGTGTTGAACATTGCAAGCACTCACCCCCAGTCAACTGATCTGGGTTTAATCCATCACCGTTCTTTAGCCCACTCTGCCACCCCAGTTCAGACATGGCCATGAAAGAACGGTGATGGATTAAACCCAGATCAGTTGACTGGGGGTGAGTGCTTGCAATGTTCAACACTCCGTCCATCATTTCCTTTGGTTTTGCTTTGTTCGCCATAAGTTGGCAGGGTATGCTCAGACGTGAGTCCCTTGCTCACTTTGCCACTGGATTCAAGCAAGCCTGGCTGAAGACGGCTGAAATGCCAGAAACCGGTCCTAGGAAGCTTGTTTCCGGTCCAGGGAAGACATGGCTTGGCAGTTCGGGCTGGACTGTTCCCATGAGGCACAGGGTCAGACTGATTTGCATATGGCCATGTCTGAACTGGGGTGGCAGAGTGGGCTAAAGAACGGTGATGGATTAAACCCAGATCAGTTGACTGGGGGTGAGTGCTTGCAATGTTCAACACTCCGTCCATCATTTCCTTTGGTTTTGCTTTGTTCGCCATAAGTTGGCAGGGTATGCTCAGACGTGAGTCCCTTGCTCACTTTGCCACTGGATTCAAGCAAGCCTGGCTGAAGACGGCTGAAATGCCAGAAACCGGTCCTAGGAAGCTTGTTTCCGGTCCAGGGAAGAAATGGCTTGGCAGTTCGGGCTGGACTGTTCCCATGAGGCACAGGGTCAGACTGATTTGCATATGGCCATGTCTGAACTGGGGTGGCAGAGTGGGCTAAAGAACGGTGATGGATTAAACCCAGATCAGTTGACTGGGGGTGAGTGCTTGCAATGTTCAACACTCCGTCCATCATTTCCTTTGGTTTTGCTTTGTTCGCCATAAGTTGGCAGGGTATGCTCAGACGTGAGTCCCTTGCTCACTTTGCCACTGGATTCAAGCAAGCCTGGCTGAAGACGGCTGAAATGCCAGAAACCGGTCCTAGGAAGCTTGTTTCCGGTCCAGGGAAGACATGGCTTGGCAGTTCGGGCTGGACTGTTCCCATGAGGCACAGGGTCAGACTGATTTGCATATGGCCATGTCTGAACTGGGGTGGCAGAGTGGGCTAAAGAACGGTGATGGATTAAACCCAGATCAGTTGACTGGGGGTGAGTGCTTGCAATGTTCAACACTCCGTCCATCATTTCCTTTGGTTTTGCTTTGTTCGCCATAAGTTGGCAGGGTATGCTCAGACGTGAGTCCCTTGCTCACTTTGCCACTGGATTCAAGCAAGCCTGGCTGAAGACGGCTGAAATGCCAGAAACCGGTCCTAGGAAGCTTGTTTCCGGTCCAGGGAAGACATGGCTTGGCAGTTCGGGCTGGACTGTTCCCATGAGGCACAGGGTCAGACTGATTTGCATATGGCCATGTCTGAGCTGGGGTGGCAGAGTGGGCTAAAGAACGGTGATGGATTAAACCCAGATCAGTTGACTGGGGGTGAGTGCTTGCAATGTTCAACACTCCGTCCATCATTTCCTTTGGTTTTACTCGTTGTAGCTGACAACATTTACTTCTTACTCCCTCGAGATTATTTTTCATTGCAGTTTTTATGTAATTCTGTATGAAAAGGAATATGCTCCTTGCCCCTTGTTATGTTCTGCCACTTCTAGGAAATCCGGTTGACATAGGGACAGAAATCTTTGGACATAACGTGTACAGGCAGCATAAAATATAAAAGGGAGAAAGGAAAGCATGTCCTGTTATTATTTGTGTCGCATGCATTCTTCAGTTGGTATGGCATCGCAGCACTTTCCACATATTTTTGGGGTACACTCGCAGACCAGAATCAGATTCAGCTTGCAAAGAGGTGTTAAGGATATTGTGTTCTAGCCTTAATCTTGGCTAAGTGGCTGTTGCGTATTCATTGAAGTGTGTGAACATGGTACTGGCGTTTGATGTTGTTGTGCCCTTAGCTGTGCAGGAACAGAATGCACAGACACAGACAAGTTGCTAATCTGTTCATTATTGTATTGTCTCATGCTTGTATATTTGTTCCCTACAGCTATGGAGTTTGTCTTCTCCCATACTCCCCTTATGGTGTCCTAGTCAAGAATCCCCTTGTTCCTCTCACTTCCTGCTTTTCCACTTCCCCACCCAAAAGTGGTGTCCAGCATCCAGCCAGCCGTCTTGTGGTCCTAGAGCCTCTCGGCATGCCAGATGTGTACGGCCAGAGGCTTTGCACTTTGTTTATGCACAGTTTAGGCCAGGGTTCTCCAAAGTCGGTGCTAGAGGGTCAGATCCATGCCAGATTTCTAGCATATGCCCATTTAGATAAATGTATTTACTTAAAAATCTGGCATGGATCCGGCCCTCCAGGACTGACTTTGGAGAACCCTGGTTTAGGTCAACAAATCCACGCTGTCTGGTTGATAGCGATGCGTGAGGCGTCTCTTGGAGACCAGTACCACAGTACCCCATATTTGGACCTGTTTGCTTATATGTTAGCAGCTCGTGTTTGGTCTGATGCTAGTCTGTGATGACAGAGCTGCTATTGTGAACATGCTTATTGCCAGCTGTATGGCCTATCCGTACTGTTCTGGATGCATGCACGGTGTTGTGTGTACGTGGTAGGGGTGTTCTATACGTTTAAACGCATAGGCTGTTAATATTAGCATTAAAATAGACATGTAGATACCCTTACAGCACGGTGCCACAATACAACTGTTGACAATATTTTATATTTCACGTTGTAAAAGCCAGCTAAAATAACTGCAGGGGATTTATTTTCGTGTTGGTCCCAGAGCAAAGATTTTATGTGCACGCATCTGACCGAAATAACAACCTGTTCCCAACTTTGCTTTTCAGTGAGAGGCTCAACAATGTGTTGCCATAACTTTCCACATATCCCTGCACACAGAAGAACATTTTTAAGTACTTGACTAGGACAAAGGGGGCATGCAAACGAAAGCTGTAGGCAGATTCAGAACCAGGTAAAGTGCAATCACTCACTGTGCACATAGCAGTGAGTGCACACACAAACATGCTTTATAGGATGTTTCCCCCTGACAGGGTGCGTGGGGCTCCGCATTTGTGGGCGTAGGCTGTGCTATCATTCCTCCTGGCACAGCGGGCTCCTGCCAGGACGTTGTTTGGCAGGGCTGGCCTTGCAGCGTCTGCCTGCGTGGGAGTGGCAGGCATTCTCCGGCCTCCACCCCTGGCTCGCCGGAGCCATGGCTGCAAAGTGTTTGTTTACCTTCTCCCCTTCCTGAGTCCAGATGTGCCAACATTCGAACCAGCGCGAGGCATCAGAGAGGCGGGCGGGGAGCGCGAGGATGTATTCTACCCGCATGGAATGGCCTTTCTTTATGCGCGCGGCCATGGGCTCACTCACTGAGCGCAGCTTGTCCGTCTTTATACCATAATGACTGAGTGCCGCTGTGCTGTGGCCCACGCTTGCTGCATCCCGGGGAATCATGCCCGCTCCCGAGGCAGTTACTTTAGGGCAGAGGTTTTTAAACTTTTTGATGCCGAGACCCCAGGTCAAAAACCCTTGGCTCAGGACCCCCTCCTGATAAAAATGTCTAGAAACTGGTACTCCTCATCATCGTTAACCACAAACACCCCTAATTATAACGGCAAATCATCTTTACAGAGGATAAATAATTTAAACAGTGTATTCTGTGAGTTTATGTCTTTCGCTGTCAGGTAGCTACACATAAAATAACGGGAAGCGTAAATGAAAAATAAATGTAAATAGTTGTTACTCAGTGGGAAAGGCACAATAGTACATTATGAAACCTCTATTGGTTAATACACTGAAGAGGTCTGTGTGTAACCTGAGAGACATAGAATTATATCTTGGTTTTTGCAGTGGAGAATAGTGACTTGTATATTTTTAGTGCTACGAGGTCACAGCCTGTGACAGAAAGCACTGTGAATAAGTAGGCCATTATTTATTACTTGCATTACACACGGTATAAGCTGGATTGCTACAAAATGCGCCAAAAGTTTTACGATGAAATGATGCTTCCAAAATATAGTAATACCCAGACTGTACGTAATGCAATTATTTTTACATAACTGTCCCTTCAACAACTCCTCATGGGTAGTAAACACTATGTATGCTTCACACTTCACAGCTCAGTTGTTAACTCTTTGCACTACCACTCAACCACACCACTTGCAAAATGAGTCCACACTTGACATTGCCAGGCCCAGAGGATACCAGAGGCTGACAACACCATCTCGTTGTTTCGACTCACAAGGTACCTTAAGTGTGGAAAAAAAGCCTCAGGTCACACGGGGCAATATGAGCCCACAAAGGCAAAAATGCCTGAGTTACAGAGGTGGCGGTGCCACCTGTAATTTGTGCATGTAAACATGAGGGCCAGGGGTGAACGCCCACGTTCATAAACAAGCTCGCAGGCACTACACCATGGAGTGCAGCCCCTCGCTTGGTTGGACATCTACACTTCTGTCCCAAGGGCCGGGGAACCCAGTGCTCAAGGCATGGGCAGTGTACAGATATGTCTCACTGTCACAGGCAGCTGTAGGAAGGAAAGACGTGAAGAAAAATCTTTTTTCATGAAGAGATAAGGTCCATTAAAAGAATTTTAGAACCGATTCCTTGTCCCGTATGCGTGCAGACACGGCAAGATTCAAAGACACTGCTGAAGGTCACGGAGTACACCTACACAGGATGTCCATGTGTGCCGACAATAAAGGCGGCCGGGGAATGCGCACCCCCCTTCCATGACTCCACGGCCCCCGAGGGGGTCGCGCCCCACAGAGTGAAGACCTCTGCTTTAGAGGGTCTGCAGGGGTCCACTCATATTGTGATCATTTTTTATATTTTGCAGTTTTATAGTGCGAACTCGACCCGAACGTATCAGAGCGCTTTACATGAGCACCCGTTACATTACCGACGGAAACATTCATGTTTAGGCACGGTGAGAATAAGGGGCATAATATCAAGGATGGCGTTAAAAATTATCGCCGGTTTAGCGGCAAAAAACTGCCGCTAAAGTGGCGATAATGGGCTTGATAATATGCCCTTGAGAATTCCAATAGAAGTCCATGTTCTGGTGTCAACATGGGTTTCTATGGGATTTCTCTGCGGCATATTATCAAGCCCATTATCGCCGCTTTAGCGGCAGCTTTCTGCCGCTAAAGCGGTGATAATTTTAACGCCGTGCTTGATAATATACCCCTAAGTGATTTGCCGAGAACCATAGGATATTCGAGCCTCCGGTCAGACTGGAACCAGGTTCCCCACCTTCAAAATCAGCCAAGCTAGCCGTTTGGCCACATCCTTAATTGCTGGACATCAGTGCCTGTTGTCAGTTACAGTTTATGAACTCTTGAAGTCTCATATTTAATTACATTAGTCCCTTCCTTGGGGGCCATTAGTCAGAGGCAGTGGGGTAATACCAAATGATGCCCCCCATGAAGAACGTGTTGAGGGATCTCAGTGTCTCACGGATATTCACATGAGTGGTTGATTGTGCCCTGCCCCCTCAAGGATGGCAAGGCACACACCTGCTCAGAGGGGGTGTGATGTAATGTAAGCTACCCTCTAATTTTGATGAATGAATGGCTTTCTACAAAACTCACAAGGAATACCTTAGTGACCAGCGATGGGTGGCACTAACCAGATGCCTAAAGGATGTAGATTATTTCCCTTTTTTATTTTTAAAGTATTACAAAGTTGAGTGTTGGCAAAAAAAAACCTAGCTTAGGCAGTTATCCTATGGGAGTCGTTATTAATTCTACCAGGGGCCCTGGTCCAATATCCTTCAGTCACTCCCCACTTAGTGGGGTGTTCAGGTAAAAGGGGGTTGGAACAGTTGAGTGTTCAGGCCTTTTCTGAACCCCATGTAGGTTGCCCTTAAGTTTGCATTCGATCTGTTGCTTACTTTGGGACCCTGAACATACAGCCTCAGAATCTCATCCTTCAGGGACCTACTAGCTGGCCAAGCATCCAGCAAACCTGTGGTTTGCAAGGCAGCATTACAAGTCTCAGATTTTGATCACACCAACTGTCATGGCTGACCAATAAACACAATAATGACACCTCCCAGGGGGTTCTCTTTCCTGGCTCTTGGTTGTAGCTCTTAGATGACTGCACGCACAAAGGCATGTGCTGTTCTCTGGTTGTCAAGTTTCAAAGGGTTGAAAAAGCAGCAATTAGTCTTACAGCCACCCGCCTTTGAATATGTAATGCAACAAGACAAGCATAGAAGCTGAAAGTAAAGTGCACTGCCAGGTCACCAGCACCATTGTTCACTGTCCCTTGATGCCCTCCACTGACCAAGAGGGAACACCTAGAATGGACTACATGGAGCCGATCAGCTCCTGCTCCAGAAGAGGCATCAGCATGGCATAGCATGCCAGAAGGCGAGGGCGGGGCAGAGCTGAAAAAATAATTAGAAGAAGCACACAGAATATTTGACCTAAAAATATATACCTTTCCTGAATGTATCCTGACCACTTTGGCCTTTCAAGTCACAGGATGGGGAAAGAAGTGCATATGGTATTCCTGAAAAAAATAGTACATAGGTAATTCGTAATTTGGTAGAACACACTAAAATACAATGCATTGTGTTCAAATTGCCCATCTGATCAGTGATACAATGGGAAAGGGCCATTTGCATATATACTAAGTAAATCAAGATGGGGAAACAAAGGCAAGCGGTCAGGGGTCCTGAAGCAAAATGAGCTATGCACAGCATGTTGTCAATTTTCCAGCTTTTTCCACAGTCCACATCTGCTGTATTTTGAACCCTGGGAAGTATGCATTTTTGAAGAAATACATTAGGAGAAATATGACAATTCCTTGATATCGATGAGGAACTATAATGTATTTTTGAGGATAAGATGTAGGTTAATCCTAAGTAGTACACATGTTTAGATAATTAAATGCGAGCCAGTTTATCTGGAGGAAGGGAGTTTTTGAGAGATACGGCATTGACTGAATCAATGACTACTTAAAGATATTTTGTTTCTGTGTATTGCCAAATAAAATCGGAAATGGCTGCTTGTGTTATGAAGGGAAATCCAAGAACTGTACTTGTGGATATCTCTTGAAGGAGCATGCAGAAAGTGGCCGATCGCAGTATGTTGACGGGGCACTAGGAAACGTTTTAAGAGGCCTCAAGCCCCAAGTCAGGTGTCAAGGTTGATATTGATATTGTCTGACAGTGTATGATGTTCTACAAGAATTTGCTGTGGAAACAAGGGTTTTTAATGTGCGTTCCCTGGGGATGCGTGATGTTATATATGCTGAATAGTTTATGGAATGGTACTGGGCCAATTGATGGGTTCATCAATTAGCTATTTATAAGTGCAAATATGTTCAGCTCATAAAAGGCTTACATTGTGCAGTACACTGGTTCATTGCAGCCCCAATGTGGTGATATGAGGACCACTGCCAGCCAAATAGAGATGGCTGATGTTTATCTTAAATGGTTGGAAATGTATCCCAGGGCACAGGTAATGGTTTACAGTTGTGCCCTACCCTCTTGTGTTGATGGTGGAGAGGTTGAATGGTTCCTCGATTAATGGGTAATCAGCCTTGTCTATGTGCATTCTACTAGGTGTAGATTATGTTGTGGTCCTGTGCACGAAAGGCGGTGTTGGTGTACTATGTTGTGCTGCCAGAAGGGCAGTGTTGGTTTACTATGCTGTGCTGTGAGAAGGGCAGTGTTTGTGTACTATGTTGTGCTGCGTGAAGGGCAGTGTTGGTGTACTATGTTGTGCTGCGTGAAGGGCAGTGTTGGTGTACTATGCTGTGGGGCGAGAAGGGTGGTGTTGGTGTACTATGCTGTGCTGTGAGGAGGGCAGTGTTTGTGTACTGTGTTGTGCTGCATGAAGGGCAGTGTTGGTGTACTATGCTGTGGGGCGAGAAGGGTGGTGTTGGTGTACTATGTTGTGCAGCGAGAAGGGCAGTGTTTGTGTACTATGTTGTGCTGCGAGAAGGTTGGTGTTGGTGTACTATGTTGTGCTGCGAGAAGGGCAGTGTTGGTGTACTATGCTGTGCTGCGAGAAGGGCAGTGTTGGTGTACTATGCTGTGCTGCGTGAAGGGTGGTGTTGGTGTAATATGCTGTGCTGCGAGAAGGGTGGTGTTGGTGTACTATGTTCTGCTGCGTGAAGGGCGGTGTTGGTGTACTATGTTGTGCAGCGAGAAGGTCGGTGCTGGTGTATTATGTTGTGCTGTGAGAAGGGCGGTGTTGGTGTACTATGCTGTGCTGCGAGAAGGGCAGTGTTGGTGTACTATGCTGTGCTGCGTGAAGGGTAGTGTTGGTGCACTATACTGTGCTGCGAGAAGGGTGGTGTTGGTGTACTATGCTGTGCTGCGAGAAGGGCAGTGTTGGTGTACTATGCTGTGCTGCGTGAAGGGTGGTGTTGGTGTACTATGCTGTGCTGCGAGAAGGGCAGTGTTGGTTTACTACGTTGTGCTGCGAGAATGGCAGTGCTGGTGTATTATGTTGTGCTGTGAGAAGGGCAGTGTTGGTGTACTATGCTGTGCTGCATGAAGGGCAGTGCTGGCGTATTATGCTGTGCTGCGAGAAGGGCAGTGTTGGTGTACTATACTGTGCCTGTGGGGGGGCTCCCTTCTCAGCATAGAAATGTATTGTGTGTAAAGTGCCCAAGGTAAAGTGGTTGCAATGCTGCCATCTGGGTATGGGCAGAGATCCCGAGTGCTGAGCATGTAGATGTGTGCCCCTGTAAACGTACTATAAATCCAGGCGGTAAGATGAAGTGGAAACAGATATTCTAAAATGCAATGGAGTATGAGTCATTATTTGGATGTGAATCTCAAAATATAACAGATTACTGTTCAACAATTCCTCAACATAGAGTGGCGGATCATCTTGCCAGTGAAATACAACTCCCATCCTGTGAATTATTTCCCTCTTTACTGTTAAAGAGAACACTGTGAGAATTAGTGTGTGACTATTTATTTTTATTTGGTAGTGATAGTGAAAGCGGGGACCTGCTCCGCAGCACACACTAGACACTGTACTTACTCATTGGAGAGCTGGCATGAAGGCCTTCTCATGAGGCACAGTATCTGAAAACTTCTCGTTTCCTGTAATAAAACAACTACAGCCATGGATTTTGAGGTGCATGGCAATCAGTATCAGTACTATATATAATACACTCATTCAATAAATGAGTATTCAGGCTCAATGGTTTATCAGATTACGGTGTTATTGTGTAGCTGAGAGGAGAAGTTGTACCGTTTGCCATATTTACATCAAATTCGTGTGAGCCATTTAGATATTTTCTATAATATGAAAAATCATAAAGCTAATTGTTGTGGTACAGAAAAAAAAAAACGATGGGAAATATTTGTCGCTATAAAAGCAGTAGTAAAAGAAGTGTATCAATTAAGCAACTTTCCTGCAACACTAAATACTCCTGATCAGTGTTTTTGTAAGTTTACGCAACTCTGACATCATAGTGAATACATGTGTCAACAAAACGCGCACCCGCATGCACTTGTGTTTTTATGTGGCAAGCTAACGAAGATGCTAACGACCTGGGAGGAGTAACCACATCAACCGGTTGGGCCCAGGCAGCAGCTTGAAAGTGAAACAGGCAAAACCTGATCTGCTTTGAGGGAGGGGGTCACACTCGCAAGCCAAAATAACACAAACTAAAGGTTTGGTGCTTACATCATGCTAGTGTTCATCCGGAAGCAGGAAGTGCACTCCCTCAAAATGATGCACACGCACCAACTGGTGCTTTTTGTTGGTGTGCTTTTGCCTAAAGCCAAGACATAAATGCAGTAACTAGATCAGTCAATCCATTTCATCTTTATTCGGCTGGTATACAGCCATAAAAGTACAGGATAAACGTTAAAATATTCATAAAAACTAGAATCCAGTATAACTCTAACTCTGGTTTGTACTGCCAAATGCACCCTTACCAAGAAAGTTAGACTACTGGAACGTATTAAAGTGATGCTGATAATGCGTATCTCACAGAAACACTACATGACCTGCAAGCTGCAGTAGCCCATCTCAGAGGTTTCTCTGACACACAGCACATTCCAAGCATATTATGTGGCCAATCAATGCCTTAGCTACCTATAAGACAACAATACAAATTCAAAAGACAAAACATTGTCCACACGACATGAACAGGAAAGGCTATCTTCAATAAAACTATAAACCGATGCCCTACAATAGTGGTCCCAGATCAGCTAAAGCATACAGAAGACCTATATTGTTAGAGGCCTCGTCCCCGTGTAGCTGACCATGATGGAATGTAAGTCGAAATACAACAACCTATACGGCGCATCATAAATCCTGGCTCTTCCAAGTATGAGTTGGCAGCAAATGAGGAAAAAAGCTCCTCCAGATGGCGTGTGGCAACTACCACCTTTTCTGGCCTGAACAGAGGAGCTAAAGTTGGAGGAAAGAGGTAACCCCTGTTTTAATCGATCCTCTTCAGTGGAAGGAACACCTCTCCCATATGCTCGGGATGTAGATGCTGCAGTCTGTAGAGGTACGGAGTATCTAGAGCACATCTACAACCATTTAGGACTGTTTAGACTATAGATGCCTATGGCCTGGAGAACTGGATCATTTTACACAAACAATTATGAGCGCCATACTTAAGACTCCAAGCATATACACATTTCTTGGTTGCACACACAATCCCATGACAGGTTTCTTGGAAAGCCATTGTTTATTCTCTTTTAATTCTAGGGAAGTTTAAAAGTCAAGGTAGGAAAAAAGCACTGGCTATATTTTCAGGAACACATGTTTTCTGATTGACAAAAAAAACCTGCAAGCAATGTGAGTGTTTTATTTAAGTGCATGCTGAGGAGAGTGCTCCATTGACCCCAAGTCAGTAAAGAAAGTCACATATAGCAGTAGGTCTCTATTTAAGCAATAAGGCTGACTATTTTGGGGTGAAAATGCAGCTACGTAATAAACAATGTACTTTTTTTATAATGTATCAATTGTGTTGATCACGCGGCCAAGTCAAGTTGCAGCAAAGAGATCGTGGCAGAGTTTGTCCATCAGGTTGATTTGCGGGGATCGAGTCTACTTTTCATACATTGTGATCTCAGATAGGTGTTGGAATATGTAGCAAGTCTGGCCCTTCACATGGGTCGAGATGTTAGTGGGAGGTCAGATGACATGTGCTTGGTGTAACACGGGGCAAGTCTTTCTCTCAAGGCAAGATGATGTAGTTGTCCCTGGCAGCCGCGGTCCATGCAGGTAACAGCGGTGGGGTCGGATAGAGTGGGGACGATGCAGAGGGAAAATTAAATGAATAATTTTCCCTCTTTATTGTCTGTGGGCATCCCCCGCCGCCCCACCTCTGTTACCTGCTCGGACCGCGCCTGGTCCCTGGCCATTCAGGATGTTGTGATCTGTTAGTTTCCGAAGGTTTATCTCATCTCCTTCATTGGGCACATCACTTTCCAAGTGATCAGTTTTCCACATCACATTGCTACTCCTGAATCTACTGCAACCCACTAGATTAAAGCCGGACTAGGTACGAATTGTGGAATACTGCTTTTATGTTTTTTTCTGCATCCTAGAATAGAAAAATAAAGCATTGAACAGAATAAGAAAAGATAAACAGTCATGGTGTGCACTCTTATTTTGCTTGGCTTGTCCCATAGACATATTGCAGATGCACCTGCAAGGGAGCGCTCTGCTAAGATCTGCTTGATTGTGACAGACAAACTTCAACACCTCAACGAATACATCAACGTGTTTTAACACCTGTGCTTAGCAGCAAGGTGACTGTCCCCTCCAGCCTCAGGTGCAGAGGCCCACACACACGTCACGAGAAGCAAAGTATTGACTGACAGGTACCTGTAAATACCAAAGGACTATTTGGATAATTAGGTGCCTCTGTTATCGCACTGCTTACATCCACTAGCGATGATCCACAGTGTGAATGTACAGGCTCAGAGCATACCAACAGAGAGATGCCAGCCGACACTTATACACAGCAGGAACCCATCCCTAAGTCCCAGAGTTTTTCCTATCAAAGGATACTGCCACACTCTGGCACATCACACGCTGTTGCCATCTTGTGCCAGCTGCATAGTAAAGGTCATGTCTGCGGAAGAATGTTGCATTCATGTCCATTGTCCACCCAGAGTACACAACGTGCTGCTAGGGAGATTCTCCCTGAATGTAAGAAACCTATAAACTCTATTACACAGTGACGCTTTAAAGTAATACAACAGACAGTCATTACTGTAAAACAAGAATACTAGGAAATGAAATTTTGTACTTGTATAGCGTACTGCTGCCCCAGCGACGGGGCGTCCTGGCACTTGTACTCATACCGCTGTGGAACCCTTCCTGGCTTTCCCTGTGAATTGTCCACTCCTGGGCACCCCCCAAGGTGAAGCCAGGCATCCCCAGCGCTGTTGGGGCCGTTTTGGAGATTAAGCAAGCTATTGCCCAGAGTTGCAGAGTGGGACCCATGATTAGAGTAGGCACCGAGGCGAGAATTATCAGGTCCGAGGAAATTGAGCCCAAGACCTGCCGAGGCGGGAATTGAACCCTGGTCCCGGGCCAGATCTCTGCATCAGGGTCTGCCGCTCTAACCATTGAGCCACACTTCTCCACCTATGAAAACTTAAAAACATACCAGCCGACTAGCTCTACACCCACCAACACTAAAGTCAGTCACTCTTGTCTTGACAATAAACCTGACTGGTGTTTGCCGCTCATTCATTAGGTAAGTGCCGCAGAGCTCTATCTGTTATGATGTGCTTGAGACGCTGACACATCTTGGGCACTGATGCAACAGCACCACTCGGCATGGTTACATTTACGCCTTTTTAAAAGAATACATGATTAGAATATTCAGTGCCTTATTGCAAGAGAGGTTAGGAATGGACATGAATTTACACTGTTAATCCAGCAAAAGAGGTAATCAGAAAATGAGTGGTTGTAAATAAAGGTACCCTAAGAGATACAGGGGCAAATCTTAAGAGACTGCGGCAAATGATTTCATTTAGAAAATGAGACCATTCTTCTTCCTGCAATCTGCTGAACAAACATGTTAAGGTCTCTCCCCTGTTTTCACCATGGACAACTGTAGTCTGAGACTGTATTCCCCATCCGGGGGTACAGACTGTTCGAGATGGTCCTACTGTATTACCGTCAGTTGGAATATCAAAGATATTGACGGAAACGCCTCACTCACATAATAGTGACATGCTTCATCATCGGCGTTACCTCCACACCCAGATAAGGTGGTACTATCTGGGCGGACTCAACCATAGATATACCGGGAGTTCTGATAAGTAGGTCACTGGTTTATGAGGCGAACCAGATTTTTTGGTTAAAAATACCTACAAGTGTACCTCCTCTTGATCCTTTATTCTGAGGCACTTGTGATATAGATAAAAGCCTAATGTTGGGTTTTTTTTTGAACCTTCGTGTGTTCAATTATACCCTCTGTTCGATGCCAACATGTTTCGGCCCTCCCTAAATAGCCCAGTCGGGTCTGGGGCCTTCGTCAGGGCGTGGTGTTTATAAAGCCTACTTATGAGTCCTTATTTGGGCTTCTTACATGTGTTCCATGCACACCAAATGTGAGGCCTAATGCACTCACCTGTATGTCTTTTGTTCGAACTCCAGTAGTTTTTCTATAAGGAGTAAAAAGATCATTTTTTAAAAAAACTCGCATTTCTCTTTCATGTATTTCATGTATTTCATGACCATTGTGCAACTCTAGTGCTCATAAAATTTTCAATGCTCTTGAGTGATTTGGTGCCAACTGACTAAGTGCTCACTATTCAATTGTATGTGAGACTATTTGTTCGTGATGCATATTTTTATGCCGTCTCCATTACATTTGCAACCTCAGAAAAAACTCTCACCACCTCAAGTGATGTTCTAATCCATAATTGTGGGGTTTATCGAAAAAATACGGAATTCTTCATTAGACTATAGGGGATATATCAATCCGGACATTCAGTGTATAATCAATACCTGCGCTGTTCAGGTGTGATCACAAGTGACCTATTTGTGGGTGGTCTATACGTGCTCTTATCCATAAGTTTTGGCAGCGTGTTGAGTGCTCATAACTTTATTTGTGTGTAAACCCTAAAACTTCATTAGAAATTTAGCACCCTGCTCGGTGCAGTGCTCACCTACTGGTGGATGCTACTTAAGCATCATGCAGGCTGGAGTGTGTCAAAGGTGGCGTCCTGTAGTCACACACTGTATTAAATAATAAAGGTTTAGTTGTTTTAAACATCATGTCTTATACGATCGTTTGGACGTTTGTCTCCAACTATCAACCTCACATTAGGTTTCATTGTGTATTCTTTTCACCCCCTTGTGTTTGTGCACGCCGGGTGAAGGATAGGGAATTAATGTGGACAGTATTCCCATAGTCCGCTCGCTTCTATTCTCCCCCACTCTCTCGTGGTTGTACCTCTGCTCTTCTGGCTAAGTACCTACTTTCATTGTGGCTAAGTGCATACAATTCGTTTCCCGTATTTCCCAATGGTATCCCTGTATTTACCGTTTTACATACAGCGGAAAATAGTGGGCGTGTGACTCGTATTACCTTTTAAAACATCCCGCACCCATTCGCGTTTTATTTTTGCACTAAACGATTTTAGTTTAAGCATTGTATTCGCCGTCCCTCTGTGATCTACGTTAAAGGATAAGTCTCATGCAGCCGGAATTACCCCACTTACTTCGTCAAGGATCCGCCACCGCCGATCTACCTAGTACACCACTCGCCTGCCGTCGAATGGTAGTGGCACATCCTTGATTCGTTTTTAAACCTTCCTCTTGATTGGTTTGGTTGACACTCATTCCTCTTTAGTGTGTCCTCTATCGTCCCTCGGAGGTTTACACAACTCGCGATAGGTGTGGGATCATGGGTACTGTAGTTTTATGAGCTTTTTCACGATTTTCAAGAAACACCTTTCCTACGATTCCCTCTCTCGCGTGTATACGCGTTTCTGTTCGTGTTCGGAGCCTGAAACGCAGTTGTACGTGCTAAGTGCATTCGTGGTGTTTATGGTTGCTGACCATCTGTTTAAATTTTGTATGTCCCAAAAAGACGCATTATACTCCCGCTTGGTGGAAATATACTCAGAGACCGACTGAATCTATATATAATATGTTTAGTCCAGTTCTGTGGATTTTTTGTTTTCTACTGTTTGTAATAGGTCTACGTTTGTATCTCTATTGTTTCTTTTCTCACTCTTCGTATTGTGTAGTTGTTCTTCTTGTAATGTATGATGGCCAGCCTGCTCAATGTCCTGCATTACGTTATAAGCATTTCGATGGTACATATCAACACCCAGTTTTTTGCCCATTGGTTTTTAGCCCCTGTCCTCAGTTATTTTGTAATTATTTTGGCCTAACTGAGGGTCGTCCATGGTATTTCTTCATTCAATCCCTGTGTTGTACTAGACATGCGATAGATCCATCGTTGTTCTAGTTTAAATAGTTGTTTTTCAGTGCTGTTGTTAGGTAGCTTCTCGATTACTGTCCATGTAAAGTCATTTTCATTGTGTTTAGTGGTCAGGAAATGACGCATCATTTTTGTTATCGTCTTCCCACATCTGAATGTGCTCCGATGTTCATTAATTCGCACCTTGACTTTTCTTGTCGTCATTCCTACATATTTCTGATTACAGATGCAGGTCATTACATACACCACATTCTTGCTGTTGCAGTTGCTGAAAGAGCGTTGCTCCCACGGGGTTTGTAAGCCAACATCGATCGTCTTGCTGGCTTGTGTCAGCCGACACACATTACATGATCCACATGGGAAGTGACCCACCACCTCTGGTAAGTTCCACAATGTGTTTTGTTGTCCTTGTCTTGTTGGTACCTTCGGGCGGGTATGTACGACAGAGTCTTTTATGGATTTGCCTCTTTTAAAAGCAAATAGTGGTTTTTCCAGTTTCAAGCCCCCTGAGTTCAAGGTTTTCCAATGTCGTAGGACGATTTTCTTGATTATGTTTGAGTCTGTTCCAAAAGTGGTGACACACACAATTCTTTTTTGTTCTGGTCTTACTACTGGTTCAAGAAGTCCTTCTCGGTTGTTATTTTTGGCCCTTCTATATGCTTGTTTAACTAGTTTCTCTGGGTATGTTTTGGTCTTTAATTTCTTGGATAGTTCTTTAGCATGGGTTTCGTACTTGGCTTTCTCTGAGCAGTTTCTTCGCAACCTGAGGAACTGCCCTACCGGCAGATTGTCTTTCAATGCCTTCGGGTGGAAACTATCATATCTTAATAGGTTGTTTACATCAGTTGGTTTGTAGAATACTTCAGTTTCCAATGTTCCTTCCTTAGCCCAGATTTTCAGGTCCAGGAATGTGATTGAGTCTCCATTCAACGTCATGGTGAATTTCAGATATTCATCCCTGGTGTTCAACCATGTAAGGAAATTTTTTGCTTCATTCTCGTCTCCTCTCCAGATTATGAAAATATCATCAATGAATCTCTTCCAGACATTCAGATTCATCTGATACGGGTTAGTCTCATTGAAGATGTATGTGGTCTCAAAATCATGGACGTACAGGCAGGCAATGCTTGGGGCACAGGTCATGCCCATGGAAGTTCCGTGGGTTTGGAGAAAGTATTCACCCTCAAATTCGAAATAGTTCTTCGTTAGGGCTAATCTCGCACAATCCACCACGAACTGAATCGGTGTTATAGCCGTCCACACTTCTTGCCTTAGTAATTTCTCAATCATTCTTAAAGAAGCCTCTTGTGGAATGCTGGTATACAGCGCTTCTACATCCAGTGTGATTAAGAAGTCTGTCGTAGGTTGGAAACTTAGAGACTGGAGTTTTCGCAAGATGTCTTGGGTGTCTTTCAGGTAGGATGGCATTTTCTCTACCAGTGGTCTCAAGAAGAAATCAGTAAATTTGGACAGAGGTTCCAGAATGGAACCAATGCCAGAGACTATTGGTCGGCCTGGGGGAGGATTTTTGTTTTTGTGCACCTTTGGGAGTATATAAAAGTAAGGAATTCTGGGATCCACTTCTTTCAAAAAGTTCTCCTCTGTTTTAGTGATCCACCCTTCCTCCCCTGCTTTTGTTACCATCTCACATATTTCTTTTTTCAAGTCTGTGGTCGGATCTCTCAGTAACCTTCGGTAATTCCGGGGTTCGTTCAGCAGTTTTAGGCATTCACCTCTGTAAACTTCGATTGGTAAAATTACCGTTGCTCCCCCCTTGTCCGCAGGTTTTATGATCACATCCGGCATCTTGTCGAATTCTGCAAGGGTTTCCCTTTCCTTCGAAGAGAGGTTGTTAAACACTCTTCTATCCTGATTTTTTAGTTGGTCAATTTCCCGAGTCACTGCTGTTTCAAATGCTAGTAAAGCCGGTGGCATTGTATGATTTGGAGGGGTAAATCTAGATTTTCTTCTCAGGCCCGTGTTTGTCTCCTCTTCTTCTTGTTCAGTAGCCTCTTTACTGTGTTCAAAAAAGACCGATAGTCGTAGTCTTCTGAAAAATTCAGCCACTTCAATCCTTACGTTGAAAATATTGGTTCTGTTCGTTGGGACAAAACCCAGTCCTTTATTTAAAACCTCCTCTTGGGTTTTCGTGAGTACTCTAGTACTAAGGTTTAATATTCCCGAGGGGCTTTGCTCGTGCTGGGCCTGGGTTCTTGTAGTGTGGGGTCTTCTCGGTTTGTTTCCCATTGTACCCTTTGTCCCCGCCGGTTGTTTCCGCCTCTCCTGGGGCCTCTCCCTAAAAAAGGTTGTTGGTACGGTTGCCAATTGTATCCAAACTGGGGAGGTTGAAAAGGTTGCTGCATGTATGGATTCCATCCAAATGGGGGCGCCTGTTGATACTGTCCCATTTGTTGGTATACTCCCCGATTTCTTCTGGACCTGTTTCCTCTTCTCCAATTCTTTCCCTTCCGTTCTTCAAAGGATGAGTCACTGGAATATTTTTCCGATCCTGTGCTTTCTGTATCTGAAAGATCTGATCTTTCTTTCTCTGTAGGGTTGTAATCTTCCTTGGAGTATGGGAAGGTTTTTTCAAATTGGAACCTTTTTAGGTCCTTTTGGAATTTCGTGATTTTAGCTTGGGTTAGGTATTCTTTATACTCATTTATGATTTTGTTGTTCTCTTCCAGTTTCTTTTTGAATTGTGCGATCGTTATCTGAGTTTTTAATCCATTTTCCAATGTCTTAATTTCTATGAGGAGGGCGTCAGAAAGTCTCTTCGCTGTCTTAATAATTAAAACCAACCAATCTCTGGTACATTTCCACGCGATCAGTGCCCAACAGCGTCTAAATTCTGGGTCATTGAGAAAGATTCGTGGAGAGTTTGCTACAATCAGACCGTTTGGCGCGATGTTACCCCTTAAATACTCGGTCATAATTGCTCCGTGTAGTAGGGTTTTTAATTGGGTCCTTTTTAATTCAGTTAATGAATCCCAATCCCCATTGTTTTGGATTACCTGTGTCAGTGTGGTGTCGGAAATTAATGATGGTTGCGCTAGAATGGATGATATTTCATCATCATCGTAGGCTAATCCCTCAGCCATATTCCCAAGCCTTTTGTTGATCACTATATGGGGGTTGCCTAAGTTCTACCTGCAGGGGTTCCCCTTAACAAAGAAATTTTTTGTGGGGGGCCCTTACCCTTTCTTTAAGGGTCGTGATATTAGCTCTCAGGGCTGTGGAGGCCCCTCTAAACTCTTTTTCACGTGTGGAGAGTGAGAGAATGAAACTACCAGTTGCGTTCTCCCAATACAACTTGTTTTCACCATGGACAACTGTAGTCTGAGACTGTATTCCCCATCCGGGGGTACAGACTGTTCGAGATGGTCCTACTGTATTACCGTCAGTTGGAATATCAAAGATATTGACGGAAACGCCTCACTCACATAATAGTGACATGCTTCATCATCGGCGTTACCTCCACACCCAGATAAGGTGGTACTATCTGGGCGGACTCAACCATAGATATACCGGGAGTTCTGATAAGTAGGTCACTGGTTTATGAGGCGAACCAGATTTTTTGGTTAAAAATACCTACAAGTGTACCTCCTCTTGATCCTTTATTCTGAGGCACTTGTGATATAGATAAAAGCCTAATGTTGGGGTTTTTTTTGAACCTTCGTGTGTTCAATTATACCCTCTGTTCGATGCCAACATGTTTCGGCCCTCCCTAAATAGCCCAGTCGGGTCTGGGGCCTTCGTCAGGGCGTGGTGTTTATAAAGCCTACTTATGAGTCCTTATTTGGGCTTCTTACACCCTTGCAGAATTCGACAAGATGCCGGATGTGATCATAAAACCTGCGGACAAGGGGGGAGCAACGGTAATTTTACCAATCGAAGTTTACAGAGGTGAATGCCTAAAACTGCTGAACGAACCCCGGAATTACCGAAGGTTACTGAGAGATCCGACCACAGACTTGAAAAAAGAAATATGTGAGATGGTAACAAAAGCAGGGGAGGAAGGGTGGATCACTAAAACAGAGGAGAACTTTTTGAAAGAAGTGGATCCCAGAATTCCTTACTTTTATATACTCCCAAAGGTGCACAAAAACAAAAATCCTCCCCCAGGCCGACCAATAGTCTCTGGCATTGGTTCCATTCTGGAACCTCTGTCCAAATTTACTGATTTCTTCTTGAGACCACTGGTAGAGAAAATGCCATCCTACCTGAAAGACACCCAAGACATCTTGCGAAAACTCCAGTCTCTAAGTTTCCAACCTACGACAGACTTCTTAATCACACTGGATGTAGAAGCGCTGTATACCAGCATTCCACAAGAGGCTTCTTTAAGAATGATTGAGAAATTACTAAGGCAAGAAGTGTGGACGGCTATAACACCGATTCAGTTCGTGGTGGATTGTGCGAGATTAGCCCTAACGAAGAACTATTTCGAATTTGAGGGTGAATACTTTCTCCAAACCCACGGAACTTCCATGGGCATGACCTGTGCCCCAAGCATTGCCTGCCTGTACGTCCATGATTTTGAGACCACATACATCTTCAATGAGACTAACCCGTATCAGATGAATCTGAATGTCTGGAAGAGATTCATTGATGATATTTTCATAATCTGGAGAGGAGACGAGAATGAAGCAAAAAATTTCCTTACATGGTTGAACACCAGGGATGAATATCTGAAATTCACCATGACGTTGAATGGAGACTCAATCACATTCCTGGACCTGAAAATCTGGGCTAAGGAAGGAACATTGGAAACTGAAGTATTCTACAAACCAACTGATGTAAACAACCTATTAAGATATGATAGTTTCCACCCGAAGGCATTGAAAGACAATCTGCCGGTAGGGCAGTTCCTCAGGTTGCGAAGAAACTGCTCAGAGAAAGCCAAGTACGAAACCCATGCTAAAGAACTATCCAAGAAATTAAAGACCAAAACATACCCAGAGAAACTAGTTAAACAAGCATATAGAAGGGCCAAAAATAACAACCGAGAAGGACTTCTTGAACCAGTAGTAAGACCAGAACAAAAAAGAATTGTGTGTGTCACCACTTTTGGAACAGACTCAAACATAATCAAGAAAATCGTCCTACGACATTGGAAAACCTTGAACTCAGGGGGCTTGAAACTGGAAAAACCACTATTTGCTTTTAAAAGAGGCAAATCCATAAAAGACTCTGTCGTACATACCCGCCCGAAGGTACCAACAAGACAAGGACAACAAAACACATTGTGGAACTTACCAGAGGTGGTGGGTCACTTCCCATGTGGATCATGTAATGTGTGTCGGCTGACACAAGCCAGCAAGACGATCGATGTTGGCTTACAAACCCCGTGGGAGCAACGCTCTTTCAGCAACTGCAACAGCAAGAATGTGGTGTATGTAATGACCTGCATCTGTAATCAGAAATATGTAGGAATGACGACAAGAAAAGTCAAGGTGCGAATTAATGAACATCGGAGCACATTCAGATGTGGGAAGACGATAACAAAAATGATGCGTCATTTCCTGACCACTAAACACAATGAAAATGACTTTACATGGACAGTAATCGAGAAGCTACCTAACAACAGCACTGAAAAACAACTATTTAAACTAGAACAACGATGGATCTATCGCATGTCTAGTACAACACAGGGATTGAATGAAGAAATACCATGGACGACCCTCAGTTAGGCCAAAATAATTACAAAATAACTGAGGACAGGGGCTAAAAACCAATGGGCAAAAAACTGGGTGTTGATATGTACCATCGAAATGCTTATAACGTAATGCAGGACATTGAGCAGGCTGGCCATCATACATTACAAGAAGAACAACTACACAATACGAAGAGTGAGAAAAGAAACAATAGAGATACAAACGTAGACCTATTACAAACAGTAGAAAACAAAAAATCCACAGAACTGGACTAAACATATTATATATAGATTCAGTCGGTCTCTGAGTATATTTCCACCAAGCGGGAGTATAATGCGTCTTTTTGGGACATACAAAATTTAAACAGATGGTCAGCAACCATAAACACCACGAATGCACTTAGCACGTACAACTGCGTTTCAGGCTCCGAACACGAACAGAAACGCGTATACACGCGAGAGAGGGAATCGTAGGAAAGGTGTTTCTTGAAAATCGTGAAAAAGCTCATAAAACTACAGTACCCATGATCCCACACCTATCGCGAGTTGTGTAAACCTCCGAGGGACGATAGAGGACACACTAAAGAGGAATGAGTGTCAACCAAACCAATCAAGAGGAAGGTTTAAAAACGAATCAAGGATGTGCCACTACCATTCGACGGCAGGCGAGTGGTGTACTAGGTAGATCGGCGGTGGCGGATCCTTGACGAAGTAAGTGGGGTAATTCCGGCTGCATGAGACTTATCCTTTAACGTAGATCACAGAGGGACGGCGAATACAATGCTTAAACTAAAATCGTTTAGTGCAAAAATAAAACGCGAATGGGTGCGGGATGTTTTAAAAGGTAATACGAGTCACACGCCCACTATTTTCCGCTGTATGTAAAACGGTAAATACAGGGATACCATTGGGAAATACGGGAAACGAATTGTATGCACTTAGCCACAATGAAAGTAGGTACTTAGCCAGAAGAGCAGAGGTACAACCACGAGAGAGTGGGGGAGAATAGAAGCGAGCGGACTATGGGAATACTGTCCACATTAATTCCCTATCCTTCACCCGGCGTGCACAAACACAAGGGGGTGAAAAGAATACACAATGAAACCTAATGTGAGGTTGATAGTTGGAGACAAACGTCCAAACGATCGTATAAGACATGATGTTTAAAACAACTAAACCTTTATTATTTAATACAGTGTGTGACTACAGGACGCCACCTTTGACACACTCCAGCCTGCATGATGCTTAAGTAGCATCCACCAGTAGGTGAGCACTGCACCGAGCAGGGTGCTAAATTTCTAATGAAGTTTTAGGGTTTACACACAAATAAAGTTATGAGCACTCAACACGCTGCCAAAACTTATGGATAAGAGCACGTATAGACCACCCACAAATAGGTCACTTGTGATCACACCTGAACAGCGCAGGTATTGATTATACACTGAATGTCCGGATTGATATATCCCCTATAGTCTAATGAAGAATTCCGTATTTTTTCGATAAACCCCACAATTATGGATTAGAACATCACTTGAGGTGGTGAGAGTTTTTTCTGAGGTTGCAAATGTAATGGAGACGGCATAAAAATATGCATCACGAACAAATAGTCTCACATACAATTGAATAGTGAGCACTTAGTCAGTTGGCACCAAATCACTCAAGAGCATTGAAAATTTTATGAGCACTAGAGTTGCACAATGGTCATGAAATACATGAAATACATGAAAGAGAAATGCGAGTTTTTTAAAAAAATGATCTTTTTACTCCTTATAGAAAAACTACTGGAGTTCGAACAAAAGACATACAGGTGAGTGCATTAGGCCTCACATTTGGTGTGCATGGAACACATGTAAGAAGCCCAAATAAGGACTCATAAGTAGGCTTTATAAACACCACGCCCTGACGAAGGCCCCAGACCCGACTGGGCTATTTAGGGAGGGCCGAAACATGTTGGCATCGAACAGAGGGTATAATTGAACACACGAAGGTTCAAAAAAAACCCCAACATTAGGCTTTTATCTATATCACAAGTGCCTCAGAATAAAGGATCAAGAGGAGGTACACTTGTAGGTATTTTTAACCAAAAAATCTGGTTCGCCTCATAAACCAGTGACCTACTTATCAGAACTCCCGGTATATCTATGGTTGAGTCCGCCCAGATAGTACCACCTTATCTGGGTGTGGAGGTAACGCCGATGATGAAGCATGTCACTATTATGTGAGTGAGGCGTTTCCGTCAATATCTTTGATATTCCAACTGACGGTAATACAGTAGGACCATCTCGAACAGTCTGTACCCCCGGATGGGGAATACAGTCTCAGACTACAGTTGTCCATGGTGAAAACAAGTTGTATTGGGAGAACGCAACTGGTAGTTTCATTCTCTCACTCTCCACACGTGAAAAAGAGTTTAGAGGGGCCTCCACAGCCCTGAGAGCTAATATCACGACCCTTAAAGAAAGGGTAAGGGCCCCCCACAAAAAATTTCTTTGTTAAGGGGAACCCCTGCAGGTAGAACTTAGGCAACCCCCATATAGTGATCAACAAAAGGCTTGGGAATATGGCTGAGGGATTAGCCTACGATGATGATGAAATATCATCCATTCTAGCGCAACCATCATTAATTTCCGACACCACACTGACACAGGTAATCCAAAACAATGGGGATTGGGATTCATTAACTGAATTAAAAAGGACCCAATTAAAAACCCTACTACACGGAGCAATTATGACCGAGTATTTAAGGGGTAACATCGCGCCAAACGGTCTGATTGTAGCAAACTCTCCACGAATCTTTCTCAATGACCCAGAATTTAGACGCTGTTGGGCACTGATCGCGTCGAAATGTACCAGAGATTGGTTGGTTTTAATTATTAAGACAGCGAAGAGACTTTCTGACGCCCTCCTCATAGAAATTAAGACATTGGAAAATGGATTAAAAACTCTGATAACGATCGCACAATTCAAAAAGAAACTGGAAGAGAACAACAAAATCATAAATGAGTATAAAGAATACCTAACCCAAGCTAAAATCACGAAATTCCAAAAGGACCTAAAAAGGTTCCAATTTGAAAAAACCTTCCCATACTCCAAGGAAGATTACAACCCTACAGAGAAAGAAAGATCAGATCTTTCAGATACAGAAAGCACAGGATCGGAAAAATATTCCAGTGACTCATCCTTTGAAGAACGGAAGGGAAAGAATTGGAGAAGAGGAAACAGGTCCAGAAGAAATCGGGGAGTATACCAACAAATGGGACAGTATCAACAGGCGCCCCCATTTGGATGGAATCCATACATGCAGCAACCTTTTCAACCTCCCCAGTTTGGATACAATTGGCAACCGTACCAACAACCTTTTTTAGGGAGAGGCCCCAGGAGAGGCGGAAACAACCGGCGGGGACAAAGGGTACAATGGGAAACAAACCGAGAAGACCCCACACTACAAGAACCCAGGCCCAGCACGAGCAAAGCCCCTCGGGAATATTAAACCTTAGTACTAGAGTACTCACGAAAACCCAAGAGGAGGTTTTAAATAAAGGACTGGGTTTTGTCCCAACGAACAGAACCAATATTTTCAACGTAAGGATTGAAGTGGCTGAATTTTTCAGAAGACTACGACTATCGGTCTTTTTTGAACACAGTAAAGAGGCTACTGAACAAGAAGAAGAGGAGACAAACACGGGCCTGAGAAGAAAATCTAGATTTACCCCTCCAAATCATACAATGCCACCGGCTTTACTAGCATTTGAAACAGCAGTGACTCGGGAAATTGACCAACTAAAAAATCAGGATAGAAGAGTGTTTAACAACCTCTCTTCGAAGGAAAGGGAAACCCTTGCAGAATTCGACAAGATGCCGGATGTGATCATAAAACCTGCGGACAAGGGGGGAGCAACGGTAATTTTACCAATCGAAGTTTACAGAGGTGAATGCCTAAAACTGCTGAACGAACCCCGGAATTACCGAAGGTTACTGAGAGATCCGACCACAGACTTGAAAAAAGAAATATGTGAGATGGTAACAAAAGCAGGGGAGGAAGGGTGGATCACTAAAACAGAGGAGAACTTTTTGAAAGAAGTGGATCCCAGAATTCCTTACTTTTATATACTCCCAAAGGTGCACAAAAACAAAAATCCTCCCCCAGGCCGACCAATAGTCTCTGGCATTGGTTCCATTCTGGAACCTCTGTCCAAATTTACTGATTTCTTCTTGAGACCACTGGTAGAGAAAATGCCATCCTACCTGAAAGACACCCAAGACATCTTGCGAAAACTCCAGTCTCTAAGTTTCCAACCTACGACAGACTTCTTAATCACACTGGATGTAGAAGCGCTGTATACCAGCATTCCACAAGAGGCTTCTTTAAGAATGATTGAGAAATTACTAAGGCAAGAAGTGTGGACGGCTATAACACCGATTCAGTTCGTGGTGGATTGTGCGAGATTAGCCCTAACGAAGAACTATTTCGAATTTGAGGGTGAATACTTTCTCCAAACCCACGGAACTTCCATGGGCATGACCTGTGCCCCAAGCATTGCCTGCCTGTACGTCCATGATTTTGAGACCACATACATCTTCAATGAGACTAACCCGTATCAGATGAATCTGAATGTCTGGAAGAGATTCATTGATGATATTTTCATAATCTGGAGAGGAGACGAGAATGAAGCAAAAAATTTCCTTACATGGTTGAACACCAGGGATGAATATCTGAAATTCACCATGACGTTGAATGGAGACTCAATCACATTCCTGGACCTGAAAATCTGGGCTAAGGAAGGAACATTGGAAACTGAAGTATTCTACAAACCAACTGATGTAAACAACCTATTAAGATATGATAGTTTCCACCCGAAGGCATTGAAAGACAATCTGCCGGTAGGGCAGTTCCTCAGGTTGCGAAGAAACTGCTCAGAGAAAGCCAAGTACGAAACCCATGCTAAAGAACTATCCAAGAAATTAAAGACCAAAACATACCCAGAGAAACTAGTTAAACAAGCATATAGAAGGGCCAAAAATAACAACCGAGAAGGACTTCTTGAACCAGTAGTAAGACCAGAACAAAAAAGAATTGTGTGTGTCACCACTTTTGGAACAGACTCAAACATAATCAAGAAAATCGTCCTACGACATTGGAAAACCTTGAACTCAGGGGGCTTGAAACTGGAAAAACCACTATTTGCTTTTAAAAGAGGCAAATCCATAAAAGACTCTGTCGTACATACCCGCCCGAAGGTACCAACAAGACAAGGACAACAAAACACATTGTGGAACTTACCAGAGGTGGTGGGTCACTTCCCATGTGGATCATGTAATGTGTGTCGGCTGACACAAGCCAGCAAGACGATCGATGTTGGCTTACAAACCCCGTGGGAGCAACGCTCTTTCAGCAACTGCAACAGCAAGAATGTGGTGTATGTAATGACCTGCATCTGTAATCAGAAATATGTAGGAATGACGACAAGAAAAGTCAAGGTGCGAATTAATGAACATCGGAGCACATTCAGATGTGGGAAGACGATAACAAAAATGATGCGTCATTTCCTGACCACTAAACACAATGAAAATGACTTTACATGGACAGTAATCGAGAAGCTACCTAACAACAGCACTGAAAAACAACTATTTAAACTAGAACAACGATGGATCTATCGCATGTCTAGTACAACACAGGGATTGAATGAAGAAATACCATGGACGACCCTCAGTTAGGCCAAAATAATTACAAAATAACTGAGGACAGGGGCTAAAAACCAATGGGCAAAAAACTGGGTGTTGATATGTACCATCGAAATGCTTATAACGTAATGCAGGACATTGAGCAGGCTGGCCATCATACATTACAAGAAGAACAACTACACAATACGAAGAGTGAGAAAAGAAACAATAGAGATACAAACGTAGACCTATTACAAACAGTAGAAAACAAAAAATCCACAGAACTGGACTAAACATATTATATATAGATTCAGTCGGTCTCTGAGTATATTTCCACCAAGCGGGAGTATAATGCGTCTTTTTGGGACATACAAAATTTAAACAGATGGTCAGCAACCATAAACACCACGAATGCACTTAGCACGTACAACTGCGTTTCAGGCTCCGAACACGAACAGAAACGCGTATACACGCGAGAGAGGGAATCGTAGGAAAGGTGTTTCTTGAAAATCGTGAAAAAGCTCATAAAACTACAGTACCCATGATCCCACACCTATCGCGAGTTGTGTAAACCTCCGAGGGACGATAGAGGACACACTAAAGAGGAATGAGTGTCAACCAAACCAATCAAGAGGAAGGTTTAAAAACGAATCAAGGATGTGCCACTACCATTCGACGGCAGGCGAGTGGTGTACTAGGTAGATCGGCGGTGGCGGATCCTTGACGAAGTAAGTGGGGTAATTCCGGCTGCATGAGACTTATCCTTTAACGTAGATCACAGAGGGACGGCGAATACAATGCTTAAACTAAAATCGTTTAGTGCAAAAATAAAACGCGAATGGGTGCGGGATGTTTTAAAAGGTAATACGAGTCACACGCCCACTATTTTCCGCTGTATGTAAAACGGTAAATACAGGGATACCATTGGGAAATACGGGAAACGAATTGTATGCACTTAGCCACAATGAAAGTAGGTACTTAGCCAGAAGAGCAGAGGTACAACCACGAGAGAGTGGGGGAGAATAGAAGCGAGCGGACTATGGGAATACTGTCCACATTAATTCCCTATCCTTCACCCGGCGTGCACAAACACAAGGGGGTGAAAAGAATACACAATGAAACCTAATGTGAGGTTGATAGTTGGAGACAAACGTCCAAACGATCGTATAAGACATGATGTTTAAAACAACTAAACCTTTATTATTTAATACAGTGTGTGACTACAGGACGCCACCTTTGACACACTCCAGCCTGCATGATGCTTAAGTAGCATCCACCAGTAGGTGAGCACTGCACCGAGCAGGGTGCTAAATTTCTAATGAAGTTTTAGGGTTTACACACAAATAAAGTTATGAGCACTCAACACGCTGCCAAAACTTATGGATAAGAGCACGTATAGACCACCCACAAATAGGTCACTTGTGATCACACCTGAACAGCGCAGGTATTGATTATACACTGAATGTCCGGATTGATATATCCCCTATAGTCTAATGAAGAATTCCGTATTTTTTCGATAAACCCCACAATTATGGATTAGAACATCACTTGAGGTGGTGAGAGTTTTTTCTGAGGTTGCAAATGTAATGGAGACGGCATAAAAATATGCATCACGAACAAATAGTCTCACATACAATTGAATAGTGAGCACTTAGTCAGTTGGCACCAAATCACTCAAGAGCATTGAAAATTTTATGAGCACTAGAGTTGCACAATGGTCATGAAATACATGAAATACATGAAAGAGAAATGCGAGTTTTTTAAAAAAATGATCTTTTTACTCCTTATAGAAAAACTACTGGAGTTCGAACAAAAGACATACAGGTGAGTGCATTAGGCCTCACATTTGGTGTGCATGGAACACATGTAAGAAGCCCAAATAAGGACTCATAAGTAGGCTTTATAAACACCACGCCCTGACGAAGGCCCCAGACCCGACTGGGCTATTTAGGGAGGGCCGAAACATGTTGGCATCGAACAGAGGGTATAATTGAACACACGAAGGTTCAAAAAAAACCCCAACATTAGGCTTTTATCTATATCACAAGTGCCTCAGAATAAAGGATCAAGAGGAGGTACACTTGTAGGTATTTTTAACCAAAAAATCTGGTTCGCCTCATAAACCAGTGACCTACTTATCAGAACTCCCGGTATATCTATGGTTGAGTCCGCCCAGATAGTACCACCTTATCTGGGTGTGGAGGTAACGCCGATGATGAAGCATGTCACTATTATGTGAGTGAGGCGTTTCCGTCAATATCTTTGATATTCCAACTGACGGTAATACAGTAGGACCATCTCGAACAGTCTGTACCCCCGGATGGGGAATACAGTCTCAGACTACAGTTGTCCATGGTGAAAACAAGTTGTATTGGGAGAACGCAACTGGTAGTTTCATTCTCTCACTCTCCACACGTGAAAAAGAAGGTCTCTCCCCTCACAGAATCTTAATGTGTTCCCAAAGGATGAAATGTTTCTAGTTTGAATAATTGCGTAACTAATACACATTCAGCTTCTCCACCTCGAGCTCTTGGCGAAGATAAACACCACGTCATTTCTGGGTACCAAAGTAGATCATCTAATGTTTTGTGCTGCAGCTTGGTAAAGCATTCTTTTTGACTGCTCCATGACCCTCTGTGTATGATGCAAAAGTTTTTAGACTCTAATGTGCTTCTGACACAGTGATGACATTGGTCAATTGTCAGTTTATTGAGATCTGAGGATTACAGAGCAAGATTCATTTTTCAACTGCCTTCTAAATAGGTTATATATAATAATGTAGTAGTGCAAGGTTATTAATTCACATAGCATGGTATTTAGATATATGACACATGTAGATGTGCTTTAAAAGAAGTGCATGTGATACTTAAGATCCAGCTATGGAGACTGTGGTGCAATCTGTGTTTTTGTGCCTTTTTTTGAGTGTGACAAAAAAATTTGATTTAAAATTTTGTTGTATGTTGTCTCGTGTGGAAGACAAAAAAAACACACAATAGGTTTTTTCAGTCGCCATTGGGTGAAGAATCAGTCACCTCTCTAAGGCTTACTCGAGTGTGTGGAAACTGTGAAGTAGCCACGGCTTTAACTGGAATTCAAGAACAGATTGACCTTTGCATCACAGTTTTGAAGGACATTTATTTGCCCCATTCTTCACACTGCGAATGCCCTTAGAAAACAACTGAAGGGTGAACAAGTTTTGTTTAGACATTTTTAAAAGATTGAACATAGCTCGACAGTGTATTCACGGGTCCACCTACCATCTGTTTCATTACATAAACGAACCAGGATGAACTTTGTTAGCTATGGCTTGCATAACACTAAAACCACCAATAATTGTTTGAATGGGATTTAAAGTTATCTCTGATGTAAACATATGTGTGCGCCATTATAGAAGATTGGTCTATGAAAATGTGTATGTTAGTTAGAGGCAATCTGACTTTCCCTGTTGTAACTATGCTGCCTTAATAAATACATGTTTTAGGTGATGTCAGATTAGAAACCTGACTAGGGCATAACTAAGGCCTTGCTCTTTTGCATACTTTTCTTAAAAAACAATAGTTGACCTGTACCATTATCGATGGTACTAAGAGAGAAAAAAATGTTTAAGAAATTTTACTTATGCAAGCATGTTCTCATAATTTATTTTCACATTTGATAAGCACTTCAAACATCACTCAAAGGTGTAAGATTTGGGTAGGGAGGCTCAAAACTACTAACTGTGATTTATTGTCTTTTAAAGCTTCCTCTGGTCGCTCTGGGTAGGAAATAGGACAATGGTATTCCCTTGTGACTTACTTTCTTCACTAGGACGTAACCCAAAAGATAACTACAGTGACGCTTGCCAAGGACAACACTAAGCAGGGAACTCTCTGACTCTTTTACCAGAAACTTGTGTGTGTAATTTGTGGCTATAATGTGATTTGCCATTTGCAGGACAATTTATGTTGTGCTTGACACTCATGTTTTTTTTTGTTATTAACAGAAGGCCATCAGTGCCACAAATAGAACATTCTTCAGGCACTAGAGGCCTGATAAACAAAAGTGGTATTGGGTGGAAAAACATAACTTTCTAAACGTAAACACATATCCTAAATAGCAGAATCTGAGATTAGTGGCCTTGCGCATTTACAAGTTGCACTAACTAACTTTAAAACTACATCAGTGCACTGATTTACTACAGTCGCAGTTTTCGAGCCACAGTGGCACTGAATGCATTTCTGGATTTGGAACCCTGCATAAATGGGTGAACACTCACAAAGTTGTACGTTTGTGTCACTTCTTAATGGTAGTTCCTACCCTAGAAGGAGAAATAATAAAATGTTCCTATCAAATGCAGTAGTAAATCTATTTCCAGTATGGAAAGGGGAGGTAATACCTTCTAATTTAATGGAGGTGAAGGGTAAGACATGTACCCTTAGGCAAAACATATTCTCCACGTGGAGAAAATAAGCCATGTGCCGTAATGCACATTTGCACTTTATTTGGCACTCAAAATGTTCTACTTGGTAATAATTATACATATGTAATAAAATATATTTCACCATCGTAGAGTCTGCAAACTACTCCAATGATTCTTTGTGAAACCCTAAAAATAGTAGATCTGCTCCAAAGACAGTAGTAGACACATTTCTGCCATTTTGCCCTGTTTTGTGAATCAATTTAAAGGCCATTATAGTAAGGTATTTATCCCTTGTTGATTAACGCCCCAGTGGCCCCCTCATTGTGTTGAGTGGTTAAATCCTTTCATGGACTATCACTCTTTTGATACTCTTATTCTTAAGTTATTATTTGAACTAATTCATGAGAGATTTCCAATTGGAGCATTAAAGTAGACTGTGTGCCCAAGGGGCTATGCAATCTCCTACTTACATAGCAACAAGACCAGGGAAAGACACAAGCATGCAGCTACAGCACTTTCCAGGTACTTACAGATTTACTTCACTAGCCATAACTGCAGTATTTGCAGATTTCTATAAAAAATATTTCTAGTTGAAACTGATTAAATATTGCTTCAACAAACACCATGTTAGTAGACACTTTACAAAGGCTACATAGTCATTATTTGGTAGCAGATTGCTGTAATCAGGTGAAACATTTGCCTTGACAATAATAATGACCCTATTTGATAGACTAGCAATAGGTATTTGTCTGCAGTTGAAAAAAATTGTGACAAATGTCAATCAAACAGGGTAGGAATAATGATTGATCTTGTAAAGTTGTGTTACACCACAGACACAATGCCCAAAAAAACATGAAGAACAATCTCAAAAATATTTTACTTCTCGTTTTAACGTTATTTGTTTATCATTTATGCATGTTGCGTATCCTTAATTTTTCACTGCTATTAGGATTAACAGAGTCTAAATTTTAGAAAGCAAGAAACCAATAAGACATGGGCTTAGTGTGTTCCAGAGTTTAGGGCCCTGAACTCTCATGGTACTGCCTCAATGTTTGATTTTCTTTCCGTTTCTTTTGGGTAATAGATTTGCAGAGCAGAGTGCGGGATCCTGTCAGGACTGCAGCAAAGAGTTCAATCAATCAATCAATCACTCAATACAATACAATACAATAAAACTTTATTTGGCTTTAAGAATAAAACCATATAAGTCATACAGCCTTCGATATTCCATGAATCGGGCTAAGAATTGACAGATATGATAACATCCAAGTAAACTATACACATGTAAAAAGCATGAATTACAAACAGATATTATTTACAACTTGACCTTTGTCTGATAGCGACCAGTAAAAATTGAGATTGTACAAAATGGTATCACTAGAGAGAAGTTGTAAAAAGATAAAAGCTGGTCTCACCATCCTAAAGCCCATTTTTTTAAAGATAGGACAGCGTAGAAAGTGCAGAACATTAAAAAGTGCATCATGTCCTGAGGAGATTCTCCATCCACAGCCACAGGGCATGAGGCACTGACCTCTGTGAGAACCATTGGGATGTGCCAGTAAGTAGTGGAAGAGGTCAAGCCGGAACCTCGTCAAGAATGATCGCGGATGCTTTTCAGCCCTAGAAGATAAGGCTCCGTAGTAGGCACAGTTTCAGTACGATGTACTTGCGCACACTGGGCTTACACAGCTCAGTTCCTTCTCTTTCACAATATTGCATTCTTAAAAAACACTCCTTGGCCCAAATGAGAACCCTTTTACCAATATCCTCAGGATTCGTAAAGAGATCTGCTCTTCCTAACCGGCAAGGCCAACTTTTATGTACTGGAGCCATCGAATATGTGAGACGTGATCAAGAGAAAGACAATCCTGTAAAACGTCTTTGCTAAGTACGCTATCTTGCTTCGCCCATATCTTGAGCCTCAAGGCCAGAGGTCAAAAAGCTAGGTCGTCAGAGAGAAAAGGCATCCCCAGTTCCTCATGAACAACGTAGGATGGGGTGTCTTGCGGGACAGCAAGAGCTCTTTGCAGGAATGAGTTTTCAGTGCTCTGCAGAGCACCGAGCGTGATAAGGCCTCATATCTCACTCCAGTGACTAACCTTTGAGATACGTTTTGCTTGGTAAATCTTCAGGAGGGCCCCTATTGGCTTCCCTCCCACTCTGCTGACGAAGTTAAAAACAGCTGCAGAACCTTTCACTAGGTCCCCTTTCTTACGATTAAGCAAGGAGCACCAGCTCAAGGAGTCGTCGAACACTGCTCCCAGGTAGGAAAAAACATTTGTCTTGGGTATTAAGGAGTTACCTAGTTTAAAAATGGGCTGGTTAACCTTAGCCTTTCCGGGGCCCACCTGCATGATGTATGATTTAGAGTGGTTCACAGACAAATCCAGCTCCTCCATAAAAGAGGCAAAAGAGTTAAGGAGAAGTTGTAAGCCCCTTGCAGTCCTCACCAGGAGGACAGCGTCGTCCGCAGATATAAAATGACTGGTAGGCTACGCTTGTCTACCCGGGGACTGTCAACTTTAGTTGCTAGAAGGGCCTTCTCTAGGGAGTTGATGTATGAATTAAAGAGGAAGGGTGCAATAATGCACCCCTGATGCACCCCGTTCTTAATGTTAAACTGACTGGACACTTTCAGGTCCTTTGAATAGCGAACTACCGCCCCAGAATCTCTGTGAAGATCCCTCAAAAACCAGATTATGTTTTTATTGATGCCAATGGATGCCATCAGCTGCCATAACTTGGACCTGTTCACACAGTCAAAGGCTGAGGACAGGTCCATGAAGGCTAAGTATATGGGACATGAACGAGCCACAGTGTACTTGTTCAGAACAAGATATAAGTTCAAACACTGCTCCACAGTTGAACGACCAGGGCAGAAACTGTATAGAATTGCGGATAAAAAGTTGCTTTCGTCCACTCAAGATACCAGTCTGTAAAGAATCATGCGACCCACCACCTTCAAAACAGAGTCTAGGAGAGAAATTGGCCTGTAACATGAGGTACTGTCCCAATCACCCTTTTTAAATACTGGGACTGTAGTCGATAGTGCCCAAGAATCTGGACGGCTGACCCGCACTGCAGCATTAATAACAGCTGTAAAGACTGGCACCCTAAATTCTACATAGGCAATGTAGAGGTCAGGCGGGATCCCATTAGACCCTGGGGCCTTTCTTTGGGTCAGACCTAGTATACCAGCTCTCACCTCTTGGGTGGGAAATACGAGATCCGCCTTACCTTCCACCCTTTCCTGCACTTCAAATAGCGTGCGATCTGTTTGAAAAATACCCTCAAAATGATAGACCCAATCATCCGCAGTTATATGGGCGAATAATAATTTGGCGTTCTCGTCTGAAAGAAATGGGCTATTAATAATAGCCCAAAACTTAGAACTATTGAGCGGAGTGCTTGCCTCTACTAGGTCAGACCAGGCCTCCTCCTTCAGGGAGGACTTACGAGGTGCTAATGCAGCCTTATATGCTCTGCGAAGCCCTTTGACCACCACCGCGTCTCGGGCTTGTTGCTTAAGGCCTGTCTCAACTTCCTAGAAGCCTGAGAACTAGCTGAATTGAACCATCTTGAGCCTACTGGCTCACGGCCCCCGACCGGGGCTCGTAATAGCCTCCGTATGACAGTGGACATAGTTCCAAATGCACCCAGGATGTCCGAGGCACTAGCCTCGCCATCAAGACAGATGGCAAACTCCCTGCTACACTGAATTGCAAGGGACTCGTGAAGAGACTCTGGTGCTATCCCCATTTTAAACTCTTCCCTGCCTCCGCCACTTTGAGAGGGACACCCCCCCCCCCGCCCACCTCAGTGTATCCATGTACTCAAACCCCTCCTGTTGCTACAGAAGTGGGATTATGATCACTGAATTCACTTGTCTGGACAAAGAAATCTGTGACCAGGGAAAAGAAAGGAGTAGATACAAAGGTAAAGTCTATAAAGGTCTCACAACCTCTACCGATGAAGGTGGAAGTAATGTCTGTTTTCCCCGGGGTCAACTTGTTCATGACAGATGTTAAGTCGAATTCAAGTAAAATTAAATTAAGCTTAGTGCCCTGAGAGGTACGTTCCATATGCAGACCAGATTGTTGGGCGCAGCCGCTGGCTTTCACTCCTACTTGTCTAATGTCCCCACATGTATAGGTGTTAAAGTCCCCAGTAAAGAAGATGTAATGACAGTTCTGGCCTTTCAAGGTGCCACCCCGTAATACAGACCCCAACTGCGTTATGTTACCCTCCCCTTTGTGTGTAACTCCCGAATTGTAAACATTTATCAAGAGAAGTCTGCTCAAGTCTGCTCTTGACACTAAACAGCAACATCACATCTACATTAGGTGAAACATAGAGTACAGTCACTGAGATGTCGAGGACAGCCAGCGAGATGAAGGTAGTGAGCCACCCCTTGGCTCTCCCTGACGTGGATGGAGTTGCTGGAACAAAGACAGTTTTATAGCCATCCAGGTGGAAGTTATTATTGATAGCCTAAGTTTCCTGGAGACATATCACGTCAAAACTTTTCACAAGGGCCAGCCATCCCGGATTATCGATCTTACTTGCCAGCCCGCGATGTTCCAGGAAAGGTACTTGCACCCTCCGTACTTGCTCTGTTCCTGTTCTGGGGGTAGGACGTTTCCCTGGTGGACAAGTACTGTGTGGTCCGAGAGACCCACACGGCATCAGTCACAATCTTCCAGAGTGCTCAAACGGGCGAACCTGTTTGCAGCGCTTGCCCCTACAATCCCCATATATGGCCCCAACAACCACCCTCAGTAGGCTGCACACATTGGGATCCAGGATGAAAAGTTCTGGGTCGATAAAAGTAGCCCAATGGTAATGCCAAGATTGCAGAATTCCAAGACCTATACTCAGACTGTGCTACTGAACTTAGGATGTGGTTAACAATGGTAGAGTTGTTAAAATGAACACTAATACAGTTCCCCTGCTAGGATTTGTTCGTGCTACCAACCCACTGAGTCTGGACACCATCAGGATATGATTTTCCACCCTAGGACCAAGGGCAATGTTGGAGTTGAGCCAGTGCACCACCTTGTTCTTTAAGTGGAAAAAGTCTTCCTTGGCCCTGGGGTTATGGTGCGGTACATTAGCCAACACCACGACAAGCGGGGTGGTTTTGGTGGGAAGATGAACAGAGCGGACATTAAGGGAGGGTGGTAAGACATCAGACCCACCAATCAATCACTTAATCGGGTTTATAAAGTGCAGCTACTCCCCCTTAAGGGTCTCAAGCTGCTGATGGGGGAGGAGAGGGGCTGCTGATCCATCTGGGCACTGGGGTTCAGTTGAAGAGCCAGATCACGAGATCCATCCTAAATTGGGTCAGTGACGGGGATTGCCAGAGGTGGAGAGGCAGGGTGTTTCAGGTCTTGGTGGCAATGTAGGAGAAGGATCTTTCTTCGGCTCTGGTCTTTTGGATCCGTGGGCGGGTGGCCAGAGCCAGTTGAGCTGAGTGACAGTGCCTGGCGAGTACGTGGAATGCAAGGCAGTGGTTCAGATATTTTGGTCCTGTGTCATGGTGGGCTTTGTAGACATGTACGATAAGCTTGAAGGTTATTCTTTTCTTGACTGGGAGGCAGTGGAGTTCTCAAAGGTGTCTGGAGATGTGGCTGCTGCGGGAAATGTTGAGGACCAGTTTGGCTGCGGTGTTTTGAACGTTCTGTAGTTTCCTGAATAGTTTCTGGGTGACACCAGCGTAGAGCTCTTTGCTGTAGTCAAGTCTTTAGGTGATGAGTACGTGGCTGGGTGACTGTCTTTCTGGATTTGGTGGGAATCCATCTGAATGTCTTTCCAACCAGGCGGAGCATGTGGAAGCAATGTGTAAAAGTATTTGCAACCACACTCCCAGTGACAGAGTGATAACACCACAAAAGGACACCACACTGATGTATGAAAATAGCGGTATCTTTATCAAGAAGAAAAATTAAACATATGCGTATTCGTAATATTTCACTTTGCCGGTTATTAGGCTAACAAACACTTGAAGGTTCTAGCGGTATTAATGAGCAGTTCAAGATGTTCAATTGCAGTTATAATGCAATGCTATGCAGTTCGTATTGTCAGACTAATGCAGTTCGTAATGCAAGAATAATGCAATCCTCAATGCACGTAATCAGGCAGTTTGTAATGCAAGTATAACACACTCCTTAATGCAACTAATAAGGCAGTTCGTAATGTGAGAATAATTCAATTCTCAATGCACATAATCAGGCAGTTCGTAATGCAAGTATAATGTAATCCTCAATGCAAGTAATAAGGCAGTTCGTAATGCAGGGACAATACCAGGCCAATCAATGCGATTAGCGCGGGCACCACTAGGCCCCAACCACAGAAAACAGTCCTGAACTTCCGAGGGCGGCCTCGGTACTGCCAGGCAGGTCCAGGCTGCTCGAGGACTCAGCACGTCTAACGCGATGCAGCGGGAGAGAGACGGGAGCACTCCTGTACTCCTCCTGCACGCTTCCCCAGGCCACACACGCTTGCTGCTCCCGACCGGAGTCCAAGCCTTACCTGGGGGATGCGCTGCCTCACTCTCTCTCTCCCTGCTCATCACACGTCCTGCTGGGCGCTCCCGATGACGACGCAGCTCCGATGCAAGGTGACACTGTAGCCGAACAGGTTACGACGCTGTCTTCTCAGTTGCTGACGATCTTGGGCAGATTCCTCTTGCAAACAACGATCACAATTACCTCACGACTTCCTTAGCTTTAACAAATCCTCCAGCATGTTGTGGCTCGGGCCGGCGATCTTGATCCGCAGTCTCAGTTACAATGATGGCTCGGGCCACAAACAGTTACACAGCCGCGTGGACGATGATTCACGCTGCGGGGGCACTGCAGTCACGGGGCACTTTCCAACCAGCACCACGGACCCCACGGCAGTCTCAGGCTGCACACGCACAAAGCATCGCTGAGACTCGGTTGGGCTTCGGGCCACACAGTCCCGGGGCAATGCTTATGATGGTCTCAGGCTGCAAAAAGCACACGCACACAGCGCCGCTGAGACACACTTGGAAACTTTGATGTTCCTGAATTTCCACAACAGGGAGCCAGCTCTCCTCGGGCTCTTGGAGACAAGTTACTTCGGGACACAGAACACAGCAAAGTCCTTTCAAGCAGGGGGACACAGCACACAGCAAAGACCCCAAGCCTCTCCTTAGTTAAATCAGCAAACTGCAGGCCAGCCCCAGAACACACAGCAAGGGTCAGTCCTTCTCATCAGTCTCTTCAGCTATTCTTCCTTGGCAGAGGTTCCTCTTGACCACAAAGTAGTTTCAATCCTTTTCAGTCTTTTCAGTCTTGATCAGTTCAACGTTTAGGGGCTTCAGCTCTCATAGTTATACCCCTAAATGTCTTTGAAGTCTTTGTGTTCAGGGGTACTGACCCCTGTCCAAACCAGTTCTGGGTGTCTCCCTGCCAGTAACACCTCCTTCCTTTGATAGTGGGGGTCTGGTTCCTCAATCACTCAGCAGGAGGTGGAGCCACTCTTTTATGGCAGCAGCCCAAGCCTCTTCACTTCCAGGGGGGTACTCCTCCCCCCTACACTCCAGATGCAGGTCAGCCTGTTGCTGTCTCACCTACTCCTCCCCTGGGTCAAGATATTTCCCAGATCCTATCACATTCAAATCCAGACAGTCAATCCACAACCAGGCAGGGACACACAGAATTGTTAGAACAAAAAAAACAGCTACTTCTAAAAACGTGGTTTCTAAACACACAATTCAAAAACCACCTTAACAAAAAGATGTGTTATTAAATTGTGAGTTCAGACACATTAAACTTCATCTATCCATCTTAAGCCTATGGGAAGATAGGCTGGAAACATATTACACAGCCTTCCCCATTCTGTCCTATGGGCAAGATGGCCTTGCAAGAGTGAAAAACGAAATGGAGAGTATTTCACTGTTGGGACATGGTACACACCTCAGTACATGTCCTACCATTCATAAACACAGCACCCTTCCGTGGGGGGCACCTTGGGCCTACTATAGGGGTGTCTGATGTGCATGAAGATGGAAGGGTAAGGGCGGGCAAGTGGGTGCACTTTTCAGGACAACATGGCAGTTAGCAAACTGCGCGCAGGCACTCTCTCTTTAGGGCTACTTGTGTGGGCGGCACAATTAGTGCTGCAGGCCCACTAGTAGTATTTGCATTACCAGCCCTGGCACACATAGTGCACTTTACTAGTAAGGCAAACATACCAATTATGGACAACCAATTACCATAACATTTTATATAGTGAGCACTTGCACTTTGACACTGATCAGCAGTGGCAAAGTGCCCAAAGCATCTAAGTTGGCAACACCATGTCAGAAAAAAGGTCTAAGGGAAAGGCAAAAAGTTTAGGGAACTTTAGCCAAAAAGGGCAAGTCCAACACTGTGAAAGTTCCCGTAGCCAGTCCTACAGCCCATAGCACCTCAGGGTAGGGTTAAAGACATCAATTCTCTCTGCAGCCAGGCCACCTGCAGGGTCTGGTCCCCTGTAACCAGGTGGGCCCTATTGTAAACAGAAATCCTGCTTTTGTGTCCATAAAGCAGGCAAACAAGAGTCCCCAGTTTCAACTAATATATTTGTACACATATTTAACTGATACATTTATACTCACTCATAATTGTCTGGAAAGATATATTGTGCTAAGAACTTGTATTCAATCAAATACACTCACCTGAAAAAATTTGGATTGATGTACTGGCAAGTGCACGTTTCCAGTTATTTAAGCTTCATCCTTGGAGTGGATAATGACATAATTTTCCCTCTAACTATATCTGCAATGTACAGAAGTCCACACTATCATTGCCCCTTCCAACAGGGCAGATGGTAACCAACAGATGCATAGGCAATCTGATAGACTCAACATTACAAGTCAGACGACAACTGAACATAGATCATAGATAACCCTTCTCGAGGGATACCACCCCCTCCCTCCCTCCTTAATAGCTTGCCGATCTAGTTGACAGGCATTGTTTGGCAGACTGGAATCTTATGAAGACATGGAGGCACCACAATTGGGGGTGAGTTAAAGACTTAGAGACATAAAGGATTTCAATAGTGTCAGACTCTCAGTTCCACTACCGTGATGTCTGGACTTCGATGCTGCTCAGTTTTACCCAACTTGTACTCTAAGGAGTCTAAAAGCCACTTTTGAGGACACATGGGGAAAAGGGAATTGGAAAAAACATGTCACTGCTTAGCACCTGCTCTTGGACCTGGTATGGATTTGTGTCATGCATTCGAGCCATGAAGAGAATAAACAACCAACACTTGTTATATTGTCTTCAGAACTGAACTATCTCACATTATCTACATTGCATTGTACAATATACCTTTTAGAGTTGGGTAGCATTCTACAGCTATGTGTGCTTGTGAATATAAATGGCTCACCTACAGCATGTAATATGAAATGTTTGTCTAAATCTTACACTTTCGCAGTGTGATGATATATGCATGCAGTACCTAACTCTTTAACTAGCTCAGGTAATAGTGAATGCCGGTTATAATGCACTCAGGAAACCACATGAAGTATGTGATTCAAAGTCTTTACAAAAAAAATGGGAGATTTTAACTTCTCAGACAAAAAAGTAACTTTAGATAAAATAGAATCCATTAAGAACAAACCACCTTTAAAGCAATGTCTAAATTCATGGAAACACAGTTGGAAGCCCACCAACAAGAATCAGTTCCACTGAAGAAATTCAGCCCATTCCACTAAGAGGATAATCCAGAGAAGATTGCAACCTTATTCTGTCTTCAAACTGTACGAGATGCAAGCAGACAAAAATGGCCCCTTGAAGCAAGGTTCTCCAGGGTAAGATGGAGGCAACATTCTAGTTCAGATTTGTTCTCATGTGTAATGTGACTCTTGCGATGTGGATGACATCGTAGTTGGGCAAAGATACACCGAACACTTCCCATTTTGGTTCCATCTTAGAATTTAAAGAAAGGTTACTAAAATCTACATTCAATATAAATTATGTGGTAGAAATATTCAAGATATAAATGTTTTTGAATAACTAAATGTAAGAAACTATAAATGTACCCCATGCTCATGAGCATCTACCTTCTTCAGCCCCTGTGATAAAACTTCTTGCTGTATTGTCTCGGGCATGTAGAATCTGTGGAATGCACCCGCATTCCATGCTTGATGGGCGGTCAGGGAAATAGTGGAATCAAGGCGAGAAGAGACAGTTGGCATGCTGGCCGGTAGCTCCCTCTTCGTGTAATTAAGAACTTAATAAAGACATATTCTCTCTAACTTACATGTATGGCACTTCTCTTCACTTGCGACATGAGGATCCTGGCATAGCAGCTGGCAGCATTCTATCTTTATAACAGCCCAACATGGCCTACAGCGATGAACTGGCTAGCTGCAACACGGTAATGGTAGACGAGTGCAGCAGCTATGTGGCTGAAGTCCTAGCAAGGAGGAGGTGTTGTGGGGCCGTCATGGAACCAGTGCGCACAGAAAGCTTGGACTCAGCGGCCAAAGTCCTTGCAAGGAGGAGGCTTCGTGGAGCCAGCATGGAACCAGCGCGGCTGGAATTGGGCCCATTAAGGACATTAGACAATGGTGAGTAGGGTGCTGGAGCGCCGGTAGGATTTTGGCAATATCTTCTGCGTGCACACGTGCGTGCGCAAAGTATCACAAGACCCCAGGTTCGCCAGAAGGGTTTCAACGTGGCCCAGAAGCGTGCATGTGGTGTGCATGGAATCATGTGGGCCCAGAGTGTTGCCTGGCAACCTGCTGCTCATCACATCTCTGCAGCACTGGTAATTGCTAAACTCTTCGGCAGCGTTAGTGGTTGCCTAGCAACCCCACAACTGTCTTTGTAGCGGGAATTGCTGCAGCTAGTTTAAAACACTTGATAAGCCATAAACAAATAATAATACAGTTAACGGAGTATGCATTACAGCCTGGGAAGCTGAGAAAAAAGGAAAAAATAACAAAAGAAGGACATTTTAAATTTGAAAACTAAATAACTGAATTTCTGTTTGAACTAAAAATAGAAAGCATGATGGTACCTACTCAGTACTTAGGTATTCCTGGTGAGCCTGTTATTGTATGGGAGGACTGGAAAGAAGGATTTCCAACATTCGTTTAAGTCATCGGGGTGATATATTTACTGCCTCTTACAAACATGTCGAAACATTGTCTAGGGGCAGAAGGGAGTTGTATTTTAAAACACTTACTGCCATTACGGGAGAAGGAAGATGAGGAGGAATCAGATAGTGATGATTATAAAATAACGTTAAAAAACTGGATATAAACTATGGAGAAAAGGAATAAGGTAGTGGAAAGGGTTATGTTTTTGCAAGGAGACCAAATGCCCTGGAATCCACAGACAATGTTTTAGCAGCATTACGCAGATTAGCATCAACGTGCAACAACAAAGGTTTTGAGGATGACATGCTGCGGGATCAACAGGTGAAGAAAATTGGAGACAGGTGTATGCAAGAAAGGCTGCTGAACACAGAGGACTTAACATTTATAAAGGCCATGGAGATAGCAAAAAAGGGTAGCGAATACCAAGGAAGGTCTCAAGAAAATGGCACTTAGTAGTGCGGAAAAAGTGGAGGCGGTACAAGTGTATTTATGCAGTGAAGTAAAGAACAAAAGAAAGACTGCTTCTTTGCAGGGGAACTGGGTGGATCAAAGGGGTTACTCATGTTATATTTGTGGATTGAAGGAGAACATAGCTACCAATCGAGTTGTCCTACTGTAGGGCAAGTGTGCAGGTAGTGTAAAACCAAGGGACATTTTGCTAGAGTTTGCAAAGGGAAGGAAGGTTTTCCTAAGGCAAAAGCATCCGTTCGCATGGTGGATGAGGAAAGTTTGGGAAGTCAAGAGGAAGAATTTATTTTACAAATGAGTGAAAAAGTGGTTGCTCCTGATATGGTGCATCCTTATTGTACCCTTAAAGTGAATGGAGTAGAGGTGCGTGCTGTGGCTGATTAAGTTACTCGTTATACCTTGATTAGCAAGGAATATCCGGATACATTTCTTGATTACAAATTGTTTAAACCAGATATCAAATTTGTAGCTTATAGAAAGAACCCCATAGAGTTGTTAGGTTACTCTGAGGTGCATTCCAAAGTGTACAATGCCAAGGATGTGTCATGTTTGCTGGGGTGGCTTCAACCAAGGGACTAGATGATAAGGCTGGATTCCAACTATCCAAAACAAGTTCTGGGGCATGGTCTATGTGAATGGTGTGTGTGACAAAAAAGAGTGAGAGAAAATTCCTGAGGTATTCAGAAGTGAGTTATGTTTGCTAAAAGGTTTTACTCACAAAATTGTGCTGAAAGATAGTGCTTGTCCAAAGATACACAAAGCTCGAACTGTGCCTTTGATGATGAGGTAGCTTTTGAAGAAGGAGTTACAGAAATTGCGTGATGCGGGCATTATAGAGGAAATTGAGGCTTTGGAATGGTTAGCCCCGGTGGTTTTGGCAAAAAAAAAGGAATGGAGAATTGAGGATGTGCGGAGCCGTATGCGACCTCAATAAGGCTATTTGGGTGGACAGGCATCCCCTACCCAATATCGATGAAATGCTGGCGACAATCAAGGGTGCAAGAGTATTCTCTACCTTGGATTTGTTGCCACTTATCACCAAATTGCATTGCACCCTGATTTAAGACATCTCACATCATTTGTCACCCCTGAAGGGCCATACAGGTTCAGGCACATGCCTTTTGGTCTGGCTTCAGCCTCTGATGTATTCCAGAGGGCAATGCACCAACCGTTTAAGGGGTAGAACAATGTAACTTATTTTCAGGACGACATACTGATTTTTGCAGATAATATGGAGAAACATGATGAAGCTTTTTTAAGTGCTGGAAATCTTACAACTAGGAGGGTTAACCATAAAGTTGGAAAAATTTAATATTAGGGACAAAGGTGTATAATATCTGGGGCATTAACTGGATGAAAAGGGTGTGGCACCAACATAGATGTTGGTTACACCAATGAAGATGCTCTGTCACCATTGGATAAAGACCAGTTGAGATTCTTTTTGGGACTGCCCGAATACTACTCACGGTTCATCCCTAGATTTGCAGACAAAACTGGATGTATGTGTCAGTTGATGTCAAAGAATGCCAAATTTGATTGGTGTGCTGAGTGTGAACGCAAATTTAAGCAGTTTAAGAGTGCGATTGGGTCTGCCCCTGCTCTCAAGTCCTTTGATACCTGTGACAAGAGTATAGTGAATATGGATGCCCTAGTCAGTGGACTGCTTCCTCTCCCACACAGCCCGCTTGGTAGCTACTGTCCCTGACCCCTGCTGGTCTGTATTCGAGGCCTTACTCCATCAACAGGCACCTGCCTGCACCTCATCCCTGCTTGTCTAGTGGGGAGCTTCTCTGCCCTCTTTCTCTCTGCCTTACTTTTTCCTTCATTTCTTTTTGTTCTGCAATTTTCTCACTGTTTTCACTTTTCTTCTCTCTTCTTCTTTTTTGCGTTTTCCCTCTGTGTCCCTGCCGCAGTTAATCCCCCTTTCTTCCTCCAGTTCCGATTTGCAGCTGATCAGACCTCCCTCTCACACTACAGATGGCAGCGGCTGTGTAGTGAAGGGAGCAATCACACTGACCTTGTCAGCTGACTGCTTCCCTCCCGCACAGCTTCCCCTGGAGGCTGCTGCCCCTGACCCTTGCTGGTCTGTGTTCGAGGCCCTCCTCCACCCGCCTGCGCCTCATCCTTGGTGGTCCAGTAGGGAGCATCTCTGCTCTGCTACTGCTCTGCCTTTCTTTTAACTTTACTTTTTGCTTACTTTTTTCACTCTTCTCTATTCAGCTTTTTTTGCGCCTTTTCCCTGTGTTCCTGTCACTGCTCGTCCTCGCCCCCTCCAGCACCAATTCCTGCCTCCCAGCTGTCCAGCCCTCCTCCTCACAATACTTATGGCAGCCGCTGCGCGATGCATGCCGCTGGCTCGACTAAGGCAAGCCCATCTGCACCCGGATTGCGCCAGGCACCATGGACCCTGGTTCTCAGACCATCCACCGCTACGACACCAGCACCCTTAATACCTTCAACACCGGATGCTACATCACCTGCTGCCAGGCATCCCTGAAAAACATGTAGGGCCCTTTCTCCTGCCGGACCTGCAGCTGCACCTTCGCCTGCCACCACACACCAACCCCACCCATCGCACGAACGACAATTACCGGACCCGACCGCCTCAACTGTATACTGCTCAACACATGCTCGCTCCACAAACATGATGTAGCAATATGGGATCTGCTTGACTCCGTAGAGCCCGACATCGCCTTCCTCACGGGAATCTGGAGGAACCCCACCTCCACCCCGGACAGTCTTGGACTGATTATCGGTGTTTAATGGCTGTATTGTACTTCGCTGTTATTTTTTAAACCATACCATTCTCCTATTTTTCTGCCACAGTCATCCTGGTCGGCTACAAGATCTTTCACAAGGATCGCATTAACAAACCGGAGGAGGGCATCGTCATCATACACAAAAGCACCCTCCGCCTTACCACTGACGCGGATGACCACTTGACCAACATGGAGCACCTCCACTTCCAGACCAACAGGAACACCGCCCTTCGCGGCACCCTCATCTAGAGACTCCCCAGACAGTGGCAACCTTTCAGCGACTCCATCATCGACTTCATCACACCACACATGCTCGCCTCCACAGACTACATCCTCCTCCACTACCTCAACTTTAAACTGGACAGCCCCAATGACAAAAACACCTCATACCTGCTGGATAACCTCGCCACTCAGTTGGATACATGCTCGACCCCATCTTCTCCGCCAGCAACATCACCTTCAGCAACACAACCAAGCTCCCATTGACCGACAACGGCATCCGCTTCTCCTTCACCAAACCTGCCGTACACCACCACGCCCACCACTACCCTTGAAGAAGTTGGAACAAGGTCACTGAAGAGTGTCTAAGCACTGCCCTCAGTAAACCCTCCCCCTCACCGACGTCCTTGGACGTTAACACCGCAGCACGCACCTCCACCATTGGATCTCCAACTGAACTGACACTCTGTCACCCCTGAAGAAAGCCAGCTGGTTCTCTCCCGCCCTTCATGAGTCCAGGTGCACCTGTAGACAGCTCGAGTAAAAATGGAGGCAGAGCAAGACACTGGAAGACCACTCAGCCTTCAAGACCTGTCAGGTCATACCACCACCTCATTAGAACAACAAACAAAGAGGCCCTAAAAGAAAGGATCAACGCCAAAGCACTCGACAGTTAAGACATTTTCGTCGTGGTCAAAGAATTCACCACACCCAGTGCAGACATCCCACATTCCCTAGGCGTCTGTAATTACCTCTGCACCTTTTTTCACCACAAGATTAAGGAGATATATGACAGCTTCGACAACCACGATACCCAAGACCCTCCCACCCCACCCGCAACCACTACACCCAACGACACCGGACCCCAGAAGACCATACTCAGCTGGACTCCCCACAAGAACATGAAGGGCATCTGCTCTGGAGCACCCTCGGACCACTGCCCACGCCATATCTTCAACAGAGCCGGCACCGCCATCGTCCCCGAACTATGTCGCACCATCAACTCTGCCACCTTCCCAGAAGACTGGAAATACGCTGAGATTAACCCCTTGCTGAAGAAACCCTCTGCCGAGCCGACGGACCTCAAGAACTTCAGACCCATCTCTCTACTCCCCTTACCAGCCAAGGTCATTGAGGGGGCCATCAACTCTCCGAATTCATCTAAACGAACCACATCCTGGGCTTTCACGATGCTGGCATCCGAGACAAAGCCCTGGGATGGATCCGCTCCTTGCTCACCGGCCGAATGCAGAGTCAGACTGCTCACGGTTTGTCTCTGAACCCATATAGATCAGCTGTGGAGAGCCTGAGGGCCCCTCCTTTAGCCCTACTCTCTAACATCTAAATGGCCCTGCTCGCAGCCATCATCAGAAACCACAAACTGAACATCGTCTCCTGCGTCGATGTCACCCAGCAGATTCTTTCCCTCACATAGAACCTGCAGTTGCCAAAAACAACTTTCACGACGGGATGAAGGCTTTCACCACCTGGATGAAGAACAGCTGCCTCAATCTTAACTCTGAGAAGACCGAAGTCCTCATCATGGTCTCCACTTTTGTCGATTAGGACGACTCCTCATGGCCCACAGCACTTAGAACCCCACCCCCACAGACCACGCACGGAACCTTTGCATCGTCTTGCACTCCTCGCTCACCATAAGCCGTCAGATCAACGGCGTCTCATCATCCTGCTTCCACATGCTTCAAAAGATCTTTAAGTGGATCCCCATTAAGTCCAGGAGGACGGTCACCCATGCACTCCTCAGTAGCAGAATCGACTATGGCAAAACACTCTACACTGGCGTCACCCAAACTCAAGTAACTGCAGAACATTCAGAACACCTCCGCCAGACTCATCCTCAACATCCCCCACTGCTGTCACATCACCGGCCATCTGAGAGACCTCCACTGGCTCCCAGTCAGCAAAAGGATCACCTTCAAGCTCCTAACACACACCTAAAAACCCTACACAACGCTGGACCTGGATACCTCAACCACTGCATCGAACTCCATGGAGCCACCAGAGACTTTCGGTCCGCCCAACTGGCCCTGGCTACCATCCCCCGGATCCGCAAGACCTCGGCCAGAGGAAGATCCTTCTACTACGCAGCAAAGACCTGGAGCACCTTGCCTCTCAACCTCAGGCAATCACCGTCACTGCCTCAATCCAGGAAAGACCTCAAGACGTGGCTCTTCGACTGAACCACAGCACCTCCAACAGACCAGTAGTACCCCCCCCCCCCCAAGCGCCTTGAGACCCTTACGGGTGAGTAGTTGTGCTCATAGCCACCTGGTTCATTGACTGACTGCAAGCAGGTTTATGGTATGGGGACACGTTTCCTTGGATCAGGAAGCCAAATTGGAGTTGAGTTTGTGGCTGGGCAACCTAAATGCCTGGAACAGACGTGCAATCTTTGGTTACTCATCAGATGACATTCTTGAATCCAATGCGAGCCTTCTTGGATGAGGCGCTCGTCTGGGAACCCAGAACACAGGGGGCCTGTGGTCCCACACAGAGATGTCTCATTACATAAACTTTCTGGAGTTAACCGCGGGGATTTATTCCCTGATGAGTTACAAGCATTCCTTACAGGGCAGACCAGTACTCCTGAAGAAGGACAATGTCTCAACAGTTGCTTATATAAACCATTTAGGTGGCACAACATCCAAGAAACTTTGGATGTTCTGCCTGGTGCACAAAATCAGCCTGAAAGCAGAATACCTTCCTGGGGAGGCCAATATGTATGCCGATTGGAATTCCAGATTTCTAAGAATTTCTAAGGGATTACAGCGACTGGAAGCTGTACGTGCCAGCTATGGGGTCCACTGAGATGGGATTTATTTTCAAACAGACTCATCTTTCAGCTGAAGAGGTATTTCAGCTGGATGCCAGACCCGGGTGCTCTGGAAGTGAACGCCTTTCCGCAACCCTGTAAAGGAACTCAGGCATACTCCTTCCCTCCTTTTGCAATGATCAGAGAGTTCTTCAGAATGTCAGACAGGAGGTATGCTCTCTGGTTTTTATAACTCCCTTTTGGATTCCCAGGTATGGTTTCCATTGATTTTGAAACTTGCCTGCGACATACCCTTTCTTCTGCCAGCAGATGAAGGATTCTTAAGAAACGTGGATGAAGACATAACATAACATAACAGGTGTATTTGTAAAGCGCACGTTCACCCCAGCAACGGGGTATCTTGGCGCCGAAATAACAGATGTATATTGTTACCCAACTCAATGGTACTCATTTTATCAACCTCAAATGGATGAAAGGCTGAGTGGACCTGCCGGGATTTGAACCTGTGACCATGAGGTCGAACACAGGCCCCTGCAGTGGATGCATTAGTCCACTGAGCCACCAGACCCGGCGAACACCCTCTGATCTTGACAGGGACTTTGAATCATCTGGCCATGTCTGAACTGGGGTGGCAGAGTGAGCTAAAGAATGATGATGGATTAAACCCAGATCAGTTGACTGGGGGTGAGTGCTTGCAATGTTCAACACTCCGTCCATCATCCCCTTTGGTTTTGCTTTGTTCGTCCTGAGTTGGCAGGGTATGCCCAGACGTGGGTCCCTTGCTCACTTTGCCACTGGATTCAAGCTCGCCTGGCTGATGACGGCTGATTAGCCAAAAATCGGTCCCAGGATGCTTGTTTCCGGTACAGGGAAGACATGGCTTGGCAGTTCGGGCTGGACTGTTCCCATGAGGCACAGGGTCAGACTGATTTGCATATGGCCATGTCTGAACTGGGATGGCAGAGTGAGCTAAAGAATGATGATGGATTAAACCCAGATCAGTTGACTGGGGGTGAGTGCTTGCAATGTTCAACACTGTGTCCATCATCCTCTTTGGTTTTATTTTGAGTCTTCTTGCCTGGAAGGTATCAGGAGATCTAAGGAAATACCAGGACTTTCGGGAAGAGCTTGAGAGCTCCTTGAGGAGTCCTGGGCCCCACAGTAGATACAACGGAATATGGAAGAAATTGGTATGTAGGTGCCTGTAGAGGAACTTAGATCCCGTGGAGGCACCTATAGTTCAAGTAGCTAAGTTTTCAGTGGAACACCTTGATAAGGGACTTAGCTACAGAACACTTAACTGCTATAGGTCTGCAGTTTCTGCTGGTCATGCTTTAGTAAATGGACGGAGTGTTGGAAAAAAGCACAATGGTGTGTAGAATCCTTAAAAGTATCAGAAATGGGTATTGGAAATGAGGCATTCTGTATATATTATTGCATGTATAATGTACAAGTAATCTTGTTTAATTAGTGCTAGTAAGTACCTTTTGTTAGTGTGTTATGTATACAACTTCTTAGCTTTGTGTTTCTTTGGGAAAGGGGGATGTGTTCTATTGTCCCAGGGCATGTAAAATGTATGGGATGCTCCTGCATTCCTAATTGAACAGGTGGTCAGGAAAACAGTGGAATCAAGGAGAGAAGAGTCGGTTGGACTGCTGGCCGGCCGCTTCTTCTTCATGCAGTTAAGAACTTAATGAAGAAATATTCTTTTACTTACATATACAGCAGTTCTCTTCACCTCTCCTACTCTGACCACAAGGTAATGCATACTGTGTTGATGTTCTTGAGCTATGGAATTGTTTTTCTAATCAATTCTGTATTTCTCACCTGGTGGTGAACGACTGATACCTGTTGCAGCCAGGTGACTTTAATTTGAGCTATTCCTGGTGAGCAATTTCTTGCAAGTAGGATTTAAATGGATAGACTTCTCACTTTATGGTGGGTTACTTGTGCTTATTGTGATGGTGCACAAATGTGTTATGTTTACTGTGACCTGTGAATACTCACACTATCCAAGCATGCTCAAATAAACATGTGCTGGGTCCAACAAATATGGAACCCTGAAGAGAAGTGTGTAATCATTAATTCCTCTTTTTATTTTAGTTGGTGCACCATACAAGCAGGGAGTACCCACTGACCACTTTTCTCCTCCTCTCTATCCATCCATAACTCACATACTTAGTGACTAATCACTGACGGTAGAGTACGAGATAGTCCTGATGAATGCCTGGAACGGTTAGGGCCATGACAGCAAGTGGGCAGAAACATGTAGACATGCTACTAAGAGTCTGTACTGAACAGACTTCTGAATGCCTTGCTTTTATTGTTGTGTCGGTTGTGTGTGAGACTCTGAGGAAAGCCTGGAACGCTGTACTGTACATGTTGTTCGATTATGAGGAAATCTTGCACAGCTGCTATGCAGGATGTATCGGCACTGTGTATTACCGAAACTTAAAAAAAGACAGGCAGTTTTTTATTCAAAAGCCAAAGGGTGCCAAAAAAGATATTGATATATCTTGCAATCTTCTGCCATATAACTGCCATGAAATCTGCTGTTCTGCTATAACATTGATTAATTTCGTCCTCTCAGTTTTACCCGATAGCTGTAACCACTGTACAATTGTTAAAATGTAATAAAACATATTTTTAGTAAAGACACTACACACTTTAAGGAAGGAACAGCTTTATTCTGCAACCAGGCATTTCCGCTTCCCCGCAACTTCTCCCCCACTCACCTCCAACATTCCACTCTGCATTCTTTTCCCTCTGGATTTTAATAATGACATAAACATCAAATAATCACAAATATTGTCATTTAATGCCTTTGGCGCTTAATCATTCTCTTTGGTCTTACAGGACACATAGAAGTTGTTAGGGAAGCACCACCTTTACCCTTCCACTGCCAACATGATCAAAAAAGAACAGGTATTTCTGGCACACCTTTAGACAAATCTTTCTTCTGTGCCACCACTTCAACTGCAGAATCCTCTGTAACACAAACTTTTTCACTGATACAACCCTCAAAACTTTCCCGACGATTGGAATCTGTCAGATATTCTCCAAAACTTACTTTCCAATTGATAAGGCTCACCATACTTCCAGATTTGCCATACTTAGAACTCAATGCTACTCTCTTTAAATTCCAAACGTTCTCATCATCAAGATGTACTGAATTCTTTAATACCTGCACAATAATTTTTGGTTCAAGGAAAGCACTGACACCTGTATGTGACGTTAGCTTTCATATATGAAAGGTTTTCATAGAGAAATTGTAAACAAGTTTTGAAAAGAACTCCACTAAACCTGAAATTGAGTTAAAGTATTCTTTGTTTTGTGGACAAGGGGCATTTCTGATGGCATACAACATTCCATTTTTAGGTTGGGTACCGCAGCCACTAATCAAGTGTTTTAAGTAAGTAACATGTTCCTTTGCGAATCTGCACTTTAGAGTATTCTACTGTGAGGCCATGTTTATCTAACATGCTAAATACATTCTCCAACTTCCTGTCATGATCTTCCAGAGCCTTTCCCATAACTAAGATGTATTCCTGAAAAAACATAACATAACTCTCATTTACCAAATAAAATAAACACGAGGCATGGAAAGACTGCTGCTGCCAATCCAAATAACATCCTATTGAATCGAAAACACCCTACTTCTGTGAAGAAGACTGTGTATTTTTACTCTCCTGGTGGAGATGAACCTGAGGGTAGGCAGTGGACAAGCCTAAGGTGGGATTTTTTTTTTAATATCTTTAGTCATGGTGGGCATCTTATTTATTGTGCGTACAGGAATCTGATCAGCACGGATATTGCTGTTTAAATCACGTAAATCAGTGCCCGGTCTCACCTTTCCATTGGCCTTCCTAACCATTAAGTTGAAACAACAGTTTCTAGAATTCCTGCTTCAACTAAACGTGACAGCTCTTTCGTGACGTAATCCCCGATCGTTATAGGTACATTTCTCACCTTGTGGACGTTTGGGATAGCCTTATCCTTAACAATAATCGTATGGTCAAAGTGTTTTAACTTGCTTATCTTTCCACTGAACACATCAGAGAATTTCTCTAGCATTACTTTTCCCGTGATTTCATCTAAATCTAACAATAAACCTTGCTGTTGGGATCTAACACAATATGCAAGTTTCTTTGAGCCAACCATTCTAAAACTGATGGACCTTTCTTTGCTACATATAGTTTTTCATATGCCTTCCTGTTTTTAAATATGAAAATAAGATTTCTCTAACACATCATGTCAATAGTCTCACCAGTATAACTTTCCAGGGCAATATCGGACTTTTCCAATTTAGACCCTAATTTCTTTTCAAAATTATTTCTCGACACAATTTCATTCACAGTTATGTAGGGTGATACTGAATCTGCAAATATGTGTAAACCTATGTACCCTAACTTGATAATGCACATTGATTTGTTTTTACATTCTCTTTCTGAAATGTTTAAAACCACTTCTCCCTTTGCATTTAACACCTTGCTATTACCACTCTTTTCCTCGTCACTTGATGTGTCTGTATGCCCTACTTCTAAACACTTAACTTTGTCACTTTTCTTAGTTTTCATTCTGCAGACGCGCATAATGGCTTGTTTTTCCACACATGCCACATTTCTGTTTTAGAGCTGGACAATTTTTACCGTAAGTTGAGAGTAGTGCTATTACATATATAACATATTAAATTAGCTTCATACATTTTTTGTTTTCACTTTTTCCTTTTTTTATAAAGTTTGTTTGAAGAAGTCTTATCAGTAAATACCTTAGCTACAACATCGGGCTCAGGTTCGGCAGTCATTTTCTTTAGTGCTCTAGCAGACCTTCCAGACATTTCTGCTTTACATACAATAGACATTATTTCTTTCAACACTACTCTAGCTCGATCACGAACATGCATCACAACTTGGTCATGTACAAGTTCTTTCATTATCCACAAAATCTGCAATCTAAGGATAGCTTCCTCAAAGCTGTAACATCCTCATCTGTTGATTACTCCTTCTGTTGCTTTCTGTGGAAACACCTGTACTTGGTAATGCCAATGCACTCCCTTGGTGAAAAATACATATCCAATTGTGTGATTGCTTCATTAAATATTTGTTGAGGTAAGTTGGGTGTGCAGTTCCTTAAGGAAAGGTAACAAGAGGAGAGGAGTTGTATTTATTGTTCCAGGGGTGTGCCCTCTCAGGAGCAAGGGCCCTCACACACCCGGATGGGTGTCATGCTTCATCATTGGGATAGCTCCTCGTCCCCGACGGGCATCCAATAGGGGGATTTTAGCCGGAGATCTTTTCTTTTAGCAGTTTGATGAAGTGAGGGTGTTTGGGCTTGAGTGGTGTGTGTAGAGTTGTGAAGGAAAGTGGGTTTAAAATATGTTAAGAGATGCTAAGGGTCAAATTATTTAATAAATGAGTTTGCTCACCTAATTAAAAGATGTGGTGCTCTGTTAGGAAAATAATAGTCCTTATAAGCTTTGAGGAAGAATAGCTCTAAAACGGGTTAAAATGTTTCTCGCCTATATATGTCAGTCAGAGACCATGTAGTGGTTCTTCTGGACCTCAATAAATGTAAATTGATACTTGTATAGCGCACTACTCACCCGCAAGGGTCTCAAGGCGCTTGTACGAATACCGCTGTGGAACCCATCCTGGCTTTCCCTGTGAGGCGTCCACTCCTGGGCACCCCCAAGGTTGGAGGCCAGGCATCCTTAGCGTTGTGGGGGCCGTTGTGGAGATTAAGCAAGCTATTGCCCAGAGTTGCAGAGTGGGACTCCATGGTTGGAATAGGCACCGAGGCGAGAATTATCATGTCCGTGGAATTTTTGAGCCCAAGACCCGCCGAGGTGGGGAATTGAACCCTGGTCCCGGGCTAGACCTCTGCATCAGGGTCTGCCGCTCTAATCATTGAGCCACACTTCTCCATAATAAAGAACCTATGGTGCTTTTGGATGGATCCAATTAATGGTATAGTGATCAGTCACACAACAGGTTAACAAGTAATTTTATACCATTAACTGGAATAATGCAGTTCCCTGGAACATAAAAAAGACAAACAAATCACAAACATATGGTTATAGTTAAAATATATATATATTCCTCAAAGGCATGCACAACGCCCACTGACTGCATACAATCTCATGGTGCCCTGATATGCATCCTGGCATAGTGGCCACTGAGGCTTACTTCAATCAAACAATGCCACTTACCTAACATACCATGAGGACAACATACCATGAGGAGTTGACTGAGGAAGCGCCTTATTAAGTGCCCTGTACTGGTAAAAAGCATGGCAGGTTAAGCCTCGGACGCGTCTTACCATGGTCTCGGGATAGTGACCCTGATGCTCTTGTCTACTTACTGTGACGCGTAGTAGCGTCCTCCGTATGACCTACCTTGTCGCGGTCACCTCTGCTGGTAGCGAGACATGGGGCTATTTAGGATGTCGCCGTCTGAAATGCGTCTTGCGTCGCGACATAGGGAGGTACACTAGACCTTCAACCTCAGTCGCCATATTGCAGTGAGAGACTGTAGGATCGCCGGTTCAATACACGAAAGTGCATTGTGTGAAAGATTAGTATGACATGTTGGAGATTTTCATTAGGCAACATTTTTTTTCAAAACAATATTCTGTAAAGTAATATCTGTATTTAGAGAAACATTACATTCAATTAGACACACTCAAATGTCAGTGTTTTTTTCTACTATCAACAAAGATCCTGAAATGGGGAATAGTATGGCCCTCATGACCTACGCAACATGTCTCCTCCGAAACTAGAGGTCAGTATATCGGTGGACTTTATCTTAGACTCTGGTCTGATTCCCCAAACTTATAGGGCAGTCAACCTAGGAATTGCAGAATACCCTAGTGCCTGGTGGTATCTGATTGCACTTGGAACGTGCTCTAACCAACATGGAAGATTGCAGTATAATTACAATTTTTCATCACTGGCTGTGTACGTTGTTATTCTTTTTTTTGTGTGGAGTATGTGTGAGCTAACTTATGAGGATAAGTCATCTCTATATTGTGCTACTTAGTTGAAGAGATCTAAAGCACCATGTGTCAGACCGGTGGGGGGTGTATGCACACTGTCTGAATCTCCTGTGATCCCTTGGGCTCCCTTAACACGTGGTGTCCGGGACCCACGCAACAGGTCCGTAGGGAGCTTTTGCCATGAGATGTCACAATCTTACCCTAAGGCCACAAGAATATCAGGGTTCACAAAGGGCCAGTCACGGATTATACTTCAATATAGTAGTAAGCAGGGCTTTAAGTGGGATGAAAAAACTGGGGGGTCTCTCAAAGGGGCGTGGCCAATGTCATTAAGGGCGTGGCTTAAAAACTGGGAAGCAAAATATCTGTGCTTAGCAATGGTTGTTAGTTGCATAAGATAAATAAGCAGCAACTATGGCTTGTTATATAGAATATTGAGAATGCTTCCTCTTAACGCCCTGGTGACACCACAACAATGTTGCTACTCTTGAATTTCAAAAAGAGAAGGGAAATCAGAGAGAAATTACTCTCTTTAAAGGATTTCCCTTCCCGTTCAACGCTCACCTGGCATGACCTCATGCTCTAACTTCTCCACTAGTGAGAAGTGAGCAGTGTGAGCATGCGCCACGTCATGTTGTGCCTGCTGTCACTGCAGTCCGGGTAAAAAACGGACCGGCTGTGCCAGGGTACAAAACAGAGACCGATAGAGATCCGTTTCGAGGCTTCCTTAAAAAAACTGCCGGTGCTCAGACCCGGCCCACTTAAAGACCTGGTAGTAAGGTTTGTGTATCATCATCTATTGGGACCTTTATGTGTTCAATTTGCTCCAAGGGATCTCATCATTTAGTTCCTCTTTGTGGGTGGCTAACCTGAAGAGCCAATTCTGTTCCTTTTTTTAAAGCGCCTCTTGTCTCATTTTTGTGTTTGACTCGAGAACTGTCAATTTTAAATCACTTGGAGTGTGGCCAGCGTTCAACAAATGTGTGCTCAATTTTGTGTTTGCCATTTTGCACCTTATATTGCTCTTGTGTTCTGTATTTCTCACTTTGATTGCTCTGATAGTCACCCCTAGGTATTTTAACTGGCAGGGACGAGTGAATGTATATATATATATATATATATATATATATATATATATATATATATATATTACCTAGGACCGTGTTTCCATAGGAAATCCGCAACATTCTATTTTGAATAACTTTGGCGCCGATTGACGAATCCTGGCGAAATTGTCAAAACAGGTGGGGCACTCCGCTCCGCTCCTGCCCTGAAAGTCTCGGGGGGATTCGTCAAGCAGGGGCTGAGAAAAAGGGGGGGTCCCAAAACATATTTTCCCCATGCATTTTTCCATAGGACCTTTAGTCCAAGCTACAGCCCGAACGGCTGAACAGAATTACTTGAAATTTGGCAGAGAGGTAGTCCTCAGAGCAGGGATGTGCCTTTTGTAGGTCTGGTGTAAATGTGTTCAGTATTTGCTGCCGTGCGCGAGCTTAATTCTGATTGGTGGTTACATGACTGTAAACATTCGAATCGGTCGAAATCAGGAAGTGTCGGCCTCCATTTTGTGTGTCTCACACTGATAAACAAAGGAGGAGAACGTGGAAAGGGGGCAACGAAGAGAGTTGCAGACCCCCTAGCGTTTGTCAGGGGGTCCAAGAAGGTCAGAAAAGTATGAAAAATACATTTAAATTTTTTTAAAAAAAATCACGGGGTACGCGTATGGTAAGCTTACCGTACGCGTACGGCAGAAAAAAAAAATAAAAAAAATAGAAGTAAAAAACAAATTTAAGTGTTTAGATATTAGGGGGCTCTAAAAAGAGCCGTTGTGTTTATGAAGTGTTTTTCGGTACCTACAAGTAAGTACCGATGCAGAGTCTAAAGTTCAAGAGGAAGACTCTGTTGCCTTCATCAGTGAAATGTACACCGTCTCCTCTATAAATGCCTTGCATGTTGTAACGCAAGTTGTTGTGGTATATAGAACCCATACCATAGTCTCTGAGGAAAGCAGAAATAGATTTGTTGACGTGCTTTCTTGCTTTGTCAATCTGCGGACAAAATTGGTTGGACCAGTTCCACTTTTGCCTTTGGCATATGTTAGAATATACAAAGGCAGATTGAGGAAAAAGCGACATCAATTGCACAAAGGTGTCCTTATTTACCCATTTATTCTTCCATTAACCTTTAGATATACATATATAAAAAATATTTATTTTTCAGAAAGACACATATTCACTGGATGATGTCATCAGTGATGTCATGAGTGATGTCATTTGAGATGTCATGAGTGATGTCATGAGTGATGTCACTGACCATGTCATGAGTGATGTAATATGTGACGTCATCAGCAGTGGATTGCGGTCGCGCGAGTTATAGTTAGCTGAACTAACTATAACGGGGGAATTTCAATAGAATGTTGCGGATTTCCTATGGAAACACGGTTCTAAATATAACTACCTACTGGCGACCGCCAGTAGGTAATATATATATATATATATATATATATATATATATATATATTCACTTAAAAAACCATAGGTTTCACACACGTTATAGTTAGGAATTAGCATTTAAAAAACCTTGCAAATTCACTGAAAAAACCATAGGTTTCACACATGTTATAGTTAGCTGGACATTTCACTCGTAAAAAACCATTGAAATTCCGCCGTTATAGTTAGTTCAGCTAACTATAAATCGCGCGACCGCAATCCACTGCTGATGACGTCACATATTACATCACTCATGACATGGTCAGTGACATCACTCATGACATCACTGATGACATCTCAAATGACATCACTCATGACATCACTGATGACATCATCCAGTGAATATGTGTCTTTCTGAAAAATAAATATTTTTTATATATGTATATCTAAAGGTTAATGGAAGAATAAATGGGTAAATAAGTGTCTAAATGGATGTTTTTTTTTGTAAAATGAATTGTATAACTGACTTATTAACAGTATCTTAGTGAATACAGTGATGTAATATGTGACGTCATCAGCAGTGGATTGCGGTCGCGCGAGTTATAGTTAGCTGAACTAACTATAACGGAGGAATTTCAATGGTTTTTTACGAGTGAAATGGCCAGCTAACTATAACATGTGTGAAACCTATGGTTTTTTCAGTGAATATATATATATATATATATATATATATATATTACCTACTGGCGGTCGCCAGTAGGTAGTTATAGTTAGGACCCTGTTTCCATAGGAAAACCGCAACATTCTATTTGGAATAACTTTGGCGCCGGTCGACGAATCCTCGCGAAATTTTCAAAATAGGTGGGGCGCTACTCTCCGCTCCTACCCTGAAAGTCTCGGGGGGATTCGTCAAGCGGGGGCTGAGAAAAAAGGGGGGTCCCAAAACGCATTTTTCCCATACATATTTCCATAGGACCTTTAGACACAGCTACAGCCCGAACGGCTGAACAGAGTTACTTGAAATTTGGCAGAGAGGTAGTCCTCAGGTCAAGGAAGTGCCTTTTGTAGATCTGGTGTAAATCTGTTCAGTAGTTCCTGAGAAAATAGTATTTAAATCAATATATATATCTGTGGCAGCTTACGGTGCGCTTACCGTGCGCTTACGGTAAGCTTACCGTACGCGTACGGTGCCGTGCGCGAATCTGATTGGCTGTTAGATCTTAGTAAACATTCGAATTGGTCGAAACCAGGAAGCGGCGGCCGCCATTTTCTCTCTCGCACTCTGAGGGGGGGTGGAAAAACAAAGGGAAAAAACATGTAAAGGGGCTGTTTAGACACCTCCTAACCACCTAGCCTTGATGAAGGTGTCCCCCAAGACCCCCCAAGGCCAAAAAGTCAATTTTAATTTTTTTTTTAAATTCGGCGATTACGCTTACCGTACGCGTACGGTAAAACAATTTTTTTTAAAAAAATTATCCATACTCTCCCCACTCCGTGTGCAAACGGTGCCCGAAGGGCACCATTTGTGCATGGCATATGCGCAAGGATGGAAATATAAAAGATTACCTTTCACAATGAAGTGCATAATATGTCCTCCATGTGCGCACGGTGCGCGAAGCGCATCGTGCGTACATGGCCCATCTAGCGTAACGTGGGCACGCGGTGCGCGTAGCGCACCGCGTGCCTACCGTGCGTGCACGGCACTAACTGCGTAAAGTGGGCGCGCGGTGCGCGAAGCACACCGCGTGCTCACTGTGCGCGCACGGTGCGCGAAGCGCACCGTGCGCGCACAGAACGAACTGCGTTAAGTGGGCGCGCACGCCACGAATGGCGTAAAGTAACTTAGCATTTAAAAAACCGTACAAATTCACTGAAAAAACCATAGGTTTCACACACATTATAGTTAGGAATTAGCATTTAAAAAACCTTGCAAATTCACTGAAAAAACCATAGGTTTCACACATGTTATAGTTAGCTGGACATTTTACTGATAAAAAACCATTGAAAATCCCCCGTTATAGTTAGTGCAGGCAACTATAACTCACGCGACCGCAATCCTCTGCTGATGACATATGTGTCTTTATGAAAAAAAAATATTTGTAATATATGTATAGCTAAAATTTAATGGAAGAAGACATGGGCAAATAAGTGTCTAAATACAGTATTAGCATCAGCAGAGGATTGCGGTCGCGTGAGTTATAGTTGCCTGCACTAACTATAACGGGAGAATTTCAATGGTTTTTTATCAGTAAAATGTCCAGCTAACTATAACATGTGTGAAACCTATGGTTTTTTCAGTGAATATATATATATATATATATATATTCACTGAAAAAACCATAGGTTTCACACACGTTATAGTTAGGAATTAGCATTTAAAAAACCTTGCTAATTCAATGAAAAAACCATAGGTTTCACACATGTTATAGTTAGCTGGAAATTTTACTGATAAAAAACCAATGAAATTCCCCCGTTATAGTTACTGTAGGCAACTATAACTCACGCGACCGTAATCCTCTGCTGATGCTAATACTGTATTTAGACACTTATTTGCCCATGTCTTCTTCCATTAAATTTTAGCTATACATATTTTACAAATTTTTTTTTTTTCATAAAGACACATATGTCATCACCAGAGGATTACGGTCGCGTGAGTTATAGTTGCCTACAGTAACTATAACGGGGGAATTTCACTGGTTTTTTATCAGTAAAATTTCCAGCTAACTATAACATGTGTGAAACCTATGGTTTTTTCATTGAATTAGCAAGGTTTTTTAAATGCTAATTCCTAACTATAACGTGTGTGAAACCTATGGTTTTTTCAGTGAATTTGTACGGTTTTTTAAATGCTAAGTTACTTTACGCCATTCGTGGCGTGCACGCCCACTTAACGCAGTTCGTTCCGTGCGCGCACGGTGCGCTTCGCGCACCGTGCGCGCACAGTGAGCACGCGGTGCGCTTCGCGCACCGCGCGCCCACTTTACGCAGTTAGTGCCGTACACGCAAGGTGGGCACGCAGTGCGCTACGCGCACCGCGTGCCCACGTTACGCACCGTGCGCACATGGAGGACATATTATGCGCTTCCTTGTGATAGGTAATCTGTTAAATTTAATTTGTAAGTGATGACAATAATATGCCATGCACAGAGAGTGTTTTTTTTTTTTATTAAATTTTTTTGCGTAAGCGCACCGTACGCGTACGGTAAGCGTAATCGGCGAAATTTTCAACAAATAAAAATTTACAGTTTTTGGCCTTGGGGGATCTTTGAGGACTCAACTAACATGGCTATGTGCATGGGCGCTATCTAAACAGCCCCTTTATATGTTTTTTGCCTTTGTTTACAGCCCCCCCCTCAGAGTGCGAGAGAGAAAATGGCGGCCGCCGCTTCCTGGTTTCGGCCGATTCGAATGTTTACTAAGATCTAACAGCCAATCAGAATCGCGCTCGCGCACGCCACCGTACGCGTACGGTAAGCTTACGGTAAGCGTACCGTAAGCTGGTTCAGATATATATATTGATTTAAATGCTATTTTCTCAGAATCTACTGAACAGATTTACACTAAACCTACAAAAGGCACTTCCTTGACCTGAGGACTACCTCTCTGCCAAATTTCTAGTAATTCTGTTCAGCCGTTCGGGCTGTAGCCCTGTCTAAAGGTCCTATGGAAAAATGCATGGGAAAAACGCGTTTTGGGACCCCCCTTTTATCTCAGCCCCCGCTTGACGAATCCCCCCGAGACTTTCAGGGTAGGAGCGGAGCGTAGCGCCCCACCTATTTTGAGAAATTCGCGAGGATTCGTCGACCGGCGCCAAAGTTATTCAAAATAGAATGTTGCGGATTTCCTATGGAAACAGGGTCCTAACTATAACTACCTACTGGCAACCGCCAGTAGGTAATATATATAGAGAGATATCTATCTATATATATATATATATTCTAAAATTACAATGGTAGTGTTTTCTTTGTGTCCATGTCAAAGAGTCATTCAGTTGAATTGTCTTTGTAGCCTCAGTTGTAGCACATACACTACATTGTCCACAAGGGAAGTGTACCACAACTGGTGGTAGATTCCACAATGGTTTTGGTGATATGGCAGTAGTGTGGGGTCTTGCATGGAAGAGTATATCTTTTAGGTTCACTGTTTTGGTACAGTTTGACAGATGTGGATGAGGCATATTTACCACACTTAAGGTTGTGCATGGAATAAACTTCATACCATACCTTATCATGATTGATCATATTCAATTAGCGGTGGTCGAGCTGCTGAAAGATTGAGCCAGGTTTGACCCTGAAGCCTGGCTTTGGTTCGGCTCAAGGTCCTGTTGGATCCTCGAGCCCATAATGAGACGAACTTTCATGTGGCTTCTGCCTGACACCCATCCTCTGGCTTCATGCAAAACATGGTAAAAAGAAAGAATTTTAGGTAAAATGGAGACACAGCTACCCATTGAGCAGCTGATTTATTTGTACAAAGAGAATTCACAAAACCTGCATTGATTGCGGATTTCCAGTTATACCAAATTGTGTAATGTTTAGCAAATATTTTATTTTACAGATCCTTCTTAATTATTACATACAAAAGCACCTCCAAATGCATGAGTTCAGAATACCGGCTTTACAAAAACTACTGCGCTTAATTTAATAGACTATGTTGCTCTTTAAGAATCTGGGCCACATACAGGCTTCACATGACAACTATCTTGCATCGTTGTTTCCTATTGCTACTGTCTCGAGGGAGAGGGCACGGGATGAATAGTTCTAAGCTCTTTTTTTATCTAATACTTTTAATACGTAGTTCTCGGTGCAGTGGACTTTTAGTGCACGGACATTAAGAGCCAAGAGAGACTTGGCTAGGATCGCCTGGTTAATTTGTTGGCTTACCCGCCTCTAGTTCCAATTCAACAAACGAAAACAATTTATCAAATCTCTATACATTCTATAAGTTTCCAACGGTTGGCAAATAGGTGGGTGTCCTTTGAATCAGTGCTTTAAATGGGCAGGTATTCACCGGTACTGAGTACCGGCACTTCCAAATGTTCTAGCCGTCAGTACCAGCACTTTTCTTTAGTCAAGGGAGAGTACAGGTACCGTGATTGATGGCACGGCAGGCTCAGGTTCGGTATCGCCTCCAAGGCAGGACAGATGCCACTCTGCTTCCGGATCTCGCAATCACACTGAACCTCTGAAGTAGACTTTTGCAGGGATGCTGCTAAAGTCCAGGGGCGACCCTTTGAATTTCCCCCACACTGCAGGGGTTTGAGAGGGCTTGCGTCACACGCTGTGATCAACAGAACAGGGTCTAGCCAGACCCTGCACTGTTAATTAAGTAGGCGTGCAGCGACCATTCAGGTGAAAGTGTTTTAGCCCCCTCCACCCACTCTGGGTCAAGTGCGTGAAATGGCCTGGACTGGGACCGTGGTCAATAATCCAGCCCCATTTAGGTCATTGCACTGGCCTTACTAAAGAGAGTGGCAGTGCAGCACAATCCTACACCTTCCTCAAAGACGTTTTTTTTCATGTTTGTTTTTTTTCAGCGCAGGAGCTGCTTGCCTTGGTGTGCCCCATCAACACTTATATCTACATTTACATAAAAGCAACGGATCCACGGGTGTGAAGGTAGCCCTGCCCAAAGAGAAATGCATTGCAGGGAACGCTGCAGCACTCCAGAAATGAACTTCCCTGACAACTGGCAATGGGTCTGGTTGGGGGGGAAACGAGATTAACATAGAAGGAAGGGGGGAGGGAGGAATGTAAAAAAGTGAGGCGACAGGTGAAGGTAGGATTGACACTTTCTTCAGATCAAAAATACCAGATAGTTCATTTCTGAAATCGGGGCTTCGAAATGGCATTTTAACACAAATTTGTGTAAAGTTAAAAATCTGCTGTATTTCTTGTTAACTTTAAATATATATATATATATATATATATATATATATATATATATATATATATATATATATATATATATTTGTACAAGGAAATGTTAACATATCCGGTTTGGTGTTCATGTTGTGTAATGAGTTAGCTTGTTCTGTTTGCATTAACACATTTCTCGTGTTTTAATATGTGCGGCAACTGGTATAGAAGTCATTATGTATCATAATGTCTTGCCCTTAGCCCCACCCCTAGCCCCGCCCACTTGTCACACCTCTGGCTCTTTTGAATGAGTACCTGCTCTTATTTTTTCCCATTTAAAGCACTGCTTTGAATTACTCTACAGCATACTCACCTTCAGCTGTCCAGCGTGTGTGGGCCAGATCAACCACCAATTACTTTCTCTGGACTCATTTCTTCGTGAGTCCCCCAATAGCCCGTGTTTATCTCGACAACTACCCTCCCTCAGGCCAACTGCCCCGCGCCGCTTGCACACGCCGCGCTGTACTTTCCGCTAGTGCAGCTCTTCACAGCAGAGCCAGAGTGTGGTCACGTGACGGACGTGAGGCAGCGTCGTTGCGAAGGGCGGGTTCTCTCGGGAGCTGGTCGCTGCCAGCGGAGGATCTACAGCGAGCTGAGCCACTGCAGAACTGGGGTGGCAGCACCGCGCACACGGATACAGACAGGGGACAGGCACAGGACCCGCCGCTGGGAGGAGCCGGGGCAAGAGGCGTCTTGGGAGTGCCGCAGCCCTGCCCTCTGCCCCCGCACGGAGGTGCGCGGCCAGGGGGCGCAGTGAGGGCGACTGGTGCTTCACAGTTACGGCGGCACCCGGGGGAGAAACAAAATGTCTGCCAGAGCCGCCTCCAGCAAGGTGAGTGCCCGGCCCGGGGCAGGGAGGGGCGTGGGCAGAGGCCCAGCGCTGTCCAGCTCTCCAGATAACCCACTGATCGCAACACTCATGTCCTGGAAGTACTGAAGCCTCAATCAGTGCCAGGCACCCACTCTGCAACCCTCACTGGTCCATGGGCAGGCTGTCCTGCCGGTGCAGTGTCCAGACTGTCCACTCCCTTTCTCCAGACCGTATCTGCAGCCTCTGCTCAGTCCGCCCTTTCTCGAGACTGCACAACCCCTGTGGTAGGGTTCTCCATACCCTGTGTGTAGCTTAATGTGTGACCGCTGACCACTTCTCTATTTTTCAGTGTCCAGTCTGCCTATGCACCGGGTACCCTTGACTTGTAGAAAGCTGTTTAAAAAGCCAGCTTGTTGCCTTCTTTCTCAACGCTAGTACTGTATGGTAGGGGTAGCTATTTCGTTTTCAAATAAATGTTAATATTACTCATCTTGATTTGCTGATTACATTTCTCCCAGTATTTCTTCCTGAATACCTTAGTCTCATTTGTTTTGGCATAAAACCTTTTGAGTGTTTCCATGCAATAATGCATGATATATCCCGTTATCTGCACGTTTGCTTACAGTCCTATCGCAACCCTTTGATGAATAAGAACTTCGGGTCATAAGAGACCATACTTGTTTTCAAGCAGAAATCTTGACGTGTCTCCTGTAGTGATCAACAGCAGGGATGTCTCATGGGGAGGGTACTAGGTGTTGTTCGCCCGTACAAGAGTTTAAACACGAACTTCAGCATCCTATTTGTAAACCTCCATCACGCTGTCCTGGGTGGCCTGTGACTGGGGTTGCCGTTGCTCTTTAGGGTGTATTGCTACTCGTTTGTCCGCTTGCTACCTGTTGAATTCCGAGTGAGCAGCAGGCTGGATTGTCTGACAGTTGTATTTTCCCGTTTGTTTTGTATCTCCCGTGCCTACCGCTACCTGTTGAACACAGCGTAACAACAGACCCTCTGTGCACTGAGAGCAGCAGGGATCCCCTCCCATGAGCGATCCCACTGCCTCCGCTGTTTGTTTACCTTCCAGGGCACTCGATAACGCTACCATGGGGTGGGGAGGGGGGTCTTGTCCTACATAATATGGGTTTTCCTCCGACACTTCGCTTGGGAGTGCCCCCGAATGACATCGCCATGCTCCTTTTCCACCGTCTTCCTGTGTAGCGTAGGTCATGTTGAATTAGTTGGTGTTGGGCGAGGCGGTGACACATAGGAGAGGGAGGTTCCTATCACTTTGCTGATCAGGAATGTTTCCTTTCCGGTTTGGTGTGGAATGTTGCCGGTCGGATACGTCCGCGCTACATAGAAGATGAATACAGGACGGCGGCTGTGGTGATCTGGTTGCTAGCTATCCCTTTATGAGTAGGATGCCTTTTTTTTAGAATCGGAGATTGTAATTAGTCTTTTTTTTTTTATTTAGTTACTAATCCCTCTCAATATACTCACCAGTCTAGCTCATTATTTTCTGCTCCAAATGTCTGCTTTAAGTGTTCCCCTAATAGACATTCGCTCGATCACTTTTTTATTTTTAAATGTTTCCATATTACATTTCTGAAATTAAATGATTTAAACCAACATGCCTTCCGTTCAAGACGTCATCGTCTTCCGATAAGTGTCGACTGATAAAGTCACTCTTTTGCATATCGGTATGCTTGCTGGGTTGGCAGTAGGCAGGGTGAGGGTCTGGTACTGCATTGGGAAGGCTGCGCCAGGCGCGTTTCGCGTCAAAGCTTAGGCATGTTTAAAGGGATTTGTTTATGGTACAGGTGTAGCGCCGGGTGTACTCTGAACTCTCCAGCTGTAACTGCTGCACTGCCCGAGGGAGGGGAGGAGGAACAGCAGCTTTCTTTCATACACACGCTGCCATTCTTTTCTCGCTGTCTTGTAAGTGGCAGCTAAGCTACACGGCGATCTCTGCCTGCCTTCGGTTAATTCGCCCTAAAAGTAAAACAATATATATTTTAGTAAACTTTACTGTCTGGCTTTCACTTTATTCAGTGATTCCAGGATTACAGCCTCAAAAGTAATGCTGTCGAAATCCATAGTGAAACTCACTGTGCAGTTTCGCCGTGTCATTTATTGGCAGCCGCTCGTAGCGATAAGGCGAGCAATGAATGTCTGTAGCCGTGGACTGCCCAGAGTGTGGCTGCGGGAATTCGTGTCTCAGGTGCAGTATCAGAGACCTTTAGGTTGAATTGGACGTGGGGCCCCAAGAGCCATTTCCATCCGCATTTCAAACTTTAAACTGATTGTTTTGGTTCTCGTGTCTAGATGGTCAGTGGCAGCAGTCTCTGACTGATAACAGTAGATAGGATTGCGCATTACAACCTAGCGGCATATTTAGAATTTTAACGTTAATCACCCTCTTCTAAATGTCATGGGTTCATAAAATATTTCTGGAATAGAAGAAATTTCTGTTTTTGTGTGTGGTGGAATGGTCTTAGGTGGTTATTGCCCTCCACAGATACGCTCATGAGTCATGACCGTGTACATGTGCAAATTGTTTAATGCGTTCAACTTTACTTCATAATTTATATTTGAGACATTAGAGGACATCTGCTCCGAGGTGCTCCTAACATTACATTTTGCACATTGAATAAAGTCCACCGACGTTTGTTTAGGTATTACAAGTGGATACCCGAATATTCCTATTTATGGAGGGGTTTGTTGCTCCTTCCAGTAAGAATGTGCCATGGCGCACGACCTAAAGACACCCCAGAGGCCCATAAAATGATACATGTCGCGGGTAATGCAATCGCGTTTCTGCATTGATTGATGGCCTTGTTTCGAGGCCAGACAAACCGAACAAGCACTTAGGACCAGCAATCGTAAAACCTACTAATGAATCGGAGAGCTCGGATATGTACTCCCAGCTAGCCAAGGCTTCATGTAAATCATGGTTTCCACGATAGAACGTTTTCTTGCTCTTTTCAAATACTATTTTATTGATCCACCATTACCTTCAGATGCGCTGTTCACATGGGAAGATGGACAGCCCCTATGATAGGGTTGACCATTTATGTCCTTTGTGTGACATATCACTTGCGTTTTCAACGTTTTTTACTGATTTTATAAAAAAACGTAGCTGCTTACCTTTTTGATATGTGTAGTAAGTGTGTATTTAATGTAATTACTTCTCCGTTTACATTTCTCTCCTTGACAAATCCGCTGGGCTAATGTGCCTCTGAAACACCTCCTTTACTCCTATGTGCAGCTCCATCTGGATCGTCGTCTATATATTCCAGTATAGTGCTATCTCCCCGTATTAAATATACATGTTCAAATTGGTCACGGAATTGGAACTATTTTCAAATTCTTTTATCCTACTGTGCTCTGAACGATCGACCTTGGGCTGTAATCTTGCTTTTAAAATGAATATTTCACTTAGACTAATGAGAGATGGGTAGGCACTCGAAGAGCCTCGTGTAACTATAGCCATACCTTACCGAGAGTTTTAAACCCTTGCAAAGCTGTTAACATACTTTCTAGGGCTGCAGCCATTTACATTTTTCTATACATACTAGCAGAGTGTCCATGGAGTGTATGAACATGGGCATCGTAATGGAAAGGGCCATAGGCATACCATTTGTTACCACCTGCTGGTAGTACCCAGTACTGGCAAAAGTGGTAGAAAGTATATCATGTTCCCCCAATTTGAGCAGCTCCGACCTGTTTTTGAAAGTAAACCCAGCCAGCTGTGGCGGCAATGTGGAGCACAGTTTATGTGTACCCTAAACACCTAAATAAGGCCAGACAGAATGGTTTTATCCTTCAGGGGCGTTTAGTTGATATTTCGATTGGTGTGATCTTTTTTAATTTTGAATAGTTGTTAGTTGCTGGAATTTCAGAAAACCTATATATATTCCGGCTGTATTTTTTTTCCTTCAACACCATTTTCCTTTACTGTTGTTATATGATTGCAGTACTGTTATTTATCATGTAATGAGAGCTCTTATTAATGATAAAACTGTAAAATCCTGTGGTCCTCTACTACACCCATGTAAGTGTACACACCGCTGTTGTGGTAAATGCATTGTTGTATGTTTTTTCAATGAATTTCATGCACGTGTGTGCATACATGCATTATTGTTAATTGATTTGGCACACGCAATACACAAATGATCAGTGGTGATTACAGCCAATGGTCAGTAAGCTAGGAAGCTGTTGGGATCCATACTGACCGGACTTGTCTCAGGGTGTGTATGTTTGTATAAGCGTGCATGCATATGTGCGTAAATGTATGTATATATGTGTGTGTGTGTGTGTGTGTGTATGTATGTATGTATGTGTATATGTGTGTATATATATATATATATATATATATATTATTTCTCCAAATGACGCGGCACACAGGAACATAAATTAAGGCTTTTTATTTTGAAACACTCAGAACCAACGCGTTTCAGCCCTCCTGGCTTTGTTCACGGTCAATGAGCCCTCTTCTGTTTCTACAATTTATACCATTTTTGCCATTATGTGGCATTATGGGATTTGCAGTCTATTCAACCCAAAAGTGTAGAGAATTGCATTTAACTGAGTTTAAGAAAGAGCAATCGATAGTGAATAATATTTACATAAATGGAATAAGGTACTATACAATGTATACCGATAAACTGTTAACTGCCAAACTACAAGTTATTCAAATAACTTCAAAAAACTATAAGTACGACAAAACTTCTAATGTCAAGAATATTACTTAGAATGTACTAAACAGTTATGATACATAATAACGTTTGCCTATTCAAGACTTTCTTCCTTTAATAACATAACAGTTGGTTGAATAGACTGCAAATCCCATAATGCCACATAATGGCAAAAATGGTATAAATTGTAGAAACAGAAGAGGGCTCATTGACCGTGAACAAAGCCAGGAGGGCTGAAACGCGTTGGTTCTGAGTGTTTCAAAATAAAAAGCCTTAATTTATGTTCCTGTGTGCCGCGTCATTTGGAGAAATAATTAATCACTGGGTCTGGGTCCAACCCCTACGCAGAGCACCCGCGTTTGAGCGCGCAAAGATCTCCTTGGATCACATTGTGGCAATTTGAACTTGGATCTGGCAGCGCCCAGCCCGCTACGCTAAGGATTTTACCTGAAAGAATTTCACCGCCGGTCGAGCGTCGATAGACGGGGTCGGAGGACGCCGCCGATTCGGGAGTCTCCCGGGAGGTGAGTGGTGAATTACTGGATACAAAGTAGCGGGTTGCAGTGGCTCGCTTGTCATCTAACAATAGAACCGATCCGTTAACAGTACGGCGGTCGTGAGGACAGCGAGTAGGAACATAGACTTGGCAGTGATTTTGATAACGTTAAAACACTCAGTTGTGTGAATAGGCGAGATAACATCGAAAGTATTAAATAATGGAGGCACGAGCAGCAAAACGTGCAAGCAAAGCTGCAATCATGTTCAAAAATCCAGTGGAGTTACAAGCTGAAGCGGCAACCACGAGTGTAAAGAATAAAATACCCAGTACCCTGAAGCAATTATTTAACGAAGGAGAAAAATTGTACAAAAAGGAAATTAACAAAAGTTGGGAAATCATTGCCTTGGAAAACTATATAGAAGTCAACAGGATACCGCGAGGTCTACGTATTTTTACGATGCCCACACACCCAGACACGAAGGTTGAATTACTTGATGAGTGGGTGGAAAATAATCAACAATGCTCATTAAACATGATGCGCATTTTAATCAAACACGCTAAAATAGATGTAATAGAGATCACAAAGAAAATTGAGGAAATTGAGGATCTCATAAAGCAACAAGCGAACAAGGAGGACATTGCAAAATTACGAAAAGAAATGGATGGCAGACTTGAGAAATATGAAACAGAAATTGAGGAGCGCAAGCAACGCAAATTAAAAAGGGATGAATATGACAATGCCCAAGGCAGGATACTAACTTTTGCGAGACGATTCGACACACTCAAAAAGAATTTTCCAAATCAACAACAACAAGGAACGCCGGCAAGCAGTATTGAATCTGATGTGAGCGATGGGGAATTATCTAATGCAACATGTGGAACGGCCCCAATGAATTTTTTAGAAGAAATGCGACTCATGAATCTGGACAAAACACTAACCAGAGGACGGGGTCGCGGAAGAATCGCCAACCGAGGACGGGGAATAGGAACAATGAACAATGGACAAGATCAAGGACAAGAAAGACCAGAAGAGCGAAAAGAAAAAAGACACTACTCTCTAAGAAATCGCAAGTAGAGAATTTAATTATTAATCTGTCAGACTATGTACTCACTAAAGAGGAAACATCGCTACTCAATAAAGGATTGTCTTTCTGCCCTGAAAACCACTTCAATTATACTCAAGTCAGGATTGATCTTTACAAATATGTTCGCAAATTGAAATTAGCGAAAATACATGCGAACAAACCAGCAGCAATGCTTGTGGAAAAGACAACATCAATAAAGCAAAACCAATCGGAATGGACAATAGAGGAAATACCAGACCTGCAAAATATGTTTGATCTCATGTACAATCAAAATAACGAAGAAGTCTCAGAAACACAGTTAATTGACCATCTTGAAGTAAATACTGACAAAAGAGTAGACAGTGGTCTAAAAAGAAAATCTAAATACTGTCCATCATTGTCTCCGGGAAACAAATTTGATGTATTTTCAGATGCCATCATTGAAGAGCTCGATAAAATGCCAAAAAAAAGGAATGAAAAACAAAGAGAGAACCTAACAAAGAAGGAAAGGGCAGCAATAAATAAGTTGGTGGAGAATAATAAACTTACAATCAAACCCGCTGATAAAGGGGGAAACATTGTCCTTTTGAATACACAGGACTATGTGAATGAAGCCTTACGTCAGTTAAATGACATAACCAACTATTGTAAAATCAATACAAATCCAATCAACAAAATGACCATTGAACTGAATGAGTTTTTACAATCATGTCATGTAAAAAATCTATTAAGTGAGGACGAATTTAAATTTCTCACCAATGATTTCCCTGTAATACCCACAATTTATTTCCTACCCAAAATTCACAAGACTTTAATCAACCCACCAGGGAGGCCGATAGTCTCATATTGTGAATCACTCTATGAAAACATCTCACAATATGTGGACAGTTTTTTGGCACCAATTGCAAAATCAATGAGCTCGTATATCAAGGATACGGGCGACTTTCTTCGAATTTTGGAGGGAATCACTTGGAGCGAAGAATACCTTCTAATCACAATTGATGTGGTATCTCTCTACACCTCCATAAGACACGAGGTAGGACTCAATGCTTGCGGCTACTTTCTAAGACAAAGGAATATTTCGGAATTACAACATACGAAGATGCTACTCAAAATGATCGAAATGTGTCTGACCCATAACGTGTTTTTCTTCAATAAACAGCTGTACAAACAACAGTGCGGAACTGCCATGGGCATATCTTTTTCTCCAAACTATGCCAACATAACGATGGGGTGGTGGGAAAAGACGATAGCATGGAACTCTGACAACCAAGAAGATCTGGATAGGATAATACTATGGGTCCGATATATTGATGATTTATTTATAATATGGAAGGGACCAATACAAAGCTTCAATGAGTATTATTTGAAACTAAGTAACAACGACATTGGCTTATCCTTTACATGCACTTCAAGCAAGAAGGAAATCGATTTTCTAGACACCAAGATTTACATTGAAGATAATAGAATTCACTCCACACTGTTTCGCAAAAAAACGGCGACGAACAGCATACTGCATGGGACAAGCTTCCACCCAACGAGCCTGATTACAAGTATCCCTTATGGGGAATTTACCCGGTTAAAACGCAACTGTTCCGAACCCACAGATGCAGAAAATCAAATTCTGGATTCAATGAGCAGACTAAGAGCAAGAGGCTATCATGAGAGAAACTTACAAAAAAGTAAGAACAGAATTGACAAAAAAACAAGAGCAGAAATTCTCGCACCCAAAAGTAAATGTCGAGAAAAAGATCAAGTGCCACGATTTGTCACAACGTACAGCAAGGAAAGCAGCCAAATAATGCGAAAAATCAACAAATATTGGCACCTTATCTCTGGGGATCCAGACATAGGGAAACTACTGGGAGACAGACCATTGCTATCATACAGGAAAACGAGATCTTTGAGAGACGCACTGGTACCAAGTCACTTCAAAGAAAAAGAACAGGAAAACTGGCTAGATAAACAACAGAAAGGCTTCAGAAAATGCAACACGTGCAAGGCATGCAAAATTGGCAAAAATGTAAGTTCGTTTAGGGAACCCGATGGCAAAATGTTTGCTATAGATCAGAAAATCACATGCACTTCTACGTATGTTGTTTACATAGTGGAATGCAGATGCGGGATGAAATACATCGGCAGCACCATTTGCATGTTAAAAAAGCGTATCCTGGAACACATAAGAGCAGTGAAGAACAAGGATATGGCCTACGCAACAGCAAAACATATGGCAATGTGTCAGAAAAGTGACTGGAAAGCGATTAGCTTCTTTGGAATACACATGGTACCATCAAATGAACGTGGAGGAAATCGAATCAAAAAACTTCGTCAAATAGAATCAAAATGTATAATTCGGCTGAGGACCAAGACCCCGAAAGGGATGAACAATGATGAAGAACTTTATGTTCATCTGAACTGAACATACAATGTTGAATTAATCATGCATTAAGGAAGTAAGAAAGTGTTCACTTGTGAGATCCACCCAGCTTGTAAACTAGGGTACTATACCCAAAAGTGTAGAGAATTGCATTTAACTGAGTTTAAGAAAGAGCAATCGATAGTGAATAATATTTACATAAATGGAATAAGGTACTATACAATGTATACCGATAAACTGTTAACTGCCAAACTACAAGTTATTCAAATAACTTCAAAAAACTATAAGTACGACAAAACTGCTAATGTCAAGAATATTACTTAGAATGTACTAAACAGTTATGATACATAATAACGTTTGCCTATTCAAGACTTTCTTCCTTTAATAACATAACAGTTGGTTGAATAGACTGCAAATCCCATAATGCCACATAATGGCAAAAATGGTATAAATTGTAGAAACAGAAGAGGGCTCATTGACCGTGAACAAAGCCAGGAGGGCTGAAACGCGTTGGTTCTGAGTGTTTCAAAATAAAAAGCCTTAATTTATTTTCCTGTGTGCCGCGTCATTTGGAGAAATAATTAATCACTGGGTCTGGGTCCGACCCCTACGCAGAGCACCCGCGTTTGAGCGCGCAAAGATCTCCTTGGATCACATTGTGGCAATATATATATATATATATATATATATATATATATATATAATCTCTCCCGCTTACAAACGTACTTCGCTTTGTGGACCTTCTTCACTCATTAGATTTGGCGACGTATAGGTGTTTTTTTTTTTTATCGACCCACCGACTTTTCGACATACCACGATCCTCACCTCAAATTCCTTGCAATGCAGTTGCCATCAGAGGCTTATCGTTGCTGCCTGTACCGCAACGTCTGCCATTTGCGCAAGTCCAGACATAGGAATTTACTGTGGGCCAAATGCAACGTTTTTGGGGATGCGGCTGTTGGTGTGCACAGAGGCGCGTCGCTTGATTGGCTCATGCACACTTTACTGAGCCTCTTGGTGAGTGCGCCTTTCTATTGGCTCTTGCGCGCAGCCTTTTTTTACCAAGCCTCGCTTTCATCTGTTTTCTCTACGTCACTCGGCGGCCATCTTAAATTGGGCTTGCAGTTTAAAAGTCAGTATAGAAGCAATGACATGACTGTGTTTTTACATGGAAACCATATTTAGTGTATATCTTCATCTACAGCTGCGGCATTCACAGTTCCTCACAGTTTTATGCAGGTAGCTGCCCATTTTATCATTCCGAGTCCTTACACGGACACTTATGCACATTTGAAGCATTTGTTTTGTGATCGATCGATTTATTTATTCTGTGTTGCTTTTTAAAGTATTGTTGGCACCTGGGACATTTGTTTGTACTGTTTTTTAATTGCTTATTTACCGCACGTTTGTCATGATCACTCCACAGCAAATTACACAGCCACCTCCTTTTTCTAGCGCTCAATATGGGAGCCTACTCTTAAAATGGATTCAGTGGTTTAGGTTATTTGAAAATCATCTGGTTGCCATAGACACTAATGGTTACAGTTCTGCATGCAAATTTGCCTTATTATTTGGAAGCATTGATTGCGCTTCTCAAAAGGTTTTTGACGGCTTACCGCCCAAACCCACACCATCTGGAGATGGTCAGTGGAATGAATGATTATCTGGAGGCTATTGTTAGGCTGCACAAATAGTTCTTGGATGAGCCTAACATTATACTTGAACGCCATAGTTTCTGCAAGCGTAAACCACAACCAGAGGAGAACGTGAAAGAATATGTGTCAGCCATGGAGTGCTAGCTACAACTTTGGTCCCAACTTAGACACTTGTGTTCGTGACCAGTTCATGTTTAACTGTTATTCAAGGAAGGGTCAGGAGAGACTGTTGAGTTGCAGGAATTCAACCTTGCAGGAAGTTGTTAACTTAGCCAAGAGCTTCGAGAGGTCGCTGATTTCCTCCAAAATGCTTCATCATGAACCTGGTGTCAACGTAGTAGCCCCCAATGATGATTATTCTGAATCTGTGTGTGCTGTTAATAGAAAAGGAAAGCCATTTAGAAACACTGGCAAGAAGATTTTTGGCTCTTGCTGTAGGTGTGGGTCAAAAACTCACCTCAGTAATTTCCCTGGCTGTCCCATTGCTGGCAAGAGATGTTGTGTAAAAAATTGGGTAACTTTCAAAGTGTGTGTACGAGTGTTAACCTATGAAGATTTGAAATGTGGATAAGGAAGTGTGTGCAAAATCGTTAAACAATGTTTTTCTGACATTAGTGTTCCTATCAATTCACTCCTGTTAAAGCAGGGGTGGGGGAATCATATCGCCCGACGCCCGAACCATGTTGATTTTTATGACGGGCAAGAAGATTCACTGTCTATTTTGTCCGACGGACAAGTAGAGATTAACTCACATCAATAATAAACGATCTGTGAGCTGTGTGAGTTAAATGGTCTGTGTTGCGGGCTTGGCAGGCCCAGCAGCTCAAATGCAGATTATCGGCACTTCGAAAGTTTTCTGCTCTGCAGATCAAATGACGAGAGCCGCTCTCTACAATCCCGCCAAAGTCGTCGCGTAAAATCCGGGAACGGGTGGAGGAGGGTCTCTGCTTTTGAAGCTCCTCACACGTGAGGAGAACATGAGGGCATTGTCCAGGGCCAGGGGAGACTGAAACCCGGCATAAGGAAATGAAGATACGGCATGTAACGTCATAGCGGGGGCGGCGCCCCTGCCTCTGCTCTTACATGAGAAATCGCCAACACCCCTCCCCCCCTTTTCAGCGCGGCCGCAGGGCGGGAAAGGCACAGACCGCCACGGGAAACGGAGTAGCACTGATCTGACTGGCTTTAACTAAGGCTCTGGACTGCAGCCTTCAATTGAGGATTTCTTTACTGTGACTGGTGGCCAGAACCAACTACTGATGCTGGTGTTGAGAGCGCGCCTCCCCCCAACAACTTTTACAACCGGCAAGATGGTCAATCTACGGGTCAGCCCGGAGCCGTGGTTACACTGGGAACATCCAGGGGATGAACACTAGAGGAGCAGCAAGCAGCACACAAGTCGTCACTAAAGCGGGTACGCTGCAAAGTGTGTCTTCCCTCTACATGCAAGCCTCAGGTCAGTGTGTCATACATGCCAACATTTCAGATGAGCAAAGCAGGACATTTTTTAGAAAAAAATCGGTAGAATGGCTCCTTGAATCGGGTTACTGTCATGTATGGGCTTTGAAAGTGATCTGCTGCAGCATCGGACATTTGAAACGCAAATGCACTTTTTTTTCTTACCTTTCAGAAGCATGGAGCGCAATGGCTGGCAGAGAGAGGGTGACGCAAGTGTTGTGCACTGGCCTGGCAGGTTGCTGGCAGTGCATACACCAACCCCCCACCCCCACCCCCACCCCTGTGTGTTAGCCCGGGCTGTGACAGTTTCCCGGGCACACACCGCCCCCGAGTACTTCAGAGATCTTTAAAAGATAATTCACTTGTTAATGAGGCTGAGTTGGTTTTTCACCCCTTCTAGAGCCCCCGCATCGCCACTCTGACTATTGCTGGAAGAATCAGCACTTTACACATTACCAAGCCCTGTCAGCTGAAACCTTGAGGACTCAGGCTTCTGGATGCTTGAATCGGGAGGCGGGAGACTAGCCTTGAAATCGGTAGTCTCCCGTCTGAATCGGGAGGGTTGGCATGTCTTTTTTTAATTTATTTTTTTGTCCAGTGTGTATTCTGTTGCGACGGCCCCTCATGTTAATACTACCCCTTTTAATCCTGATAATAACATTGCATTTTTCAGCGGTGCCTGCACTAATCCCCTCATTGGCTCAGCCCGGCCCCGTAATTATAACCACTTTAGCTTGGTTTGAGTCTAGTCTCTGGCTCTGAGAGAGGGGTAAAACTCATATATATGCAGTCCCTGGCTTGGCTAGTCAGTCTTACTGTTCCCTCTGCGTATATTGCTCAGCTCGACAGTGGCTCAGACAGGAATTATAGTCCTGGCTCACGAAAAATTAACTAAGGATGCCACAGGTGAATGTACACAAAATATGCAGAGAGATATTTAGTATTTTCAATTTCAGTTTGCATTTTTGGTACTTTCGCCCAGAATAATCAAGTTCAGAGCTTGTCTGTTACACTGCGAGTATTGACTGTGTCTTGATTTTGAGGTTATTTGCTTTAAATATATGGTTATTGGGTTTTATGTTCCTGAGGCCCCCTTTTGTTGTGTTTTGCTGTTTATTCTGATTTCCTCAGCCTCTCAGGGTGTTGGCCTACTGCAGTCAGGGGTGAAAGATGCTTCTATAAACCAGAATATTATGGGTTAAACCAAATTTCTCTTTCTGCCCGGAATAAACCGACCCCTGCCTACTTGCTAAGAAAAGTGAACCCATAATCTTACAGATGCCTCCCGTTTGTCTTGTATCTTTCAGTTGTTAGTCGCTATAGTCCCTTCTCATCACATTCATTTTTCCTTCTGCCGCTCACTCCCTGCTTAGCGCCTCAACTCCTGTTCTACAAACCTGACCACCTCTCTTCCCAGCATACTCTTTGTACACTTCCTTGCATTCTTGTACACTACTTCATCCTGCCCCCCCCCCCCCATCTCCATTTCGGGTCCCACATATTTCCACTCACTGCCACCACCATCTGTCTCTTTTCTCCTGGCTAGTAAGTCTGCCACCAGTGTCTTTTATGCTACATGCTCACGAGCCACAGCATTACACTCCCCTAGGGGCATAGAACATGTAGTGAGTTGGAGACAAATGGGCCAAGCATGACACCTGTATTCTGTGTAGTGGATGAATAGGGCATGGAACCTGTGGCCTGTAATGAGAGAGAGAGGGGAGATAACACTATTCGGTCTGTATTGAGAGAAATGGGTAACATGAAGCTAACAGTGTGAAGGAACAGAAGCAAAGGGTGATGGGAAGGCCCTATTTCTGAAGCTCATGTTGATAATGTGTCGTTTATGGTCATGGCTCATTCTGGATCACCCAGCACCATTCTGAGAGGTACAACATTTCATGAGTTTTGTGGTACTAATTGCACCTTGTTTCCCACAGATGTTGTTCCCCAGGTGTTTGGGGAAAGGATATCGATTTGCTTGGCTACTTCAAGTACAATGTCTCTTGTCTGGGTAGCGAGAGACGTCAAGTAAAGTTTGTGACTGTTAAGTGCAAAAATATTATAGGGTGGCAGGACCTTGCCAAAACGGGCTTATACATAGTCCCAGGTTCTCACAACCCTGTAGTGGTCGGTGGTGTTCCAATTTCCTTTGTTGGTGACATACAGGAAACTGTTTATAATGTATTGGTTGATTTCAAGTAACTATTTGATACACATGCGTGCAAAGTCAAAGGGTTTGAACATCAAATCAGTCCCTAATGCTCAACCTATAGCACTTAAGGTCCACTCAGTGCGTCTGAGTATAAGAGAAGAGTTAAAGAAAGCGCTTGATGAATTGTGATCTCAAGGTATCATTCAGTCTACGGATTCTTCTCAGTGGGTGGCACCCATTGTGGTGGCACACAAAAAGTCTGGCGAGGTCAGATTGTGTGATGACTTGCGTACCCTCAATCATAACATTGTAGTGGATTGCCACCCACTTCCTAAAATCCAGGATCTGTTCGCCAGCTTGGGTGGAGCAAAGTGGTTTTGCACAATGATCTCTGGTCTGCTTGTCATCAGGTCGCCTTTAGCACAGACTCACAGGATTTAAAGTTTGTGACCCCTTACACAGCATACGTATTTCTTAGATTGCCATTCAGTCTGGCATCTGCTGCCAGCAAGTTCCAAAAACATATAGATAATTTGGCAACATTGCTGATGTGCGGGCATATCAAGATGACCGCTTCATTTGGGTTAAAGAGTTGAGTGAATATAACAAGATTTTGAGAGCGGTTTTTTCAATTTTAATACAATGTGGCATGATGATACAACGTGAGAAGTGTAAGTTTGCCACTAATGAACTTGACTATGTTGGTCATACTGTGTTGTGCAATGGTATAAAACCTACCGTCACTTATTAAGACAGTCAAGGTGCTAAGGCACCAGTGGACAAGGATACATTGCGATTATTCCTAGGGCTTGCTGAATACTATGCACACTGTGTCTCTGGCTATGCACTGGCTGTTGAGTCTATGAGAGTGTTACTTAGGAAGGGGCAGAAGTTCATATGGTCAGATTAAATGTAGAGAGCCTTTGAGAATGTCAAAGGCTTAATTGTAACAGCTCCAGTGCTAAGTGCATTCTGTGAGAATCGACCTTTCATCATTACTGTGGATGCCAGCACTCGTGAGTTAGGGGCCGTGTGAGTCAAAACTGTTGCCTTTGCATTCAGGACTCATAACCCATACCAGTGTCAGTATAGCACAGTTGAGCGGAAGGCTCTAGCGTGTGTATGAACTGTACATAAGTTCAGGATATATCTCCAATCTCCCCCAACTCGTAGAGGAAGGAAGCACACGCGGGACTCCAACAGGCAGCAAATATTCCTTCTTCATTAGGCACAGACGTGTTTCGTCTTATAGAAAAACTTCCTCAGTGCCCCCAGGAATAGTGCAAGTGCCTCTCCCGCCCTCCTTTTTAAGCACCCTGCCTCACTACAATTGGTTGGAGGCAGTGTTGGTGTTAAGGTACCGGAGGAAAGCAAACCCAGGAATCCGAATTCATAAGGAGCAGACACCATACGTCAGTACTGGCCCAAGTGGGCGGTGTCTGTTCCATTCACTCCAATGCTCACCAAGTTCTTTGAAGCGGGCAGATTTTGCTTGTTTGCGTGTCCCTCACCCCGCCGTTTATCCTCTCAATTCCAACCCGTGCAGAGTGCCCCAGTGAGCAGCTCGTCTCCCACAAAGTCGTGGTTCACCAGTGGTAACCGGGCAGGCAGCAGGTAAGCGGTGTGTCCTGACGTACCACAGAGCTTGTAGTCTTAAGAAAGTTGCCACCAAACACACAGGACTCCCAAGGGGGTGGGCGCTTCAAGGGATGTTCGTGGCAGCATCCCAAAACATAACTCCAATCTCCCCTAACTCGTAGAGTACCAGATTTGAGCTGATCACAAACCGCTACGTTCATATTTTCACCAATTTTACTTGTAACAACCTGTCCGTCAGGATCAAGAGGCTTGTCCCTAAATTGCAGGCAATTTCATTGGTAAACATATTCCGGACGGTAAGAACTTTCGCACAGACTGTTTATCCTGCATGGCTCTTGATTTTGATAATGATGATGGTGTGGAGTGTGTGGCGTTGGTATATGCTGTGGCGTACTATCAAGCTGTTATGAGTGAGCAAGATTGGACTAAAGCGTATGTTAAAGGTGGCATCTTGAGAAAGATTGTTGAGTGCATTGGGTGTGGTTGGCCAGAGGGAGGTGTTTAGATGAAGATCTGAAAAACTTTTCTCAGGTTGCAGGAGAGTTATCAGTGGAATTCTACTCAGGGGAGACTGTTTTGTTCCATCTACAAAATTGGGCTACAACATAGTGTCTCAGGTGCATTTAGGTCATTTAGGGTCCACCAAGACGTGTATGAAGCACTACTGGTGGCCTGCTTTGGACAGTCAGGTTAATCTTATGATTGACAAATGTCTGGACTGTCTTTTATCCGATAAGCACTGGAGGGGTATGCAGACACCCTTGCACCCGACTCCTTTACAAGAGGGTGCTTCGGAAAAAATCGATCTATATTTTAGGGTCCCTATTCCTTATCACCAGGCGACATGAGATCTACCATGCTTCTCATGGATTACTTTTCAAAATGGATGTATCATGCATTAGTGGAATAACCAGACACGGAAACGGTGAAGCATGTTTTTGTTCAGGAGGGTGCACCTAAAATTGTGTTTACGGACAGTGGTACACATTTTGTGTCCGACCTGCATGAAGCGATTTTATGCTATCATGGATATCAAACAACTCAAGGTAGCTCTGTATTTATTTGCCTTACTCTAATGGTCAGGTTGAGCATGATAAGAGTCATTAAGGAGGGTGTGCAGACAGCTATAGCTTCAGGGTTGAATGTTGGCACGTTTGTTCTTCAAAAAGTCTGGGAGTATAACACGTCTCCACATTGTACCACAGGTGTGGCCCCTTTTCCTTTGCTGAGGGGTAGGTATGTCTATACATCATTGTTTCCATCATGGTTGAATGAAAGAACTCAGGACGGGAGTGTCTGCATTAACAGAGATGCCATAGCCTCAAGGGTGGTTGGCAAGCATGAAGCAAAATTTTGATGCAAAACATGGTTAAATAGTAACAGATCTAGTGGCAAGTGATTGGGTCATGATTAAAAATCCCATCACGAATAAGAAAGGGGAGTCAACATTTTCTGCACCTGTACCAATGGACAGGGTCAGTAAAGGCTCCGCACTTGTTTTGGGAAAAGGTTTGTGGAACAAGAAGCAGCTAGGGATACTTATGCCTTAGCAAGTGTGTATTATGCACAAGAGGAAGTGCCTTGTTCAAAATGCTGACTGGGAACAATGGCTACAAGCCATTAGTGCTCAGTCAGAATCTGGCAACCTCGCAGTAGGAAGTCACATGCACTATGGAGTGTGTTCGATTGCCTATAGACCTGTGGTGGATGAGTTCTGTGGGTGCTCTCACCAAAAAGGTTCCCAAAAGGTTTATTAGGTACTTTCATAACTGATATCTGAATGTACTTTTGCAAATTTCTATATGAGTTAGTTTGTGATGCATTCTGTAACTTCCTTTAGAATTGTTACTTTGTTAGCTTTGTTTACTTTGTATTTTTGGCTTTATTTTCAGAAGATCACCCTTGAGTGACCGTTGCGCTTTACAAATGCTGATTGATATAGGGGAAGGTGATGTGGTAAATAAATATTTCTATGTTTTCCCATGCATGCGTGAGCCCGTATGCATTATTATTTGATTTGGCACACAAGTTACACAAATGGTCAGTGGGGATTCCAGCGGACAGTGAGCTGTGGGGATCCATACTGGCAGGACGTGTTGTGTCATGGGTCTTTATACATATGGAATAAACCCGCTTACAAACGTGCTTTGCTTTGTGGACCTTCATTCCAGCTCACTGCCATGCACAGCAGAAATAGCAGGTTGAAGTTTAGCTTGCAAGCATTCCTGCTGCATCGTATTGTTCAGCCAGCAACACTCTTGTACCCACTCAAATGTCTGTTAAGTATTATATGACTGGAATCAAATCCATGCTGCCCTAGAAAATCACTCCAGGATATGGACCATTGCAGGCGGAGTTAGACCAGTATAATGCTGCTAGTCTGACAAACCCGTAACTATCTGTCTGTCTAATTTTTTGGCTCTATACTTAATGGTTACCAGCTTATGCGCGATAAAGAAGGGCTCATTTGGTTATTTTGACAAGCCAGTGATGATCGCTATAGGTTTTGTTGGGTTATAGGAAAACGTAATCTCAGATGGCATAGGTCTGATTTGTGTTCAAAGTATATGGTAGTCATGCTCACCAATTGAGCATATTTTAATGAAAAGTTACGACCAAGGCAGTAAGCCTGAGTTATTGTGAACTATATTTATCAAAGCTAACAGGCTTTTAAGGGTGAATTCTTATTACACTTTGTTGAATTCTTTAGACTTGGATTTTGTAACATGAAAACTCCACAGATGAATATAGTAAGCAAGGATTTGAGTTACTCTCCTCGAATAAATGTGTGGTAGAAAATATACACATTGATACTTCTTCTTAGACCTTCTTAAGAGGGTTTGTAGATTGTTTTGCCAACTGTAAATTAATACATATTTGTAATTTTGCTCACTTTGTGCAGATGGCTGTTTAGTCGGAAAGCTTAATGATGAGCCAGTGAAATAGGTTATAAGCATAATTGGTTCATTAAGAAAAGTTGTCAGGTGCCATAGTCCGATCTGTATATTTTGAAACATTACAACAAAGACAGTAGCTCTTATTAATTGTGAAAATTGTGCTAAAGCCAATAGGCTTTTAAAGGGAGGGTGGTAGACAGATATTTTGTTATGTGGAATCTAACAGATTACTGCATTAAGCAAATATTTTAGTTCCTTCTTTTGGAAAACCCTGAGGATTGAAGATTTTCACTGTGATAATCATTGCTAGACTGCTTGACGTTCCTAGGAGTGCCTGGCAAGTCTAGTTGTCTGTCAGGCCCTTGTTAAAAAGGGGGGGGACATATAATATATAATATATATCATGTTTGGGTCAGTCCTCTTCTCTTTGTTTGAGTGTCGTTCACATTTTGGTTCCCCCATGATAATATACTGCATGGGACCATGGGCTAGCCCATTTCAGTATTCGCATGAGAGTGACCGCATTTTGCCTCATAATGAATGCACATCTGCCTGAAAATGATAGTGCTTTATTTCCTGGGCTTGTGGACCGTCTATTTAGGAAGAGGTGTGGAATCTGGGGATCACGGTTCGATCCCCAGCACCAGTGGCAGATTAGCCCAGCACCATGTGACTCTGGGCAATAGCTTGCTTAATCTTCCCGACCGCCCCCAGCGCCTAGAAACTAGGGGTGGGCGGAATTCGCGTAATCGCGTTACGCAAATCTCCGCGAAACGGTAAAAAATCTCCGCGAACACGCAGAAATTCCGCGAACACGCGGAATTGCTTGTTCGCGATGCTTTTTTCCTGTTCACAATCGCTGTTTGCGTGCTCGGGGAGAAATATCTCGCGAACACGCATTTTGAGAACGCGAACAAGCAAAAATTTCGCGAAGTCGTGGAAAGCGGTATTTTGGGTAATTTCGCGTTCTCCGCGGAACGCGAAATTACCCAAATTCCGCGAACAGAACGGAATTTGCCGCCCAGGCCTACTAGAAACCCTAATGGGTGATTGTTCGCGCTTTACAAATGTGGATTATTAGTGTTCCATTTATTTTCCTGTTACAGGTCTCGTTTCATTATTTCCTTTTTTTGTTGTGGGGCCATATGCAGCACACCAGACAGTCCTAACTGGCTGATTGTTTCACTTTTATTCTGTTAATTTATATTGCTTATTCTTGCTGACTTTGTGTGTCCTGTTTTATTGCATATCTGTAAATGGTTGAATGCAAGAATGAGTCACTGGATGGTTCTTCCTTTAAAAAACAACATCCCCTTTACGAGTGTCTGGCACTGAGCGTCTCTTACCCTCTGCTCTGGGTGGGCGGAAGCACAGGATTGCAGTCTGATCCTAATGTATGTCATACTGCAACTGTTTTGTTGTCTGTGTTTCACTAGCAATTTCGGGGAATGCTTTAGCGTAGCTATTGAGGACTTTACACCTTGTGCTAGACTCGGAAAACAAAACTAATTCTCAAAGCTGGTTGGCAGAGTGGCTGGCCAGTGTTTTGGTGCTACTGCCTGTCTGCTCGGCAGCCACAGCCTTTCTTTTTAGGGATAAATATACACTCGGTTGTTTTATTGAAGGAGTAGCATAACCACTATGCAAAACAAGGGTGACCCGACCACTAGTTAATTTTTCTTTGGGGAGCTTGCCTGTTTGTGGTGTGTGTAGAGAGAAATTCAGAGCCCAGAGAATCTTGTTACTGCTGAGGGGAGGAGTCTTTGTGGAGGTCGGCTTGAGTGCATATAGTGCATCTTCTTTACCTGCGGCATGGGACGTGAACGGACTGCGCCTTTGCAAATACCGGCCCAGGAGTGGCCCCGCCTACGCCCAAAGGAGGCCAGGCCACCCCTCTTGCTTTTAGCAGCTGGCTTTAGTCAGTGTCAGTATTTTGCACCGTGGCTAAGAGCAAGTCTGCAGCAATCATTGAAGAGGAGCATCCTTTATTTAGTATTATTGCTAACTTTTTAGGTCTTGCCTAGCGATGAGGTGCATGCGCTGCTCACTGTGCGAGGGCTTCTTGTAATCCATACACTTTCAGAAGTGGTGTTTCGACTCCGCCTGTTATTTTGATTGGTTTACGTCATTCATTATGGTAAACTGTGTCTTTTGATTGTAACTGAAGCTTTTTAGTCACTCCTGGTTACCGCCCTATCCTCCTTTAGCCCCACCCACCCGGACTGGATTTTTTACTGGCGGCGTGAGATGGTCCGTTTTATAATTACTAGTTCGGCACTTTTTTGTTTACCATTACTGGCATGTGGGTTGTGCGTTTAGCATTGTGTTACGTTTGTCTAAGAATCATTTGTATAATTTTTTAAAAATTACTTTACAGAGCGCGGCGCCCGCTAGGGACACAGCGCTCATTTTATTTATTTTAATTTTTGCGGCCAGGTACTGCGGTCTGCTTCGGCGCTTGTTATTGGTCATAGTTTGTTTTTTTAGAAATACGGTTTATAATTGTTGGTCTTTTTGCTGTTCAATCCTCGTATCTTGCCACATGACACTGCTGTTAAGATAATGCAGTCCTACCTCCCTACCCAGGAAAGCAGGTAATGCAATCAAAAATAGAGAATATGCGAGAGACTGTCGGTTGACAGGCCGAAGTTAGACAGCTGGAGCAAGCATTAAGAGACCGTGACGAACAGTTCCCGAAAGGCACATTTCACACCGGCCTCCACAGACATAATGACATTCTAGGTGCGCCAGCTCATTCTGTACTGCAAACTAAATTGATCCAGACATCGCCCACCGCAGAGACTTAGCAAAACGAGTTGACTAAGTTCACTGGGACTTCCACCAGCTATGCCAATTTACGATTTCCTCTGAGAGGTGTTTTTTCACGGGAATTGCCCAATTATTTACTTCTACAAGTAGGAGTTGTAAGACAACAGCGCGGCGATAAACCTATTGAGAACATTATTGAAGCTCGCTTTGTCATTGCCATGCCATGTCTGCTTGCGCGAGAATGCGTTTGGTTTCCAAATTTTGTGTATCCTTGTAGCGCATATTTTTCCATATGTCCATACTATCCATATCTTAGTAAAATAAAACCTGTTTGGAACATGGACTGTTGGGCAGTTTAAGTGCACCATATCACTAAGTAAACTGTGCCTTCATTAAAGTTGCTTGAAGCTCATCTTAATAGTTTAGACAGAATCAGCTGAATCGGCTGCAGTCCCCTATTGTCGATTATCAAAGAGGGCGTTGAATGGTCACCTCTTTATCACGCGTTGCTCTGCAGACGCCTTTGAAGGAAAGTGTACACAGTGTCCAAGGTAGGTCACAGGTGGTCAACAAAGTGGATGCATACACCTCTCCCCCTCCAAGGGTGCGTGGGGGGTCCCTCTATTTATTAGATGAGCTTTGTTTACACTGTTCCCGGAAGTGTGCTTTGTTTGTTCTGGACATGCTGAAGTTTGATAGACAGAGTAATTGGCTTTCATCAAACTGACTGGAGGCCCAGGTGTCTCTTTTTATTCAACATAGTTCACCCGTAGCAGGGATATCAATTACCTGTATTCAGAGATCAGCTGCTACTTCCGCCTTGCCTTTTGTACCACTGCTGTTGTCCCTACTGTGACTACTGCTGTGGTCCCTCTGCACTCAGGAGCCAAGGAAGAAGCGTTTGGAATCCGAAGTAAAGACAACTCCAAGACGGGGGCGTCCTTAAGGGCCCACTACAGGCAACTGTTATACTGTGCTACATCCAAATTACCAGCAGAGGGTGCTAAAGCACTATACATTGTTTCAAAGATCTTGTTACTATGGAAAAGGGAGCTCCCAAACAGCAACATGTCATTTTGCATTGGGGTTAAACAAGCCTTTCTCAGGACCTGGACAGAGGTCTCTGTACTTTCGGTGGTTTCTGCTTCTTGTCCGTTCTTGAGCTCCAGTGCTTGAGACACGAGCCGGTTGAGGAGGGACAGGGGCTATTCTTGTAATTGCTTGGGGGTTGGGGGGTGTCAAGGGTTGCTTGATGTCACTTCAGTTAAATCTGGTATTTTGGTGAATTGCCATCGACGACCATTGGCCCATTGCGATTCCCTCATTACACATTATAATTTAAATGACAATTTATTCTTGCCTTAAGCCCTCTTCTGTGATGCAATTTGACTTTTTTTTTTGGGGGGGTGGGGGGGAGGAGTTCTGCACTTGGGGGCCTCATTACCATGTTGTAACACCGTAGCGATGGCCCAACTTCATGTAAAATGTTCAATAGTGATACCTTTAATGCGGACAGGGTCATCAAACAGTGTGAGTGAGGAGCCCAGCTCTTCAAGGTCACGCAGAGAGGTCTGCAGCAGGTAGATATTAATCTGTAAGGGCAATTCTCAAGGCTACAAGGAACTTGTTCTGTTTCTCCATGACCCATGCAGAACGTCTCTGTGAATTACAACCCCAACAAAGGAGTGTGACTGCAACCCCCAGGGTCAAACTAACATTAACAGGACTAAGTGTCAGCCCTTTGGAGAAAAGGTGAAGAGAGTTGGATGGAAGCTGGAGGAGTCTCAAATTGAGCTGAATAAGGAATGTCACTACCTGGGGCTGTTTCACTATCTGTGAGTGAGTTCCACCAAGTAATGATCTCATTCTGAGGGGCGGGGTAGGGGGCAAGAAGGGAGTTAATGCTAGATGCAGCAGGGCAAGGGGAAAAGCAGAAGGTCAAGTGGAGTGAAAGAAGGGCAGGGGAGAAACAGGAGCCGGTTTAAAGACACAAAGGCTAGGAAGAAACAGACGGGCAAGGAAAGTGACCAATGCGCATTGAGGAGGCAGAAGGGTATGGGGAGAGAAGGTTATAGGAAAAACAGAATGTCGGGGGAAGAGACAGGCGAGGGGAGAATCATATGGTTGTTGAAAGAAACAGAAGCGAATGAGGCAGAACAGAAGAAGGGCAGTAAGCAAAGGTTAGGGTATTTCTAGTTTTTATCACGTTCATAGGGGCTGCACGTAATTCTACTGTTTATGGGCGGGGTGGGCTTAGTACGTGCACCAGAGCACACATGGCCGCCACAGAGTTATCATTTTATTTTTTCTTTATTTATACTGCTTAAAAGCAGTGGGGCAACGCTCCTCTGCCTTAGCAGAGGAGCCGCCACTGACGGTACTCAAGGGAAGTCATTACTTAAGTTTAGGTAAAGCTGGGTTGCACAAATCTACCCATCACGGTCAGAGGCCTGCTTGAATATCATTTACAATGAAATTTGATTGAAGGCATTGGAAATCTGAGTTACGTGACATGACATGTCGGTTCAATTTAGGTGCTTTATATCAGAGTTGAGGACAGAAGCCTTGTATGCAACTTTGTCTAACGCAGAGACAACTGGAAGTCGGGTGTCCCTAATCACAGCATCCCACCTGTCTCCAGCACATAACATTCTGGGACACTTATGTTGTCTTTTCTAGCTCCTCAAACAGAGAACCTGGGGTCCCCCTCTACACTTGGTCCAGAGCACTATAGAGGATGTATTTGAGATTGTCTGTGTATCCATTTTCGGGGACAGTGGTGCAATAGTACCAGGTACACCGAGGGCGCCCAACAAATTTGTATTGTACTAGTTCTACAGGCCCACTCAAACAATGCTCTGCAAGATGTTAGTGTCTGAACATTACAGCGAATTTCTCCCAAGAAGTAATTAAATTAAATTAAATGTTCTCCTCCTGCCTTCCTGTCTTTACCCGTTTTTCTGTCTGTACCCTTGCCCTTCTGTTTCTCCCCTTGACCAGCTGTTTCTCCCCTGCCTTCCTATGCTTCTGTCTCTACCTCTGCCACTCTGTTTCACCCTGCCTTTGTATCTTTATCGTGCTTCTCTTTCACCCCTGCACCTTTGTCTGTTCCCCTCCTATTCTGTTTTTCTCCCTGCCTTAGTTTTTACCCATGCTTCTGTCTCCAGCCCTACCCTTCTGCTGCCCCACCCTTCTGCTTTTGTCATGCGGGTCTATCACTCCCCTGACCTCCTGTCCAGGACACAAGTTCTAACAAGCATTTGCAATGCAATAGGTCTCGCATTTACGCGAGTTTAAGCTATTGGCATTTTAAATCACAATGCCTTTTATTTATGTTTTAAAAACAAAAATAAAAGACATTGTCATTTACAATGCCAATAGCTCAAACTCGCGTAAATGCGAGACCTATTGCATTGCAAATGCTTTTTAACTAATACAATGGGAGCAATTCACCAAGAAATTGACTCCGACAGTTAGCAGAGGAGCTCTGCCTAACGTTTCTGGCAACAGTGCCAGTACTGACCCTGTTAATACTTCTACTTTTCTCCCAGTGTTTGCTGATTCACAGCCAGTAGGAGAAGTGCCAATCCATGTGTTCTGGAGGAAGTGCTTCTCAAGTTAATAAAGCGAGGACAAAATTGATTTCTGATTGACTCTACACACCGCCTCAAGCTAAAAACAAAAAGGACTGAGCATACGCTACGAGGGAAGGGTAAATCCTCGTCCAAATCAAGGCAAAGCAGCTAGGTGGGTGGTGGAGAGCTTGCATTCGCTTCAATTCATGAAAAATTGCACAGTATGGAGTTACTGATCTTGAAGTTCATGGATATTGGATGCTTGAAAACTATTGAGGACAGCAGTTTCGGTTTTTAAAACTTGTAAACCCTAATACGGAGGCTCCCCCCTCTATCTCAAAGTATTGGCCAAGCTCTATTCCGCATATTAGATCTGTAGCTGCCCCAGTTAATGCAATGTTGAATAATTTGCTTTCTGAAAATCTTGGCACTATTCCACCTGCAACTCCGGCTAGGCCCCAGTGGCACTTAACCCAGCAAAAATATTCTACACCAATAACCGGTAGCCTTTTTCTCTCCAGCTCCTTATGGCAGCAACCTCGCATGTAGTCATTTTTCAAAGGTATCCCAATACTAGGCCATCGCAATCGTAGAGTCAAGAGCAACTTGTGAACAAAGCTTCTCATTGATTGAAGGGGCATGCAAGTATTGGGATTCAGCCAGAGTAGTAACCAGTGGCTGAGATTAATTCAAGCATTCCATCTATCACTTGTTTGTATGCTTTAGGGTGTCGCCCTAAGTGGGTCGGGTATCCCCAAACATGGATCCCGTGCACACTGTGTCACTGGAACCAAGCTATACTCAGCTGATGAACCCATAACTCGGGCGAAACCGGTCCTGGGTTGTTTTTGTTTTGGGAGGACCTGGCTTGGCAGTTGGGGCTGGATTGTTCCGGTTGGAGCAGGGTCAAGACTGATTTGCATATAGATGGGGCTAAAATGAGGTGGCATAGTGTGCAATATAATGATGGACTGGGATGCGCCCTGAGTAATTATCAGTGGCTGAGATTAATATAAGCATTACATCCATCACTTTTTTGTGTCCTTCATTGTAGACTACCAGCACCAAATATACATTTTTTTTTATTTTTTTTAATTTTAATTCAACCTCCCATCACACAAATTTGCATTGTGGAATGTGGTGGGTCTTGGGGGCCAAAGGTAAGAATCAAGACCATTTGGGTCTCCTGGGCAATTTTGCTGTTATTTGTTTCCAGGAAACCTGGGGTACTGTACCTAAGCTATGTTCATGCAAATCTTTAAGAAGGGGGATAAATCTGAGCCTTGAGGGCTTCCGGCCCATATCTCTCTTTGATTGTACACCTAAAATGATGTGAGGATTGTCCTAAATTGTCTTGAAACATGGGCCCAGGAGAATCCTGTTCTCTCAAACCTACAGTTTGGCTTTCACGTGGGTCTTTGCACTATCGATCAATGCCATAATCTTTATTTGTTGATCAGTAATTATACCATAGCCAAGCAGGGTAATCTGTACCTGGCGTTTTTGGACCTGATTTTCTGCATTCGAATAATATAAACAGATCCAAATTATGGCACATCATGTCCAACATGGGGGTGAACAATTGTATTATTTTTTTCCCTCGGGGAACTGCATAGTGATATCAATGCAACAGTAAGATATGGGCCTAATGGGGAAACAACCATGGCAGTAAAGCTTGTGAGGGGAGTTCCCCGGGGTTTTTACATTGCACCCTTTTTGTTTTCACTTTACATTAATGGGCTCGCGAAAAATATGACCAGTTTGGCTGTAGATTCACCTCGTGTAGGCACCAGTCCTATACCAGTGTTACTGTACGCTGACGTCACAGTACTTATCGCTAGAACTCCAGTAGATCTCCAAAGGTTGAAGGAATAATTTTCTGAGTTCATGCCTGTTATAGTTCCTTCCATTAACTATAATAAAACTCACATCATGATTTATGGCGCTAATAGGTTGAAGCACAAGGCTTACAATTTGAACAACTCCAAGATTGGATCAGTACCCACCTTTTGGGGGTTTTATTCCATGATGCCTGCATCTGGAGAGCAGTGGGGCGGATTAGGACCTCTGTGTTTGCAAGGAGTATTGAGGCACTTGACGGTTTTGCCTCCAAGCTGCAGGATCCAACTGTCCAATGAGTTGATGAAGTATATAAAGATAAATGCCCTCCTATTGCAACATATAGTGCTGGACCCTGGTTGGGTAGGGGATTATCCTGACTTGCAGAAACCCGGAGAAAGGCTTCTTGAGGAGGTTGCTTGCTGTGCTTGACAGCACCTCGACCTATGTGTATCATGCAGAAGAACTCTGGTTAGGTTATTTCACTGAGTGTCTTAAACTGTATATTGCTCATGTGGCTGTCCATATGGACCAAACCAGAAACTGGTCTCAACAGGCTGGTTCTTCAGAATTGCCTCAAATTGGGTTAAGCTTTAGAGATTTACTGGTAGGCCTATATAAAGAACCTCTGCTACAGGTTGGACATGCCTGATTTGTTCAGTAAGTCACATGCAAAATGTTTCCCTTGCAAGGGCAGTGTTAAAGTCCGTTTTATGATGTTTTATGATGTTTGTAGCAACCATTGAGATTGTTGTGAATTCCAGAAACTAACTGTGATTATTTGTTAATCCAGTTGTCTCCAGAAATAGCATCTTACCTTATTTGGGTCACAAACATACAGCACAGATATTTTTCAACATGTTTTAGACTTCGGCCTATATATAACCTGGTTGGGTTTCGGACACCAGGTCATTATCTTGATAAGCTTGCAGCATGTCCGTGTGTTTATGCTATGTACTGTAAGGTACTGAACTATTCTTTGCTAATTCCCTTGCAGTTTATAAGTGAGTTCTTTTTTAGTTCGAGCCTGGGCAGCTCATGCGTTGCTCTGGGAGGCATGCTGTGTTCAGGTATTGACGTGAAGCCTCGCCCACACTCAGCCTATCTTTTCAATCCGCTCCTGTTACAGTCCTTTCTAAATGGTTGTTTCTGATTCATTAATGTGCTTGTTAGTCCCTCCTTAGTATCGTCTTGTCTGCATTTGTAACCTCCAATGAGGACTAGACTTTTTACTTGTGTTGTTACACGGTCTGCTTTATCTACGGCCTGTGAGCACTATTTTTTTTAATGCTTTTTATCTAGCTGCTTTTGCAGGCATGATAGGCTCTCCCTAACCCACCCTGTTTTCATGACAGTGTGGCGCCCGATTATGGACGCTGTGCTTTAGCTTTAAAAAAATGCTCCCTTCAAAGCGTACCACTTCAGCACGCGCTATGCTGCAAACCAAATGCTTTTTTCTTTTTAAAAGTGTCCCATACCACGCTTTTACTGTAATGTCAGCCGCATCTTTCTTTACACGAGCTGCGTCTTAAGGGGGCGTGGCCGACATTAAAGTAAAAGCGCTGCATGGTGTGCTTTTACAAAAAAAACTTTGCATTGAATGAATTTTGCTGGAAAAAAATCTTCTCGTTTGTGAGATAAAAGCAATGTTAAGATATGTCAGCACATATCAACCAAGGTTCTGATTGAAAGAAAGATAACAGTAATCAACAGCCAAGGCTGAAAGCCTAGGCAAGAGTCACTTAATTGACTTAAATCGTTGTCTTTATTCTGACACGTGGTGTTCAAACTTGGTCCAGGTGAAGTTACCACGCAACATGCTACATAGCCACAAAAGCCATGGATAGAATGACAGAGAAAAACAACTCCCTCATATATTCCCCTTAATGCATGTTTTTTGAAAATTATTTTCCCTTTCCTTAATTTTGTTATGCAATCTGCTACACTGATGGTCTTGTTCGTAGCATATAAAACTGTATATAAATAATTAACTTTTTTGAGGCCATGTAATCAAAATCTCCTTTCGCAACTGATTTGGGGTCAGGGGCTTTTTTTTGCATGTGATCTAGCAGATGTATATATGATGCTTCTACTAATTCTGTTGGATCCTGTAGACCACATGTATATTGGCTTTACTTTTCTTTGCAAGTTTGGTAGCATATTATTAAAGTATCAACTGCATTAGCTTTGTATCGTTATTAACAACTACCTTGTAAGGGTAATATTATTATTTTCAACATCAGTACAATGTAATCAACATTTATTATTTGAACGGAAGTTGAAGATGTGTAGTTTACTAAATTAAATTCAGCACTTGAGTCTATGCACAGTATTCCCCCACTCAAACATACGATTATTTAATTTAGCATTATTTCCCAGAAATGTCACTTGCCCCGTTATAACACTATTTTTGGATGATCTCATCTTCGCTTGCAGTCTTGTTAACTGATAATGAATGCAGACAGTGTGATTAGTACGAAGTTAGTCTTGGAAAAAGAGAAAGAATTCAGTTGTCTATATTGCGCACTTCTCCAGTCAAATCAGCTTTAATGTAACCTGTAAGGTGCACCCCATGGTCCTTTTTTGATGCTTGTTTTTGAATTGCTTTTGCATAGCAAACCGTGCCACAAAGTTCAGATTTTCTTAAGTTCCCTTGCTAGCCTCTCTGCTGCTTTTCTTCTACCCCTTTGCCTCTTTAGCTGCATTTAAGGAGTGACATTCTAGTCATTTTCTGCTCTCTGAAGCTGAAATGCACTTTTTGTGCCTACCACCCACCTTGGCTTAACATGTGCTCTGGATCTTGCTTTTTGTCGCTCCAAAAATCAGTCATACTTTGCTGGTCATACAGCTTCATATGTGATGTCCCAGGGGTTTATAGGTTGTTTTGCAGAGTAACAGACATAGTCTCTGGTAATCGTACCCATATTTTCAAATGCTTTGTGTCAGGGAGAGTTCTGAGAGCATAGAGCCTGTATGCCCTGCCCACTGTTTGACTGGGGTATCCCTTTAATGCTCCTTCTCAACTTGCCCCACGGTACCAGATTTCATTCCGGTGCCTTCCAAGCTGAACCACACTTAAGGTTATTCATAGGAGCATGACAGGCCAAACTCTATTAGGGTGCACATTGAAGGACATTCAATGGTGTACGCTTTAGAGCCTGAATTAAGGTGTCCTTGAAATCCTTTCATACCTGTGTCCTACTTAGGTCATCAATTCAGTCAATGTATTTAATAGCAATAAAAGCATCCATGATTTTCAAAGAGGAACTGATTAAGAAACTGCTAGTTTTTGTGGCAGCCCTTTGTCAAGACACTGTATAGAAGAAAAGGCTGTAGGTGAAGATCAAGAGGTCCCCCTCCGTAGCAGGAGTTTGGACAGTATTAATAGACCAGTGGCCACAAATAAACCACTCCTGGTCTCCAGTTCTAAGCAAACTTGACTGGCCAGAACTGTGGTGCCCTCTCAAGAAGAGCTTGTGCCTTTGGTACCTACCTCCTCACTGATATTGAAGAATGCAGGCATCTTCGAGATCCTCATTCTTCCATGTAACCGAATAATTCTCTAGTCACTTGTTTGGATTAGTCCTCAGTATGCCATTTGTATGTGAACACCTCCAGTTCCTTCTAGGGAATCTTCAGCCTTTCTCTGGGGCCTGGCCCCATCACCAAGCTCTGTTCCCTTCTTGCTTTCTTCCCAGACTCATAGGGATAATGTGAGTTTGGATTTTCTTACCTATTTTTGATGATTTGTGGGAGGAGGGGGAATCTGAATGTAAAACATGAATTGCCCTTATAGTAACTAAGTTTAATAAGACTCGCAATTTTCTTTTTTATATTGGGCCAATGGTATGTTCAGTGCCCACTTCTTCCAACCATAACAGTTCCTTAGACAGCGAAGGTCTGAGAATTTGCAATAAAATATGGGCTGTGCATGTATGCGTTTCATCTTCCACTTTGTACGGATTACTTCGAAATGTCTTACCCAAAGAAGGGTATCTGAAACCTAGGGTTGATAACATGGCAAGAAATCTGCCGTTATGGGCACTTGTTAAAGTTGTTTTTAAAACCAAAGAATGACTTGTCCTGGATTATGATGCCATTTCACCATGCTGCGTTAAGTCTTTTGTGTTTTTACCCAAATCTTTTATCACCTGAAAAATAATAGAAAAAGTTATTACGTTTTATACATTCATTCAGAAAAAAAGATTTATTGTTTGAGGCTATGGTAGGTGGGTAAATTGTAGTATGTATTTGTAACTCCATCCTTTGGTTGAGGTAGATCTCTGGTCTGTCAATACTTTAAACCTTAGAGATGCCAAGAGCATTATTCTACCTAGCTGTGTTATTCCCACGTGTCCGATACAATTGCAGTAAGAATAAATGGCAAAACACTATAAAGTCTGATAGCACTCAGCGGATATACTGTAATGCAGCCACAGGAGATCAACTCTTTCTTGGGCTTTGCTTTTAGGTTCTGCTAAATGGTCATACCAAACAGGGTCGTCAATGAAAGGCCTGGCCTGTAAAGTTTATAATGAAAATGTTGCCCACGTTCTGTTTGCCTCTAAGGCGTGTACGCTCCCGAGATTGACTTGGATTGAGCCAGTTTGTTTACAACTAGGCGTGATGAATCATGCAATAGCTTCAAGAATATTAAGGTTGGGGAGAGGATATTAGTATTGGGGAGAGGTGTTGGCCTAACGGCTAGGGCGCTCGACCTCGTACCTGGGGAACTGGGTTCGAGTCTCGGTAATGACGCTGAACTTCCTGTGATTCTGGGCAAATCACTTAATCTCCCCGTGCCGAACAAAAAATGAATGTGCGTCCTCATGTAACGTAACTGGTACTATGTAAAGCGCTCTGATACCGGATTGGATTCGGGTCAAGTTCGCGCTATATAAATTTTTACAAAAAAAAAAAAAAAAAAAGGTCGGATCCTAGACCATCTGTGCATGTTCCGTTGCAAAATTTCTGGCCAGGATGTGGACCATAGGCGAAAAGTGATGCTAACTTAAACTGGCTAGGCGAGTTGCCAAGTGTTTTACGTTTACCTTCTTTTATGGACGATGGGTACATGTTCTTCCTTTTCTTTTTTCTTGTATTTTCTTTACTCACAGTGAAGTAGCGATCTGATATTACATTTTGCACATTATTTAATGGTTGATTAGTTGTGCTCCCCATATCTAGTTGACGACATTTGCGATTGGTTAGTTGCCAAAAAAGGTATTCAATGTATATTAATCTTGTATGAGGCTGACTGAAGTGTTGATAGTGTCTTTGAGATGTAGTATGCATTATGATTTTTTAAACCTTTCATGCCAGTTTGCCTAAATTATTTTTTTATCACTGATGGTATTCATCTGTATTAACTGTAGAATGTTCTATATAAGATGTGATGCTAAAATTAATACAAGCTTTTATGGCTTCTGTTCTAGATAAGGTGTTTTTACACTGTTATTATTTATGTTGCTATTTTATAGATTATTTTCTTAGTCCAAAATAAACATGAAATTTAAAAAACGAACAAAAAAAAAAATCTGCTGTATCGTCTGTCTCTTCCTAAAGTCAGAGCCAGCCATATCTAACATCACTTAACCAAAGAATTGTCAGGGATATTCCGCCCACAGAAATCATTATTCCTTACTACAGAAACAGATGAGATGGATCTAAGCATGTATACAAGCCTGGGTAGCCACCCAGTAATCATAGCCCAACGCATGAATTTTTGAACCAGTTTGTAGAATGTCCCACTGCAAGTTAAACGTGAATTCAAGTGCCATGACAACTGATCTATAATCAAGCATAACCGTGTTCTAGCAACAATAACCTGGTCACAGGAACTGCTACAGGAGCCTGGTGGTATTGGCCCATGGCATGGATTTCATACGACAGTAACCACTAATTTGCTACTAACTTGATGATGGGATTCCGAGTCACTTCCTACGGCCTGACTGTAATTATTCTTTGTGTACTGTTTTCCTTTTGGTATGTTTACTTCTATGTTAGACTTTAATCTGGGAACTTTTAAATCATCTGTTTTTTTAATGCATTGTTGTGTTCCTTAAAGCTGTTATCATAGACTGCACCAGACACTGTGATGAAAACGAGCTCTCTAATCAAAACATCTACCATAAAAATTTACTCTAAACAAGGTTACACTTGCACTGTTTCAAAGTCAGTATTGATACATAACACACCATCACATTAAAATTTACTAAGACTAAAACACTATCTCAGGCTTCCATTTCATTAATTTATAAACTGTCTAGTTTATGAAGGAAACACACAGCCATGTGACCGTATCTTTTTAGTTTGTCAAAATGTTGAATTTATTTTACTGTCCTCTTTCTTTAGCCACTTTTCAACATAGTTATCGACTTGTACAAAGGGTTTGGGCTCATCAAGCTCTTAAAAAAAAAAAAAAAAAAAAAATATATATATATATATATATATATATATATATATATATATATACATATATATACACATACATACATACATACATACATACATACATACATACATACATATACTGGCAACCGCCAGTAGGTAGTTATAGTTCGGACCAAGTTTCCATAGGAAGAGCATTTTTTGTTTTACTTATAACTTGGGCGTCGTTTGATGAATCTTCATGAAATTTTCCAAGCTAATTCTTTGTTCATATCAGTTCCTATGTTGAACGTTTGGGGGTGATTCGTCAAGGGGGGGACCGAGAAAAAAGGGGGGGGGGGTCCCAAAACGTGTTTTCCATATGAAATTTTAGACAAGGCTACAGGTTGAATGGGTGAACGGAATTACCCCAAATTTGGCAGGGAGAAGGGTCTTCTTCTCCAAAGCACGCTTTTGTTTATTTGGTGTAAATCCGTTCAGTAGTTTTGGAGAAATATCGAAATTTACAGATAAAGATATTTGGGAATTCTGCCATCTGATTGGCTGAGGCGTTACGAGCACGAGCTTGCTGCTTATTGGCTGCAAGCGGTTGCAACTAGGAAGTGTTGGCAGCCATTTTGTGATTCCGTTGAAACAAGTAAGGGGGAACAAGGGCGAAAAGAGTAGGAAACTGGAGTATAGGAGCACTGTAACCTCTGTGGGGGAGTGCGAAGCGAAGTAGTCACTCCTACCGGACTGAAAGTGCGGTGTTGCTCAGAGTGACATGGTGCTGAGATGAGATGCTGCTACACTCAGGTATGAAACCGAGAGCCTAAACCGTGAAGTCATTGCTGTAAAGTGATGTGCTCTGGTGTTTGTAGCATACCTGTGGAAGTAGTGTTAGTAGGCGTTTATACCATACAAGGAGTGGGAAGCGAACTACTGACCTCTACCGTGCGTTTACACTATACCGGAAGTGGGAAGCGAAATACTCGCGCCTACCGGTGTGAAGAGTCGGGGATCAAACCGAGCTGATTGTTGTAAAGTGATGGGCTGTGGGTGCTGTAGCATACTGGCCGCTGTAGTATAACTGTGTAAGTAGTGTTAGTATGCGTTTATACAATACAGGGAGTGGGAAGCGAACTACCCACCCCTACCGGTCTCAAGACTCGTGGATGAAACCATGAGCTCATTGCTGTAAAGTCATGTGCTCTGTGTAGTATTCCAATGTAAGTCATGGTAGAATGTTAGTATGTAATGTTAGAATTTAGGGCTGTCTTGAGGGGAATCTTGGGGAGCTTGTACACAGTGCTGGAGAAGACGGTTGCCCTGCTGTCTGCTCCTGTTGGTGGCTGTGTAAGCTGTCTTCTTTTCCTGCAATAAATCTACTTATCGGATCCACTGCTGTCTTCCTCTTCACTACATAAATATGGAGACTAGCAGGAGAAGGTAAAAAGAAGGCAGCACTCACCATGATTTTGAGCTTGCTTGCGTTCTGCTGAAGACCCGTTTTCTTGGTGAAGCTGTTTCTACTCATCCCAGGGTCGTCGGCTGATCGAACTATGTGATCCTACCTCTGGTAGGATTTATATTTTTTGATTTTGGGCTTCCTCTGCCCCTTTACTACACTCTGGTTGCTGTACTACACGTGTGCAAGTAGTGTTAGTATGCGTTTGTACTAATTCTGTAGTTATGCATTAACCAATGCATCATGCCCCTCACAGCCGCAGGTCATACAATGTCCCGGGGTGTGTATCTGCAGGACATTTATGTTTGCTATAACATGGCGGGAGCATTGGTTCCACCCTGTGATAGTAAATTCTTGTTTGCCTCGTTGAAGCGAGAGGCGGAAAACCTCGAACCGCTTCAATAAAGCGGATCCGGATGGTAAAAATGGAGAAAAAAAAAATGAAGCGGGGTCTCACCCATTCATTTAAATGAGCCCACTGGTAGGTAATGTTCCGGGTCCAATCCTATTATTATATTGCGGGGTCTATGCAGCACTGGGGACCTTAATCTCGCATGTAAATTGGGTGCAGGAGGGCACAGAGACGTTTCGCAGACTAGGGGATCGACACCTCCCCGGGTATTGTTTACAAATTGTTCGGGGGGGCTTCGAGGCCAACTGAAGACCGGGGATCTACCACCTCTGGGGCTTTACTTAAATATGCAGGGTGGGCCTCGCCAGTCCTTGAAGCCTCGGTGGCCCTAGGCAGTGTCTTATTGGTTCTGAAATCACACAGGCAGCACTCCTGGTGTTAAAAATGATACACTCATAGAACCATTGCCGAATTACCCAGGCGTAATTTATGTAATAGTCTGTTGGTTTATATTTGGTAGGTGCACCGCAAAATTAAAAATGTTTTCCCTCATAACCTACTATCAACCGCCGATATTCACAATAAATTACAGACCAGTGTTGTCAGGAAAAAAGACTCATACACTCAATTATTTATTGGTAAAAAAAATTACTTTTATTAAAACAACACTAATAAATGGAAACGTAACTTTATTCGAACAACAGTAAAACATGAAAGAAGTGGGTGGGACTCCTCCGGAACCAGAGTACAAAACATGCAAGAGAAAAAAGAAACATAAGAATATGTGCCACGTCCAAGAGAACAAGCATTTGCAATGCAATAGGTCTCGCATTAAGCTATTGGCATTGTAAATGACAATGTCTTTTATTGATGTTTTAAAAACGAAAACAAAAATAAAAGGCATTGTTATTTGTGTTGTCAATAGCTCTAACTCGCGTAAATGCGAGACCTATTGCCTTACAAATGCTTGTTAATTGCTGGCAGGTCTACGACCAGGAGGGACCCGGCTCACTTAAAGCCCTGCGCACTGTACGTTTCAAGCAAGTGCCCTCTGCACAAGACTAAAGGCTCTTTGCCTTTTGACCCAACGCACCCTGCCCAGTGACACTGGCTCCTGCTCACAGTATGAGGTTCCTATCCGTAAAACTCGCCACCATTGGCTCACCGCATGAGACCAGAGGCAGCCTGAAGCCGCGCTCATGAGCTGGCATCAGAAAATAGGCAATACCAGCATGCTCTCTGAAGTTCTCGTAAGGCACCACTTAGGCGCTCTAAAAATGTCAAAATAAATACAATGAAACAACAAGCCCGGGAGTTGTGTGCGCGCGCTAAAAGAAAATGAATAAAAGCACGCGAGTGGTGCTCAGAGGCGCTTGAGAGAGTGCGCTGGCGATGAGCGGGTGCGTGATCACGCATCCTGCTCTTTTTCAAAGCACATACTCGTGCTTTTGGCGCGTGGCTGCGCACTCCCACAAGCCGTATGCCGCCACAAGCACGAGTATGTGCTTTGTAAAAAGAGCTGCACAACAACTAAAGGTCTCCTATGCAGTGCATGCGCACTGCATAGGCGACACCTAAAAAGAAAGGTAGTCAGAGTGAAAGGAAGAAAGTGAGAATGGGACAGAGAGCGAGTGGGTGGAAGGGAGAAGGGGAGGGAGAGTCAAAAGAACAGAGGGAGGAGGAGACAAAGCGTCGGCCTACTGCACCCAGCCCTCACTGTTCACCTCCCGTCACCCGTGTGTCTGGGATCCTGGGGTCCACGAAAGAGTGCGGTCCAGCAAGTCTTTCAAATGAAACGGAGATATGACTGAAGCCAGAGATGATGATATTATCTACGGCAACATCGCTTGTCTGCACCTGTGCACCCAGGCTGCTGCACCCCAGCCCCTTCCCCCGCACTGTGCTCAATTGCAGCTCCTGAGCACCAATGTTTCACTGCTCACCTGCCACAACTGGTGTGTCCAACGACGTGCCGGTGTGAACTCCAACTCCGGGGTGCCGCTCTTAGGGTGGCACAGCAGGTCTCCGGTCGGGGACGGTGTCTTGATACCACGATGGAAGGCGTCAGAATGCCCAGGCCTCATCAAGGGCTGAGCATCCACTCCGCCGATTATGGTGCCACTAACTCAGTGTCTGAAAAGGGAGAAATAATATAATGGTGGAAACGTCTTAAGGTAAATTAAGGTTTATTTCAAGCTAAAGAGAGAACACCAATAAAGTGCATCCTTCCTTGAAGTACGATCTACCAACTGTTAGTGGTAATCGTGGTTCAAAGAGTAGTTGGAGTGCACGAGAATTCACAAGGGTAAATTAATAATAGATTATGCCAACGTTCACATACAAAGGAACAGAGCGCATGCTAGAAGGATAATGTGCGCGTGCAATGCAGTTGGGCAAGTCTGTGTGCATGTACACTTAGTAATCAGCTCACTACAGTGCCCCGAAAGCCAAAGCCACGTGTCTGTAGGGCAGCGCTGCCCGCTGGCTCTGGCCTACAGTACGGTCCAGCAGGTCCTTAAAATGAGAGAGAGATGTGACTGAATGAGGTCATTACGCACGGCAACATCGCTTATTTGCACCTGTGCACCGCGCTCAATTGCAGCCCCTGTGCACGCAGGCTCCACTACTCACCTTCTGTCATTAGTTTGTGTCCAAAAACGACGTCCATCAGGATTGACAATTCAGATGGAGTTTTGATTGCCAGGATGATGTACACCTCATGGATCCCTTTTTTTTTATTGCGCATTGTGATATGCGAGGTGGAAGAACTGGGATATGTGGCGTCGTCGTTATCCTATTTATACGTACGCAAAGTGGGCTGGGCTTGCGTACGCCAGGCCAGCTTAGGTATGTGAATAATTAATCTGGGGATCTGGACGTTATTCATTTCCTGCCTGGGCAGGAAGTGTACTTATGTGTGTGTACCTGTTGCAGTTTTGATGTCGCACAATCCTCAATTTACATTAACGTAGCATGTACCGGGAGGGTGGCAACTATTGCTAATGAGATGCTGTCCGTAAACATTGAATGGACATCACATGTCGTCTGTGGATATGCGCAGACACGCATGTCAATGGTGTGCGGTATTATTGAAAGTGTTGCTATCGCGAAGCACACACATGTGAATGTGCTCGGATGGAGGGAGGATCACCAGTGAGGTTACGTCATACACAGTGATAATGCTCATTACAGTTAGGCAATGCATGTCGAACGTGAATCTGAAAGTCTCACATATGACACACTACTATACTGGTAAAACCTGACAACAGAGCATACTGCAACACAAATCTACACATTACTCTTTACTGTTTGTCACTTGTGATCTAGGATGTGCACTCTGCCCGTGGCTGATGATTCCCCTTCGAGCCAACCATACCCAGGCCGAAAGGCAGCACAATAATCCGCGCACACACACACACACACACACACACACACACCAGGGGCATCGTGTAACACACATTTGTTTTTTGATGTAACGTTTCAGATGCATGGGTATCACACATGGAAGGCTACTGTACAGAGCATGATTATTGATCAAGATGATCGTTGCATGTTGTGTGTACTATAAGATATGTGTACACATCAAAAAAGGTCTGTAAGCAGAAGAGGTGTCTCTCCAAACGGTGTAGAGAGAATTACTAAAATGAGTGGGGTCCTCCAACTGCTACAATGGGAAATGTTATGAACCAATCAAAAGCTATTTTTTAAGGTCACATGGCAAGCGCGCACTGAGTGCGCAAGGAGGCCGCACCCGACGCGGTTTTGAGAAAATATATTTACCATAATATAAGTTTATTACAGAAATATATAAATGTGGGAAATATTTTAGATTATCACGTGCTCTCATATACACTTTAAACCTATTTAGATATAGTTTTGAGCTATAAAAAAAATAAATGCGGGAATGGCGTACCCGGCACGATTCCATACGTCTATGACGTAACACAGGGGCTGGCAGCGTGCACTCGTCGCATACGGAACGCGCAGCCGGCGCAACCCTATATGTAGATGACGTAACGCCGTATTGGTACCGCGCAGCTGTCGCATACCAAACTAGGAGCTGGCGCGACCTTATACGTATATGATGTTAGGTGGGACACGGTGCTATGAAGCCGTCTGATACGAAAAGCGCATCCTTAATGAGTTTCGCAATATCGGGGATAGGATTCGTGTGGTGATGGAGCTTGGTACACTACCGGTACGGGAGTCTAGTTTTCTAATAAAAAATACATACTTTTTTGGGGAGATATAAAACATTACATAAGTTTTTGAATAAAAAAAAAAAGGATAATAGAGTTGCAAACTATTACAAAAAAATAGAAAAAATATAGGTTTTATAAATATTAAAATATGAAATTAATATTTTAAAAACCTTAGAAATTCACTGAAAAAACAATAGGTTTCAGGGACGTTATAGTTGGACATTTGATGAATATAAAACCAGAGAAATTCACCTGTTATAGTTAGTTGAGCTAACTATATCTCGCCTGCCCGCAATGCACTGGTGATGACGTCACATATTACATCACCCATGACATGGTCAGTGACATCACTGATATCTCAAATGACATCGCTGATGACATCATCCATGTGATAATCTGATACACATACTGATGGCCTAATATAAACTTTGATACACGCACTCTAAAACACAGACTACTATTTTTGAAACCATACACACAACAATGCCAGATACTACATACCACCCACTATTTCCTAGGTCTACACTCACATCCACTCACTTATATATGTAGTTACTCATCAATACAGTACTATAATATGCACTCGTACACCTATACATACAGTCACAGTCCGCCACTCATCCATAGTTACTCACACACCTAGTTAGTCATGCAAATAATCAATCGCATAGGCATTTACTCATGTATACAGTTATACACAACAGCTGTGTTATTTATACACACACCACATCACTTATTTATGCAGATACTAACACATACTTACTGTCTTATACAATCACTGATGGCAGACACTCTTTTATACACCCAATCTTCAAATAACTTACTCTCACGTATAGTCATTTATATACTCCAACACTCACTTATACTGCCTTAAAACATATGTAGTTACTCACACATATACCAGTGAGACATTCATTCACTCACCAACTCACCCATTCACACACTAACTCATCCATACAGCCCTTCCCAGATGCACTTTTTAATGCATACAACCAGTGAATCACCCACTCAGACAAGTATGCACAGTCACACACACCCCGCACCCACCCAGATAGACACTCAGGCACACATACAGATAGTCAGACAACAAATCAATAACCCATATAGACACTCGTGTAGCTACTCGCCAACCCATGGAGCCGCTTATACACCAACTGAGACACTAATACAGACTTTCACACAGTTTAGTCACTAACCCATACATTCAGTAACACATGTTCAATCACTCACTTATACAGTCAATCACGTACCTACTAAATAATCCATTCAGGGACATGTAAATTCACTCTTTCTTCAATACACCTTGGCATGGATATATATGAAAAATATTTAAACTTTACAGAAACACACATTCACTGGATGATGTCATCCGTGATGTCATTTGATATGTGATGTCACTGACCATGTCATGAGTGATGTAATATGTGACGTCATCACCAGTGCATTGCGGGCGCGTGAGTTATAATTAGCTCAACTAACTATAACGGGCACATTTCTCTGGTTTTATATGAGTCAAATGTCCAACTAACTATAATGTCCCTGAAACCTATGGTTTTTTCAGTGAATATATATATATATAGATACAGATATAGATATCCTGAGGAAGGAGATAGATTGAGAGTGCAACCTCCCAGTCTACTAATGGCGATACTGTGATTGTCACTTCCAGATTAGCTAGAGTGCTAGCAAAATAATTCAGCCAGACGAATGCAGTACAAATATGCTTCTGAATAAAAGTCACATATGTGATGCGGTTGAAAGGATTAATGATTGACCCAAACAGAGTCTATCTCTGATAGCCTTAAAATGAACAATGAATGCCCCTTAATATTAATTCAAAACCATATTACACCATTACCCCAATCACCACTGCAAGAAAGCCACAGGTGGTAAGTTCCTTGCAGTTGGGGTCAAGAGTTAGTCAATCGAAAGTTTTATTTATTTAAGAGAAATAACCATTTTATCAGTCTGTTTACAAGATATGGCTGATGTGTGCGGTCAGTGACCCAAACCGCAAAATTCTCTTATTATTTAGTCCAACTTCCTTAAGGAACGTAAGTCACCACCAGAGCTCGTGTGTTCTCTGATATTGTATCCTCAGTAAATGCTCATGGCAATATATTAATCAACTGTTGCTTATCACAGAATCAAGATTGAATGAAGTCAAAGAGCCAACTTTGCTCTTGGCCTTTCCAGATGATTATGGGATGAGCAGAATAGGATCCAGCTAGATGGAAGACCTGCAGAGTCAGTCAAAACTTTTTTTATTCTGCAATTTGATATAAAAAGAACAGCACATTGTAAACCAGACATACCAAAATACATCTTAAAAACAATTAAAAATCGCTGCATCAATGATGACATACACGTTAACAGGAGTACATTCAATCAATAATTAAAAACATTAAGAAGCCCATAAATGAAACCTAAATATTAAAGCTAAATTTATCACTAGTGCTAATTAGCATATGTGTTTCTAATTCTTAATGCCCATCTGATAACTGCATAAGAAATGGATTACTACTCTAGATTCTGAAGATACTGGCGTAACTTGTAAGATGTAAAACATTTGGGAACACAGAATTGGCCATACAAATTGGTTTATAGGAGTATTCTAAAGATTACAAAAGAACATAAAATGAGTAGTAGACTGTAATGATGTTTTGTCACAAGGGTAGCAGGGTTAACAAGGCCTGTTTGACGTAGGCTAGCCAAGGAATCTTGGCACTTAAAAGAGAATCATCAGTGTAAAGTAGAACTGAGACTAGGTGGCTCCTAACCTTAGGTAAATCTTTTCATTTTTTACTAACACTGAATCCGAGGTGTTGATATAAAAATGGGGCTAGGATGCCACCCTCCCTGACCCCGATGATTGGTTCTAATGTATAGGGTGCATTCACCATCCTGACCATATCGAATTTGTGAAACTGTACCCTAAGGTAGGGGCTTCAGGAGGGAGTCTTCAATGCCGACCTTCCCATCAGGTCCCTCTACAACTATGTCAAAGGCAGAGGAGAATGAATTCCATGTGTAGCGAACCTCTCCTGGCTTTCTCGTATTTCCCAGTTAATAGAAGAAGGTTCAGTGATTGTTCTACTGTACCCAAGCCTGGGCAAAAACCATATTCCACATTTGAAAAGTTATTTAATTCTGTCCAGTCTTCCAATTTTGGGAGCATTACCATCCCTAGGATTTATACAGATGCGTCCAGGAGGGATATGGGGCAATAACCCCTTTTTAGGTCGAGCCTGAGCCACTGCGCTGCTCTGCGAGGCTTCTTGTAAGTACTCTAAACTACTCCATGTGGGCCTGACTCCTCTCACACACAGGATTAGTTTTTGCTTGTGTTTTGTGCTCGTCTTTCAATAATTAAAGTACGAAAATGGCTAAAGGCGGGTGCATGTCCCACCTTCCCTTTTTTTAAATTCTTCTTTTTTTAATGTTCACCCCCACTGCGTTTTGCTCTCGGGAGCGAGCATCGGCGCACAGGGTGGCAGCTGCATTCCTCGTGGGTCAGGTTACTATCTACTTGTTGTTAATAGTCTCCCCTGCGCCATGCCAAGCTTTCACTTTGATGAAGGCGGCAGGCGCCTCTTAAGCACATTGCATTTTTCACCTCGCGTCATGCTGCGCTTTCACTTTGGTATAACACTGGATTTTTGAGCTATGCTGTGCTTTCACTTTATTTGGCAGTGGTGCTGATTGTTTCAAGTGGTCTGGACTCACCCTAATAGAGTGCTTTTAGGAAGCAGCATCAAAACAAGCTGGCAAAGGAAGCCCGTGTTTCCTTCGGAAGAGCTGACATTTTGTGTTCATCTTTCAGGAACTGCAAAGATTTCTAATTTTAATAAACAACTGTAATGTCACTTTCATACCTTCTTCTGGTATGATCCACTTTGGCTATTTTGATCCCTAAGCTTCTGAATTTCAGCTGGACTGTCCCAGCAGGCTACGCTTGTTCCTGGCCACAGGTGCCCAGCGGGGGTGCTCCACCCTCCAGACTGCTGGAGGCAGGCTAAACAGAAAGCGGCACACAGAGGCACACCGGCAGAAGCACAAATTGCTCTTCGGCACTGGTCGGTGGAGCCGGCCGGCCAAGAGAGAGGCAGGCCCAAGCCCAGTGTTAGCACAGAGCACCGATGCAGCCATCATAGCCAGCCCTCTGGGAAGCGCAGGGAGGCACTGCCGGCTGCACCCGTCCCCGTACCCAGACACTGTTCGGCTGGGACAGAGAGTCTGCTCCTCCACAATGCCTTGCTACTGTCACTAAATTCTGTGAGCATGGCGAGCTTCAACCATGGCGAGTGTGGGCCAGACTCATTTGTGTGTATGGGGACCGCTAATCCCAGGCAACACGGGCCCTACCCTGTGTTGCTCTGGGGCGCAGGTGTGGGGCTTTTACTTTGGCACACATTGCTGCTGTGCAGGCGGGGGTATTGTTGCCTCCAACTGAACAATTGCGCCAGCAAATTCAATTCAGCGTTTTGGTGACGTACATGCACATACTATACGATTCTCCTGATACTGTGAACTGTGGGAATAAAGATGTTGCCTTAGCTTCTTGTATGCATAGCGGGGACAGTCAGGACGAGTCCGAGGGACTTCAGTGTATACGAGCAGCTAGTGGCCCATATAGTTTTTTTCCCACAGTTTAAAGGAGTCTGCCGGTTTATGAGAGGGTGGTTGGCAGTCTGGGACTAGTAGTTTCAGGTTTTACCATTTTAAATATGGCCATATGTCTTGCTAGGCAATCTCCTGTTTTTTTAAATTCAGATTTTATTGTAAAAAGCATGGTGATTGTGCCATTGCGCTGTTATAAGTACGAAGTAACAATAGTACGTGACAGGGCGCCACTTAATAGTTATGAAGCTGATGTCAGTGGTAGGGTAGCTGAATAATGCGAGCAAGCTGGGCGGTTTTAAGCACCATAGTTCGCACTGTCACATAACTAACTGTCAGATGACGACTCCTCCTATATGACCGCTTCAGCCTGCCTTAGCTATATTTCTTTCAAACTGTAATTTGTATTCTAGACAGGCCTGCCTTATAAGTCCTGATTGTAATCTAAAACCTGAAATTACACAAACACACGTCCCAGAATACTCGTGCGTTGCCGAGACGCTAGGCCTGGAAGGCGGTGTCACATGGATGCACTTTGGGTAGGTCCTAGTAATTCCGACGTTAATCTGATTCACAGCCTGGATTGGGAAATGATGCGATGCATAAATACAAGTATGTTCAAGAGGCTTGAAAGTTAAACCTGTTTCTACCATTCTAATACTTTTAAATCACATATTTTATGTAACAACAGCAGTGTGATATAGGCTCCCTTAAGAGATTTGTAATATGCTAACATTATCAATGTGACTCTGTAAACAGCTCAACCAGACCCCCTCTTCAATAAATACATTCAAGCCTATTTTGCGTTTCAGAAGTACACTGATGCATCACAAATTCAAAGTTTTTTGTTAGATGCATTATTGTCAGAAAGAAAACTGTTTTCTCGCTGTTGCAACCCTTTTAATGAATATTAGTGTAGACTCCAAGCTAGCCACGTCTATTTGCTTTGTCATTTCTAGCTTTGTGTTTTTTTTAATTTTACTGGCCTCTCCGCATTAAACATATTTTGAAATGTAGAACTGCAGATGACACTCGTTCATAAAGAGTTCCTAGGCAACTACTTGGTCATAAACATGGCAGACCACCAACCCACAATGATCGCACTAGACTCAGTACACCACTGTATATTTGTGACAAGTCAATTTTATTTAGTACAACACTATGGTTAAAATAGCTACAAACTTCATGAATACATGGGGTTCAATTTCAATCAACAGTTTAGAAAATTACGCTGGTTTCAAATTCGTACAAGCTAATGGTGCCAACTTGTACCAGTAAACCCATTAAATATATTGTGGTTCAGAATGTTGTGGTTCTATTCACTTGGATTGATGCACTTGTCTGTACCTGAGCAAGCATGTATTCCTGAATTAGACTGCAGGAACCAGTGTGTAGTAATTGTATATATAGCTCTTTAATCCCTGGCACCCAGGATATTGTGCTGCATGGCTAAACACTTATAAGGCCCAGAGGCGAGACCTATTGGCTATGCCAATGCTTGTTAAAAAAAAGTATAGCAATTCAAGATTCGCTCCATGGGTGTGGGAATAAATCCTTAATATCTGCTCAAAACTCATTGTATAATATAGGTGCCCAAAACTTGGAATTCTGCCTAAACACGTCAGTTGGGATGCCATCTGGGCCTGCTGCTTTACCTGTAGGACATCTTGAAATGACTTTGGATACGTCATTACAATCCATGGATTTACTCTGAGTGCACTGTTAAAGTTGAAATTTAATGCATCTTTTGGATCTTCCTGGAACAAGGAATTGTTCTCTTGGTTGAAGATTTGGAAAAGTGAGGCTCCTGCTGGTCTGCTGGAATCTGACATTCTGTTTTGGGTTTATTGTGCTTGGAGAAGAGAGGCAGGTTAACAATTTCCCAGAAAGCCTTATAGTCTCAAAACAGTGATGCTGTTTCCAGGTCTTCCCAGGCCTCCTCCTTATTTCGTCCCTATGCTCAGCGAGAGTCGTTTTGTAGAATTGTTTAGCTGCTCTAATGTCCTCCTATGCTTTGGGGAATGAGTATTGGGTATTGACTTTAGATTCTTAAGAGCAGCTGTACAGGGAGGATTAAACCGATTATGAGTGGATGGTTTCTTACAGGACGGTTAAACAGTCTGCATACGAGACATCGTTTTACAGAGGTCAATAAAGCTGTTCAAACTTTTCTGGCGTTTGGCCTCCTCTGATAAACCGCATTACACCTCTTCTTTTTCCCCAGCAATTAAATCCTTGAAGAATTTGAGATCTATGGTGTCCCATTTAACCTGTGATGCCTTGTTGGGAAAGTAATGTAGATTATTACTGCTTATCATTTTATTTTTAGGTCTCGCATCATGCGCAGCCTCTACGAGGCATTAAGTAATCGGTATTACTACTGAAACTCCACCCATTGCATTTGTCTTTGTTTTGTCCCTTGCCATTGGTGTAATCTTGCATTGCTGTTTCTTATCTTGCTCATTGTTGGCTTGTGGTCCGATACATCACTTCCTTTTTCTTCTGTTTCTGGAGGAAACAGCATGGACCAAAGACAGTTAACTTGCGCTGCTGGCTGTTATCTTTTTATTTAGGGTCTACCTTCTTTCTTTGCTGCTCGCATTTCCACATCTAGCAGCTTCCTGCACTTACCCGACCCTGTTTATTTATTTACATTTAATTTATTAATAATTAAATCACGCTTAAATGATACAGCCGATGCGAGGCTCGAACCCTGTTTTCCTGCTCCAAAGTCAGCAGCGTTATTTGTTGAGCCACCTCCTCTCACCGTTGGTTGTATTCCGTTTCTGATGCTACATTTGTCCGGTCTCAACCGCGTTTTTAAAAAAAATTGTAGGCTTGTTTCCTGAAAGCTGTGAAGATTGTTATCCCAGCAAAGCAACCCTTTTGTTGATGCCATTTTTTAGGGGAAAAAACACACGCTTTCTTGAACAGCACTTTTTATCCCATAAATTGAAAATGCTGCAATTCTGAAACAATGATGTAAGGATCGCTGGAGCTGCAGCGAGGCGAGGGGTATTCTGTGCCCCAACTACCATAAATCACGATCCTTTTCCTGTACCCACGTGAAACAGCATTAGCCACAGAGTTTCAATGAACAATTCACAAATTTAAAAGACAGCTGTAATCCTGCCGGTTATTTTATATGCTACGGCATTGTTTTATGATTTTGGAAAAATAAATGCTTAGTGACACTCTTAATTCACAAACATCAGGTAAATAGTGAAAGACCACCCTTCACCTCAATTGAGAATAAACAACATGCTTTGGACACTTGATTTAAAACATTAAAAAAATATACATCGGCTGCTCTTGAAGAATTTTCTGACTTGCTTTTAAAAGCCCCGTAAGCCCTGTTGCCAGGCTTGCATGGGCAGTGGCTGTAGGCATGCCAGAACAAGCTCTCTTTGCTCTGGGCCAACATGAAAGGACTTCAGACACTCTGGCGAAGCTGGAACCAGGAAGTAGCTAACTCCTTTCAGTTTCATTTACTGATAATATGTTTAATATGTAGTTTCATGAAGTGCAAACGAGCATGTGATGTAGCCATGAGGTGCACGGCACAATGAAGTAAGTACACTGTTTTTATAGCTGAAAAATGAAAAACGAAATCTCTAACTGAAATGCAATGTCTTCCTACCTTAGTTATCGTGTTTGTTATGTTCTTATTTTGAACAAGTATAGATGTTAAACATACCGCGGGCTGTGGCAACGCTACCCACCCTTATATCCTGGGCCTGTTTTTGCTAATGATAATTTAAAATAATTTGCAGCACTCTTGTTTTAAGAGAAATATAATCTTTCAAGTCGGAGGCAAAGTTCACAAGTTTCCTACGAAAAGGACAACAAAAGTGCACCACTGACATTCACAGTTGCCTGACCCCTGTCGAGAGGCCACCACAGCGCCACCCATATAGAGGGCCCCACGGCGCCTGCCTGACCCTGAGGGAGACATTGCGCTGGAAGGTATACGCCGCTGGCACTCCTTCGAGGGTGGCCTAGTGGCTGGAAAGGAGTCGGCATGGTGTTTCTGGCAGCTGCACGACAGGCAGTTGCCTTTCACTACTCGGCGCACGGAGGACCCAGCAAGGTCTCCACACTGAGTTCTGCTTTACTTATTGCTGGAGCAGAACCGGGAACACACTAGCATATCCTCAACACACCACTCTGTGGAGTGTTGCGCAGTGTATGGCCGTGGGAGTTTCTGGCTGATGCTTGTTTACAACGAGCAGGAGCGGAGCTGAAAATCCAAAGCCAGTTTGGTTTCCACAACAGTCTTCCAAGCACACACTGCTGGTGACAGTGTGTAGCAGGAAGACCCGAGACGAGAAAGCTGTGCTTCTGAGATGAAATACAGAGCGATCTGTGGACACAGAGTGGAGCAGAGCTATCTGTTTAGAGGGATGTGTTGTGCCAGAGTGTTGTAGATGGGAACAATGATTATTCCCTGATTAAATGCCGACTGTAGCTCTTGTTTGTGTGTTTGCAGCGAGATGTAGGTCTGGGAGACTAGCGTCTCCGATACAGGCAGTGTGGTTACCACATCGACGGTGGAGCAGCTGCATGATAAATGACGGCATGATCACCTAACCTAACTTGAATCATGCAATAGGGGAGCTGCTGGAATTGTAATTGACTTTCTGGTTCCCGGCAGTCAGCAATAATGGGATGCTTTCAGCAAGATGGCAGATGCATGGGAAAGATGCTGTTTTGCACTATCTTGATTTGTTACAGCAGCCAACATATTGGCACGATGGAGTGACGAGAACCAGCAGCTGGCATGGAAGGTAGGTTTAGCAATAGCCATTGTATCATTACGAATGTAATTATAAGCTGCCCATCACAAAGCATATGTTAGAGGGAGCAGCAGCTGACGGGCGGATTTGGAGCTGAGGGCACCCAACTCCGAGAGCACGGTGCCGCGCAGCAAATAGCTTTCCAGTCAACCATCATGATTGCCAAATGGCAGCAACAGAAATACAGTGTGAGAATATTTGACATAAAAAAACATGTGCATTACATTATTTGCCTAGGGTACACAGCCTTTTTCCTGCTGTATCACTCAGTTCAATATATAAACTATGTGCTGTCGGGAAGAAAGTGCAGCTTCATTAATTAGGACGTGTAATTTTTGTCTAAATTCTTAGCTCATTATTTTGTTTACCCCGTTTTAATTTCACCTTATTTGTTCGATTAAAGGCGATGTGAAACAGTATGCCCAGGTATTTAAGTGGAATGAAAAAACTAGGGGGCTCTCAAAGGGACATGGCTTATTTAATCAAGGGTGTGGCTTAAAAATATGCAAGCTAAAAACCTGTGCTTAGCATAGTGTACCGCCCAACGAGTATTTTGCTGCTTCTGTCATTGCTTCCAGATATTTAATACAACAAGTAACATTACACATATAAGAAGTCAGTGCTGTTGGCTTTGCCAATGGATGTTAGTTTTGTAAGCTAAATAATCAACGATGGCCTCCTTGTACAGAATATTGAAAATGCTTCAGTTCTGAAATGATGATACTGTGAAAGAACTATAGGTTACCTCAAAGGCAGTGAAGGGTGGCACTGCTGCAGAGTTAAGATTTTTTTTCCACCCTTAGGGGGAAAATGTAGAGCGGGATGGAGACCGGTCCTAGCGCCTGCTTTTTAGCACTGCCGGTGCTGAGCACCAACAGGACCCGGCCCACTTTAAGCCCTGAGTGTACCTCACAAGTAAAGGTCGTCTGCCAATGCATTAATGTATATCCTGCGCAGGGATGTAGAAAAGTAACAGTTTAAATGTTGCTACCCAAATGAGGTAGATTTCTACATTTAGTTAAACAGTGAGACCGTTTTTCAACGCTCAGACCGGTCAATGAATATAACGCTCTTGGGAGTACGGAGAGTTAGGGCATTTACACCAAGCCTATCTCTTCTGTGATTGTTGCCTTTCCTTGTGCTGCTCTGAATATAACCACCATTTGTTACTGCTTTTTCTCTGTAAAGCACCCTAACGCACATCAGTCAGGGCACTCTATACAAGTGTTAAAAATAAACAAGCATTTGCAATTGTGGAAAATGTATTCTTTATCTTGACACTCGCTCAGCCATTTTGTACTCTTTCCCCCATCTTGTCTCAGCATACAACAGCTTGTGTGCAGGAATGTTCACCCCTGTTTGCCCTTTCTCTGCCTCACGAGTCATCTGACTCATATGTGGCTTCCCGAAATGGGAAGTTTCTCAGATTGTGCAGAAAGCTACCTTCTTCTCCGTAGGCTTGTGGCGATAATTCAATCGTCACATGGAGCATCTACTGATGTGTTTTTCACGTACACATCTCCTGACTTTTTTTCTTCTTTGTTCAGCTCATGCGCAAAGGGAAGGGGGTTTAAGGGTATAAGAACTATGAAGACTACTGTATTCAGATTTGCCTCCTCAGACAGCTACGGGTGTCTGTTGCTGATGCTCTCTCGCTCATGAGATTAAAATAAACGTCCTTTCTCTCTGTGCTCCAGTGTTGGTCTCGCTTTGTTTCTGGACCTGAGGACAAAGGGTGGCTCTGCACCTTTGAGTGGTCCCTAGGGACCCCCCAAATCCACACAATGCAATAGGTCTCACATTTACGCAAGTGTAAGCTATTGGCATTTTAAATGGCAATGCCTTTCATTTATGTTTTAAAAACCAAAACATAAATAAAAGGCATTGTCATTTACAATGAATGCCAATAGCTCAAACCCGCGTAAATGCGAGACCTATTGCATTGCAAATGCTTGTTTAGTTGGTAACAATCAAGACTCCCTTATACAGGCACTAACACTGGCCCATTAAAATATGTAACTCTCTCATGAGTGGTGCACGATCTGATGACGACAAACAAAAAATGGTTCTTCCCCTAACTTTGCCTATAAATGTAAGTTGATCAGCTGCACCCTCTTTAAAAAAAATCTATTGAAAAATAAAGATTATATTTGACAATTTTATTTAGACCTCCCCATAGGATGTATGTAAAAAGTGTCATATTCTTGTCATGCCAATCAGCAACTCCGCAAATGCAGTCTCCCCGTAGGAAGCATCTAGAAATGTTAAAGTCACACATCCATATTATAGCTACTATAGCGGTTTCTTTGGGTGTGAGTTGAGATAAGGGAGTCCAGATCTTCTAGAATGGAAACGGGCTGTGCAGTGAAAAAATTAACAAAATGACATAAAAACCTAACAAAGACAATTTTAAGATCTGAAAACAAGAAGTACATGTTAGAACTGTGGCTTTAGCTTTTAAATATTTAGGCTCTATCAAAACTGCAAGACCCGCGTTGGTCTGTCTGATATTGAGAGTAATGCTGAAGTACAGAATGATGTAAATCTATCTTCATAAAAAGTTCCTGTAGCCCAGGTCCCTTGGCAACATAAAACCTCATAGTCTGATACCATGCACAACCAGTCCTCATATGTCAGTTTCTGGCAGATGCCCGCAATATTTTGTGAAAGGAGGCAAAAGCCCTTCTCCACCCTAGCAGTTGTATGAACAGGGCCTAAATTCATCACCTGGTCCCGACTGTTAGTACCAGGTACATGGGGAGAAAATAATGGAATTCGGATGTGAGATGTTTTAAAATACTGTTTGTCCTCCTTCACAACCGTGAGGTTGGGCCCTGGATTCACTTTTACTGCTTTTGAGTCTGGGAGACACAGTTTTCAAGAGTGAGTGTAAAAAAATGATGAATTTAGTAATCCTATATCTGACAGCCCAGATAGGGGTGCCAAGAATTATGTAAAGCAAGGTGAGCGGATTAACTGTTCTAGTGATTTCAAGCCAGGGCTAGGCTCTGTGAATTCCTTGGCTAGAGGTATTGTTGGGGAGGGAAATCAACAAAAGAAACCTGAAGGAAAGTCGCACATCTTGTCTCGCTGGGTCTATAAGTAGTTTAGGCGATGTAGGAAAGAGCTTACCAGGGCACGTCTTTTGAATTGACAACTACGCAGTCACCACTTAGTGATTTAGGTGACTGGCCTATCCATTCACCTATCGGAGCCGATAGATTGTCATTTACCAAATCATTTGGCCAGCTCGCATTTGCCTTTGCCCTTATCCTCTCCATTTTTAGGTCTCGCCTGGCGTAAGACTGCGCAGACATGCGCAGTCTCGCTGGCGAGATTTAGTGTTAACAGGTATTTTCTGTAAGGGGCATTAAGCCCCGCCCCTCTTTTCCATTGGCTGGCGTCAAAGTTTATGCTAAACGGTGGCCAGCCATTGGAAAAGAGGTGTCGGTGACGTATTTGCTTGGCTTTTTGAGCCGTCCCATTTGGACGGCCTCGCCTGCATTGCGTTCGTCGCAAAAGGTTTCTTGTCTTTATGGGGCCAAACACATGGCCCCATAAAGACAAGAAACCCTTTAACAGGCAGAAAAAGCCGAGCAAATACGTCATGGCGAGCGCTTGTTTATTTCTAGTTTTATATAGCGCTGTGTAGTTCTATCCAATTTCCTTCGAGTAGAGGCAGTTATACATTCGAGGAAGTCAAAATGACATGTATTCTGCCTTTAAACCCGGGCATTTGCAGTGTAAATCTGGAATGTTGGCATGTATGATTGGTGCAGACTATGTAACATTATTTTAACGTTTGCTCTGCATGGAGTTTCATTTGCAAGGGAAGTGGAAAGATAATGCCCTCATTTAAACTGTTCGATGTTGTCTGGCGTCGTAGCAGCTCTCCGAGGCGCTGTGTGCTGCCTGGTTGTCTTTTAGAACACTGCCCAGAGGAGGGGAAGGACGGGGGCCCAGCGTCTGCGGCTCATTCTCTGACAGGAGCCGGATCTAAGCCCGAGCCTGCCATGGGGCCCACTTACACCGAGGTTAAACACCACTGCTCCAAGGCCCAAGCAGAGGTCACCAAGCAAATAGACCTTCGAGATTGTCGGTGATACTAGGCTGGGTTAAAAACCTGCAGAGCTCTGCACTTTCGGCACACCTCCACCTCACGCACTTTGCCTGCGTGGGCACCCTACTGCGCCTACCCACTGGGTGAACAGGGAAGGACCCAAAAAGCAGCAATTTGAGCTGGAGGGAGACAAATGCGTAAGAGGTTTCACGGAATATTGAGCAGTCCAGAGGTTGGTCGCACGTGCGCTGGGCCGTCTCTTCGAGCTCCCCCTGGAAACACTCTTCAGTTATAGGACACTGAGGTGTGGCTTAAACACAACCTAAAACATTATGTTTACCAAAATGATTGGTAGTTTGCTTCCTCTTTTCGCTATTGCACCCATATACAATACAACTGACATTAATATCTGAAACAAGCTAGTACTATTGGCTTTGTCAAGGGTTGTTACCTGCATAACAACGACTGGTGTAAATAATATTGAAAATGCTTCAGTACTGAGCCTGTGAAATAACTAACGCTCAATTAAGAATGTTGAATGAAACTCTGTAAAATATTTACTTTTATTAATTGTGTGCTTTAAAAATGTCTAGAAGCTGATTCCATTGGACAGCAGGAGCCATGCAGCGGCTCTAACGTGGTAGCCCTGTTACATTTAGAGCCTAATCTCTGCCCTTCACCCCTCATACCAGAGGCGCAACTAGAGTCAAATTTCGGGGGGTGCTAGGAAAAAATTTCAGGGGGGGGGCTGATTATTCAATCAAAAGGCAGAGTGGAGCTACAGGGGTTCTAAGCAGGGGTGAAAACCATCAAAGCCTCATTAACAAGCCAAAGGTCTTTTAAACACCTGTGAAGTACTCGGGTGCGGCTGTGTGTGCCCGGAAAGCTGTCTCATCCCGTGCTGCCACACACGACGGGGGGGGGGGGGCGCTGAAGCCCTTTGAGTCCAATGGGCGTTGCTCGCCTGCCTCATACCCCACTGCGGATTCAGATCAGTCAGGTGACCCTCCTTTCTGAATAGCTCGGATTGCGGCACAAAGGAGTCTCTTCACAGGTGCATATAAGGCCATTGATGAGTGCTACAACCGCTGAGTTAAGTTTATTTGGTAAGGTGCAGGAGAGGCTAAAAATGGAGAGCCCGATAGGAACCTGACTCGGCACCTGCTTTTTAAAACTTCTGGTGCTGAGCACCGGCTGGACCCGAACCACTTGAAGCCCTGCAAATAAGGAAAAGAATATATGCAGGCAAAGGGTTGTCTGAATAGACACCAGAAGAGTTTGGGCCCTTGGTGGAGCATTTTGACTTGGATGGCCTAAACCTCCTTGACGTCTGAGGCTTTTTGCACAAAGTCATAACTTGCAGCTGGTTGTGTCAACCTGTATCTTACTACCACGTTTTATCTCCAATGTGAGCTACCCTTGTAGTTACTGGTTATTGTAAATCATATAATCTATAAAGTGTTTATTTAAAAAAAATCTGTGAAGCTTGCGTTTACTCCTCCGCATGTGGAAAGGGCGTAGGAATGTAGTTTTCAAGAGTCATTGGCTCGGGTCAGTGAGTGAGAGTCGAGCGCGTCTTCCGAAGGCCCATCACCGAAGACTACTTTAAGCCACTTGTTATGCATGATTGCACTCCTTGCTGTGTAACTATTGCAAGTTTGGGTCCACTTGCAGGTGACCTATGGCAGGGGTTGACTTCCTTACTATTTAAATCTGGGTATTGACTTTTTTGGTTCTAATCTGCCTCCAGAATCCATCCTCTGGGCAGTGGTATAGCTGTCTGAGTTTTATCACGCATGTCCGGTGGTGTTCCTGCCATATTGTGCAGTGTCATCGATTTCTGTAGCTCTTTCTACCCCTGTCAAGGAATTGAGGCACTGTGTGATGGGTAGCACACTACTCCAGGCCCTAAGATTAGGGCTTAGTCCAGTGTAATGGGAAGTAGTCTTGGGCACTCAGCAAACCATGTCATGCCTTCACTAAAGGAATGTGGTAGAATACGTTATCAGGAGTTGGGTGCTGTCACTTGTGAGTGGGGGGTTGTATGGCAGTTCATGTTTGGGATTGGTAGGTGAGCTAGAAGAGGTTGCACATGGAAGGTATGGCTTTCAAGATAAGTTGCGCTTGTGATCTTTGGAATTAGCTGTGCGGAAATTGCAGAAATGCCTTAATTTAGCTTCATGCAGGTGCTGCGATCAGACCCCAGAAGTTCAGCAGAGCCCACCTGCCTGCTATTGCTTTATTTAGTATTTGAAGCTGGAGGACCTCCTATGCGACACCTACCACACACTATCCACTTGTGATGAACATCTGTAAATTTGGGTAACTTAATCCCCGATGATTACATTTCCATCAGGGGTGGTAGGGAGTGTTTTTGCTTGGCTCATAAAATAATTTCAAATGTTTAAATAGAAACAAATTGCTCCCAACGAAGTACATTGGGGAAGAAAAGGCACTGAACTAATCACAATAGATTCTGCGGATCTGAATGCAAACAATGTTTAAGGAAAGACAAAGTACATTTCTGAACAAATGGATGCTTAATCAGACAATGATTAAACATGGCTTAGAGATGAATGATGAGCGTCCTTCTATGCGCCTGTGCTAGAGACATTAGAGAAAACATTTCTTTCCCAGGTCTGACATGCTAAGTGGGTTTCATTTTATGACGTCGCGAGGAGGCTGGCAGGAGGATGTGAGGGGCCATCTCATACTGCACAAGTTCTCACCTAATTTCATTCATTGCATAAACCCAACAAATATGTAGAATCCATCATGCTGCATTTAGCAGTGCTTTTCAAGCTGAGAAGTGCCTCCATCTTATCGGTAGAAGCTACATTCTATCTTTTGATTTAATGCACATCATAATGTGGACTTGTGTTTGTTTCTGCCCTTCCCCCCCTTCCCAGGGTGATTCTGAAGGTGAATTAGTAAACCAGCATTTGCAATGCAATAGGTCTCGCATTGGCCAGAGTTTAAGCTATTGGCATTGTAATGACAATGCCTTTTATTTATTTGTTTTCAAAACCCATACATAAATAAAAAGCATTGTAATTTACAATGCCAATAGCTCAAACTCTAGCAAATGCGAGACCTATTGCATTGCAAATGCTTGTTTTGCTGAGCCGGTCTCTTTTTCCTCCCTTACTAGATGAACTGGACAAAACAAGTGAAGGTGGATTTTCCGAACCAGTAGAAATTTGAAAACAGTTGTACCTCAGTCATGCAGATTCCGGGTTACAATTACTTGTGCTGTCCCAGATGCACTTGGAGGGGCCCTGCCCTGCCTTGTCCGGGCGCAGACGTGCTCGCTTTTGGCCCACGCGCCTCACAAACTGCTGGAGGCAGCGGGGGATTTTAAGGTTCATACCGGCACTCTGCAGCTCCTCCCCGCCTCTGGTGATGCTGGGCCTTCGAGTCCTGGCCTCTGGCGTCCTTGTTGCGCGTCCAGCTAGTGGTAAGACATTCAGAGTCGTAATTGTCCATGCTCATCTGTATGATTACAATTAGATGTGCAACTTATTTATACGCATGAAAGACAAAAGCCTGCTATCTCTAATGGAAGCATTTTAGATCATCCTCTTGTATTGGTCTGCTACCGGGAATAATAGAGTTTGGTAAGAACTATTGGAGACTTTGCCCTCTGTGATACCTCGCACCCAAATGATAGTTTTAGGAAATGTAGACCTTTTGGTTTAAGGACAGTCTGGAATGTGCAAGTTATGACTCAGTTACGTATCAAAAGAGCCACACTTTTTGTACAACCCGTCCCTGTAAGGAGCACAATTTAGCCTGTTTACTATAATATCCGGCTATGGTTAAAAATACAGTCATCCATACAACTGGATTGGTCTGGTCACAGGGGGGTGTTTATTTGATTTTTGGACTATTTTCTCTTTTTGTGCACCAAACCACAAAAGCATATTATATGAGGAATACTGCACACCACTCTTTGCCTCTCCCTGACACTGAACTCTTCGCCATTCCAAACCACTCCACTCTAAGCTACGCCACTCTATGCCATGCCACTCTACGTCTTTCTACCCCAGTTACCTTTAGCTATGCTAAACAGCAGCCATGTTGGTGTACAACATGGCTAAAACACATTGGTTGACCAAATAGCTTGCATAGGCGAGACCTATTGGCTCTGCCAGTGCTTATTCAAAATATACATAGATCGGGCTTTAGTTGCTCTCAGAGGAGTATTACACTCTCATCTTATGCAATTGGCAATTTGGTGTACCATTCTGCCTCCCAGAAAATTCTTCCATTGTAAGGCATGAGACTATTTTACATTTAAAAAATAATTCTCACTCTGTTCCCCATCTATTTTTCAACTCTCACATGATTTCTATACCGTAAGCAATCCGCTTTGCTACTTTTTCTTCAATATTAGCTAACCCAGTAGGGCAGACTAAAGCTGCAGAAGCATACTTACTCATTCCTGTGCATAGGATCAGTAAAGAAGGAGAACGTTTACAGTTCTGAATGTGTTCTGATGTGCCCTGGAGAGCAGACTTTGTTGATCAACTTGTATGTTGCACTTTCAACCATGTGTATGTGTTTTGTATAAAACGATTTGAGCCTGGAAATGGGGTCTATCTAATACCTTGTACCATTTAAGAGGCAAATTTAGGTTAATATCCGAAATTGAGATAGTAATTTTATACCAGTGGTTTTTCCTCTTCTCATTGAGTTAGAGTTTACAGTCCAGAATCCAATTGATCGCTTAATGCTGTCACTTTTACCTATAAAGTTGTGTTGTATCGAAATTTCTGCTCCCAACTAATTAATTCAAATGATTATTGAGTTTTATATAGCGTGTTTCGACCCAAGGTCTCAAAGCTCTTTACATGAGCACCAGTTGTGTTGCAGACAGACACAATAAGTTTGTTGGGTATGGGGAGATTACCTATTTTACCCAGAATCACAGGATGTTTAGCGCCCTTGCCGAGACTCTAACCCGGTTCCTCAGCTTTGAGGTTGATGGCTTTAAGCCACATTTTATTCATATTCACTATTTCCACCCACAAAGGTTTCAAGGATTTATTACACTATTTTTGCCTGTAAGGCACCTGCTCTGACCTGTGTATTTGGCCGTTGTTCTTCCCTTATCAAGTATATGTCCAAGTTAAATGGTGATCGTCTTGAAAGCAGAAAGTAAGTGCCATACTTGTTTCGGAAGTACACTGATTATAGCTCGCCTCAGGGACTTTAGGGGAAGCCTCATAGTCCTAGTCTATGAAGGCAGTTTCCCTGTTGAGCCTAGGACACACAGAATCCAGAGGAAAAGTCTTCATTGCTAAGAGACGTTCCAAAATCATAAGCTCTTTATCCCATTTAATATGGAAGGTTATCACTGAAAGTTCCATTTGATCTGTAGCTGCATCAGGAAACGCCACTGCATTAAAACCTACAAAAAAATCCAATTTATCCATGGTCCAAACGGGGCCTATGGAGCACATAAGGATCACATTTTTTTAAACACGATATTGTTCTAGACTGACCACGTGTGACTGAGCCAGTTATTTTATTTGGTACTGTGATGGACTTGACCACTTGCTTCTTTGTCAGCAACCACCCACCTTTCCGCACGTTGAAGCATCACATAGTTGCTTGAGGGAACTCACCAAGTACCATGACTGCTAACCTATTCGTGCCTCACGTGCAATTCTTTTAGCTCCTGTCGAAGACCTTTATGTAATTTGCACACAAATATGCCTTTTCAACTGTTTTGGGAATTCCAGGCCCGCATGCAGCCTCACTCATAAAGTCATAAAGACTGGGGACATGGTCTCGAACTGAGTTTTCAATGAGGAAGTGCATTACTGCTCTAAATATAGCTAGTAAACAGACTTGGGAAGGTGAAAAAAATGTAATGTGCAGACTGAGGTCTGCAGATTGCAACATTTCATTCCTTTTTAGAAGCCACATTACAGGAAAGCCTACCTTTATTCGCGCACTGTGCAATGATTATATAAAATTATTTTCAATTTCTGCTTTTGTTCCGATATACCGACACTTCAGGAAATACTTTGGAAATGTAAGAGGAGATTGTAAATTTAAATTCCCAAAAGCTATGCATGCATTTGTTCACGCTGCCGGCGTCTTTAATATTAGCACACGAGACTTGTTTTTAATCTACATTGTGAACATCGTTTTATCTTTGTGCTGTTTGATGGCCTAGACACTTGTTTCTAATTGAGACGCTAACCTATCACGTTGCTTAGGCTTTTCGGCATACTCGTTTTCTTATCAGTGGAACTGCTTGGGTATTTCTTGCCATGATCTTTATTGTTCCGACAACATTTAGATTAAAAAAGTTATTGTGTGAAACTTTATTTTTTTTCAAAGCAAATGTTAGGGTGTGCAGAAACGATGGTAAATATAAGAATCTACATCTACGTGTACTTTTACAAAATAAGTAATCCGTTAACAATTATCTGCAAACCACATTTAGAATGTAAACTGACAAAAACTATAGTTGGAAAGACAAGACTATCTTTATGTAGTTCATATTTTTGATTGCCAGCATTGAACTGGGTCTTCTAAAGGCCATATTTTTTTGCAGTCTGAAATCAACGTACATTGCCAATAGATTATAGTGATGTCAATTAATTGCAGTTGAACTAAGGACTGTATCTGACAAACTGCAGGAAGGTGTTGGAATATTTCATGCTATTCAGTATTAACAACATACTTTATGTATTATGCTGTTGTAGTTTGTGCTTTGATCTCTTTGAGCCTGGGTGATCAGTCAGCTACAGGGTGTCATAAAGTTGTTCCCTCGAGCACTTTGGAGTTACGTCTCTCATGAGGCAGTAAGTGATTGCTTTACTATGCTCAGAGGATTCTTTCATCGCCTTAAATCTCTTCTGGGTCAAGATTTTAAAGTCTAGTATGCATCATCTTAGCCTCAGCATCTTCTAACCATTATGGTGATGTGCCGCTGTTAACTATTAGTTGTGGCTGTTACAACAGCATGCCAAAGTTTGCCACTGCAGTGACAAATGCCCTCACATAGTTCAAACATTTGTGACATCCTGTATTTTTGTTGGCTGAATCTGTGCTATCTTACAAGACCATTGAGTTCCACTAAATATGCTTCTATTGTATTCATGTGTTGCACAGCTGAAGAACAAAATGTTCTAAATATATCACATCCATAGTTTAGGATGACTACTGCTCCTCCTTAGACTGATGAGATGGATGGTTGGTGGCAGTTGCGGTTATAAAGAGATACAGTTGTTTTTACATGTAACCGTGGTAGAGTATACCCACTCTCTGAAGGTAAAATCTCAGTCCCCTTTAATTCTGGGTCTTTTTCATCCTCATTGTGTGTGTTTTGGTTTACGTATGGTGTGTAGGAAGACCGAGAGCATCATGAATTTTTTCATCAACAGTCATGTGCTTGTATCTTCCTTATAAAGGAGTATTTTATTTTGTAACTGAGCAACTCAAATTAGGTAGATTCTGTTGTCTGCTCGATGACTCGTCAATCAGTTGCAAATCCGCGGTTAATGTCCCCCTCTGGACGACAGCTTCAGGAATAGAGAAGTGTTACTGAAGGGGCTTGGTTAACCGGACATAGAGTCTTAAATTTTTGTGCAGCCACATAACTAGTACTAAAATGTCTTGTTGATTTCCTTTCATCATAGAAGGCTTTCTCTTAGCTAAAATATACTCTTTTCCAGATCTGTATAGGCTAGGTTTTCAATATTAGCTCATCCCGGGTCACCAGATCTGGGTCTATTCACCCGTAAAGCCATTGGGAATGACTTTAACTAGAAAACGTTATTTCTGTTTAATGTTTTTCACTCTGTGCATTCCAAAGCCACACCTATTATTATTGCTCCTAAGACGAGCAGTGGCAAATCAAGAATTGCCCACCTTCCAGCAGAGAAACTGGTCCAACCTTAGTTGTATTCCTTGGCTTAAAAGTTACTTATTACTAGAATTGGATTGAGAACAATTTATTTTTTGTCAAAATCAATGATGGCACACAGCCATAGATTTATAGAAATGTTGACCTACTTTAGTATTTAAAGCAAAATGTTGCATGCTCAAATTCTGATTTTTTTCTAGATCCTGCATGTGAGTAAACACTGACAGCGTCATGCAGTAAATATTGATTACTGTTAACAGTATTTTTCCATGAGTGCCTTTTCTTTAATAATCCTTTTTAGGTTTAGCCTAGGAAGTAAACGCGCTGTCTCTTTGAGATATGCTAAATCCACTTTGTGGGCTTACGGCCACCCATTTCCTTTTTATCCTCCCATCGATTGTCTTTCAAAAATGCTCGCTTAATAGTGGTTAATCCTTCCTCTTTATCCCTCTTTTTTGTGTTTTGTTTCCTCCCACTGAGCATCGCCCAACCACTGGGATCTTTATGCTTCTGTGTTTGTGTTTCTTTTGGAGAACAGGTTTTTTTCTTTATCTGCTTGTGTTTGTCGTTGCTTGTCTAACTTGTTGCTCGTGCTTATTGTTTCCTCCATCTCCCCTCGCCTCCGCATTGTCCTTACTTATCCCCTCTGTCGTCGGCTGCTTTTACTGTCTCCTCCCTTCTGAGTTCCCGTCTTTTGATTTCGAGCACACAAACTTTGCTTTTTCCTGCCATCCTTCATGCACTGTCGCTCACCACAACCAGCCTCTGAATCAACCTCAACTCTTCTGCATACACCGTAAAGAGACAAGCTGACAATCACTTTCATCACAATAGCCCCAGTCTGCCTCTGTGTGCGAGACCCATAGTTTGCTCTCCACAACTTTCATTGATGAGCATGTAAATGTAAATTGCGGGCCTTTGACCGTCCTCCCTCCTAACCAGCGATCGGAGTAGGCCATTGTATGCTTCTCTCAACCCCGTCGCTCTTGTCCATGCGCTTCTGTGCACCCCTTCCACGGGGTATTAGCATTGTAAATGACAATAACTTTTATTTATCTGTTTTAAAAACTACACATAAATCCAAAGGCATTGTCATTTACAATAGCTCAAACTCTCATAAATGCGAGACCCATTGCATTGCAAATGCTTATTAAAGTTGGAAATCAAAATAAAGTGACCTAAGGTACACGATAAATGTGATGGGGACACGCATGAACCTGGTCCTTCCTACCTCGAGGGTTCAAAATGAATTGAGATAGTTTCTATCAATGCAGTCATAGGTTTGTTGCACTCCAGTACAAATATAACATTCTTAGTTGCTTGATGATTTATTTTTTTATTTTGTATTACTAGACAGTCTTTTGATCTGATGGAAGATGTAATGGATACATTTCATATATACTTCACAACTGCCAAATTGAATTGGTAATCTCGTATATGATTTCCTATGGCACAAAAGTCAACACATATTTTGTCCTGTTTCAAGGACATTCCAAAGGCTGTAAGAATGATGTTTTGTTTATCCGTTCATTTATTTTAAATCCTAGAAACATGTGACAGTCCCCTAAGTAGCAAGTTGTCATAATTTATCTTACCGATAATATATACTTTTCTGACCAATAGTACTTGAATAAAGCGAAAGTAAACTTGGTAAAGCACTAGCGATGAGATCCAATTAGAGAGACCTTGACTATACGAGATCCAGTGATGCTGCCAATTGATAGTGAGATTGGAAGATAATTTAAGAAAGGTATATTGCCTGGTCTCGGCGTCACCAAGTGTAAAATAAGGGCAGGATAAGTGCACCCATAAAATGTGTGGTTAATGATATTTGTACGTAGTAATAGTTCTATTTACTCACTCAAATGTTTTGAAACTTTATAATAAAATTATTTTGTTGGTGATTCTTTACTTAATAGGTTGCCATTATCCCCTGGTTTATAGTGTAAAGCTTCAGTGGAATCTGTGGCTCTTGGGAGTACCTTTTATGCCAGCACCAAATTTTACAAACAAAACTGTCACTATAGTTTCCAAAATACATTTTTAAAACCTTTGTGTCATACTTAAGACTTTGAACTTGGCATTCTATGTACTCGGTCAACAGTAAATATAAAAAAAAAAAGAGGAAGATACTACACCACTCAACTAGCGATCTGACCATTCTGATAGGAACAACGAGGAGAGTGAAGTAGATCCAATACGAGCTGTCTTTATTTTTTTTCTAAACTTATATTGAAATAAGACAATCTGCATATACAGTGTTAGTCTTGAGGATAGTTACACACATCCCATCGGTACATAGTTTCCACAGAGACACCTACTTTATGTTGATTACAATAATGTTGTCTCTCATCGTCCGAGTCTAGATCCAATATCAGAGGTGTACAGATGTTTCCCCTATAGATATTCCATTTGCCCCACACCCTTTCCCATTTCTTTGGGCATCCCCTGTGAATGAATGTGGCCTTCTCAGCTACCATAAACATATCCATACCTCTGCACCATTCTAGCAAAGTTGGTACGCCTGCCGACCCCCATTTCTGCGCTAGATTTCGTTCAGCTATCATCATGCCTGTCGTTGCCCACTGACGTTCAGCGTGGTTAAGGTCTGTTGGTTCCCATAGGTTGAGGAGGCAGCCTTTAGGCTCAAGCGGGACTTGCTTCCCGCTGACTTCCGTAATGGTGTCTATCACTGTTGCCCAGTATGGTGTAAGCAGTGGGCACTCCCACAAGGTGTGAGAAAATGTACCTATGGCGCCGCAGGGGCGTAAGCAGTGTGGGTCGGGGATTCTTCCCATCTTATGCAGTGTTACCCGTGTATAATAGGTCCTGTGTAGTATTTTTAGCTGTACCAGCCGTAGTCTAGAGGAGATTGCCACCTCTCTAGGCGATGCAGTCGCGTCCCGCCAGTCAGGGTCGTCCATATCCCCAACTGCCGTCTGCCAAAGTGCCTAAGTCGGTCAAGGGGGTCCGTCCGGTTATTAATAATTTTATTATAGGTGAGTGAGGTTGCTTTTTTGTCTAAATAGTCAGTAGCCGGTCCTGTAGAGGGGATGACACAGAGTATTTCCGCTGCTGGTAGGGCTGCATCTATCGCATGTTTAATCTGCATATATCGAAATGTTGTATTGCTCTTGTAGGTGGGCAAAGCTCACAACCTCACCATTGTGCCAGGGGTCCCCCAGCCGGGAGATCCCTTTCGGGTCCCATTTTTTAAATCCCTTGCTCTTTCCCTGGGTGCCTAGTTTGCCTGTGTCCCACAGTGGAGTGTGTTGCGTTAGCCTGTCTGACCAGCCCAGGTGCCGTGTTACCGTGTACTAGACACACATTGTGTGTGCTGTTGGTCCCATGAGGACATGTGTTTTCCGTTTGTTGTAAAGTACCCTATTAACTCCCTCCTTCCCCAGAGCTACTCTGTCTAGGCGGTAAGCAGGGTCAGTGTCAAGTACATGGACCCACTGATTAATGACTGTGAGTTGTGAAGCCCAATAGTATGCCTTGATATCGAGTAGAGCAATCCCCCCATACCAACTTCTGATCAATTTGCTTGCTGCCACCCTTGCAGGTTTGCCATCCCAAAAGAGAACAGCGACCTCCGAGTTTAGTGCTCTAAAATAGGAGTTGGGGACTGGATAGTGTGTGTTGTGCAGGGCGTATAACAATCTGGACAAGGCCATCATTTTGAAAAGAGCTGCTCTGCCCAGTAGTGTGAGCGGTAATGCACTCCAATGCCTTAAATCACGCTTGTCTTTGCAGCGGTGCTTGCAAGTTAAGTGCTAGGAATGCGTCCGGATCCGATGTTACGTGTATTCAGCGGTATTTAAAGCAATCTGTCACTATCTGGACGGTGCACCCCTTTGGCAGACGTGGGGGCAGTCCATGTAGAATGTAAAGTACGGACTTGTCCCAGTTAATTGCATATCCCGACACCGACCCGAACACCGCACAGATGTTGAGCAATGCATGGAGGGATCGCGTGGGCGAGGCTATATATATTAAGACATCATCGGCATAGAGGGAGATGCGATCTTCCCATCCCTCCCTCCATTTTAGATCTCGGATCATAGGATCCCACCTAATCCAGGCCGCCAGCGGTTCCAGGACCAATGCGAACAATAGGGGCGATAATTTGAAGCCTTGTCGCATCCCTCTACTCAAAGTAATTTCTCGTGATATGTACCCATTGGCAACTACATGCGCGACTGTGTAGAGTAGGTGTATCCAGGAGCAGAATATCGGTCCAAACTCTAAGTGTTGGAGGACCGCGAATAAAAAATGCCCACTCCACCGAGTCAAAAGCCATTTTTGCGTCCAGCGAGAGGACCGCAGCGTCTTCCCGCACTGTATGTTTCCGACCCAGTACGCCATGCAGGCGCCTGAGGTTCAGGGCCGTGTTTCTGCCGGGCATAAATCCCAATTGGTCCGGGTGGACCAGTTTGGCAAGGTAGGGTGTCAGTCTGAGCGCTAATTTGAGGCTTGATGAGCATATTCCTGCAAAGAAGCTAAAAAAGCCCCTTGGTTTAACGAGGAATTGCGAGCACTCAGGATGGGTTGTAAAGTGGACGAAAAAGCCTGGAGAAAAGGATATAGTGATTCAGGTAAAAATGCTTTTAAGAATCCACTTAATCTGTACAAAAACACTAAAGCGAAAACTAAAGCGGAGTATTTTGCTAATACCATTCTTCTAGCAGCTAATAGCACCAAAGCTATATTCAGCTTAGTAAAGAGTCTGTCTGACTGTGCTAATAACAAAATTCCTGTTACTCAAGCTTTATGCGATGAGTTAGCTTCCTATCTGGAGGATAAAATCGACAAGATAGTTAGGGATTTTGATCCACCAACAGCGGTGGAAGAACCTGATCCTCAGTTGTCCAATGCTGAGCAGTGTTCTCTGCCATCACCAGACTGGCTAAGCCCAGCAACCCTACCGTTTTAAAACACTGCCAGCATACTCTGGATTGCTTTCGCATTCCGGACGAGGAAACATTTGATACCTTAGCCAGGGGTGTCTCCTCTGGGTCCCCCCTGGATCCCCTTCCTCACAGAATCTGGAAGGAATACGGGGCCGAGCTCTTTCCTATTTACGACAGATCTGTGGTCTATCTTTGAGTATGGGGTAGGTCCCTAAAAACTGGAAGGAAGCAGTTGTGACCCCTCTTCTAAAAAAAAAAAAAAAAAAAAAAAAACGCTTGACCCCGGGTGTGTGGCTAACTGTCGGCCAATTTCTTTATTGCCATATCCTGTTAAAATTCTGGAACGCATCATCAGTAAGTCTCTATCCCAGTATCTTGAAGAGTATTCGCTCCTTGACGAGATGCAATTTGGCTTTCGGCCCAAGCACGGTACTGAAACAGCACTTGTTACCGTGCTTGATGATATGAGGATGTGGGCTGACAGTGGCCAGTCAGTGATCTTGGTGCTTATGGATATGTCAGCGGCTTTTGACACTGTAAACCACAGTATACTGTTGGAGAGACTTAAAGACCAGGGTGTGACTGGTCGCGCCCTTGACTGGCTTTGTTCTTATCTAACAGACAGGACACAGACAGTGTGCCTTCAGCCGTTCTCCGCTAACAAGTCTTCCTTACGACGGGGGGGGTCCCGCAGGGCTCAGGGATTAGTCCTGTGCTCTTTAACATCTATTTGCAGCCTCTCATTCCGCTTATTAGATCTTTTGGAGTGGAGGTGGTGAATTACGCGGATGATACCCAGCTCGTGTTTTCCTTGGAAGGGAATGATTTCATTTCCTTGGAAAGATTTCACAAGTGTATGACTAGCACTACGAAGTGGCTTAATAAGAAGTGGTTACAATTTAACAGCTCTAAAACGGAAGTGGTCCTGTGTTTTTTCAGAAGATTTGATCAGCCTGTTTTACACATCTTTCAGCTGTCCCCTACTGGCACACCTATTACCCCTTCTAGCAATCTGGGGGTGATGGTGGATCAGGACCTCCAACTGAATTCTCAGGTTAACAAAACGGTTTGCACTTGCTTCTCGCTAATCTGAGTGCTGAGAAAGATCCTCCCTTTTTCGCCGAACTCTGCTAGAACGCAGGTTGTGAGATGCGTAATTCTCAGCAGACTTGATTACTGCAACTCTCTATATCTGGGTGCGCCTAACACCCTTATCGGGAAGCTGTACAGAATACAGGCCATTGCAGCAAAACTCGCTTTAAATAGGCAGCGAGGGACCTCAACCACATTAACCTTGCGAGATTTGCATTGGCTGCCGATCCACCAGCGAATTCAATTCAAAGCTCTATGCACTGTCTTTAGGGCAGATCATGGAATGGGCCCTAAGAACCTGCAAAGAAAATTCAGCTGGTGTTCTCCAACTAGAAACCTTCGTTCTGTTTCTGCATTTCTGATGAATGTAGTCAGGTTCAGGCGGTCCAGAACAGGTGCCAGATCCTTCTCTGCAGTTGCTTCTCGGCTATGGAACACTCTCCCTTTGGATCTACGTCAGGTCCAAAGTCTTATGGATTTCAGGAAAAAGTTGAAAACTTTTTTATTCCCTAGGCTGGAGTAATTTTTCCTTCTGATATTATCTCTCTCTTCCTCCCTTCCTGTGTAACACCTCGGCTGCCCCTATTAACTTCTGGTGGGGACTCTCCTTTTTAAGCGCCAGGATACCCGTTGGGTGATAGAGCGCTATATAAGCACCTCATTACATTACATTACAATGTTTTTGGCTAGAATTTTGGCTTCTGCATTGATTGAGATCGGTCGATATGATGTGCATTCCGCAGCCAGTTTGCCAGGTTTGTGGATGGCCACAATGGTGGCCAGTCGCTGATCTCTGGGGAGTGCTCCTTGGGCTCGACTCTTCTCCTACATTTTCAACATATAAGGTGCTACCTTGTCCGCCTTATGTTTATATAATTCTATTGGGATGCCATTGGCTTTACCTGATTGTATCTTGGAGATGGCTGCCTTTAGTTCGCCCACCGTAATGTGTGCCTCTAGTCCCTCAGTTTCTTGAGGCGTGAGCCTCGGCATGTGAATGTCTTTAAGGAATGCGAGCGCTTCCTGGACAGTGGTCGTGTTCATGGATGTGTATACTTGTTCGTAGTGTTTTGCTAGCGCAGTTACTATTTCTTGTGGATCTGATGTGACACCCTCAGTTTCGGTTCGGATCTGTGCTATCCATCTATTTGCTCGCTCCCTCTTATCTAGCCAGAAAAGAAGTTTGTCGCCTTTATCCCCAGATTCATAGATCCTGTGTTGGACTGCCATTAGGCAGGTTTTAGCATCTGCCCAAAGGTATTCTTTGTATTCCTGCCGTTTAACACGCAATTCAAGCGCAGTAGTGTCAGTGGGGTCTATAGCATATCGAGATTCTAATTGCTGTACCTCCTGCTCCAAGGTCTCCTTCATTTTTCTTTTTGTTTTTATGACCCTCAATGAGGGAGATGGCCTGCCCACGTATGACTGGTTTGTTTGCCTCCCATAGCGTTAGCGGAGAAGTGACTGATGTCTCATTTTCTTGAAAATATTGCGTTGTTGCGATAACTAAACGTTTCTTGATTGTAGAGTTAAGTAGGAATCCTGGATATATGGGGTACATACGACATTGGGTAGGGCTGCGTACTGGAATCCCCGCCTTTACCGGGGAGTGATCTCCCTGGGTAAGTGTGAGGCCGTCCCCATCCTCCCCATGTTATCTAGTGCCGTGAATATGTAGTCTATGCGCGAAAGGCTATCGTAGGCGCCTGAATGAAAAGTGTATTGGCTCTGACGTGGATTTTGGAACCGCCATATGTCCAGTAGACGGTTGGCTTCCAAAAATTCGGCCAATGGTCAGCTAAGGAGATGTTGAGGGTGGGCGGGCGTACGGTCCAATGCGTCATTTATGGTCATGTTAAAGTCGCCCCCTAATATTAAGTCCCCTTCTCGTAATGCTAAGAGGAACTTGCCCAGATCTTGAACGGCGGATGAGTGTAGGGCGGGTGGGATAGCTGTCGTTATTTATTGATCATAGAAAAGCCGTACAAATGTTGAGAGCGGAATGTTGGTCAGGATTCCTTTATTTTCATGCAGATTCTCTGAGGATTGCTTCTCTGTCCTGTTTGAATTTGAATTGCTGTGGGACTCTTGGTGGAGTTGCTTGCGCTCAAAGTCCGATCCTTTAAGCAGGGTTCAGGTAATTCATATGAATAAAAGCGTAAAGACTTCTAAATAATGTGCAAAAGAGTAGCTTCTACTTATGCAGTTTCATGTTCGTTTGGTTTTGAACAAATAACTTGCAGTGTGAACTAGCTGAATATTATTTACTCGCAAAATAAAAGAAAAAAGTGTGTTTGATATACCTTAGGTGAGTTGAACATTGCCAATTGTTCGTATGAACACAAAAAGGCATTCAGTAGAAAAGGGGTTCTGTTTTTATGGTCTGGCTTGACATCACAGCTGTCATCATGTAATCATGTGATAATTATGTAAACATTGCTAGAGTGGGGCTTTGGCTCCGACCATATGTTGGGAGCCAGGAATATGTTTGGGCAGAAGTTGTGGGCTTCCACAAAAAGAAGTTTTTGCCCTCCATCAGCTGTGATCATTTTGTTTATTCAGCAGCCGTAGCTTAAACTTTCAGGGACATACATATGACACTGGAATGCCGTTAAATTGTCTTGGCTAACTAGATAATTTGTGTTGTTTTTCTGTGGCAGTAGCACAGATTTGATGAGTACAGTCCTTAATCTACATGGATTTTTTGGTCTGGCTTGACAGTGCAACTGTCAGCGTAACTTTCTTTTTTTTGCTCATAAACTTTTTATTGAAGAATTACGACTCATTACAACAAAGTACGACCTGGTCGCCGAAACCCAACGTAGTAGGACAGGAGACCAGTTGTCACAGAACAAATGCACATAGGCCAGTAAATTGCAGTAAAGAAAATACAAGTATTGGACAGACGCTTGAAAGGGTCATCCACAGCATGACCTGCTTCAAAGCAAAGAATAATAAAAATAGAATCAACAGAATACAACAATTCCAGTTCAGTGTTGTCCATATACAATTCTAAAATCTGGGCAATGTCACGCTTGAGTGTATAGATGGATGTTACGGATGATGAGGGAGGATGGACTGGCCATTGCAGTTAAATGCTGGGGGGAGGGAAATGAGCAAAAGAGCTGCAGAGCTTTTAACCTCGGAGGATTGAACATGTTAACTTCAAGAGCGTCCGATAGTGGATCAGTGGGTGCCAAACATTGAAGTTTGCGTTAAGTTGTGAGCGAGTTGTTCCATCGCCATCACGTGCCACAGGCGAGTGAACCATTGAGCAACAAAGGGGGCAATTGTGTTCTTCCACGCCAGCGCCACGAGCTGCTGCGCAGCATGTGGCTAAATAGTCTCCCCTCTGTGTTCGTCATCGCTTCCAAGGTAATGGGCCATATACGGAGGATAACTATGGGGTAGGAAGCAGAGAGCGGATATTTAGTGTGTCCTGGTATTTCTTTCCAATAGGTAGTGATGATGCTGCAGGGCCATATGTGAAATTCCCCACTGCTAGACTGCACCACCAGCAGAGGGAAGATGTTGATGGGTAGATGGTGGAAAGGAGAGCCTGCGTATAATGCCTTTGAAATATGAGCATGTATGTGGTTTTCCTAAGGGATAAGCTTCAATACGTTTTGGTTATGTCAAGCCATAGGGTGTCCCATTGCTTGTGCGAGATACCCTCTGTAATGGGAGTCTGTCAGTACATTTGGTATGTGTAGGTGTAAGGGGATGCAGAGTGTTCAATATGTATTAGATACTAGTCCCCTGAAACCATCATACACTCTGACCAGCTTTTCGAAGGGAGTATAGGGCCTGACCGCCCCAGGATAATTGGAGGGATCAAAAGCCCAATGTTGCAATTAGCAAAACTGCAGTCTCTTTATTTCAATGAGATAGTCAGCCTTGCATTGATCAACAGATGTTTATGGAGGTTCCTACAAAGAGGTCATGCAACGTATAACACTCTCCAACCCCATAACTGGGGCGCAGAAGTAAAATCAGGATTGCGTGCAACGCGTGACATGGGGGAGGGGAAGGTGGTGAGCCCCCTTCTGGTTGCCATCCTGTCCTATTTGTCGAGCTGCATCTTGGTGGGGGCAGCTAAGTAAGCGCTGTGTGGCCTGGCGTGTTTGGGTTGCCAGGCTAAATCCCACCAGGCCACTGCCCGATCTATGTGGAACCACAGATTCTCACTCTCGCACGCCACCCACTCCAAAATGTAACGTAAGTAATATTTGCGGAGGATATGGCAGGCCATCAAACCCCTCTTGAGGCCGCATCGATGGGGAGTTAGAGATATTCGGCCTCTTCCCCTTCCAAATAAAGGCGCAAATGTCTTGCTGCAAGCAAAGGATATCTGCTTGGAGAGTCGAAGTAGGCAGAGTCTGGAAAAGGTACAGGGCCCATGGGAGTAAGTTAATTTTTACGACATAACTTCAACACAGCAAAGAGATGTGAAGGGGCTTCCAGCGCCTAAGATCCTCTTGAATGGATCTCTGAAGTTGTGGCCAATTGGCTTGCGTCCAGGAAGATAGCGTATAAGTTCGGTTTAGACCCAGATTCCTAATTGTGTCGGGGGACAATTGGAATGGCGCTAAGCCTTGCAGAGCAGGTAGATCCTTCTTAGGCATAGCCAGATTGAGTGTGCAAGACTTGGTCATGTTAATTTTGAACCAGACAACCTCAAATGCTGCAAGGCTGGCAACAATAGCTGGTAGAGTTATAGCGGGCTGAGAGACGGAGAGCAAAAGCTAATCTGCCAACAGGCCAATCTTATGTTCCTGACTCCCAAAGGGTACGCCCACCACAGCAGCCATGTGACAGATGGTGATGACCAATGGTTCCACTGCTACGGTGAATAGAAGGGGTGACAACAGACACCCATGGTGTGTGCCCCTGCGGATGCTAATAGGAGCCGTGTGACGCCTGTGTCATGGATGGTAGTTGTCGGGGTGACATATAAAGCCATGATATTGGCTATCGTGCCGGTTCGAGACCCACCGTGCCCAAGACCGCCAGGTGGAAGGACCAATCCACCCATTCAAAGGCCTCTTACGCATTGAGCAAAAGAAGGTATGCCTGGATGTTGTGGCGGTGATATGTCTCAACTAAGTGCGCTTTCTGACCTACATTATCCATCCCCTGTCTATTTAGGAAATAAAAAAACACGTGATCGGGGTCTATGAGTCCTGGAAGGTAAAGCGCTTGTCTCTGGTGGCTTAAAAGTTTTGTGAAGATTTTCACATCAATGTTGAGAAGTACTATGGGGCAGTAGAAAGAGCAGTGGGCAAGATCTTTCCCTGCCTTGGATATGAGGGATTTCTCTTCTTCCGCCGTAGAGGACGTAAGACCTGTGTCCTGCCTGAAGGAATTGAACAGCTTTAACAGGTGGTCCTGCAGATTAAATAAAAACAGCCTGTAGAAAACAATGGGGAGCCGATCGGAGCTTGGAGTTTTACTGAGGGGAGGGCCTGAACTGCGCTGCATTGCTCCGCAAGCGTGATCGGAGCCTGAAGGAGCTCCGCTTGTCAGGGATGGCTGGGGTCCCAATCATAGGCACTTAGATACTCCTCTATCAACATGGGAGTTACATCTCCACATGCATAAAGGCCCGATAATAATTCTAGAATGCCTGCTGCTTGTCCTACTTGGAGATCGCCCGTCTTGTCCTCGATCAGAGTTGAAAAGTGTACGCTCTAGCCTGAGCTTAGCTGAATCTCAGAGCCAACGGCAAGCCCACCATGTTCCTCCCCATCGTAATATTTCTGTGTTAGTGCTAAAAAGGAACGTTCAGCTCTATTAGTTCTATGGGCCTTCATTTGACCACACAACATAGCAAATGCTGCTTGTTGTATCTAGTTGGGGGTACCTTGTCTTGCTTTTCCAAGGCTTTAATCTCCCTCTGGTAATGGTTATGGTGGTGATCACCCCCCACCTCCCCTGATGGTAGGCTTAAAACCATCCTAGAGTGTTTTTAACGAAGTGTTCAGTTCAAAGTGTTCAACGATTCCTTTATTGATCTTGGTCACATCCACCGGATCCCGTAGGAGCCTCTGAGGTAAGCACCATCATCTGGCCCCTGCAAGATTTGGTAGCATCTGACCAGATCAGTTCTACATGGGCGTGATCAGGGATGGAGATATGCGAGATATCGCCGTATCCAGACAGTTCGGGTGGGAGTAAGTTAAGAAAACATGATCAGTACGGGAGTATGATGTGTGAACATGGGAGTAGAATGAGTAATCCCGAGCATCCTTGTGTTTGTAACACCTTGCGTCTACTAGACCTAGTTCCGTGAGGTCCCTCTCCGGTTGGGCAGGTTTGGCTCCAGTGCCCTGGTATGTGACTGCGCTTTGACCTGGTTCTGGGTCCCACACCAGATTAAAATCGCCACCAACGATGATGTCGCCTTCCACCCTTGCCAGTTGCTCAGGCGATGGGCACCTTAGGTAAAGGTCTTGCATGTGATTGGGAGCATTGCAGTTGAGAAGTGACCTTCCATATCTTTTACTACCTTCGAGACAGTGAAGCAGATCCCTGCTTTGAAGAGAACACCCACCCCCAGCATTTTATTAGATGTGTGCGTCCAGTATCGCAGTGGGTACGTCCGGTGGGCCATCTGATGGCTGTCCTCCCCTATAAGATGAGCCACTAGGAGGAGGACAACATCCAGATTGTGTTGAAATATGTAGCTCCATTTCTGTTTGCATTTGTTGGGCGAGTTGAGTCCGCTAACTTTTAAAGAGAGCAACTTTGTTCCCATGGCTAGGCTTATTGTTGACAAAAGTGTGCGTTAGTTTCGAAGGGTATGGAGGTCGTAGGAGGAGTGTGGTCTGTGTAAGGAAGGGGTCCTACAATTTTACACACATCCCTCCCAGCAAGAAGAGTGTGATGGTTAAGCCGTCCTTGGCAAACACAGAAGGTGGACGGGATGCATGCCTCCTCGACAAAGGGATCAATGACATGCACTGTAAATCCTGAAAAATTAGTGAGCGGCAATCTCTAGCAGTAGGCAATAGGCAACCTAGTAAAAGAAAACAAAGGGCAAAAACTAAAAGCAGTGGCCCAACAGGTTCTAACATAGTCAACCGCTTCCCGCGGCGATTGGCACAGACTGGCACGAATCCCTCTCGAGGAGTCACCCTTCAGGGGTTTTTATCATGGGGAGCTGGCCATCAGGAATAGTCCAAGCATGGGAGAATAGTCAGTACAGCCTTCGTTCCTTTAAGGCATTAAACATCCACAGTCTAAGGTGGTCTTGGGTGTGGAGGCCCAAGAAGAGGAGGGGGCCCACGTGCTGATAGCCGCTGCACTACAGGGAGCCGGAGGTGGACGAGCCAGGCTGTCCTTCCTCATGCTTTGAAGATGCTGAATGTTGTGTTTAGTCTCCTGGACTGTTGCCTCTTTTGGTCGCATGTCCAGGCAAGGGGGCTGCTCCGTGGTCCAGGTGAGGCGCAGACCTTCACTAAAAGGCATGCGGGATGGCGAGGTGTCTTTGTCTTTGTCGCTGATGTTGGCCGTGAGCCCCAACAAATGTTTTGTGTCTGTAAAGGAGCCCAGAGCTCATAGTTTACCTTGCCATGTGAACAAGAGAGCAAAGGGTAACCGGCTTGAAGTCGCACTGTCGACGCAGATTGGCAGAAGAAAGATCGTGACCACGAAGCTAAAGGCTGGCCTTGCTTCTGGAAGCCCACAGGATAGTTTTTTTATCCGAAAAGAAGTGGACGTACATCGGGATATGGGACTAAGTCAGGCCGCCCAGGAGCAGATGCCACATGGTGAGCCCTATCCAGTGCCAGAAGGGGGTGGGGGGGGGGGGGTATTGTCCCCTCGGATCGTCTGCAGGAGTTAATCTGTGAAGGCCATGATGTTGCGTCCTTCTGCTCCCTTGGGCACACCCTTCATGCATATGTTGTTCTGGCAGCTCCTGTTTTCCATAGCCTCTTGCTTAGTCTGTAGTTATATTTCCTAGTCCTGGAGTGGTGCTATCTGATGCCACAGCATCTCCTGGTCCTCGAAGCGGGAATCAGCTGTTCGTTCCAGATTGCCCACACACCCCTTAATCTTAGAGACATCATGTAGAATGTCCTTGATGCAGGATTTAAAGTTCGCTTTAAGTGAGCCAGTTTCTGAGCATATCTCCTGTAGAAAATGATCCATATAGTCCTGTGAGATAGGTACTGTGGTCGAGCCCCCAGTCATGATTGCTGTAGGGCGATTGGTCGTTTGAGTCCACCGTGGGGGTCTTATCTTGCTCCAAAGGGAGGTCACCGGATTGTCGCTTGAGGCGTGGGATGTTGTTTTAGCGTAAGGGTGTCAAGCGCTGAGAGTCTAGGCTAGTCCAAGGTCTTACCCCCGCTGCAGCACAGGACAGATGCCTAGCACAGCTGTATATAGGACTCGCTGGTGGGGCTCACGATTTGCAACAGTCAAACACAGGTCGAGTGTGGCTCCGATGAGAAGGATATTGTTGCCCCAGCACGGCCTGAGCATAGAGACACTGAGTGCTCGTGGCAGTCTGTCCCAAAGCATAGGCACAGCTCCTCCACAGTCCATTGCAGCCAATGGGGTCCGATATGGGATATAAGTAGCACTGGTCCCCATCCTAAGCAGTCTCGCTGGTTGCCAGAGGTGTTGCTCCTGGGATCACCTTCCCCGTGCCCAGCGCAGACACAGGTTGTTAGCCACACACTTCAGGCCAGTCTCTGTATTCCAGGCCTTGATTACTTACAGCAAGAGGTGATCGGGGATGGGGAAGCGGGTGGTCCTCTGTCTGAGAAGGCAGGTCGATGTGTTTCTCCTTATACAGGTGGTGAGAGAAGCAGTGCAGTTGTGGTTAGCTTCTGTGTTAGTGCTTGCTAGGCGCAGTGCAGAACCCAGACATCCAGCTTTACGACGTGCCCTTGGCTCTGCCTACTCCTGTATTTACACATAGTTCTCCATCTAGAGGAAGGCAGGGGAGCACTACCATGTTGTTTCCCCAGGAACCACACTAATGGTAGGGCAGTTTGCAGTATGGTAAAGAAGACAGGAGAGTGGCTTGCAGCCAACTTTCATGCTCTTCTGTTAAATGTCATGACTTATTCAGTAAAGCTACCAAGTTTACTATTGAAGAAATAGTTTGTATTTTGTGAAAGAAAGCTTAATTTTAAGATTGTAACTCATCGTGGTTGTTTGAGGATGTGAAACTGCATTTTTGATTTTTAATAAAAACATATAGGGCCTTATTATGAGTCTCACGTTGGTGGTCTCCCGACCTCCCTATTACGATTAAGATGGTCTGGCCACCCTGGGACCGACACAACCGCCAGGTAACTGCCTTTCCCTGGCAGTTGCACGGCGGTACTGAGGCTGCAATATGCTTGGTGGGGCCTCTGTGGCACTGCCAAGCATATCACGAGTTTCCTCACTGCCACACTTTTCATTGCGGGCAGTGAGGAAACATAGTGGGTCCTACAGGGCGCCCAGGTGCCTCATGCAATGTGGATGCACACGGGGGCAGAACATGTGCCCCCTGTGTGCATGCACACCATTACTTGCACAGCATGGACTGCAGCAGCCCTTGCAGTGCAGGGACTGCCGTTGACGTTCCCATTGAGGTGCCTATTTCATAGGCACTGCCCTCGGCACGCCAAAGAACCGCCCATCAGCCCAGGAGAAAACTCCTGATATGGTGGGCAGTTTTTACATGGGTTTGGTGGTGCGAGAGCGGGGCGGTCCCGTTCCAGCACCGCCAAACTCATAATGAGGCCCTAAGTGACTACTTGCACAGTGGACTTTGTCTCCATGTTCATCCATGCCCTTTTTGCCCAACAGCATCAAATGCTAACCAGTATTGGTTTTAGCACCTTGTCTATCACTATGGTAGGCTTCCACAAATATACTTCACTGAATTGACTGGCTTGAAAGTCACCTTAGCTGTGCACACTTTTACTTATATGCTGCTAAACCATTACTTCAGAAATATACAGATGTTTTGAAAACTTTTCGAACATATCATAAACAATCATAGACTGAAATACATATGTATGCTGGGTGTTGGTTTGCAGATTGTTCAGCATTCAAACACGAGGCTTGAACGCCAAGGATATTCTTAGATTTATGTTCTATATAATATAAAGATTGGAGAAAACATTGCTGTTATTTGGCACTTGCATAGCTCACAATTTACGGGGTATGACTTATAATGGATGACTGACCCATTAGGACAGCCATCACTGTCCATTCTAGCCATTTTTGTGCAGATCTCTTCACAAGAGACCTTACAATATATTGCAGACAATAGGCCTTCTGGGTCATTATTTAACTTATGTTGACCTTAAGGACCATATGCTCAAAGCTCTTTTGTTCTTGCAGGCTCTTTGATTCTCATAAATGGGGCTTGTGAGTGCAAAAAGGCTTTCTACAATGTACAAAGCTATTTTGCGACACTTGCTCAATCAGGGATGAGTCTCAATGTGAATGCAAAACAGTCGATGTGCAATTTCCACATTCCTGGTTTGTACACGAGGATATTGCATATGACCCTGCGTATCTAAGTAAATTGAGAGTTCTGAAATGCGTTTTAGAATATATGAATTAGAGCAGAGAAGTGTTCTAAATCCTTTTTATGTTCCAAAACGTTTTGTGACTGCTTCTTGTTAGTAGTTCTGTAGTTTTTTATTAATGTTGCAGTTGTATGTGGTGGATGAAATTGATTTGTTAAAACTCATTGTGCATCACTTGTTTAAGGAACTTAGTTGCTATGGTGTTATACTATTCTCCAGGGAGATCACTTCAAAAAAAGAAAACCTATATTGTTTGTAGTTAATTACTGACAAAAATAGAAGCATCTGAGATTGTTTTGAGAGTAATACACTGCTTGCTGCTTTGGAAGCACAAGGGATTTCTTAAGGTACAATCGGTATACAATAATACAAGATTTGTAAGTTGCAGTCCGTAAAATTTAATGAATGTAAAGAAAAAAAAATTGATAGGAGCAAGTGGATGGTAACTGGGGTCGGTGAAAGCAGTCTCTAAATAAGTATTCTGTAAATTGGAAATAATGGTATACATACCTTGCTTTTGGTTTGGCAAGCAGCAATATAACGATTCTTATATTGCTACGGTTGTGTTGCACTACCTCTACATGATAAACTCACATATCATGTTAATAGATTTCAAATTATCAGGGTGAACAATCATTCCATCGGTCCGATAAGAACTTATAAAGGTCACTAATTTAATATGTAGTTTGCATCATGATTAAATAATGATTCAAAGCTGAATATTTTAATACTCGTCGGTGTTAAAGATGCATCCATTTCAATCAATTTAACAGTTTAGTAGTTTGAAGTAGAATTAAAATGGGTATTTGCAATGCAAATAGATTTGGCTTAAATTTTGAGTTCTAACTAAAGCATTTAGAGGAAAAAAAGCCTACTTCATTGAAAATACAAAATGAAAAACGACCGCTTTTTGTCAACAGTACAGCGTGAGACAAATTAATGTGTGGTGCTTCGCTGTACTATTGAGATATAAAATAGTTCCTCGAGCACTGCAAAGTAGGCGCTTTGTGGGAGGCGTAGTGATCTACCAAATAGCCAGTAAATAGCCTTAGAAAAGAAAGAATACAACTCTGGGAAATGTCGAAGCCCACTCTATATATATTTTCAAGCATTGGTTGAGACATTTAAACTGTCAAACCAGACCTAAAATGTAAAGGGTGCCTAGATAAGTGGAAAATCAAACCGGAAAAAAAACATTATCAAGAATGAACAAATTGAATTCTAGGAAAGTTGTTTCAAACGTTTTAGGATGGAAACTAAATGAAATAAATATTTGTGTTACTAATAGATTAATGCCGGTTTTCTCTACCGGATTAAGCACTGCTGTATCAAACCTTTACTGTCTTGTTGTCTGTAGTTCAATTGTATACATTGCACCTGCTAAATTAGTTACCTTCTATCGAGATATCTTGGCAGTGTTTTTCGGTAAAGGTAAAGTTAAGATTTTTTTTTTCTAGAAGCCAAGCATTGCAGTTTTAAAATGCTTACTTCTACTTTGCTTTGATTTATAACCTGTAATGGTGGTATAGAGGGGCGTTAAATCACCAAACGATATGTATATGTGTATAGTCATATAAATATTTTCATATGATGGTAGACCGTATGATCCATTGTTAATGCTACATTTCATTTGTAATCTGCAAATTATGAAATAAATGGGTTATTTTTTTCAAATATGAAGCTGATGGTTTATTTCAGTTTAACTTGCTTCAGCAGTAATGTATTGGCATGCAGATTTAATCTTGAACAGAAATATGAATAATGGCCTTCACTGTAGCAACAAGCAGATAAAGAGAGAGGTCATATATTGTCAAGATGTTAGCTGCCCATCTGCTATTTGTTTCTAGTACAGTTACAGAAGGAATTATAGGAAACCAAATAATGTTTTTTTGTTCAGTATATATTTGAATGTATTTTTTAATTAAATTTTTTTTGTAAGTTTTCTTCATCTTGTTAACACTATCTCAGCATTCTTGTAATCATGAACTGACTTCCGCTTAGATTTTGACATGTAGCTTCCAGTTTATGATGGAGAAAAGGTTATTTGCTTAATTTACATTTTCCCCTCGGCCGCTAAGCTGTTTTTGCCCCCCATAATGCTAAGCCCTTTTCTTGGAATTTGGGGTACTTCACGCTTACACCTTCATAATGTTTTTCCACTTAAGGCATAGGTCTTCAAACATTTTAGCTCTGAGCCCACCTAATTCAAAATATTTTGAAGTCGGGCCCCTCTTCAAAACATTTTGGGAAAGACTTTGGGGATGTGGGAGGGGTAGTACTGAGCGCAGGGGCTTATGAGATAATATGAGGGGCACTTTTTCAGTAGTGTATAATCCACTCTAAATGTCAGACATATAAAGGAGCAAACACGTAAAACTGCTGTCTTGCGAAGCGGGAAGTCTCCTCTGCCCCTTGTTAAAGCCGTCCTCCTATTCTCCTTCCTACCATCTCTCTGAATCCTAATGCTAAAGTGTCACCTCTGCTCCAATTATCCTGTCTCTTGGGCCTAAATCAAGAAAGGAATGAGTAAAGCAGCCATATTAGGGCTTTAGTTGGGCCCTCCCACCCCTGGGCCCTGGTGCGAGCCTCATTGATGCCTACTCCTCTGCCCATTTCACTGGCCATTATTTTTAGGCCCAAAGCAGACTGCCCCTTTGTTTCACAGAAAGGGGAGAGATACCCTGTGGAGCAGATTACTTTTAATGTGCTGGTGCAAGGTCACCACTTATTCCACGGGTTCTAACCAAGTACGGAGGGATCGACACTGGAGCGAAGTTCATACCATAGGTCATTTATTAAGCATTCTTGAATGGGACTCCATCCGACAAGTACCATAGAGATACTCAAGGAGATAGCACACTGAACGATGGTTACATGGCTTTTTATAGCAAAGATCACAGACAAGGGACGCCTAGAGGTAAATGGAGCTTTTGGAAGAACACACAAATGAGACAATCGGTAAGAATCCACAACCTTGGTGTCTTGTGTAACTGTCGCGTCTTGAAGCTGCACAACAATATAGGCTATCTGAACAAACCTTATCTGAGGCTTTATCATTGTTGAGAAAACCCAGTGCAGACATCAGCTATTCTTTTGTGCCTACTTTGCATGTTTACGCAGCCTACAATGTCCCAATCTAGAGTCTTTACCAATGTTGATGCAGGTGCGGTGTCAAGGATAGAGCCAGGCTGAAAACAGCGCAGGAGTGAAAATGGATGAGGCACAGCTTAATTAAAAAACAAAAATCAGATTTTACATTGCCACAGTCCTTCCTTTTCAGCTTGCAACATCATTTCTCGATTCAGTTCATGAACATTGACTGGGGAAGGTTCAATACTATTGCAGGTATTTATACAAGTGGTGCTGTAATATTTCCCAGAGCCATTGCTGTCTGATTAGTCACTGCTTCTACCACTCGGGGTAGGCATCTAACCTTTCTACTATTTGGTGCTGCACCGGCAATTAAGAAGAGTCCCAAATTAAAATCGACGTATTGCTGCAAGGCTGTATCAGTCTGATCTACTTCATCACTATTTATGGTCCTTTCGTATCTATTTAAAGAGATGTCATTAAACAATTTCTGGTCTTTGTGATGAGAGGCCGGTTCTAAGAACACAGGGGAAGCAGAAAGGACACGTACCACATGCCGGACCAACTGATTGGTAGATGATGATAACCCTTGTTTCTACAAATGAAGTAAGTGTTATGGGAAGATACAAAAGTGTTATTGTTCATTCCAGTAATATTTAAAACAATGGTACAGTTACTTTTCCCATGGAAATACTGCCAATACTGCTCACACAAAGTTTTGTTCGGGCTCCGGTTACAGCGATAACAAGAGGCCTATTACCCTTGGCTGTTCGGGTGTTGGGGAAGACATATCTGGTGGAGGAATTCCCTCTGCGGTACTCCTCCATTTCCCATACAGTTCCTTTGGCTTGGGGATCTCCTTCTTCATCGGGGTAACAAGCCCTGTTGAGCTGGGCATTGAGTCTTCCTACATCAGTGAAAACCTTCTGACTAATTTCAGAGGCCCACAATAATGCAAACCAGGCTCTACAGGAGCCGTTATGTGAGAATGGCAAGGGGATAAAAGGCGTTCCTCCCTTCTTCTGATGAGCTGGCATCATTCCACATACCCAGCAGTTGGTAATCTTCGTAGCATTGTGGGTATGATGTAGTATTTGTATGAAAGTGTTTTTGAGGTGGGACATTCGGTGTTTCTGTTAATGGTAGGGAAGAGTATAGTAAAAATGTTCTGTGGGGACAGGAGTAGTAGCAGGCAATAGAGTTTGAGCCGGAATCACTTTCTCCATTGTCCAAAAAACTGCTGCCAATATTATCAGTAGTATGATCAGAGTCACCATACACAGAGCCTTGTCTTTGTTTCGCAACTGCAACTTGGATCCCAATTTCTGCATCTCTCCTTCTCTGTATCGATACAAGCACAAATCGGAGAGAGATCCAGGCACCACTGAACACGTATCACAATCCCCTCTGGACCTAGTTTAGTCGATTCTGTGATCCCACCGTGTCGCAGCCGAACCGTTCCACTAATTGAAATCGGCCCTCCATTATCTCTATCTGCTCCTTCCCTTCCTTGGTCGTAGATCGTACCTTGTTACTGAAGGCATAGTTTGATCAGGAAACAAAGTATCTTCATTCAGAGGAGCAACACTTTTCTGAGTCTGTCAGATATCTTTCAGATCGTTTCTGCCTTCTGGCTGGAGAACAGTTGCAGGGATTCGCTTGCAGTGACCTGCATTGATCCGGTGGCGTCTGTTGGTGACATGGACAGCAGTAAGGGTCGCAAGCAGGATCTGCTCCGGATTCTTCCAGCGAGGATCCAAATTCTTAGAACGCTGGAAATGTTTTAAGAGAACCTAGTCGCCAGGTTGAAGACCATGAGCCGGACCCTCTGACTCATCTGGAATAGCTTCATGCACCTGCTGATGAATCGGAGACAGTTTTCCAGTCAAGTTTTTAAATAACCACTCAAAACAGGGTACTGTATTTCTTTGATTATATTTGGTCTTGGAGGTCCCCATACATTTATAGGCCTACCAAAGACTATCTAATAGGGAGAAAGTCCACTCTTACTATGTGGGATGGAACATACCGATCATAAAGCTATAGGCAAGGCATCTGGCCAATTAAGGCCCGTAGTTGCTTGTATTTTCGCTAGTTTTAGCTTCAACGTGGCATTGTACCTTTCTACCAAACCCGCTGCCTGGATATAATTAGCAGCGTGAAACTTCTGCTTTACCCCTAATCCTTTCATTAGGTACTCTAGTATCTGGCCAGTAAAGTGGGGGCCGTTGTCACTCAATAGGACTCTACAAACTCCAAAACGGGAGAAAATCTCCTTTAACAGAATTTTAGCTATTGTCAAGGCTGTGTTGGTGGGATATGCTTCTACCCACTTACTAAAAGAACAACCCACTACTAGTACATAATTTAAATTGTTACAGCGCTCTAATTGAATGTTGTCCATTTGGAGTGCTTCAAAAGGAACTTGAGGTGGAGAAAATCCACCAGTATGGGTTGATACTCCCTTCCCAGGATTGTGCTGTAAACAGATCATACAATTTTTGACCAAATGCTTAGCCGTTTTCCGAATGAGCAGAATATCCCAGACTGGATCTAATTGGGAAATAATGCTTTTGGCACTAACGTGAGCAGGTCCATGAGCCATAGTCACAAAAGGCAATACATAGGCATTGGGCAATTTCCATTTTGACATATCTTTTGACCTCCAACATCCTTCATCGTCTAACTCTCCTTCCTTTTGCCATTCTGCCCTTTCTTGTTCAGTGGCTGACTGCTGTATGTCCTTAATCTCTTTATACATGTTTTCCCTTCTTTCAGCTTGAGATCATAGTACATACATTTTATTTGTAAGTGCACTTGCAGTCCCGTGTGCAACTTGGTCAGCAAAAGCATTTCCTTGTCCCACCTTATCTGTAATTTTCTTGTGGGCACTACATTTGATAATGGCTACACTTCTTGGCAACGTCAAGGCAGTAAGAAGACTATTTTCCAATTAGCCATGTTGAATTTTAGAACCATGGGAGGTTAGGAGTCCCCGTTCCTTCCAAAGCTTGCCAAAAATGTGTGCCACACCAAATGCATACTGACAGTCAAGGATTAAGAGTAAACATTTATACGAACAGAGTTCACAAGCCCTCAAGAGCACAATGAGTTCAGCTGCTTGGGCAGATTTTTGTGGGATCTACCACAGTCTGTAATGTAGTTATGGCATAGGATGCAGAGGTGGTGCCATCAGTTAGTCTTAAACAAGAGCCGTCCACCCATAGTTCTCCCTCAGGATCTAACAAAGTTGTATCTTTAAGATCTATTCTTCCCTTAGTTTGTTCTTCTGTTAGGAAAATACAGTTGTGCAAATCATGAGCTTGTTCAGCTGGCAAAGGTTACAATGTAGCTGGGTTTAATGTCAAACACCTCTTAAGTGTAATATGAGGTGCCAAAAGCGTAAGGTCGTATCCTGCGAGTCTAGCGCTAGTCAAGTGTTGTGTCTTAGTCTGATTCAGGGGTACATCCACAGAGTGTGGTACCATGACCATAAGCTTGTTACTCAATACGATTCCCTCAGATTGTCATATAGAAATTGCTGTGGTGACAACCGCTCTGAGACAACCTGGAAGTTCTCTCTGGCCTTTGGGTCTAATACAGCTGAGAAATAAACACATGGACGATACTTATTACCATATGGTTGTGTCAAAACTGACAATACACATCCTTCTCTCTCGTGTACATATAGTATGAAAGGTTTTGCATAGTCTGGAGTGCCTAACACTGGAGCAGAACAAAGGGATGCACAAAGCTGCTGATTATGCTTCCTGACATTCAGATGTCCATGGTAGAGGAGAGGGAGTATCTTTAGTAACAAGGGAAAAAAGAGGTTTGATAAAAGAGAAGTTCGGGATCCATTGTCTACAGTAGGAAGTAATACCAATAAGTGCCCTGACTTCTTTTTGGGTACTTGGATTAGGAATCTTTAGGATAGTTTGAATCCTATCTTTAGTCAGAGTACGGCCTTCCTTAGACAGGAGATGGCCCAAATAAGTGACCTCAGCCTGGCAATATTGCAGCTTGTTAGAAACTTTGTCCCTTATCTGCAAGGTGCTGCAAGAGAGAGAGAGAGTGGCCTCTTTACAATGCTCAACTGTGTCTGCGGCTAGCAAAATGTCATCGACATATTGCACAAGTGTAACTCCTGGTGGCAAAAGAAGTTCATCCAACTGTCGCTTAAGTGCCTGACTGTAAATGCTAGGGCTTTCTGTATAACCTTGTGGAGCCCTACAAAATCTAAATGAGCGGCCAATGAAGAAAACCCAAAAAGATATCTACTGTTTTCATGGATAGGAATAGAGAAAAAGGCATTCTTGAGGTAGGTGGGATTAATGTCAACAAAGTCGTAATTTCGGACACAACAGGATATTGAGGAATCACTATTTTGTTAACTTCTCTTAAATCAATCACAAATCTGTAAATCTTATCTCCTGTTCCATCGCCCTGTTTTAGAATGGGGCTATCGCATACATTAGAGAACTTCCTCAACAACTCCTGTACGTATCATGTAGTCAATGATAGAAATCAATGCATCCCCACCTTCTTTTGATATTTTATATTGCGGGACCCTTGGTAAGGAAGCATCCTCCCGAACCAGTATGTGTACTGGGGAAATGTCCATTCTTCCCACATCTGTGTCAGCAGTAGCCCAAACACATGCAGGGACAGAATCCAGATCCGAACATGAAGAAGAATGATATTGTTTAGGCAATGTCTTTTTCCCAAAAATGACACGTACTCCAGATGGGGAACAGTGTATAGTAGCATGGAAGTATTTCAACAGATTATTTGGAGCATGTGGGGGCAGTAAAAAGGGGGCTGTAGTGATGAAATTCGTAACCTGCAAAGGTACTCTTTGGGACACAGAACTAGGAGTTGGTGTTCCATCAAATCCTATGGATGTGATCACTTGGCCAGACAAGGGTGCCCCAGGGACCAGTTTCTGAGATATCGCACTATGTGTCGCCCCTGTATCCATTACAAATTTCTGATCCTGCCCAAGTATCGTGGCTGTTATATAGGGCCCTAACTGATCTACAGGTATCTCAACTGGTCCTCCTTGTCCTACGCTGTCCTAGGCAAAATGTGTTCCCACAGTTTCCTTTGATTCCCAATCCTCCATAGAATATTGATTATTTCGTTGATCAAAATAATTTCCTGACTTATTTCTCTCTGGAGCTTGAACCTGCTGTCTGCTGTCGGGGAGCTGAAGTCCCTCGATTACTATTCACTTGTCCCCACCAGCAGCTAAAACAGGACATTCAGAACGCCAATATCCTTTCTTCTTGCAATAAGCACATTGGTCCAGCCCTAGTGGAGTTTGTCTACTCGGTGGCCCTACTGGAGGTGCTTTTCTATAATTCTGACCATAATTTTGGCCGCGGCCTCGACCTTGGGGTCCATAGGCCTGAACCATCATTACCTTACTTTTCAATTCTTTTAGTTTTCCTTCTTTTTGTTCTTGCTCAGTGGTCACCTGATTCTGATAATACTGAGCCATATATAATATAGCTTTCGGAGTTACTGAAGCCCATGTACTATCAGAGTTTTTTAAGTGAACCGATATCTCAGGAAGTAAATTTCCCACAAATCGATCTACAAATAAATGTGCACCCGTAGGTGTAGATGTATCTTGCCCACTAAAATCGTGGAACACTTCCTCAAAGCTAGTAAAGAAATCAGGGACTGCCTTGTCATGTTTTTGTTTACAAGCAGTAAGGAGTGCCCAGTCTATTTTCCTAGCTGGAAACATCGTTTTTATATAAGTAAGTATGTTACTAGGCAAATCCAATATAAGCTGACTAGGTTTGTGACCAGATTTCCTATCCCTATCAGCTGCTATTATGGCAGCCCAATCTCCTCCTAAATCAACAGCATGATCCTGTTTCCGGGTAAGTCGCTACTTATCTGGTGGCAGGATCATACCAAAAAACATATCAATATCTGCTAAGGTCATGATACAAGAATCAATGGCTGCCTGTACATCATCATAAAATCCTCTAGGGTTTTTCCGTATGTCTGGTAAGGAGGCTTTTAAAGTGAGTACATCCGTCCTTTTCCAGGGCGTATATATACAATTATACAAAAAAATGGGCTCTAGTATCAGCACTATTTGGGTTATCATTGTCTACATTCCCTCTTCAAGGAATAGACTGTGGTGCAGCTTCCCTCATAGGTCTTATTCGGAGAAAGGAAGAGAGTTCATTACGGTATCCAATTATCGTTGCTATGGCAGTATTAATTCTATTTACAGGGAAGGCCCCTATCTGACACTGTCGATTAATAGCTCTAATATCATCTGGGCCATTTTGTCCTGTAGTCATCTTCCATTGAACCATAAATTGATGAGAAAGCTTAGTTATGAGACAAAGAAGCTCGCCTTCAGAAAAACCCTGTATCTGATCTATCATTTCTTCTACTTCCATTTCTAGATCACTTAACCAATTTAATTCCATTAACCTTATCGCATCCTGCCAAAACTGAGGTACAGTAGAACGAAGAACTCGAGGGGTCAGGACAGATGCAGGAAGTACGGGATCATCATTCATTTCGGGTGCAGTTCCCTGAGGTGGAGCCGCAGAGGCCTGGGTTGGGGGTGCAGTGGCCTGGGTTGGAGGGGGTAAGTAATGTACCGTTACTGGTTGGAAAATAAGGAGCTGGACAATCGCGAGCAAAGGAGGGGGAGCCAGGAGTACAAGGGGGTCGAGATTTGGTTGTCCAGGGGGAAGAGGTGTTAAGGGTACATGTGGGTACGGGGTCGTTCAATCAAGTAGCCATCAATATCTGAATCCACATCTTATTGGTGGACCTAAACTGCTACTGTTGGTCTAACTATATATTCCTTAGATGTTAATAATCTATGCTCTCTATCTAAACATTCCTTTTTCTCCTGAACTTCCTTACCCTTCAATTCCTTATATTTCTGATACTGTTTTCCTTTCCTGTTTACTTTGTACCTTCTCTACCTTAAGCTGCTGCTCCTTTACTTCTTTCCTCCACATAGGCAAACTGTCAAACATAGCTGACCTAACTTTCTTTAAAAACAATCGTTTCTCTAGATACTCGAGTTTGTGAGGGTCCATAGTTCCCTCAGAGAGCCATTGTAACTGGGGATCCCCTTTTGTATATTTGTTCCACATTGTATTATACATGATGGGACAAATACCATATTTGATGTACATCTCAAAATACGGCGTACCTTCTGTTGGCGCCGGCTTACTTGCTTCCAAAATGCTCTGCATATCGCAGCAGCAACAACAAAACTTCCAAAGGGTGCTAAGTACAGGCATGTTAAATAAGATATAAAAAACATATAGACAGAGAGAAGTAAAACATATTCTCACATTACCTGTAAAACAAAATGTTAGTCAAAACAAATAGCAAGTACCAAAACAGTGTCTAAGTTTTAAAATTTCAAGCAGATACCAGACAAATACCAAACCCAAGCAAATACTAAGCAAATCCTAACCAAATGAACTGGTTCAATACAGATTTACCTTGCGTGTAGTCTTCGACTCCCACCTGCCGATCCTCCCTGATCCAAAAATGACCGTCCAAAGGCCCCAGTTAAGGCAAGCAGCCACCAGGAAGATCAGAGTCGGAGAGCTGAAAAACCACCTTAGACCACAAGCAATACTAGTCTCCTCAGGTGGAGCCCCCCTCAGCGAAGCTAGTCTTACCGACCCGATCTCCTCCCCCGGTCCGACTGCAAGCCCTTTATGGGGTCCCACGTTGGGCGCCAATTTGTGGAGCAGATTACTTTTAATCTGCTGGTGCAGTGTCACCACTTCGTCCACGGGTTCTTAAAAAGTGAGGAGGAATCGACACTGGAGCGATGTTCATACCATAGGTCATTCATTAAGCATTCATGAATAGGACTCCCTCCGAAAAGTACCATAGAGCTACTCAAGGAGAGAGCACACTGAACGATGGTTACATGGGTTTTTATAGCAAAGATCACAGACAAGGGCCGCCCAGAGGTAAATAGAGCTTTGGAAAGCACACACAAATGAGACAATCGGTAAGAATCAACAACATTGGTGTCCTGTGTAACTGTCGCGTCCTGAAGCTGCACAACAAGATAGGCTATCTGAACAAACTTTGTCTAAGGCTTTACCATTGTTTAGAAAACCCAGTGCAGACATCAGCTGTTCTTTTGTGCCGACTTTGCATGTTTACGCAGCCTACAATGTCCCAATCTAGATTCTTTAACAATGTTGATGCAGATGCGGTGTCAAGGATAGAGCCAGGCTGAAAATCGGGCAGGGGTGAAAATGGATGAGGCACAGCTTAATAAAAAAACAAAAGAATCAGATTTTACATTTCCACAACCCCTGCTACTTTTGGTCTGGGCACACAATGCTAACGAGGAAAATGGCTTCCCACCCCTTTGTGCTAGTACCACACCCATTACTGGGGTGCAGTGGCCCTTCGCACCATTGTGCCTGTGCCAGTGCACCTGCTGCACTAATGGTACGGATAGCCTTTAAAAAAAAAAAACAATTAGCCTGCATTTCTCAATACCTTCTTCAGGGCATCTCTCTGAGGAAGGGGGAAGCTGTCTTATTTATAAAAGAAAACATTTGATTCCACATAGTGCCACTCCTCTGGGCCATCTCTGACTCTATCCATGGATTTTGCTCCTTTCCTCTTTCTCCTGGGCCATTTTCTCCGGGGTCATGACGATCAGCAGTCTGAATACGACACTTTTGGCCTCCTCCGTTCCACCCTGTTGACTCCCCTGAAGTGACATCTGTATGTAAACAGAGGAAGAATTTGGCTGGGTGTATGAGGACTAAAATGAACATGTGTTTTTAATTGAACAATAACTGTAACCATACTTTGTTAAAAAAACAACCATCTCTGGATTGTTAATGGGTACCTATAGGTACCTCCGTGTGAGTGAAAGGAGGTGGTCTAAAGTGCTTGAATTTATGGTGACATTTGAAGCATCAGAATAGCAAAAATTTACTTTTGAGAGGTTATGTTGGGATGCTGAATTTTGGAAAGTGTCTTGTTAATGGACTTGTAAAAAAAAATGCTTGCACTAGGTATGGTCTTGTTGGCTATTATTAACATGTATTCTTTGAAAGCACTTGCCTTATCATATACAGAGGCAATAGAATTATGCAGCTGCTGCATGTTTTGTATAATTATGGATATGCTACATTTGTCACATAATCCACCCCCTGCTGTATACTCTACAGATTAAAAAAAAAAAAGTTTCAAGCTCAAACGGAAAAATAAGTTACTAAAACGTGGTTCAATTAACTGGCGAAACAAAAAAATAATTAATTTAAAATAGTAGCATTAAAAAACAGCCATTTGTGACAACATTTTCATCTGAAACTTCTTGTCACTATGGTAGATTTACAAAAGCAACATACCGTTACCTCCATCATACCCTTTCTGGTCATGGCAATGTATAGGTTTGTAGGGTCCTTAAAAACATGCGATACCCACAGCAAATAAGTGAGCTGCACCTTACAATGTTTTTCCATTGTGTATCAAATATACAGCAATTCATATGGTAAAATAAAAAAAATGAAAAATGGACATGAAGCACACCTATGTATTTCTGAAATGTACAGGATACTGAGTTAAGGCACAGTGATTCTGTGTACACGTCTGAATTTAGGGTTACTCATTCTATGATGTGATTCAGATGGTATTTTGCATAATGTCTTCTTTCTATCCCACTTGTTTACATTTTAATTCCAGAGAAATCCAATTGGCAATAACAAATGTTCTTCTATTCTATGTTCCCAAACGACTAGCAATAAAAAGGGTACCTCACGCCCCAAAACCAAACTTGAAGACCGCATATTTAACTCAACAGAATGCACACTTTTTTTGTTTCTTTTTTACTACAGTATGGGTCGCTACAGATTTTGTACCCTAGCTCAGCTGCTGCTCCGGAGATATCCAGGGTGGTGTGACTTTTATGGTTCCTAGGAGGTTTTCATACCTAAAAGTCCATGCAAACCTCAAACTTAGGTTTAAAACACACTTTCCTCAAATTTCTGTAAGGGAAAGTTCTGGAATGTGCAGGGATCCACAAATGTCATATGACTCATCATTCACCCACGTCTCCCGAGAAAAATGGTACCGCACACTTGTGGGTGGGTCTAGCATCCCCAGCAAGAAAAGACCCAAAACTCAACATTGACAGATCAATGGAAGTCTCACGGGTGACTCTCATTGACCATGGTTTGTCTTGTGCTTGTAGTGGGCACTAGGCCCAGCCACACAAGTGGAGTAGCATTTTTATCAGTACAAATGTAGGGAATGCTGGGTGGTAGGAATTTTGTGGATCCCTATTGTTTCTGAAAGTTTACGTCACAGAAATGACAGAAAAATGCCATTCTAGTCAAGTCCGAGATTTTCAGGGCATCGTGGATTAGAAAACATCCAGAGATCAGCGCGGAGAACACCGTCCTGGACTCCTCAGGTGGCCAGGTTTTAGAAATGTTGGGGCTTGGTAGCTTCCTCTAGGTGGCTTAGCCAAGCATGGGCAAAAATACCAGAGCTACCTCTATTGCCAATTTCTTCATGTTTTGAATCACTGGTACTAGGCCTAGCCCACAAGTGGGGTAGTGTTTTTATTGGGACCGGTATTGGAATGCTGAATGGAAGGAACTAGCGCCATGAGACCTTTGGTGATTTGTGCGCTATACAAAAATCTTTGACATAGACATTGACAAGGAACTTTGTGGAAAAGGAAAAATGCGTGACTTTAGGGAAAGTTTGTGGTTTGCAGGGCACTGTGGGTAAGAAAATGGTGTAGGAGCAGCAAAAATAATTCCATCTTAGACTGCCCTAGATCTCTAATATTCTGAAATGCCCGGGTTTAGTAGGGTTACTTAAGTGACAGCTTACCCGTGCCCACAAAGTTCAGCTATTCAGCTTGTAGTTAGGGTGACATTGGATCTTGGCCCCACTCGGCTACCCATATGTAGGTAGAACAAAAGAAATAAAAAATAATCACATTTTTCCTTCTTGCCCTAGGGATGCTCTAGTCCCCAGAGGAGCAGAAAGACTGAGGATTTAGTGATGGGGAAGGGCCCGTATGTCAAGATGGGTGAGAACCCATCCTAATTTCTTCATAGAAAATGTTCCTAGCACCCTGTGGGCTTTCTTAACGTGGGGCAAATTTGCCTAAACCCCTTAATAACTCCCCCCACTTCCCGGGAAGGAGTGTTTTGGCCTGCTTGCAGTGCAGATATGGCCCAATACCAAGGTGAACCCCCCACACCCTTTTATTACTTTTGGGAATAGCTTTCCCGTGTCTAGTTGCCTTCTGCCCCCAGCCCACCCCTGGAGGGTGGGGGCAGAAAGACTGATGTACCTATCCTGGCGTCGGAGCATGGGCTGATTCCTGGGTGGTGCTCCCCCACACTTTATTGGTTTGGTCCTGGGCGTGTTTTCCCAAAATTTGCTGTAATGACGCAGCGTGCTGCACTGATCATCATTATACACAAACAAAAATTGGGCTTCTGGGGAAGCTTTACCTGAGCATCCCAACTTCAAAACAAAATGAGCTCCAGAGGGATTTCCTGTCTTTAGTGCTTGGGCATGCTCGACACATCCATAGCACCCAAGAGGTCAGCCACATTGAGTGCATCGTGTCTCTGCAACGACTTCAGGAGTAGTAAGAGTACAACTCACTTGTTCCACAGAGTGCATACCCAGTGGCGGCGTTTCCAGCTACCGTGCTTTGTTCAGCAGCAATCAAGCAGTATGCTAGCTACTCCCTATTAAACCAACCTGCAGCTATCTTCAAGTTTAGACTATAAATAAGATATTTGAGAATCAGACTACTCTATCTCCAGCACTAGTCGTTGGATTCTATGACAAAGCTGACAACATCACTGAGGGTATACTTACTTATTTGACTTTGACACAGAATAAGGCTCATATAGCCTGAATTCTTTTGTGGCAGCAAGGAGGAAGACTACGTTCCTTTCCCTTTTTGTTCAAAGAGGAGCCTCTGGACCAGACTAGCTAAACTTAAAGGCAAGTGGGGAGAAAAAAGGGACGGAAAAGAAAATGGGAATCCAAGGCACTGCAATATCCAACATGAATAAGGAAGGGAGGCAGCTGTAATAATTGAACAGTGGATAGGCAAGAATTATTGACTCTGATAACAAGGGACCTCGAAGAATAAAGCTCACTAGTCCAATGGAGCTGGAAAGATGAGATACATTTGAGGTGATATTTGGCAAAAATGAGTGCCCCCATTCAGTATGGGGAGAGCAGGTGGGACATAAAAATAGATGATAGGGATAATATATACAAATAGTGTGGGAAGTTCTGTTGACAATGTTTTAGATGGCAGCAGTATTTGAGAAGCCGGATTTGACACCCATGATCTAATATATTGCAGAATGAAAAAGCACAATTGAATTTATTTTATGATTGACCCAGAAGCTTTCAAATCCCAAGCTGATCTTAAATCTCACGGCTTGCTAGACTAATGGCTAATTTACTCCTTTCTGCAGGCGAGAGGAAATTGCACCAGTGGCTGAGTTTTTTTTTATTGATGAACAAAACACACAACGATACATCTGTTGTGTCTCAATAAAGGCGCAGAGAGCATTCACAATATTCGCAAGCATCACAGGACAATCAATGTTAATTTCTTCATCGTGTCAACCAGAAAGGAAAGAAAGGCAGATTTCTTAGATTTCATTTTCAAAATACCTTTTGTACATGAGGATCTTGAAATATCCCGTTTTATATACATTTTTTCATGGTCTCTGCTACGAAACCTCTTAGAGGGCACAGCAAATGAGAAGCATGAATTCCAAATTTAGAAAACAGTAATACCCATGAAGGACGTTAGTTGCCATGTTTACTTTCAACATGGCCGCCAACATTCATACCAAGAATTAATTTGGTGTTGGCTTTAGTGATTGTATCCGTACCAAAAATAGCAATCTCCAGGGGATGAAAGCTGAAGGCAGCAGGAAGTTTAGGATGGTGGAAGCCTGGTTCCACGTAGCCTTGTAGCAAAAAAAAACAAATGATGGACAGAAACGAGCATCCTGGGACCAGTTTCTTGCCATCACCCCTCATCAGCCAGGCTTGCTTGAATCCAGTGGTGCAGTGAGCACAGGACACACGTCTGGGCATACCCTTCCCACTTAGGGTGACAAAAGCAAAGCAAATAATGGACGGAATGCTGAGCAATGAAAACATTCACCCCCAGTCACAAACATCTGTGTTAATACATAGTTCTTTTGCTCACCATGCCACCCCAGTTTGGACCCAGCCATATGCAATTAAGTCGTGACCCTGTTCCCTCATGGGAACAGTCCAGTCCGAACTTCCAAGCCAGGTCCTCCATGGACCGGAAAAAAGTATCCTGGGACCACGTGTCTTTGTGCCATATAATGCTGTCCAGACCCTTTTTGTTTCCCAGACCCTGTGAACAGTCCAGGATTTGCTGAACAGCCCAATAGTTTCCTTTAAAGAAGGATAACCTCCCTACAGCAGGGTTTGGCTGCTTCGTGGCAGGAAGCTGTCTGTGTTGCTGTGGTTGTACTGCCTGCACTAGGATAACGTGATCATCCAGAAGGGTGCCTGGAGGTTTGATGCAGCACATTTAGTGGTTCTGCTGGAGGGTGGCACGCCATGCCCATTTCAGGTAGGCAAACATCCTTGTATCCTGGAACTTGTGATGATGACAAGCGAGGAGATGGTGGGATTTGAACCCTGTGTTGGGTGGTTGGGAGAACAGTAGATGGGCCACTGGAGGATTCCAGGTTAGGGAGAACAAAGTCTTGATGGTGCTGGGAAGAATGGGTCTGAATGGCACAGTTAGCATCAGATAAAGGAACTGCCTGGACGAGTGCCATTGTTAATATTATGATGCAAGCTTGGCTAAACAGTTTAAAAAGGCCACCTGTTTATTGTCAAATTTGCTCAATTACAGGGACCGGTATCCATCATTGTTCAAGCTGTTGATGCAGCCTTAGCTAAGAACTGTTTTGGGACGCCTGCTTTATTTTTGATGTCGGCTAGTGTGTGGCAAGTTTGGAGAAGCAACATACAAGCTGCTTGGTGCACACAGCCTAAGTAATGTTCTTATCGTTAAATGGAAATTCCCTAAGTAATGTTATAGACCAGAAACCAGTGTCTACGTTTCTTCACCAGGAGAGTAAAAAAATTAAAAAGCAGTAGCAATTCATGCAACACATATGGCTACTCCTCCCTTTATAATAAACTATGCATACAAATGTGCTATTAATGTATTTTTGAGCTTTAATATTTCATAACTACAAACTAAACTGATAGAGTAGATGTAACTGTATGCCTATTGTTAAATTCTACCAGCAAAAGCGATTTGCCTGGAGTAGACTCTGATGGAAAAAATGGTCTTCTGTGGTGGTTTATTCATCCTTAATTTAATCTTTGGTCTTATAGGCTTTATTACTCCTTAGCCTACTATGTACACTGATTTTAAATATGTTTGAAATCTTTTGCTCTTCTTTCTTCTATGAACTGATACAACAGTTTATCATTTATTTTTAGTGCTAAATCTGTAGTATTTCAAAATGACTACACTAATACTTGGAATGGGAGAGATTCCTTTGCCTTACAATAATTCTCTTAAGTGGCTGCAGAACTGTTAAGTTGTATTAAGTTGTATTTTTAGTTGTAATTCTTATTGGATCCTCGGATCATTGAGTACAGGAACATAAATACACACTGGGGTGCATCGTGCTCTTTTAACGTCAACTATGTCCAGAAACGTCTTTGACTAAAGGTGAGGGAAGACAGTGACATATGTTCGGTAGTAGGACAAAGTGTCTAAAGGATATCTTAGTCAGCGTAAGTATATGTACTGGAAACTATTCTAATGCTTGATGATGTTCACAAGTTTTCACTCCGGTATATGCTATCTGTAAGTTATCTTATGTTCCTTTGTTTGTACCCATTACTCTTGGTCAGAAGTGTCTTCTTTCCATGCGCCACCCCACAAGTTGCATTAGACTAAAAATCCCAACATTCTTTTGTTTCTTAAGACTTTATATTTCTTAATCACTTATTTCCACTTTCGAAGTTATTTGGGTCAGAAGTGTCTCATTTCCACATGTCCCCAAACGATATGCATTTTTCCATAAACTAAAAAAAACCTGTCTGTGTGATGGATTTTGATTCAGCTTGTATATACTGGTCAAATGATTGTTGCACTTATGTTTTGGTATTTCTGAAGTGAGAACCTAGGAGACTAGCAACAGAGCACTGTTGGGGAGAAAGACCCAGTGAGGATTTATGGGAAGAAGGGACAGAGAGGAAGAAGAGCTAGAGGAAGAAGGGAAAGTTAGCTTATCAGATGTTGTTTTGCTTAGAGGTGAGATTTCAGTTTCTTCCTGAATTGTAGGAGGGTTGATGCTGTTCTGATGTTGGAGGGAATGGTGTTCAGATTTCAGGGCATAGGCTGAAAATGCTTGTTTTCTTCGTTTTGCCTTCCTGTAGTGTTTAGTCCTAATCTACCATTGCTGGATATTCTTGTCTGGCGCTGACTTTCAGATTTTTATTTTGTTAGCTAGTTAAACAGGTGTCTTGTGTAGATGGCCTTGTAAGTGATTTTAGCAGATCTTGAAGATTACCTGGGCTTGAAGTGGTATCAAATGTTGATCCTTTAGGTGTGATGTGGTTGGATGTCTTCAGTCTCTTGATGAGATGTGCTGCTGCTTTAAGGATGTCTTACAGGGTAGTGGGGAGGTCTTTGGGATGCCATTAAGCAGGATACTGGCTCTATCTAGGTGGAAGAGGACAAGGGCTTAAATTGTTGGTCTAAAGTCTTATCTTAGTTACAAAGGATCCACTTTTTTCAGGAGTGAAATGAGAACTAGACTGTTTATTCATTTTCTGTTTGAGAAAGAGGTTCGATGCGAGGGTGAATAAGAGGGATTGCTGTCAGTTGGGATGTGAAGCTAGTTGGGTTTAAGTTGGAGATCTATGGCTTGTTCAGTGAATGTTTGACATTGTTGGCAAGCAGTAGGAATTGAGTCTTTGCGGGTTTTAGCATTAGATAGTTTGTTGACATTCCAGTTTGAATGTCTTTGAGGCAGGATTTGAGTTTCTTTATGTTGTTTGTTGAGGAGAATTTGAGATGGAGTTGGGTGGTGTCAGCTTACTGGTGCAACTTGATGTTGCAGTCTGGAAAGATGCCTCCATGGGTTCTATATGAGGCTGTAAATGATGGGTGACAAGGTGATGTCCTGCAGGATTCCACCTTTTACGCAAGAGTCTGGGCCTGGTAGTTCCTATCTAAAAGAGCTGCTGTTGGTTGATGAGACATGATTCTACAGTTGTGCCATTGAACCCCATACGAGTTTACAGGGTGTTGATCAATGCTGGATGGTCTTGAAGGCTTTGGGGAGTTTGAGCAGTACCAGGAGGCAAGGCTCATTGTTGCTGAGGGAGAGGATGTCATCAACTACTTCAATTATGTTTCAACACTGCACGTGGTTTGTAACCCGATTTATAGTCTTGAAGTTTGTTATTCTTGGTGATGTGCTGTTGTTGCTGATGATTGCTTTCTCAGTTATTGAATGCCTTCTCAATTATTTTTCCAACAAATATGATGCAAGTCGACAAGGGCGGTTGGGTCTGCTGTAGACTTTTTCAGCTTGCAGCTGCCCGGGAAGGTGCTCTGAATTAGTGGGGCATTGGCAATATGGACAATTGGTCTCAGGGCTTCTCCTTGCATAGACTTGGTAACTTCATCTTTGTAGAAGGTGGTTTTGAGTGAGTACATAATGTTGTAAAGGCATGTGGACTGATGGCCGATTGGCATGTCCTGGGATTGGACTTTGCTTCTGTTGGTTGCCGGTCTGATGACCGGCCTATTGTAGTTTTTTTTTTCAACATGTGACTGGTGGAACAAAGTGTTTTTAGAATGGCAAGGTCCTCCTGGCATTTTCATCTTACCCATTTCTTCATTTGTCTTTGTATAGTGTGCCTTTCAGTAAGTTCTGTACTGGAGTGATGACTGCTTTGACTTGGAAGCATGGCTTTTGCAGGAGCGTACTATTCTATGTGATTCTTCGGAGTAGTACTGTAGATGTTGAAAAGCAGAATACAGCTTTCGAGGCTGGAAGTGGCTGACTAAGTTGATTAGTTCTTGGAGTTCTTTTGGATGGATGTCCTTGAAGGAGTAAAAAGTAATTCATTACTTTTTCTCTGCTTTTCATTTGAGGGCGTGGCATTTGTGATTGTCAAAGGTACGGCAAGATGATCAGTCCTAGATTATCGGGTGGCTTGCCATGGATATTAGGAGAATATGTGGAGAGGATGTGGTCCGTCGGCTAGACTGCTGACTTTGGGGCTGGAAACCAGGGTTTGAGCCTCGGGGTCGCGTCCACATCCTGTGATTCTGGACAAATCACTTAATCTCCCCGTGCCTTAATATGTAATGTAAATACGGTGCTCATGTACAGTGCTCCAATACATTCAGGTCGAGTTTGCGCTATATAAAAAATGCACAAACCCCCCCCCAAAAAAAATGCAGATGCAATGTTGTCCAATGGGTTGCCTTTGGAGTGAGCTGGATTGATGATGTGGTGTTTTATTTTTAGGATGTTGAGTATAGAGTTGAGGGCATCCTCCATGGTTTTGCTGCTGGAGTCGCCAGGCAGAATGCAGTCTCAAGAAAGTAGGGTGGGGGTGTTGGATGAAGGTGGAGTTGATGAGGACTCACACTTCTCTTAAGTCCTTGTGGGTTCCGGATGGTCTGTAGATGAGACTGTTTTGCAGGCTTAGGTAAGGAAGGTCCTAACAAAAAGGGCACCTTCAAGTAAATAATTTGTGTGGAGGAGGACTTGTATCAGGTTTCTGTGATGAAAAGAGCATCTATATTTTGTGATGATTTCAGGTGGCATGCGTTGGTGTTAAATGTGCCAGTATGGGAAGTACCTTGGGATGAGTGGGAATGGCATGTTTCATGGTGTTTGAGAGACATTTGGTGCTGGGTGACATACCTTGGCTGAAGTAATTATGGCCCAGGTCCTTCAGGTCTTAATAGTTGGCGCCCTTATTTTGGTCACCCTTGGCTTGGGACACCCTTGGCTTGGGACACCATTGGGGACAGGCCTTTGCCATGATATTTACACTTGTGTGTGCTATGGCATTAAGGTTTACAGTACTACCTGTGAAAGCTGTTACGGGAACATTAGAAAGCTGACGTTTTTTAGGTTGTACTCCTAATTCATTGTTTTAAAGATTGAACTGTGAAACAGAACCATGTTTATTTAAGATGCTTGATACATTACAATCTACACTTTGAATCTGGTTTTCCAAGCATTTTATATGCATTTTTCACTGAGCACACTTGCGGTCTTCATGTGGTGTACAGACGTACATTGTGTACACACACAGGCAAAGTTACCAAGAAAAGTCATGCTTTTCAAGGTTGGTCTTAGTGTATTTACGCACTTGGAAGGTGCCGTATGGCTTAATTTTCCTGCATTTTCCTAGCATAAATTGGAAATGACTTCAGTGGGGCTAAACTCTTAAAACAGCCACTTTAGGGAAATTGTGAAAAGCATGTATCATCATTGTCTTTAAAAAATATTAAGCTTGTAAACATTTTCACAATGTGTTTTGCATCTCTGCTATGAAACCCTGCATTTACCGCTGTTGCACCTCGAATAGGACTATTGAGGTGGTGAGAACTGCAAATGTCAAAGCAGCCTTTTATCATAAGACTTGCTTGCTTTTGCCTCTTTTTCTGTGACTCAGTAAACTGGTCTACGCTACTCTTCTTAATTTGCATTGCCTAATGTCCTTCCTATGCGGTATTGTATGTGAAAAACCCGTTTTCTACTTTATCTGTGAGCAGTAACTCGCACGTGGTGAGCACGGGCCAGACCTGGTGTCTCAAAATTGTCCCCGACCGCTAAGCTAAAAACCAAATGCATTGGTGTCTTAGTAGTAGAGCGAAGGCTATAATTAACTGTTTACTCGGCATTGAGCGTTCTCGTTTTAAGTTAGTCCTACTGAAACAGATGTGATGTCACTGATGGAATTATTTTGAAGAATGCTTGCAGACCTGACCTTTTTTGCATTGTTGATGTACAATCATTGTATTTATGACTACAAAATAGAAATTGTGTGTCGAGTGAAACAATTTATTCAGTGAGCATGACTCCAGCTAGTGCATCTTAGTTTTGTATTTTACTAATGAAGCAATTGCATCTGATTCAGTGAAGACCAAGACTTTAAATGGTTTGAATAAGGGGAGTATATTATCCAACCTACATTTTTTTTTTCCATGTATTATTGTTTGGAGTAGTGCAATACTTTTTTACAGATGTAAGTGTACTGTGGACATTGTCCTTTTGTGCGAGGGTGTAATGAGCAATAAAGAGCTAAATGAGGGAGGTTATTGAAGGGGACGCCAGAGAGACAGCAAACGAGATAGGCGATAGGCTCCGGCTGCCTGAGCATGAAAGAGTAGCATCATTGCCACAATATTGCGGTGGGGTGCATCTGTCCACTTGTACACTGCTGCAGGATTTTGTGGCTGCTGGGGCTTTCCTCCGAAGGGTCCCTAGTACCCGAATTCCGTTAGATGCTGGATCAGCCTTTCCCTGTTACTGGTCACACCGGGCCACACGACCTGGCTAAGTGGAAGGGCGGTGGAGAGCGTGACGCTGATCTCTGGCATGTGAAAGGCCTACTACTTGCTTGGGGTGTGGTCCTGGGGCCTATCTGGGCCAATGGATGCTGTCGGTTGGTGGGACGCCCCCCAGCCTTGTGCCAGCTGATTTGGGACAACTAAGGGTCAGTCTTAACCTGCGTCGCTGATGAGCGGACAAGTGTTTAGCTTCCAGGATTGCAGTGCTCAAGCGGGGCCCAAGAGCTGCTTGCTCCTCTCACCCACCCAGCCTGCTGCTGGTGAGTGTGAGTGCTGAGGTTTGCCTGGAGGGTGTGGTGCCCCTGTGGCTGATTGTGGCTGGTGAGTTCTGGTGAGCAGCGAGCTGCCTCTGGCCCTGTTGAAGCCTGCACGCTGCTCTGGGGTCAGCAGTCGGGCCCTTGCTGGCACTGGGTGTCCGGTGAGTGCAGGGTGTCTTGGGGCCTGTCGCGACCTGCACTGAAATCAGGCAGCCGGGTGCTCTTTGTGCATCATATTTGGTTCACTTAGGCTACTCTACCGTACCCGCTCTGGCCCCCCAGCCCCTGCTGCTGGATGCCCTCTTTGCGGAATAGACTGCTGGAATTTATTGAGCAATACATACCAGCGGCTAGGAGTCCTGCGGGTGGCGGGCGGAGAGATGCCATGACCATCAGTGACAATGCCAACCCTCCCCCGCTGACAGTGGACCTTACACTGACTGGTTTGGTTACCTGGCTGTGTGGGGAGGCTACACACTATCTGCTCTCTTTCTCCTAGGCCTGTGTGAGGATTTACTGTAGCAGCATGTTTTCCAGTTTGCTTGTTTGGGCTACTTGGGGCCCTTTTCAGACCATAACACGATGCAAAAACTTTTGAGGTTATACTGGGTGCCTGTCTCACTCTGTAATTGTATGGCTTTTCCACATGCTGACTGGCAGTGATTGAAAAATATAGATATTTGAATGTTCTCAGGCTTTAGCCAGAGGTCCTGCTCTGCTCCGTGGATTGCATACATGCGACCTCTACTATTTGCATGGACACCTTTTACTAATTTTGGTTGTGAGGTGGTGGGTCCTCGCGGTTGATTCTGGTTAGCATGAGCGGAGGGATTTTCTTTTATTGTTATGTTGTTTTTTTGTTCTTGTTGTTTTCCACAGCACAATAATCTGGTATTACACCACACTCGTCACACATTACGGTGAATGAGGGTGGTTGCGCCGCTCCCGTTTGAAAGATACTTTCCACTACTCTTATGGTAACTTTCCTTAGTTGAAATCTGCAGGGTGTGAATAATCACTGCAGTGCTCAACTGGTGCTTGCTTGCCTCAACCAATATCTGGTTGATGTGTTTTTTTGACAGGAGACTCACTGTTCGTCCATCTGCTCACCCAGTTTCGTGAAAGCTTGGGGCTCGCACAAATACTCCTCCTATTCCACCTATACCTTGGGTTGGTTATGCTTGTTAGGAAGTCTGTTAACTTTACACTGATGGACACTTGCAAAGATATGGTGGGCAGGGTGGTGGCTGTTGCCACTAAATTAGTCGGGCGCCGACTTTTCATTGTTAATCTATAGGATCCAATTGTGGATAGTCCTGAGTTTTTTGATGATCTTTCAAGCCTTGGCAGTAATAATAGGAACTTGCGTACTGTCTGGGGAGATAACTTTAATACATCTCTACCTACACAGCCATACAGAACCTTGGTGAAACCACACCGCACGTCTAAGGCTACTCGCCCTTGCTCATATTACGCCCTTATGTGATATGTTATATGCCTACCGTGTGTTACATCCCACTGAGCTTGCTTACACGTATTGGTCGCATGTACATAGTGTGTTCTCCCAGTTGGGCATGTGGCTTGTATGCATCTCCCTGTGCTCTGATTCGCAGCTGTGTCATCCTCTGATGCACCCTCCCAAACCACTCCCTGGTCATGCTGGTTTCAGATAGCCTGACTCCACCTCCTCTCGTTCTTAGCTGGCAGTTGCAAAGCATTAAATTGCAGTATGTTGTTTTTTTGTACTGACATTAGAGAACCCATCATCAGAAATTTTGACTAAACGAGTAACCAGTTGCTGCTGTTGCGACCCTCTAGGAAGCATTCAAGGCCTACATTAAGGGAATGTGTACTTCTAAAAGCACTGGTGTTCTTAAATCCATTCATGGTCCCTTAGATCACCTTGAGGCTGAGCTGTGCACACTAGAGAGCGATTATGCAGCCTGTGGTGACAGAGGTACTTTGACAAAATTACACGAGACATTGACTGAGTTCCGAGGAGAGTCTGCAAGAGAGGTTCTTTACTGGGTCTAAGGGTCGGGTGGGGTGCTTTGGTGAGTGATCGGCCAGGCAAAACACCTGCCTGGATCGCTCGGAACTTAGCACCTTGTAAGTGAATTACTGCCATCTACAAGTAGAATGAAACTATCACAACTGATTCCGCAGAAATCCTTGCGGTATTCCTCCAGTACTGTGAAACAATGTACTCTGCCTCAATTCACCACTCTATGGCGGATACCTCTTGTTAGCTGGATCATGTTGCCTTAGCTTGGCTGGAGTCCCTCAGAAGGGAAATTCTCAACTCCCCAATGTCTTTAGTGGATGTTCAGGCAGCTATCATTGGCCTGCTCAGCGGCAAAACATTGGGAGGTGACGATCTCCTGGTGGACTTCTATAAAGCATTTAGTCCACTGGATGCGGAAAAAGCCTTCAATACATTAGAAAGGCCGTACATGATGGAGGTGCTTAAATGTCATGGGCTGGGGTCCTATTTCATCCCACGGACCGCTTTGTTCTACACTTCCCCTTTGGCACCTACCAGAATTCATGGGTTGCATTTCGAGGTGTTTCTGGCAACCCGTGGCACCCGGCAGGGAGCCAATTAACCCCCCTTGATTTTTACCCTTGTGGTAGAGCCGTTTGCCTATTAAATAAGGGAGTTTCATGTAGATCATGGCCTGAGGCTTGGAACTCGGTTCCTCGTCTTCTCGCTGTATGCAGTTGATGTGATCCTCTGTGTCCAAAAGCCACAGGAGATTTTGCCACCAATTATCCATAAAATTGTTCGGATTGGAGGCCACTCTGGGCTATGTACTAATTGGACTAAATCTGAAATGTTCCCCTTACTGAGTTCCCTTTGATGCGGCCGCAGATTGTTACTGCAGTGTAGCCCGCAAGCGCTCAAATACAGCATTTGGGTTCCTTGCTACCATGCTGAACTAATTAGGGCAAATTGGGGGTTGCACTAGATAAGTTACAAGCGTTAGTAGATAAATGGTTCCGCTTACCCCGCTCTGTGATGGACTGCATTTCGCTGGTAAAAATAATAGTATAACTAAAGTTTCTATACCTGTTTTCCAATATTCCTGTTCAACTCCCTCTGTGTGTTTTTTTCAACTACCTGTGTTAACTCCTCTTCCGATTGCTATGGGGTGCGCGGCGGGCTAGAATCTGATGGGAGGTTCATATAAGGCCCTTCCAGCAGGGTAGGCTTGCGGTCCCAGACTTTTATACATACTACCTAGCTGCACAGGCTCACTATTTGTGTTACTGGACGCAGGCCACCTGCTCTGAAGCCAATGTTAGAGTGAAAAGAACAATTGCTAGAACCTATGAAAAATAACCTAAGCTGTCCGTTATACCAAAGGCCGCAAGGGAAGAAGTGGATGGTATTGAAGCGCTTTTTCAGCGAGTAGCACGCTACTCCGGAACCCATAAAGGATTAATGTTGAAAATGAGTATAATGAAATATGAAAGTAATTTGAGTGGTGGATTGTTATTCAGTTATTTGGATAGCGAAGGGTAGTGGAGGGATAGCAGAGGGAAAAAGGTTTGCATTTATATAGTGATTGCTATCTCAGAATAGCACAGTGCTCTGGAACCCATAAAGGATTAGTAGTAAATTAGTATAGTGTGAAATATGAAATATGCACTGGAAGCTCCGCCCATTCTCCGCCCATATTTTTAATTGGCTTGTGTCATTGTCCTGCTGGCTTCCCATTCGTTATTAGGTTTGTTAGTCCTTCCTGACTACCACTCTGTCTTCTGCTGTTGCCTCCCATGAATGCGAGCCCTTTTACTAGTGTCCATTCGGGAGCTTTCAATAGAACTATTTACTTTATCATTTTACACCGCACTTGCAGGCCCCCAGCTTCAGCAGTGGTGGCTGCTTACTAACACAGTTTGCACTTGTATCTCTTTCTCTGAGAAGACTCTTGAGCATTGCTGATGGTTGCTTGCATTTATTTCTAATAAAGAGATCCGGGCTGGAGATAATAATTACTGCCCACACCGAGGCACGAACCCTGTTCTCCAGCTCCAAAGTCAGCAGCCTTGGATGGTAAGCCATCTCCTCGGTTAAAGGCATTATGCCTTTTTTTAAGGTGTTTATCTTAGTTTCCTTCACTGAGTCACCTTCGTATCATGCACCTACCCTTAACCCCTTCCTCCCTTTTGCTTCCCTGAGCTCCCCCAGGTGCGCATGGGAAGTGTGCTCCCTTCATTACACAAACGTGTAAATCAAATACTTTCACTTTGAATTTAAAAAGCCTCACGTTAAGTCTCTCTTCCAGAGCCCCTCCCTGCCAGCCCTCACAACATCCACACACCACATATTAGATGGGGTAAATTTTAGTTGCTTTTGCCCAGACCCTCGTTTGGTAATGATTGCTTTGATTCTTTTTAACTAGGACTCGTGTGCACACTGTTTTTTGTTGCTGTTTTTCAGTGCCTGCATTTCTTTGTACCTGTAATTCATTGACTTCGCTTCCGGTACTTTTTCATTACTGCCTTTTAAATGCGGTAAAAAGGAATTGCCATTTACAATGCCAATAGCTTAAACTCGCGTAAATGCGAGACCTATTGCATTGCAAATGCTTGTTTCTGGATGATGGCTAGCCACGTTGACCTTGTTGTCAAGAGTTGTAAACCAAGAAAAGCAGAAGGATGGGCCCTGTAGGCTGCAAAAAAACTACTGTCTACTAACTGAATGAACATGCCATAACAAGCGAAGTCTGCCTTAGAGAGGTGTTTCCATTTGGATTTGGATTTCAAGCCTGTGTCCCCTTCTTGTGTCTCAACATTTTTCTTTATCCTTGGAAAAAACTTGTAATTTCAGTCTTCTCATGAAATCCTGCATTTCTTTACATAGTAGGAATTTGTCCATATTTGATGTAGGCACAAACCCTAATCCTTTCTCCAACACTTAGATCTGGGCGGCTGTAAGATTTTCATCTGTCAGATTTACCACCAACTTTATTTTTTATCTTCCAAACGTTTTCCTGGCAATAAAGAAATAACGATGGCAACACGAATATTCCTTGCGTATATTCTTAAAAGCACTATTTTTATATTCATTCATTTTTTCACCAACACAACGCAAGAATAAGAACTGGTCTTTCTTGGTCTTTCTTGGTACCGTAATACTGCATTACAACTAAGTAGCCTTCGTTATAACACGCATGCTGAAGCACCCGCAAGAAGCGATTTACCAGTAAATTACCAGAACAATCGGATAGAACTGGCATTACACCAGGTATCGCTACCGATCCTGGTATGCACAACATTAGGAAACTTTTTTTGAATGGAGTTACGTTCTAGTCTATTACTGCATTCTGCCTTCGTCCATAGAGGAAGTGATCCTTCTTTTAAGACACCATCAGCACAGATAAGGCAACCATTTTAAAATCCTCAGCCTTCGAGTTGTTTTGAAACCCGTTTCGCGGGTTTTTTCTTTAATTACAGACCAGATAAAAACACGGCGTGAACGTGTACACAACGTCCCACGGAGCTGCATGAAGGTATTTACGGGCGAGGCCATAGCCTTTATCATGTGAGTAAGACTTGAGCAGGTCTTCAAACGCGGCTCAATTTTTGAACATTGAGGCCTCTGCTTTTCTCACTTTTGTAAATACGGTGAGAATGGGTTAGAACTAACATTATGTGACCTCTTAATTTACCTGCAGTGCATATTTCGAGTCCACCTCTCCTTCAGTGCAAGCTCATGAAGTCAGATTATCCTTCTTAATAGCGTATGTACATTGTGCTTTTTAATTGAACGCCTTTCACTTTTAAATATCATAACGATGAAATCATGCCGCTCAGTCAGTCTATGGATACAAAAAGTCTATATGCTTCTTTGCATTTCCGCACTAATGGGTGTATGATGGATTCTCCCTCGTATTCTCCCCAGTTGTACCTAAAGTTCACATAAGAAGGAAAGAAATATCAGCAAAAGAAAATTTGTTGAGAATGAATAATTACGTGTGTGTGTGCGCGATCGTTTTTGTGTCTTTAAGTGCATGTTTCAATAAATAACTTTGAGTTATCACTAAGTGGGCAGCACCAACACTCGCTTTCATAGAACAAGTGTGGTACACCAGAACTCCAGAAAAATGTATCACGGCAAATTTTGCCTAAACACTGTGGTTCCACGTTATGGTGATGTGTTTAAAAGACAATCAAATAAATGGGTTGTTTTTTCCATGTTCTTCTATCCTTACAGATACCAAATATGTTTCGAATCTACAAGGGGCAATTTTCCCCGTTTTTTCAGACTTGCAAATTTTTGCATGCTTGTTTTGAAAAATAGGCATACAATGTATATAAATCAATAAATATATTTAGAGTGCAGTTGGGATCACAGTAGGTCCTGACGAGTAACCCGTGGGGACTGCTTATGAAACCTGCTAACCCAGTAGGGGGATCTCATTAAAGCACACCCCCTACACATCCCCATTTTTAATTTTTCCAGCTAGGGAAGTGAATACAATTTTTTTTTTCCACTAGCCAGGGAATTTTTTTTTTTTTTTATTATTTACCCCATATTTTTCACAGACCCTACCACTCTCACTCCCAGACCACACATAGCCTATTTTCACCAAAAAGTGCTCCCGCGTATTCGTAGGTAGCAGCACGCCCCGCCCCGTAGAGGCACGGGAAGACCCCTATGATTAAGCATGACACTAAGGGATTCTTAGTGTGTGAGGGGTATTTTAAAAACACCTAGTGCTTTCTCATGACATTTCATGGATCACTATTACACCTTTTTCAGAATCACTATAAATTAAAAAAGATTTTAAAAAAAATTGTACGGTAGAACCCCAGTGGTGGTAGCTCTCAGACATACTAACTACAATCTTCAGCGGGCAATCATATCTGAAACAGGTGGAGGGCTCGAAGCGAGGGTGGGGACACCGCAACCAGCCATCCCGTGGAAAGAAAGCGAACCAACGTTCCCCAACGGAAGATGAAATTCTTAAAATTGCCCAGAAAAATATCCGCCATCCTCTCCGCACTCAACAACCTCCACAGCCTCGCATGCCACAAGGAGATCGCTGGGGCCTCCCTTTTCTTCCATGCCGCCGCTAGAGTGACCTTGGCCGCTCCCACGCAAAGCCAGAGAATCTTTTTGTCCGCCCGCGTTTGATGCTCGAGGAGAGGATCCCGAAGGCCCAGCAGCACGTGAGCCAAGGAGTCCGCGATCGGGTACCCCAGGATCTCCTTAATGTGGGACAAGATCTCCTCCCAGTAGGGGCGGATGATCGGGCAATCCCACCAGATATGGCGAAAATCCCCCAGCAGACCACAGCCCCTCCAGCATCTTTCCGATGTGGCAGGGAATATGCGGTGTAGTTTGGCGGGTGAGAGGTACCAGTCCAGCATGGTCTTGAAATGTGCCTCCCTCAATTCCACCGAGTGATTATGTTGGGTCATGTCTTTCCATAGATGGGTCCATTCTTCATTCGTGATGGCACGCCCAATAAGGTTCTCCCAGAGGCCCATGTACCGTGGTCTCGGGGAAGTAATCGTGGCTAAAAGATGACTATAAATAAATGAGATGGCACCACGCATGGACAAAGAGCGGGCCAGAAAGACCTCAAAGGTGGTGGGCGGCCTAGTCGCCGCCTCTCGAATGGACGGGGTCAGCGCCCAATGCAACATTTGAGCGTGGCGGAACTGGTCCGACTGGGGGACCCTGTAGTCTCGTCTGCAATTGGCAAATGTCAGCGGGTTATAGCCATGAAATCACTGTCTAAGACAATAGGAAGAGCCTGGAACAAATATAAGAACTTCGGGAGAAGTGTCATTTCTATTGCATGAATTCTTCCCAGCCAAGAGATAAATAATGGCTTCCAGCGGTGCAAATCAGCCTGGATCATGGCCAGAAGGGGGGGGGGGGAAATTGGCCGAGTACAGTTTCCCGATCGTGGGTGTCAGGCGGACCCCCAAATAAAGTAATGAAGAATGGGTCCACGGCAGAGGCGAAAGTGGGCGGAGGCGGTCAACTTCCGTTGCAGAAAGCGTGAGGTTAAGAATGTAAGATTTGTCGTAGTTCACCTTGAAGCCCGCCACCGCCTCGAAACGTGCCAGTGCCGCCTGGACCTGGGGGAGGGAGTGCGCAGGATCCGCCAAGGAGAGTAAGACGTCATCCGCAAACAAGGAGATCTTGTGTTGCTCGCCTGTGAATGGCAAGCCCCGTATGCCCGAGTGCTCTTGGATCGTCATTGCCAAAGGTTCAATACTTAAGGCAAAGAGCAATGGGGATAGGGGACACCCCTGTCGTGTGCCTCATGAGTGTGAGAAAAAGGCTGAGAACCGGCCGTTAACCGTGACTCGCGACCGAGGGTCACTGAAGTTGGCTTTGAGCATGGTCAAGAATCGGTCCGAAAAACCAAACGCAGCCAAGGTACGAAACAGAAATTGCCAGTCCACCCGGCGAACTCCTTCTCGGCATCGAGTCCGAGCAACACCGCCGGGATGTGAAAGCGATTGGCCTTCTCGATGAGGTGTATCACCCTTCTAATGTTGTCGTGTGTTTGACGTCCTTTAATAAAGCCAGATTGGTCAGGGTGAATAGGCACTGGCATCAGATCCTGCAGCCGAGTCGCAAGGATAGAAGAGTATAGCTTGGCGTCGATGTTAAGCAGGGCTATTGGCCTATACGACGAGCATGCAGAGAGGTCCTTACCCGGCTTGGGGATGATTGATATGACCGCCTCCACCATGGAGGTCGAGGAAACCCCCGAGTCGGCCATAGCATTGAGCAGCTGGACCAGGAAGCCACTAATATCAGCGGCGAAGGACTGATAGAAGAGGGCCGTAAATCCGTCCGCCCCAGGCGCCTTATGGGGTTTCAGAGATTTGATGGCAGTTAACCCCTCTTCTCGGGTGATGGGGGCGGAAAGTCGGTCATTCCATTCGCTCGAGACCTGAGGGAGCGGAAGCGCGCCCAGGTATTCCCTTTGGGCGACGGGGTCCAGAGCACTGCCCGAGTACAACTTCGCGTAATACTCCCCGAAGAGCTCCGCCTTAACCTCATCACGATGCTGGAGCACGCCAGCCGCGTCACGCACTCCCCCCCACATACTCCCTCTCCTGTTTGCGGCGAAGTTGGCGAGCTAGGTGCTTCCCCACCTTATTCCCCTGAGCGTAGGAGAGATGGCGGAGCTTCAGGAGGGTAAATTCCGCCCTGTTGATATAGTGGGCTCGGAGTCTACCCCTAAGTGCAGTCAGCGGCCGCAATGTTTGTCTGGAGGGTTGGGCTTTATGGACCAGCTCCAGCGCAGCGAGCTCCCTTTCCAACGTCTCACGTTCAATCCTCCTCGAGCGATTGAGTGCCGCGTTAAGGGCTAAGCAGCTACCCCGCACGGAAGCCTTGAAGGCGTACCATGTAATGAAGACCGAAGTGTCCTTTACCGGGTTGAGTTCGAAGAAGTCCCGAATCGCTTTACGGAGCCCCGTGCATGAGGACGCATCGCGCACCAACGAGGCCGGGAAGTACCACCTACGCGGTACAGCACCCTCCAGTGTCCAGTGTAGGCAGAGTGCGAAGAGACCATGGTCAGACAGAGAGAGGGAAGATCTTGGCCTCTCTCAGGGACCCCTGGAGAGATTGACTATAAAAAAATATGATCCAGACGGGAATAAGAGCGATGCACATGAGAAAAAAAAGTGTAGTCTCGGGACGGAGGATGTAGGGAGCGCCATCCATCCAACAGACCCATTTCGTCAAACTTCCGACGCAGCTCGTCGGAGAAAAGACCCGTCTCCGCTCTTTGTTGATGCGAACTATCCAAATCCTTATCCCAGACCAAGTTGAAATCCCCCATCACGAACAGCGCCCCTTCCACAAAATCCTCTATGGTGCTCAACAACTCTAGAAGGAACCTATTTTGCCCCGCATTGGGAGCGTATAACACTAGAAATGAGCAAGTCTTACCGAGTAGTACACCCTTGACTATAATCCACCTGCCCTGCCTATCGCTCCGGACCCCCAATGGCTGAAACTGAAGTGTCGAGCGGATCAACAGAGCCACCCCCCTATGTTTGGAGGACGCCGAGGATCTATAAATAAGGAGGAATTGCTTATGTTTCAATCTGGACTCATCCTTCCGGGCCAGGTGGGTCTCCTGCAGACCAACCACATCTAGGTGATGATCTAGGATGTACTTCCAGACCTTCTGGCGTTTCTGGGGGGAGTTCAGTCCCTGCACATTCCAAGTTCCTAGGGTAACAGGCATAACTCACCCTACACACTTCCCATCTCTACCAGTCCCCCCCACTCAAAAAGCCTCATGTGCCCCGCCACCCAGTATCTGCCCCTCACCCACCAGCAGCGCCTAGAACGATAGCTTCCCGCAAGTATGCCAATAATCCTCCCCTGTGTCACCAGCTGTCCCAGTCTCCTCCTCCCCCTCCCTCCTCTCAAAACCCCCGCTAGACGCCACTCATACCCCACGCTCTCCAACAGCCCCAGGCCACCACCACCGGTCCCCGCCCTGCCCCGACCCACCCCCCCCCCCCCCTTCCACCCCCTTCCTAAACGTGACCCAACAACAACCCAACAAAAAAACCCCCTCCAGAAACACATAAACCCCAAAAAAGAAGAACCCCTGGACCCCAGAGGTCCGCAGCGAGGGCCAGTGTTGAGACCCTCTGAGAGCAGGAATCCAGATAGCAGTCGGTGTTCCGTCCGCTCTCCAGTCCGGGGCGTCTTCCCCAAAAGTACATAGCACCCACGGTACCTGAATGGAGGGGGGGTGTCCCTCCGACACTCAGCAGCCTCCCGTCTCCCCTCAAGCCGCCGATGAGCTGTCCTGTGGCGGCACCACCGTCACATTCACCACGGAGGCTACTGCCCCATTTCTTTCTTGTTGGCTGGCCATAGGATCCGGCCTATTCTGCGTTACGGGTCGCCCCACCCTATGCCAGGAGGAGGAGCTCCGTCGGCGCCGCAACGGTGATTGGCCTTCCCTCGGAGGGGGGGGCCGCGCTGTCCAATCCAAGGAGATCCTTGGCAGCCTGTAGGGAACGGATCTGGACCAGTCTGTTCTGCCATCTGAAGATGAGGCGAAAGGGATGGCCCCAAGAGTATGCTACCGCTTGATCGCGTAGGAAGGACGTCACTGGTTTAAAGGCGCGTCTCTTCTGCAGCGTCGATGCCGCCAGATCCTGAATCAGCTGGGGACGATGCTCTCTGAACCGCAGATCGGTAATACCCCTCGCTTTCCGAAGGATACGCTCCTTGAGTTAAAAATCCTGGATGCAGACCAGGATATCCGGAGGGGGAGCCCCCGCACCCCTCGGGAGACCCACTCTATGGACCCTGTCCATCTTGACCTCCTGAAGGCCGTCCTCGTTAAGGATCTGCAGCAAGAGGGCCTGCACGTAGCCACGCAGGTCACCCACCTCACCATCCCAAGGTACTGCTCGAATGCGGATGTTGTTCCGGCGAGATCGGTTCTCTAGGTCCTCCGCATGAGCCTGTAGATCCAGGTTCTGCTCCGTCAGTCGTATCACATCTTGTTGGAGCTGGTGCACGTCCCCCGCGAGCCCAAAATCATGCTCCTCCAGCGTCGCCACCCGCTCGCCGATGCCATCCACCTCTCTCCTCACCTCCTTGAGATCCGAGGCGAGCTGGGAGCGAAGTTCCGTGATGTCCGCCTTGATAGCGGAGAAGAGCTCCAGCATAAAGGCCTTAGTAGCCGGCGCCTCCTCATCTCGTTGCCGGGGGGAACCGCTGGGTCCGGGAGGTGTCGCCGGCTGCGCCTCCCTCTGAGGTCCCTCCCTGCCGGACTTTCCCTTGCTGGACTTGTTGGACATTGCGGCCGTCACGGCAACTACGGCTCTCGGAGGTTCAGAGGTAGGTTGCGCCACCTGTCGCCTGACACAGTCTCGCCGGGGTAGCCCTCCTCTACAGTCCCGCCGGCGCTGTTAGTCTCCAAAAGTTCCGGTTCAGATGGCCCACTGTCTACCACCTCTAGGCCCTTCTCAGCAGAAGTCTACAGCCAGGCCGGGGCAGGGATGAGCACCCAGGGAACCCCCTTGTGGAGCGTCCCCCGCTCTGCCACTCCACGTCGCCAGCCGAGCAAAGATCACCCTTCTAGGCCATCTCAACCTAGGCCGGATGTTGAGGACGCACTCTCCTGCTCGGGGTGGCGGTCACCCTGCGCACCGAGGTGCTCTACAGGCGCTCCTAGGCGCACACATCCACTGTTCAGGGCGCTCTCACTCTCCTCGGCAGCCTTCAAGCCCTACTTCTGCCTAGCTTCAGGGTCCAGAACCATGCCAGGGGACCCGTCCCGAGGCCCCTCTGCACCATCAGTCGCCGGGATCCGGGCAGCAAAGATTGGGGCACTAGCAGGGAAAGTCCCCGAGGAGTCACCAGTGGAGGCCCCCTCAGAGTCGCTCAGGCCACGGAATCCCCGCTTCCAGTCTCCAGCCCCGTTTTCAGTCCCCGGCTGGAGCGCCTTACCGCTGTAGCTGTAGGCCTCAGCGTTGCTCGCGTGTTCCGGCTGCCAAAGTGCTCTGCTCCAGATCGGGGGAAGGGCGTGGGCAGTCCAGCCTCCGTTGGGGCAAAGGCAGGCCCCCCAGCACGCGGGTCGCGTTAATCGAGGCGGAAGATCCCCGGGAGTCACTCCGTAGAGGCCGCGAGGCCGACCGAGGCCGAGGTCTCCCGTCGGCTGCGCGTTGCTGTCTGCTGCTCCTAGGCACTGCGTGTGGTGAGTGGGCTCCCGGAGACCCGGCAGGCCGTCCCCCACTCGTGAGGCCGTCTCACCATCGGTTGCGGGGCCAATCCGCCCTCCGCTGTCAGCGGCGCCGACACCGCGGCGCCGCAGGGGGCACCGCTTCCAGCCACAGTTCAAATCGAGGTCCCCGGTGGGCGGCCACGCCACAGGCCTCTCTGTCGCCGGGTGGCCCTCGCTCCGCCAATTGGCCGGCCCCAGCTCCAGACCACCTACAGGGCCTCCGGAGGGTCAGCGCAGGCTCTAGAGCGGCCGGTAGGGATCCGGGAGGGAGCTATACAAAGCCAGGCAATCACGGCGGCGGAGGGACTAAAAAACATGTCCTACTCCGTCCCCATCTTGGACACGACCCTAGATTCTAATTTTAAACCTCTTCACTCCCGCCCCCATTTGTTATTTTCCGAATTTCATTTATATACATAAGCATGTGTGTATTTATGCATAGATGTAAATAATACATACACAAGTGTATACCGTTTTGTGCACATTTAACTAGTAAACCATTGAGGCTGAAAGACTTGCTGATAAGTGGTACTGCAACAGTTTTGCCAGTTCCTGCGAGGGCAAAGATCTGTTTGTGCTGTCAGTGTGGTTGGTGTAGACTCAGGGAGCAAATGTGTTTGATGTTACAAAATGTTTTCCTCGACACTATCGCTTTGTGGTGGAAGAGAGGACTATAGGCAGGAAGCACCAAGGGTTATGTTAACAGTGACTTCTGTTTGAGGATGAATGTAACTTGAAGGCATGGTGGGGCTCCTCCTAGTTAATTGCTATATTACTTGGCTAGCCACACACAGTGAACATGAGCTTACAAAGAGAAGCATTAGTTCTTCTGCTGTGTATCAGTTTCTTATCTAAGCTTGACTTCTAATGTGAATAAGGCTCGGGGCGGCGAGCTGAAAAGCTTTGGGTCCGTAGTATCCCATATATTGTTAAATAAAAAGAACACTTCTTACCCACCATTTGTGGCCTGCGATGTTCAATTCCTTAAGAAAGGGGAGAGCGTATTTAGAAGACATAGCAGGTCTCTGTTTACCGCATGCCTTGGCCGCCCCGAGACTGCAAGAAAAGTGAATGCAAGCCATCACAAGTCAGTTTTTGTGTCGCAGTCCAACTCATTGTGGTGTATTATAGTGCATCACATTCAGAAATACAAACAAAACAAAGTGAAATTCCATCTATTATAAAAACAAGCTATGCAAAAGGCAATAGGTCTTGGCTCTTGAAGGCCTAGCTATTGGCTTTGCCAATGTTTTTTGTTAGTGACATGCGAAGAAGGTATGAGTCATGAAGCATGTACACGCAAAGACCGCAATCTTGCAATGAGGTTTCTATTAAAGATGGCTGACAATGTACGTTCGTATTTCGTGAGGCATGATTGTGCGGCAATGATTTTTTTTAATTTAGCGATCTATTATGGCAGATGACCATTTATCATTCTAACATGGTGCATGGCTACTTACGAACGGTAAATTAAAATATAAAACAAAGTTAAAAAGTTGCACACTCAGTGCAAAAAAGCAAAATGAGTGTCCCAGCAGCACTTTGCAGTTGCCAGGCCCTCATAAAAATAATAAAGAAAGAAAAAACATAAAATCACATGGGGAGCGGGATGAAGGAGCTGGAAATGGTGGAGGGGAGGGGGTAAGTGAAAGGAGATCCCCTTGATGGAGGTAGAGCATAAAACAGCAGTGGAGAGTAAAGAAACAGGTGCACTTTCTTGGACTTCTGAATACATAATACAAATATATTTCCCTCATATATGCGCTTTATAAATGTACCTTTCATTTCATATATGTAGTGGAAGGATACAACTCATCCAATCAGAACACTTAGTTACCGAAATGTTCCTGGGCAGGACAAACGCAAGAATAGGGTGAAAAAGCCGGTAAATCAAACGCAGACAACTGGGAAAACAAGGTTATTTAGTCATCGACAAGGGACTAACCCAAAACTCACTTTTTAGTATATGTTATGTTTTGGAAACAAAAAGGTCTGGTTACAGACCCCTAAAAATAGCGGCGCAGAGGCGCCAAAACTTGAGTTGAGAGCATGAAAATATCACCGTCGCTGCATTCCTACAGCTCCAGATGAGGTTTGATTTTTGTGGGTAGGATGTGTTTTAGTAAAGGAGATCTCTGCCAAATTAGGATAAGACATTTACTTTCTTTATTGCTGGTAAATGCACAGTATTGCATTGGTCTGCCACGTAATCTCCATTAATTTTAAACCAAGGTGAAGTTCTCCATCGAACAGCTTTTCACGGTTTGCCTCGTGTTCAGTTAAGAAGCATCCCCCAAGGTTCAATTTACTGCTTCAAATGTACACAGCTTAAAGTGATCCAAATACAATTCCAGCATTAACGTGACCTAGGTATAAGACCCCAAAATGTAAACACTAGGACAGAATGCCTTTTTTTTTTTTTTTTTTTTTTTTTATAAAGAAACGCTGTTAGTTGTAAGAACGTGAGAAATATTTATTTTATTATCCTTAGGCCTTTTACATAGTGTTTTTTCACAGGCACAAGCAAATTACTCAATTTCATTTCAGATGATTTGGCAACAAATATGATTTTTGCGGATGTTCGTTAGTTCCGGAAATTCAGTCGGACGAGTCACTGTTTCCTTGTCCCACAAAAATAGCCCTTCTCCTCAAACCCTTCTGTTAAGGGAAAACAAATAAGACTTCCTGTAGTGAACAAATTCCCACAATGCTTGATTTGTTAACTGTTTGGCAGCTGGCTACTGAGATCTTAAACGTAATGATGTAACTGGTGTAAAATACTACTTTTATAATCCTTTGTTATAAGTGAACGTTTTCTTGCATATTTACATAATGAAATACATGAAAATTTTAATATATACTTTTTTCCCTTAGAGCACGGTAATGGAGGAAACTGCGATATGGGAGCAACACACAGTGACTCTACACAGGGTAAGATGCCGTCGCCTTGTGCCGCTGGATGCTGATGACTTTTTGACACAATAGACAAAAGCCAGATGTCAGGAAGTGAAAGAGAATGAGCTTGTTTTTCGTCATTTTCTTTTGTTAAAATTAGAAGCAAGATAAAAAAAATTGTATTTCTTAAAGAAGCAGTCCTCCTTAGATTTTCCACAGCTGTGCATTTGTTATTATTCAAGCTGAAGTATTTGCTAATTTGTGTTTGTCCTAATCATTTACATTCAGGGCACTTAGGGGCAGATTTACAAGGCCCTTGCGCCACTTTTGCGTCACTTTTTCAATGTTAAAAATGGCGCAAGGGAATTGTAAATCTACCCCTTAATATTAAAGTCCTCAGGTAATTGAAAATTCAGTATTCTGCATTTGGAACATAATTTTAATATATTTTATCTTGTCCTTTCATTATTACCTTTGTACCTTTTTGCAGTTATATGACTTCTTGTGTTCGGTCTTGATGACCAGAATCGGAAGATTTATTTGAGGTGTACACTTTTGCTTTTTTAACTGTGCTATAATGCTAGAGGGGTGGGCTTTCATTTATTGGTTAATACACTTGCATTTAAAGACCTTTATTTCACATGTTCAATATGTGTATTGGATAGTTTATAACTTTAGACGTATTGCTCAGGAGTTTGCCACCGACCCCATCCCATTTTGTTGAATTGCAAGTCCTTATTTGGGAGAGGCAACAGTTGCTCTTTCCGTGACTCCAGAGCACTCATTCCTAACCAGCATGCCAGGTCACTCTCCAGTCTCATCTCCTAAGTCGTGCTGCTCAATAATGTTGACACAGCCTACTCCTTACCTCACTAATGTGATCACCCTGAAAGCCCCTCAGGTACTGAACCTCCCTGCACCGTAAACCAAATATTTTTTTGCTTTAATAATTTTTATATATATATATGTAGTCTTGCATGCTATATTTTGCAAGTCTGTTGCCTCATCTAGCTAATCTTGTCAGTTTTTCCACACAAACTTCTTAGTTCTTAGTAGAATTCTCCCCATTCTCAGCAAATTATCAAACAAACCAATATCTTTTAAAATGCAGTTTGATTTGAGCTGTTTCCTGTTGCTAAATATCCGAGTTCATTGCATGTTCTTTAGAAATTGCTATATTATGTATATTTCATGAACTATACGTTTAGAAAAATCAACTTTGATAATACCTTTTCTCTATGGATTTGGTATGTCTCATACTGAAGGAAGTTTTTACACAAACTCGCAAAGTTTTTGATTGGCTCCATCATTGACCTGTATGTCTACGTGACTTTAGTAGGGGCGTAACACAGGCCCCCGCAGCCCCTGCGGTGTGGGGGGGGGGCCCCAAGCTCCAGGGGGCCCTCTCAGCACAGCACTCTTACCGGAGAGCTCTTGATTGAGCCTGGAGGGGGCCCCTTCACGTCCCTTGCAGGGAGGCCCCCTCAATTTTCGTTACGCCAGTGGACTTTAGTCCTTTACTACAAGCATATATTTGGCCTGTGAGCATGCTCATGCATTTGTGACCCCCACACTCATTACCAAGCCGATAGTGTTGGATTATGTCCACAGAACGATGCTCACTCTTGAAGATTGCTTTTATAAACAAGGTCAGTAGGGTGACCACACATGTAGATTTACTGACTGAAGTGTTCCTGTCAGAGGGACAGTCGGAAACAGAAGCGAGGTGGCTCTATGGGATCTATACTGTGGTATTTATTGTTGGTATGAGTCACAGATGCGTTGGGCGGGGGATAAACAAACACTAGTTATGTTGATGCAGCACAGATAGGGGAGTAAAAACGCAATCCAAACAGGTCTCAGTAGGGCAAAGTCAGGATGGAGGGTAACCAAAAATAGTCCTGTTGAGTCAGCACAGGCAAAGGGGTGTAGCACAATCTGGACGGGTTCCAACTCTGTGGTCCTGGGCGTCAAAAGGGGTCCTCGTTGCTTCTGAGGATGTCTGGTCAGGTCCCGAAGTTCCAGCTCCCCTACAAAAGAAAGCAAAAGCAACGGTCAGTACTCAGGCCCTACTTGACCAGTTACAACTTTCAAACAAAAGAACAAAAGGAGAGGAAGGAAATGTAACTGGTACTTGTCCCTTTGTATTGTATTGTATTGTATGGCACACTTGTATAGCGCGACTGTCACCCTATGGGTATCCTGGCGCTTTAAGACCTAGACGGATAAAATCAACAGAAACGGGCCTGACTATTAACAGGAAGCATTACTTCTCATTCCTGGCAAATAACCAGGTCTTTAGACTTTTTCTGAAGCCTAACAGGGAGTTCGCTTGTCTGATGCGCTGGGGTAGCTCATTCCAGAGACGTGAAGCTGCTGTGCCAGAGGCCCTACCTCCCATCCTGGATTTCTTGAATCTGGTAGTTGTTGCCAGATTTGCACTAGAAGAGCATAGCTGTCTAGTAGGCTTATACCAGATGAATCTCTCTTGCATAGATACCGGACCTGTACTATGCTGTGCTCTGTATACCAGACACAGGGGTTTAAAGTTAATTCTGTCCCTGATGGGCAGCCAGTGGAGGTCCCTCAGGGCCAAGGTGGAAGAGGAGCTGCGCTGCCTCTTGAGTGCCAGTTTAGCTGCTATGGACTGGATTCTTTGCAGCCCTTGCAGGATGTATTGAGGGGCACCCAAATACAAAGAGTTGCAATAGTCCAGTCTGCTCAGGATTATGCTCCTCACCACCAAGGGTCTAGCCTCACTGGGTAGGAGTGGTAAAATCTGCCGAAGTGCTTTTAGCAAGGCAAAGCATATACTAATTGTTTTATTCGCCTGTGACAGCATTTGGAGATCTTAATCCACCATGACACCCAGGTTGCATACTGTTTTAGCTGGCACCAGGAGGTCGTCCTCCAGCGTGAGTCTAAACTCACATGGTAGGGACTTTGACAGTCTTGCTGCAGAGCAGTATAGCAACTCCGTTTTCCCCCCCATTGAACTCCAAAGAATTTGCTTTAAGCAAGCCAGAAACCCGACGCATGCATTCCTGGAAGGTATCCATAGACACCGCGTGCTTCCCTTCCAGGGAAAACACCAATTGGGTGTCATCGGCGTAATTAACCAAATTAATCCCATATGATTTTATGATGGGAATCAGGGGGCGTAAGTATATATTAAAAAGGATGGGGCTTATTGCCGAGCCCTGAGGCACTCCATGGCAAACCAGGGACTTAGGGGAGGCAAATGGTGCCATGGTTACAACCTGTTGTCTATGTGACAAGTATGTTTGCATCCATTTCAAGGCGCAACCTTTCACCCCGAGTCTCTCCAACCTTCCTATCAGCACTGCGTGGCTAACCGTGTCGAATGCGGCCGACATATCCAGTAATACCAACACCGAGGAGTCACCATTGTCGGCTCGCGTTTGCAACTTGTCCAGCACGGTTGCCAAAGCGGTTTCCGTCCCATGGCCTGGGTGGAACCCAAACTGATCCCTGTCCAGTAGATGGTTTTCCTTGAGGCAACTCGACAGGGACTTGCTGACAGCCTTTTCCAGGATTTTTATAGGATAAGGCAGGAGAGATATAGGCCTAAAATTAGCTGGAATTGTTGGATCCAAGGACGGCTTCTTTAACAGGGGAGTTACCACTGCCTGCTTCCATATTTCTGGGACTACTCCTTCCTTCAGAGATTGGCAACATATCAGTCGCATCCATGGGAATATTTCAGGACCATACTCCTTCCAGATCCTGTGAGGAAGGAGGTCCAAGGGGGACCCAGAGGACACATCCTGAGCAAGACGGTTAAAGAGCTCTTCAGTAAGAGGTTGAACGTGCTCAATTGATGTTTCAGCCCAGGCTTCCTCATCTAATACCTGGCTACTAGCTGTTCCCAGATCGAGCCCCCCAACAATTTTGGCAATCTTTTCATCAAAGAAAGTAGCGACTTCATCACATAAATTCTGTGATGCCGGCACTTTATTGGCCAGACAAGCAGGGCTGGAGAGGTCTCTGATGATATTAAAAAGAGCCTTCGTACTATTAGGTGCTTGTAGAATGGAACTGGCATAGAAAAGTTATTTGGACCTGGTGATGGTCTGCTTATACCTGTTGTTCCGTAGTAATTTCAGCTCCTCGCTGAACCAAGGGGCTGAAGGTTTTCTCCTGTTCTTAATCCTTTTCATGGGGGCATGTCTATCTAGGATGTTGGTGATATAGTTACAGTAGGTGCGGTAGTTTTTGTCCACTGAATCACCTGGAACAAAGAGAGTCTGGTTGGGGAATAGTGGATCTGTTCTATCTTTTGGCAGTTTAGCCCAGTCTTTTCCCCATCGGTAGGTCGTTTGGCAGTTATTGTTATTTGTGACCTTGGGTATGGTGATCCTAAAGTGGATTAAGAAGTGGTCTGTCCAACTTTGGGGCAGTATATTGATCACTTCTGTCTCAATCTGATTTGCAAACACGAGATCCAGCACGTGACCTCCCCGGTGGGTTGGTTCTTGTATTAACTGGTGTAGACCAGAGTTCTCACATATTTGTCGCAGATCTCGCAAATGTCTGCCTAGGCTCCCATTGTCCCATAGATTAAAATCTCCTAGGAGCAGCACTCTGGAGTGTGTCAAGGTCAAAGCAGCGATGGTATCGAGTAATACTTGGTACTGAGTGTCCAGACCCGGGGGTCTATAACACACCAAGCCAGTCAGCAACCTTCCTTTTTGCTCTGCAGGGTGAAACCCAATAGCTCAAACCCTGCGACCTCATTCACCTGAAAGGGTGCGAAGTTCCAGCTCTCCTTGAATATTCCCCTGACCCCACTCCTCTTCCAGAGGCCGTGGGTTTATGAAATGTTTTATAACCTTCTCGGCAGGCAAAACCAAGCTCTACGGAAGAGTCCATACTGGCCCAGGTCTCTGTAATAAATAAAACATCAAGGTCCATGTCTTCTAGCAGACTAGATGCCTCTTGATGATGTTTTATCAGGGATCTACTGTTAATCAGGCCGCACATTAAAACCATTCGATGCCCCCCCCGCCCACTCTTGCCAATGCTGAACAATTGATCTTTAGAGTAGCATATCCTACCATTTTTCAAACGGGCAGCCTTACTGGCACTAGGCACGGCCTGTGCGCAGACAGGCTTGCCTCTGGCGCGCCTGCTGCGCGCGCTGCGCGCTTGCATTTTCCCACCTAAATAGGGAGGTGATTAGCAATCCAGCCAGCCACTAGACCGCTAACCAAGATGCCACTAAGAAGGTGAGTCTTCCCTAAATCTCGCTAAAGTAGCGAGATGGAATGCAGAAATTTTATAGTGCGGGTGAGTGGGCAATTCAGTGATTTTCAGCAATTTTAAAACCAACTTTAGCAACAATTTTAAAAACTCAATAAACCCCCCGTTTTCTAACCTCGCAGCAGCGACGGTAAAACGCAATGCGAGCGTTACAGGAGAGTGCTTCCTTTACTTAAAAGACCAGCGCGTAGCGTATCTCCATCAAGTCTGGGTCTTTCCATTGTAGAAAGCGCGCTTGCATTGCCCCACCTAAATAGGGAGGTGATTAGCAGGCCGGCCAGCCACTAGACCGCTAACCAAGATGGCGCTAATAAGGTGAGTCTTCCCTAAATCCGGCTAAAGTAGCGAGATGGAATGCTGAAATTTTATAGTGCGGGTGAGCGGGCAATTCAGTGATTTTCAGCAATTTTAAAACCAACTTTAGCAACAATTTTAAAAACTCAATAAAGCCCCCGTTTTCTAACCTCGCAGGAGCGACGGTAAAACGTGATGTGAGCGTTACAGGAGTGCTTCCTTTACTTAAAAGACCAGCGCTTAGCGTATCTCCATCAAGTCTGGGTCTTTCTATTGTAGAAAGCGAGTTTGCATTGCCACACCTAAATAGGGAGGTGATTAGCAAGCCGGCCAGCCACTAGACCGCTAACCAAGATGGCGCTAATAAGGTGAGGCTTCCCTAAATCTCGCTAAAGTAGCGAGATGGAATGCAGAAATTTTATAGTGCGGGTGAGTGGGCATCAAAAGGGGTCCTCGTTGCTTCTGAGGATGTCTGGTCCCGAAGTTCCAGCTCCCCGACAAAAGAAAGGAAAAGCAACGGTCAGTACTCAGGCCCTACTGGCCATTTACAACTTCCAAACAAAAGGAGAGGAAGGAAATTTAACTGGTACTTGTCCCTTTCCCTGAGTAATATACAAAAACAACGTGGACAAGTCCTTAACAGGTTGAGGTCGTGGTTGTCGACCTGTACCTTGGAAGAGGAACGCAGGCAACAAGTGGTTGTCTTAGGAAACCCCTCACCCACCTACCTAGGAGTTGGCATGCTTCATCATCGGGGTCCAGCTGGATTGCCGAGTGCAATCCAGCTGTGCTTCAACGCCTGATTTACCGCGGAGCAGGATATTTTGTGTAAAGTGAAGTGCTATGTGAAGTGAAAGTAAATGATAAAAATGTCTCTAGGAAATACCCTTATAAAAGTTTTAATTGCAGGGTCCTAGGACATGAGTAAAAACAGTTGGGATACGTGAAGGTAGGAATGTGCCTCAATATCCCTTAAAAAGTGTAGGTCTACTAGTTTTAGCCTTCTGCGATAATCGTTTTAGGTAAACAGTAGGTGTTTTGTTACATCACAAATCTTTACAGAACCCTCACCCTCCTCAGTGAAGTAATGAATCCATATATAAATGCATTACACTGCTTTTTTCACTGTTAATATTTAGTTCAAAAGAGACTGTGCGAAATGGTTGAAGACCTCAGCTGGACAAGCAGCTAAGTATTTATATCATTTTTGAAGTAATCTGCACATAATTTAAGAGTATGTACCAGCGTTGTGTATTATAAGAACGATTCAGACTAAAATAATCTAGGTTTCGTTTGAGTTTTTAGGCCGAGTCTTATCTGAGAAATTTTAGTACCAACAGTGAGCAAGGGTAGGTTGCAAAAGTGCAGCAGGGAGGGACTAGATCTATACCTGTAGGATGTGAATAAGTGTTGAAGACATAGGAGAAGAGGTAGAACTACTAGAACTTGATAAAAAGTAGCAACTATTCCTAAAAAACAAATGTGATGGGTAGTAGCAAGAACAGTTAATGATACTGCATTATAGGAGATGTAACTGGACTTTTGAGACACACATTTCAAATATGTGGTTATTTTATCAAAACCACTTTAAAATAACTAATACCAAAGCTTTCCAAAACATCAGTTATTTCTAAAATCTGATAACGCATACACAAACCTAAATGAGCCTTTTGCAGTAAATACAATGCAATGAATACAATCACCAAAAAGACTGTATAGACTATAGGGATCAAATATGATTGACTCTGAACACATTTGAAAACATTCTTCAGTCTAAAAAGGTAATTCATCTCCTTGCAACAATACATCTAAAAATATGGATTGAATATAAATTGTTAGTTTTCTTAATTTCAAGACTGTTGACTGCATCTGGGAAGGTACTGTCAAATAAAGCTTCGGTTACTTAGTGGTAATCTACATTATCCTTAGTCCCTAGTCCTCGTCGCAGCCAAGTACTTGTGAGGTGCGCCCACAACGTTGACAGAACCAAAACCAAGAAGTAAAAGTGGACTTACAATAATACTACCCATTTAGGGTGGTATAAGATGTGGCCAGTCCCCTTCCATTGCTGACATACCAAGCCAGCAGAGGACAGTCTTCACAGGGATGTAGGAAGGACCGTATTGACTTTGGTGAATACTACGGACTAAGGATAATGAAAATTACCGGTAAGTAACCGAGGCATTATCCGTACGTCCTCGTCGCAGTCAATTATTCGTGAGGAATACCAAAGCCAAGACTGGCCGATGAATCACAGCAAACAGATATACTGCAAAAAAATAATCAAATTTAATAAAGACAGAGAAGGCAGAAGCGGCACATGAGATACAGGAAACTGAACAAGAGCTCATGAAGAATGCAAAACAGATTCCAAAACCTTGTAACCAAAGGGATTGATACCCAGCCCCACTGCATCAATCTTAAAGTGGCGTAAGAAAGTATGTGGAGTGTCCCAGGTGCCTGCAAGGCAAATATCCTGCAAAGAAACTCCTTTGAAATGAGCCCACGAGGCTGCCACCCCTCTAGTGGAGCGTCCCCGAAAAGAGGCCGGAGGGAAACTTGTGCGGAGTCCTGTGCAACAGAAATAGCCTCCCTGATCAATCGGCTAATGGAAATACCCGATTCTTTGCATCCTCTGTTAGACCTCCCCCCCCCCCCAAAAGTAACGAACATGTGAGAAAAATGTGATGTTTTAAATAGGTGGAGCTAGATTCATAATGGCTGGACATTGCTCTTTTTAATTGAATAAACTTCTGTGAAGACATCTCACACTACGCTTTCCTGGTTTGTTGGAAGAGGAACTTCCTTTTACCATTCCACGGCAGAACTAAAGTCTTCCACACACAGGTGAGCAGTGGTAAAGTGCGCAGGGTCCTAAAGCCAGCAAAAATAAAGTCCAAGAAAAATGGAGGATGGAAGGCAAAACGTTCGGGTAAAATCATGCCAAGGATGTCCGGTCCAACCGGTAGTCAACCCTTCCCCCAAATAATAATCCAATTTCATACAGTATCCATCAGTAGACCAAGTTACCTACCTTTAGTAGCACTCTCTCCTGTGGCTATCCACAGAGTCCTCCCTGTCCTCCTACCTCTTCTGTGGAGGGCTCCATAATAAGGTTCCAAATTAAGTTTTGGCATACTGCCACCTGCTGTGTTTTCAGAGAGCACTGTGTCTGGAGTGCTGAAGCAGAAAGATAAAGAAACTAGACATCAGCTAGTAGGGGGGTGGGACTTATATGCACCTCTGTTTTCTAGGGCAGAATAGAATCTCCAAGCAGCCATATGTCTCCATTTCACAGAATGCAAGAGTATTGTTAAAGTTCTCCAGATCCAGTCTGGCACGTGATGATATTTTTAAGGAAAGGAATTGGCGGTTAGAGTATTCACATGAAAGAGCGTTACTAAAGGTAGGTAATGTACTTTTTAAGGAGTCCAGTGAGCGTGGCTACACTATAGTCCCCTCCCGATGGGACTAGAGATTACATTTACTCTCTGAGTTCCTGCTCTGCTCCAAGGTTTAGGAGTGTGCACATTTTTCCAAGGGCGTTCGTTTTTCATCCTGTTAATAATGACTATGAAGGTTGAGCATGCTATCTAAAATGAAGTTCAGAGATTTGTCCTCCTTCGCTAATTTTTATGCTGTCCTTCATGGAATGAACCTGTGTTTTGTTTGTTTTGGGTACGATGAGTGGGAACTGAATTTGTGACCACCAATTAGTTTCCCAGTTAAGTTAGATTATGGGCCGCTTTTGCCCCCCAAAACTGTATATCTGTAACTAGACCCCCTAGATCACAGAGGCAGACTGCTTTAAAAAAATCACAAATTAAGGGTAGGTTACTTCCTCAACCTCGGACCTGAATTGATCTGAATCATCCTTTGCTTGCCTAGTGCAGATCTCACGATGAGACAAATCAAGTTGGTGATTATTCCTGTTTTTGAGGAAGAAGTAACTCCAAGCAATTAAAATAGAGAGGGAAATATGAGTGATAAGGAATGGAGGAACATCCTCTCCTTCACTGCAACATGTCTTTCAACTCACCTACCTCATTCAGCTCTCCTTAGGAGCGATAGCTACCTGTAAATGTGGCTTCATTGGTAAGCACAACTGCAAGGAGTAAAACGATGAAACTCTGGGAGTTGTTGGGCCCTGTTGGAAAAGGAATTCCTCATTCTGGCCAACTACTGCCCGCTTAATTACACAGGTTCACTACGATCTTCCATTCTAGCTAGCCTTGATTATGGACATGATAAATCATTACTACACAAACATACTATTGGGTGTGACTTACTGTCTTGAGGATGATGTCAGGAGACCTTGATGATAAATGTTTGGATCATTTGCTGACTCACTATTCAAATTCTTCTGAAGGTTAGCCTGCGGTTGGTAATTGATATACCAAAAATCGAGACAACATAAACTGGGTGGGACCGGTTTACACATTTTCTGCATATTAGCCCATATTTACCTCCAAGTATTTGCTGCATTAGTCTCTAGATTAAAATAGTTGTCACTAAATATCAAGTTGCATGTGTCACTGACAAATATATGCAACTAATGTTCATCGTAATCACTGTAATTCAATGTTTGGAAATGTTTTTATATATCGATACGTGTATGTATATATATGTGTATGTGTGTATATATATATATATATCTATTACCTACTGGTGGTCGCCAGTAGTTATAGTTAGGACCTTGTTTCTATTCAAAAAGCGTTTTTTCTTTTGCCAATATCTTTGGCGCTGTTTGACGAATCTTCACGAAAGTTTCTAAACTACTGCCTGCTCAGGTCAGCGCCTGTCTTGAAAGTTTCGGGGTGAGTTGGCAAGCGGGGGCCAAGAAAAAAAGGGGGACCCAAAACACATTTTCTCCATGTTCATTTCCATAGGAAAACTTTGTCGCAGCTACAGCCTGAACTGCTGAACAGAATTACACTAAATTTGGCAAAGAGGTAGCTCTTGGTCCAGAGTGCACTCTTTGCTTTAAATAGTGTAAATCCGTTCAGTAGTTCCTGAGAAATTCATACTTAAAAAAATATGGATATCTGGTGACCGCGGTGGATCCGCAAACCCTCCAAATTACGAGCGAGACTCTGATTGGCTGCCAACGCTTCAAACCAGGAAGTGTTGGAAGCCATCTTGTGACTCTGTTGAACTGAGTCACAAGAACAAAGGTTAAAAAAAGAAAAGGTGGCAGGGTAGAAACACCATGACCCCCTAGGACTGCTCAAGGGTTCCCACAGGGACCCGGAGAGCCCCAAAAAGCATTTTTTTTAAATGCGGGATTTGCGTAGGATGCGCAAATCCTGCCAATTTTTTTAAAAAAACAGAGAGTGGTCTCCCGTCCTTAGTTTCTTTTAAGCCCCGGTTGGGCCAGGTCCTGAGGGCAATGCATAATTATTATGAGTGGCCCGCGGGGGCCCCCACAGCCCCGGGGACCGCCACATCCCTGGGGCTTTGTTAATAGTATGCGGAGGGGTACTCGGGGGGGGGGGGGGGGGGAGGTAAGGGGGGGGCCTGCAGCCACCTCCCCGGGTCATTCCTTTTATTATAGGTGGGGGCCTCATGGGCCACTCCAAGCTCCGGGGACCGCCATTTCCCTGGGGCTTCAATAATTAAAATGAAGTGTGTGGTGGGGGGCTCCTGCCCCACACTGCCCGGGACCAACACCTCCCCGGGGCATTGCGTAGTTAAAATACGGGGACCCCCCCACACCCTTCAATTTAGGCCCCAGGGACCACTACCTCCCCGGGGCTTAAATTCTGTTAGGAGGTGGCCTGTGCAGCCCTCCTCCAGGAGCCCTCCTTGGCCTTGTGGACCGCCGTCCCCTCAAACCGACTCCAGCAATGTGCTGGGGTGCCCACCTCCGGTACATTGCATTATGCTATGGCAGGGTGGGAGCATTGGGGCTCCCCCAGCGGTCCCAACAAAGAGGCCAAGCACTGGGGGGGATGGGTTCCCAGGAGACAAAAATGGCCTGGAGGAAGTCCACTTTAAAAAAAGGAATGGCCTATCCCCGGGGGATGGTGTTCCGGGGTCGAAATCGGCCATGGGAGGAGCCCCTCCCTTTTCATGTAAAAATAAATAAATAATAAAAATGGCGCAGGCCCCGGGGGATGGGGTCCCCGGGGCCCAAAAGGCTCAAAGGTAGTGGGGCCACACAGCCCCCCTTCTTAAAAAAATAAAAGGAACCGGCAACTCGCCGGAGGCCCCGCCCCTCCCTGGAAGACTCTGAAAACGCACCTCGTGGCGCGCTCTCGGTTGTGAGGTAAAGTCCCCTTCATTTCTAACGGTCCTTAGGGGCCAACAAGCCCACCAGGTACCTTCAGTAAGCCCCACACAGTAGGATTGCTGAGAGGTGGTCTGAGGCCATGCACCTTTTTAAACCACTCTGCAAACGCGCCTCTTGGCGCACTGCTGGTGGGGCGATGAGGTCCCCTTGTGTCCCGAGGACTTCAGGATTAAAGTGGACTTCATCCCCCAAGCAGCAGCGCGCCAGGGGGCGCGTTTGCAGAGCGGTGGAAAAAGGGAGCATGGCCTCTGACCACTCAGCAATTCAACTGTGTGGGGCTTACTGGAGGCAACAGGAGGGCTAGTTGGCCCCAGGGACCCTCAGGAGACAAGGGGACTTCATCCCCCAACCAAGACCATGATAGGAAGCGCGTTTGCAGAGTGGTGGAGAAAGGGGGCATGCCCTGTGTCCACCTCTCAGCAATTACACTGTGTAGGGTTTACTGAAGTTAAAAGGTATGCTAGTTGGCCCCTTAGGGCCCACAGCAGCGAAGGGGACTTCAATACCCATCCAAGAGTGTGCCATGGAGCACGTTGCCAGAGTGGTAGGCAAAGGGGAGGTGGCCTGCTATGAGAACTTAGCAATCCTGCTGTGTGGGACTTACTGTAGGTAATAGGAGGGGTAATTGGCCCCCAAGGATGTTGTTGGGGGCCAACTACCCCTCCTGTTACCTCCAGTAGGTCCCACACAGTGGGATTGCTAAGAGGTCTTTGGAGGCCATGCCCCTCTTTCTCCACCACTCTGCCAACATGCCTCCTGGCACACTACTGTTTGGGGGGATGAAGTCCACTTTACTCTTGAGGGACTTTAGGGGCCAAGAAGCCCTCCTGGTACCTCCTGTAAGTCTTACGCAGTGGAATTCTGGAGCGTTGGTCGGAGGCCTAGCCCCCTTTCTCCACCACTCTGCAAACGTGACTACTAGTTAAAGAAGCATTCGCATTGTAATAGGTCTTGCATTTACGAGAGTTGGAGTGTGTAGTGGAGGAGTGTGTAGTGGAGGAGTGTGTAGTGGAGGAGTGTGTAGTGGAGGAGTGTGTAGTGGAATTATGTGGTATGTTTTGTAGTGAAATTATGTGAATAGAAAGTATGTGGTATTTAGTGTATAGGAATTATGTACAGTGTGATTATGTGTTATGGAGAGTTATTATGTGGTATGGTAGTCTGTGTTGTGGAGTGGTAACCTCAGGTTTAGTCTTCCTCATTTCCATAGAAGCTAAACTATAAACTCAATGAGACAGAAAACGAGCATTGGCATAGCCAATAGGTCTCTCCTTTGGGACCTTATACGTGTTTAGCCATGCAACAGTTGCATAACTAAATACTTATAAGTTCCCAAAAGCGAGACCTATTGGCTATGCCAAGCGGCCGTGATCGCGATCAAATATCAAAGCGGCTGTGCGGCCGCGAAAGTGAAAGTAATCGTGGTAAAAGCGACGTGCGCGCCCTCGCACATGCACTGTAGCTCTAGGCTGGCCTGGTAGCACTTTTTGGAGCCCTCTCAATAAGTCTCGCCAGACCAGCGCATGCGCTGGGTCAGGCGAGATCTAAAAAAGAAGGAACTATTGAGGTGCACTTCTGGACTTAGTCAAAGGTCTGCACCCATTTTGCCTCTTTCTGCACCTCTGTTGCTTCTTTTTACACTTAGCTTTCTTCTTTCTGCACCTTTTGGTTCTTTCTGCACCCCTACTGCCTCTTTCTGCACCCCACGTCCCTAATTCTGCACCCCACGTCCCTAATTCTGCACCCCACTCCCTTCTTTATGCACCTACTTCCCTTTTTCTGCACCCCACTTCCCTCTTTCTACACCTCTCTTGCCTCTTTATGCACTTCTCTTGCCTGTTTCCGCAACTCTGTTACTTCTTTCTGTACCCCTCTTGCCTCTCTGCACCCCTCTTGCCCCTTTCTACACCTCTCTTGCCCCTTACTACACCTCTCTTGCCTCTTTCTGAATATCACTTGCATCTTTCTGCACCACATCTCTTTCTACACCTCTCTTGCCCCTTTCTGCACATCACTTGCATCTTTCTGCACCACATCTCTTTCTGCCGCCCTCGTGCCTTTCTGCCCCCCTCGTGCCTCTTTCTGCCCCCCTCGTGCCTCTTTCTGCCCCCCTCGTGCCTCTTTCTGCCCCCCTCGTGCCTCTTTCTGCCCCCCTCGTGCCTCTTTCTGCCCCCTCGTGTCTCTTTCTGCCCCCCTCGTGTCTTTCTGCCCCCTCTTGCTGCCCCTCTTCTGCCTCTTTCTGCACCTCTTGCTTCTTTCTCCACCACTGTTGCCTCCTTTTGCACTTGTCTTCCCTCTTTCTGCAACTCTTGTCTTTTTGTGCATCTCTCTTGTCTCTTTGTGCATCTCTCTTGTCTCTTTGTGCATCTCTTGTCTCTTTGTGCATCTCTCTTGTCTCTTTGTGCATCTCTCTTGTCTCTTTGTGCATCTCTCTTGTCTCTTTGTGCACCCCTCTTGCCTCTTTGTGCACCCCTCTTGCCTCTTTCTGCACCCCTCTTGCCTCTTTCTGCACCCCTCTTGCCTCTTTCTGCACCCCTCTTGCCTCTTTCTGCACCCCTCTTGCCTCTTTCTGCACCCCTCTTGCCTCTTTCTGCACCCCTCTTGTCGCTTTGTGCATCTCTCTTGTCGCTTTGTGCATCTCTCTTGCCTGTTTGTGCACCCCTCTTGCTTTTTTCTGCACCCCTCTTGCTTCTTTCTGCACCCCTCTTGCTTCTTTCTGCACCCCTCTTGCTTCTTTCTGCACCCCTCTTGCCTCTCTCTGCACCCCTCTTGCCTCTCTCTGCACCCTCTTGCCTCTCTCTGCACCCCTCTTGCCTCTCTCTGCACCCCTCTTGCCTCTCTCTGCACCCCTCCTGCCCTTCTGCACCCCTCTTGCCTCTCTGTACCTCTTACCGCATCTAACGTGCTTCTTTCTGCACCTCACTTGCCTCTTTCAGCTCCTGCTACTACTTTCAGCACTTCGCTTGCTTCTTTATGCGCTTCGTGCCTCTTTCTGCACCTCTATTGCTTCTTTCTGCACCCCTCGTGCCTCTTTCTGCACCCCTCGTGCCTCTTTCTGCACACCTCTCTTGCCTCTTTCTGCACACCTCTTGCCTCTTTCTGCACCTCTTCTACCTCTTTCTGCACCACTTCTACCTCTTTCTGCTCTTCTCCTTTCTGCACGTCTGGCTTCTTTCTCCACCCCTGTTGCCTCCTTTTGCACTTGTCTTCTCTCTTTCTGCACCTCTTGTCTCTTTATGCATCTCTCTTGTTTCTGTGCATTTCTCTGGTCTCTTTGTGCATCTGGTCTCTTTCCGCTCCTCTCTTGCCTCTTTCCGCTCCTCTCTTGCCTCTTGCCTCTTTCCGCTCCTCTCTTGCCTCTTTCTGCATCTCACTTTCTTCTTTCTGCAACCCTTTTTTCTTTCATCACTTCTCCTTCTTCTCTATGCACCTCTATTGCTTCTTTCTGCACCCCACGTCCCTCTTTCTGCACCCCACGTCCCTCTTTCTGCACCCCACGTCTCTTTCTGCACCCCACGTCTCTTTCTGCACCCCACTTCCTGCACCTACTTCCCTTTTTCTGCACCCCACTTCCCTCTTTCTGCACCTCTCTTGCCTCTTTATGCACTTCTCTTGCCTGTTTCTCCAACTCGATTGCTTCTTTCTGCACCCCTCTTGCCTCTCTGCACCCCTCTTGCCTTTCTGCACCCCTCTTGCCTCTCTGCACCCCTCTTGCCTCTCTGCACCCCTCTTGCCTCTCTCTGCACCCCTCTTGCCTCTCTCTGCACCCCTCTTGCCTCTCTCTGCACCCCTCTTGCCTCTCTCTGCACCCCTCTTACTTCTTTCTGCATCTCACGTGCTTCTTTCTGCACCTCTCGTGCTTCTTTCTGCACCTCTCGCCTCTTTCAGCACCTGTTACTACTTTCAGCACTTCGCTTGCCTCTTTATGCGCTTTGTGCCCTTGCCTCTTTCTGCCCCTCTCTTGCCTCTTTCTGCCCCTCTCTTGCCTCTTTCTGCCCCTCTCTTGCCTCGTTCTGCACCTCTTTTACCTCTTTCTGCTCTTCTCCTTTCTGCACGTCTGGCTTCTTTCTCCACCCCTGTTGCCTCCTTTTGCACTTGTCTTCTCTCTTTCTGCACCTCTTGTCTCTTTGTGCATCTCTCTTGTTTCTGTGCATCTCTCTGGTCTCTTTGTGCATCTTGTCTCTTTGCATCTCTCTTGTCTCTTTCTGCACCCTTCTTGCCTCTTTCTGCACCCTTCTTGCCTCTTTCTGCACCCTTCTTGCCTCTTTCTGCACCTCTTGTGCCTCTTTCTGCTCCTCTCGTGCCTCTTTCTGCTCCTCTCGTGCCTCTTTCTGCTCCTCTCGTGCCTCTTTCTGCTCCTCTCGTGCCTCTTTCTGCTCCTCTCGTGCCTCTTTCTGCTCCTCTCGTGCCTCTTTTTGCACCTCACTTGCCTCTTTCTGCCCCTCTGTTGCTTCTTTCTGCACTTGTCTTGCCTCTTTCTGCACCTCACTTGCCTCTTTCTGCGCCTCACTTGCCTGTTTATACGCTTCTTTTGCCTCTTTCTGCACCTCTGTTGCTTCTTTCTGCACCTCACTTGCCTGTTTATATGCTTCTCTTGCCTGTTTCTGCACCTCTGTTGCTTCTTTCAGCACTTCTCTTGCCTCTTTCTGCCCTTTTCTTGCCTTTCTGCACCTCACTTCCTTCTTTCTGCAACCCTCGTGTCTCTTTCATCACTTCTCCTGCTTCTTTTTGCACCTCTGTTGCTTCTTTCTGCACTTCTCTGGCCTCTTTCTGCACCTCTCTCGCCTATTTCCTCAAATCTGTTTGGTCTTTCTGCACCTCACTAGCTTCTTTCTGCACCCCTCTTTCTGCATCCCTCTCCCCTCTTTCTGCACCTCTCTTGCCTCTTTCTGCACCCCTGTTTCCTCTTCCTGCACCCCTCTCCCCTCTTTCTGCACTTCTCTTGCCTTTTTCTGCTTCTCTATTGCTTCTTTCGGCACTTATCTTGCCTCTTTCTGCACCCCTCTTGCCTCTTTCTGCACCTCTCTTCTTTCTCTACGTCTCTTGCTTCTTTCTCCACCCCTGTTGCCTCTTTTGGCACTCATCTTCCCACTTTCTTCACCTCGCTTGTCTCTTTATGCATCTCTATTTTCTTTGTGCATCTCTCCTGTCGCTTTGTGCATCTCTTGTCTCTTTCTGTCCTTCTCTTGCCACTTTCTGCATTTCTGTTCCTTCTTTCTGCACATCTCTTACCCCTTTATGCAGTTCATTTCCTTCTTTCTGCACTTCTCTTGCCTCTTTCTGCACCGCTGTTGCTTCTTTCTGTACTTCCCTTGCCTCTTTCTCCACCCCTCTTGCCTCTTTCTGCACTTCTTTCCCTTCTTTTTACAACTCTCTTGCCTCTCTCTGCACTTCTCTTGCCTCTCTGCACCTCTCTTGCCTCTCTCTGCACCTCTATTGTTTCTTTCTGTACTTTTATTGCCTCCTTCTGCACCTATCTTGCTTCTTTCTGCACTTCTGCATTTTTCTGTACTTCTCTTGCCTCTTTCTGTACTCAAATGGGAAGTGAAAGCTGTCAAGCTTAAAGGTCTGCCTACTCTCGAAACTGAGGTTTATGTCTACTTGTACATGTATTCTCACATGTTATACATCTGAAGATGGTAGCTTAAAAAGTGGGTAGCTTTTCCTATAGGTTGTCAAATCTTAGTTCTGCTCTGTCATTCGGTTTCACAGGCAGACAGGTCTTATGTATCTATCTGTTATAGAACCCCTCAAATATACTATTGAAAACCCATGTGCCCTGTATTTGGAGCACAAACAAATACATATACCTTTTTGTACACACAACTACAGTGTGCTGTTTGAAACACAGATATTCAAGTATTTTTATGATTTCTTTTATGTAACATGTCACTAGGTAAAAACGTAGACACACGCATGCATACCTTCACAAACCTGTTGAGACTTACAACAGTGATATGGTTAGAATTGCTGTTTTGCATTTGGTAGACCTAACATTCTGAGCAGTCTGTGAATATTAAACCTTCAAGAGAAACGTGAAATTTAAGACATCTGGGGAGAAGGATTAGTGAGTAGGCTAGTTTGTATGAGTCTATGGGAAGGTACAGTTGAAGTAGGCCTCTTTCTGCACCTCTGTTGGTTCTTTCTGCACTTCTCTTGCTTCTTTCTGCGCCTTTTTTCCTCTTTCTGCACATGTCCTATCTATGTAGACATAGTTGGAAATTAGCATTTGAAAAAACCTTAGAAAGTTACTAATAAAAAACACAGGTTTGAGAAACATTATAGTTAGGAATTAGCATTTAAAAATTCACTGAAAAAAACACAGGTTTGAGGGCTATTATAATTAGGCTGACATTTTACTTGTACAAAACCAGAGAATTTCAGCAGTTATAGTTAGCTGAGCTAACTATAACTCGCTCCCCCGCAATGCACTACTGCTGAAGTCACATATTACATCACTCATGACATAGCAAATAACATCAATGATATCATCTTAATATCTGATGTACCTCCTCACACCCTAATCAAACCTTTCATACACCCAGTCTAAAATACAGACTACCATTCTCGAAACCATAGACACACCAATACCATTTAGTACATACCCACTCACTGATTCATAGGTCTACTCACACTTCCACTCACTAACCCATATCACTCGTACACAGTCACTCATCAATACAGCCACTGATATGTGCACTCACACACCCATATAGACACTCACATACTGGCACCCACACATGGTTACTCACACACCTAGTCAGTCACCCAAAGAATCCATAATCCTGCCATTTACTCACCTATACAGTTATACCCACACACCGCCTCACTTATTCATACAGATACTAATACATACTTACTCTCTTCTACAATCACTGACACACGCACACACTCATCCATGCAGCCATTCTCACAATCACTCATTCTCAGATATAGTCACTTATATACTTGAACACTCACATATATTTCCTTTCACATATGTAGTTACTCATACATTAACCACTGATACATCCATTCCCTCACCAACACAGCCATATGCACACTTACTCACACATACAGCCTTTCGTAGCTATACTCATAAACCCATACACCCAGGGATTCACCCCCTCACACATCCATGCAGGGAGTCGCACACCCCTTCACCCACCCAGACACTCAGGCACTCATACAGGTACTTGGACAACTAATCAATAACCCATATAGACACTCCTGTATCTACTCACCAACCCATGCATCCACTTATACACCAACTCACATACTGTTACAGACATTCACACAGATAAGTCTTTCACCCATGCATTCACTAAGATGTGTTTAATCACTCACTTATACAGTCAGTCATGCACCCACTAAATCATCCATTCAGACACTCCTACACCTACTAATTTTTTAATTTGCCTTGGCTTGTATATATAACATCCTTAAACTTTTATAAACTCTGTCACTGGATGAGGTCATCAGTGATGTCACCGACCCATGTCATGAGTGATGTAATATGTGACGTCAGCAGCAATGCATTGTGTGGATGCGAGTTAGGAATTGGCATTTAAAAAACCTTAGCTGAGCTAACTAGGAGAGAGAGACAGAGAGAGAGAGAGAGAGACAGAGAGCGAGAGAGAGATTTTGATTGATTGATTGATTGATTGATAGAGATTTTGATTGATTGAGATTGTGATTGATTGATATTGTGATTGATTGATATTGTGATTGATTGATATTGTGATTGATTGATATTGTGATTGATTGAGATATTGATTGAGATTTTGATTGATTGAGATTTTGATTGATTGATTGAGATTGTGATTGATATTGTGATTGATTGAGATTTTGGTTGATTGAGATTTTGATTGATTGAGATTTTAATTGATTGAGATTTTGATTGATTGAGATTTTGATTGATTGAGATTTTGATTCATTGAGATTGTGATTTTGATTGTGATTGATTGATTTCCAAAGCTCCCCTATTTTGCAAAGAGAACGGACCACAAAGATGTGCCTAGTAAAGTATTTAGGGTGCAAGCCTCTCCAAGACGCGTTTCAGCCCACCACAGGCCTTGATCACATGACATGAAATACGCGCCATTGTCCAGTTGTAATCGCGGTCTAAATACCCGTATGCATTGAGTGCAAAAAAGATATAAATATATTTATGTATATGTCCATTGATATATATTATGATATATATCACTGAAAAAACCATAGGTTTCACACATGTTATAGTTAGCGGAAATTTTACTGATAAAAAACCAATGAAATTCCCCCGTTATAGTTAGTGCAGGCAACTATAACTCACGCGACCGCAATCCTCTGCTGATGCTAATACTGTATTTAGACACTTATTTACCCATGTCTTCTTCCATACATTTTTAGCTATACATATATTACAAATATTTTCTTTTGATAAAGACACATATGTCATCAGCAGAAGATTGCGGTCGCGTGAGTTATAGTTGCCTGCACTAACTATAACGGGGGAATTTCATTGGTTTTTTATCAGTAAAATTTCCGCTAACTATAACATGTGTGAAACCTATGGTTTTTTCAGTGAATTTGCAAGGTTTTTTAAATGCTAATTCCTAACTATAACGTGTGTGAAACCTATGGTTTTTTCAGTGAATTTGTACGGTTTTTTAAATGCTAAGTTACTTTACGCCATTCGTGGCGTGCGCGCCCACTTAACGCAGTTTGTTCCGTGCGCGCACAGTGAGCACGCGGTGCGCTTTGCGCACCGCGCGCCCACTTTACGCAGTTAGTGCCGTGCACGCACGGTGGGCACGCGGTGCGCTACGCGCACCGCGTGCCCACGTTACGCTAGATGGGCCATGTACGCACGATGCGCTTCGCGCACCGTGCGCACATGGAGGACATATGATGCACTTCGTTTTTAAAGGTAATATTTTAATTTTTCGCAGTAGTTATAAGCCATGCACAAATGGTGCCCTTCGGGCACCATTTGCACACGGGGTGGAGAGAGTGTGGATAATTTTTTTTTTTTATTATTTTTTTTTTTAATCTTTTCGTTTTTTACTTGTGTGATAAGCTATGCACAAATGGTGACCTTCGGTCACCAATTGCACAAGGGGTGGGGTTAGTGTGGATATTTTATTTTTTTTATATTTTTTTACCGTACGCGTACGGTAAGCGTAATCGGCGAAATTAGCGAAAAAATAAAAATTCAGTTTTTGGCCTTGGGGGATCTTTGGGGACTCCCTGTACATGGCTATGTGTGTGGGAGCTGTCAAAACAGCCCCTTTAAATGTTTTTGTGCTTTGTTTGTTAATCATCTCTCTCAGTGCGAGAGAGAAAATGGCGGCCGCCGCTTCCTGGTTTCCGCCGATTCGAATGTTTACTAAGATCTAAGAGCCAATCATAATCGCGCTCGCGCACGCCACCGTACGCGTACGGTAAGCGTACCGTAAGCGCACCGTAAGCTGGCTCAGATATATATATTGATTTAAAGGCTATTTTCTCAGAATCTACTGAACAGATTTACACCAAACCTACAAAAGGCACTTCCTTGACCTGAGGACTACCTCTCTGCCAAATTTCTAGTAATTCTGTTCAGCCGTTCGGGCTGTAGCCCTGTCTAAAGGTCCTATGGAAAAATGCATGGGAAAAACGCGTTTTGGGACCCCCCTTTTATCTCAGCCCCCGCTTGACGAATCCCCCCGAGACTTTCAGGGTAGGAGCGGAGCGTAGCGCCCCACCTATTTTGAAAAATTCGCGAGGATTCGTCGACCGGCGCCAAAGTTATTCAAAATAGAATGTTGCGGATTTCCTATGGAAACGTGGTCCTAACTATAACTACCTACTGGCGACCGCCAGTAGGTAATATATATCCTAAATTACGATGTTTTCAATAAATAGAAAATTTGAATAGATAACTACATAAATAAATATTTAAATAATTAGCAATCCAAATATCCTAATACATACGCTAAAACCATTGTGTTCACGCATATATTAAAACACCACATATCCTAATACTATAAATAGATAAATATTCAATAAAAATTCATACATTAAATATTCGATAGTAAAAACCTACATAGTCATTAACATTTTGCTGAGCCCAGTAAAAACATATACAGGTACCAGAATATGCATGACCTATACATATTTATAATCAAATAAAATTAGTTGTGTTTAATCTAAATGCAACTGGGTGGATCTAATTTAACACAACCTCACTAGGTTTAGACAGTTCTAATTCCTAAAACAAAGGGTATATTTAATATATTCTTAACAGCTAGATAGATATCTATCTTAAGAAACATCTCAGTATAGACAAGTGTAGAGATCCTCCATAATATTGAGGCCCCCAGGATGTTTAGAATCTAGCTCCAGTATGTACTTAGATTCTAGTTTCCTCAATTTTGATTCACGGTCCCCACCTCTTCTACTTGCCGGAACAGAATCAATTACAAAATACCTTAAATGTTGTTTATCGGCATTATGTTTTTCCCGAAAATGCCTGGCCACAGGATACGTAGTATCCTGATTCACTATGGCCCTTAGATGTTGCAGTATCCGTTTGTGAGCAGGTAATTTTGTACTGTCAACATATCGAAGATTGCAGGGACAATACAAAATATACACTGCATTTTCAGTTTTACAGGTGAGGAGTCTGGAAATGTTGTACTGTCTGGGGCTAAATGGTGTCATGTAAGCTGAAGTATTGACACCAGTGAGACTAATGGTTGCTGAAAATTTTAATTTCAGGTTGTTATGGTTTATGGCCTCAATGAACTCTTTAGCCTCTTCATGGGTTCCCTTCTACACTACCATCAGGTCATCTATATATCTTAGCCATAATCTGACATTCTCAGTAATGCTCGACAGGTGTTGCTGTTTGAGGACCTATTCCTCCCACCACCCCATAAACAAACAGGCGTAGCTAGGGGAGAAATTGGTCCCCATAGCAACACCTTGTATCTGTTTATATAGCATATTGTTGAACATAAAAATGTTGTTTGATAAACAAAACGTCACCATTTCAATCAACATAGCATTATGATTTGCTGTATTTGTGGTCTTATTTGTCAGATAATAGGTCAAAGCATGTATCCCGTCTTCATGTCGTATGCAGGTATAGTGTGAGCAAACATCAATGGCAATTAATATACACTCTTTTTCCCATTTAAATTTAGATAGTTTAATGAGAAAATCTCTTGTGTCCCTCACATATGAAGGTAGAGTCTTTACCAGGTCTTGAAGAAAGTAGTCTATATATTGTGACATGTGCTACAACAAACTGCCAATCGCCGATATTATGGGCCTACCTGGAGGATTTATTGGGTCCTTGTGCACTTTCGGTATGAAATAGATGGTAGGTATCACAGGGTTCATATTTTTGAGAAAATCTTGCTCCTCATGTGTTAAGACACCCTTCATTTTCCATGAGGCTAGGTTCTTGTAATGTTTCGCATACAGCTCTTTCATTGTTGATGTGCGCTACCTCTCATAGCAAGTCTGATCATTTAACAGAGAATAAGCTTCTTTCAAATAATTCTCTTTTGTAAGCAGAACTATATTGCCTCCTTTGTCAGAGCTACGTATGACCACGTCCTTATATGTTTGTAGCTTATTGATGAGGTTTCGATATTTAATATTTTGCCTTTTGGGGGTACCTTTCCTGTTTTGCGTTTTCAAATTGAGTTGTTTTATTTTATTCACCACATTCTCATGAAATGCATCAATCGAGTCACTTAGAAGTATAGGGTTAAACGTCGACTTTGGTTTAAAGGTTGTGGGAGTAGTTATTGTTACTTTGCCAGGACTTGTTTGTGTATGAGCTCGGTCAGTCCCATCCGGGTTGATGTTCTCCAAACTCACATCTGTAGTCCCTGCATCCCACATATCCTGTATTGTATCAAGTAGAGTCACACCAGATTGTGTTAGATTGGAAGTCAGGTCTTCTGTTCTATTATCTTGACTGATTTCGGTGACATCGTTTATGTTTTGGGTATTTAGCAAGAAATGCTTTTTTAGTTTGTTTCCTGACTGCTTTGTAAATATCCAAACGTAATTTGGAGTAGTTGAAGTTTTTTGCGGGGCAGAATGAGAGGCCAAGACTTAATATTTGTGTTTCTTCTTTGCTCAGTTGAATGTTAGGTAAGTTTATTATCGTGTTACTTTTTGAAGTACTTGGTTGGCTAGTCATCTCCTCTTCCGCCATCCCCTTTGCCTCTCTTTCTCTGTGTTGACTCGTTTCTTATGGGCTTATCGCCCTTCCTTTCTACTCCGGGTTCGCATGCTCTCTGGTTGATTGTGTTTGCGCGTGGTCGGAGAGTTTGTCTCCGGTCTGAAACTAAAAAACCTACTTCATCTACCAATGAGATCTTCTGTCCTGTTGGTATTTGAGCCTGCTGTGCCATATTCATTTCCCTGTCAGACTCACTGTCTATGGCGGAACTCCTACCAGACTGTGATGAGTCTGAATGCACTGTTGAGGTTTTTGAAGTGCCAGCTATTGGTTCCTTCATCTTATTGTACTTAGTAGATCTCATAACTTCATATTTGCGTGCAAATGTAAATATTCTTCCTTGTTCATAGTCGCATGTGTCCCTATGGAATTTGAATGTTTTTCTCTCTTATTTTTTCTTCCTCATTTTTTAATCGTAGCATCATGTTTTGTCTAAGTTTATTTTTCTCTTCAGATTCCCCAGTTGAATCAAGGTCTTCATTGATTTGGTCTATTTCTTCAAGTAAAGTCGCTCTATCGATATCAGCATATTTAATGAGAATAAGTACAAGCCGCTTGGATGATTCGAAGTTAGATTCTGCCCATTCCTTCATCATTAATGGGTTTGGGTTCTCATAGCTGGGTGCCATGAGAATCCTAAGTCCACGAGGAATTCGTTCTACATCAATATATCCTTGTAGGGAGCGAGACACCCACCACTTGCTTTGTTCGCTACACATTTTTTTCTCAAATTTTTTAAATTTTTCTTTAAGGGTATCATCGTGCCCAGTTACCGGATTGCTACTCGTTGCACTTTGGACAATCGTCTGGCAGTCATTAGACATTTCTAACGCTGCCGCTTCCCGGCTGCGTATCATGTCGGCGGTCATTGCTATTATAACCCTATTGTATCCACAGGAAACTCGATCAGGTAATTCCTACGAGTATTCCCTTGATGGCACTACTTCCCCACCCCTCAATGCCCCTGTTTCTGCCTACCTGAGCGACAAACCGGGATCGTACTCTCTCTCTCTCTCTCTCTATATATATATATATATATATATATATATATATATATATATATATATATCTCTATCTCTCTATCTCTCTATCTCTCTATCTCTCTATCTCTCTATCTCTCTATCTCTCTATCTCTCTATCTCTCTATCTCTCTATCTCTCTATCTCTCTATCTCTCTATCTCTCTATCTCTCTATCTCTCTATCTCTCTATCTCTCTATCTCTCTATCTCTCTATCTCTCTCTCTCTCTCTCTCTCTCTCGCTCTCTCTCGCTCTCTCTCGCTCTCTCGCTCTCTCTCGCTCTCTCGCTCTCTCTCGCTCTCTCTCGCTCTCTCTCGCTCTCTCTCGCTCTCTCGCTCTCTCGCTCTCTCTCTATCTCTCGCTCTCTCTCTCTCGCTCTCTCTCTCTATCTCTCGCTCTCTCTCTCTATCTCTCGCTCTCTCTCTCTCTCTCGCTCTCTCTCTCTCGCTCTCTCTCGCTCTCTATCTCTATCTCTATCTCTATCTCTATCTCTATCTCTGTCTCTATCTCTGTCTCTGTCTCTGTCTCTGTCTCTGTCTCTGTCTCTGTCTCTGTCTCTGTCTCTGTCTCTGTCTCTGTCTCTGTCTCTCTGTCTCTCTGTCTCTCTCTCTGTCTCTCTGTCTCTCTGTCTCTCTGTCTCTCTCTCTGTCTCTCTGTCTCTCTGTCTCTCTGTCTCTCTGTCTCTCTGTCTCTCTGTCTCTCTGTCTCTCTGTCTCTCTGTCTCTCTGTCTCTCTGTCTCTCTGTCTCTCTGTCTCTCTGTCTCTCTGTCTCTATCTATCTCTCTGGCTATCTCTCTGGCTATCTCTCTGGCTATCTCTCTGGCTATCTCTCTGGCTATCTCTCTGGCTATCTCTCTGGCTATCTCTCTGGCTATCTCTCTGGCTATCTCTCTGGCTATCTCTCTGGCTATCTCTCTGGCTATCTCTCTGGCTATCTCTATATACACACACACGCATTGTATTTTTTTTTTATACATATATAGGTATATATATATATAGATATATTACCTACTGCTGGTGAGCAGTAGGTAGTTATAGTTAGGACCTAGTTTCCATAGGAAAACATATATATATTTTTTTACTTCTTTATAACTTTGGCGCCATTTGACAGATCTTCACACAATTTTCACAAAAAAGTGCCTTACTTCGTCTAGTTGCACATGGAAAGTTTTGCGGCGATCCGTCAAGTGAAGTGATTTGGTGCAAACCGCTTCAGTACTTTTAAAGTTATTAAAGGCAAAAGCAATATAGATTTCTAGAGGTGCAAATCAATCACAGCTCTTTTGAATCCACGCCTCAACAGCAACACCATGATTGACTGGCCGCAACCTGAGTAGATATTGGGGAACAGACCCTGGCTGCAAAAATTTAGATAAAATGTAGTAGAGGCGTTCAGGCCAGACTTACACTGACGTCATGGGTGCTATATTGGGGTCTGTGAGGGACCCCTGGTGAGCAAGAAAATGCCCAGAACCTTTTTTTCCTCAGTCACTCACACACGTACTAACAGACCCATACAGCCACTCACACATGCGCTAACAGACCCATACAGCCACTCTTATACCCACCCCAACACCGCCACTTTAAACCCACTTCAACACCACTCTAGCCACTCTTATACCCACTCCAATCCAGCCACTCTTATACCCACTCAAACACCAATCCAGCCACTCATATACCCACTCAAAAACCAATCCAGCCACTCAAATACCCACTGTCAACCTTTACAGGTTACATTTAGGAAATAATACTTAAGAAATTCACTGAAAAAAATCAAAGGTTACAGGGATATTATAGTGAGGCTCAAATTGCACACAAACAAAACAATAGAAATTCAGCAGTTATAGTTGCCTGAGCTAACTAGAACTTAGACCCATGCAATGCACTGCTTATAACCTCACATATTACATCACTCATTACATGGTCCGTAACATCGCTGATTACATAATCAAATATATATATATATATATATATATCTCTATCAAAAAACAAGGTCGCCCAAGGAGAAGGAGCCACACATGAGGTGTTGAATGCCGTTTATTCCTGGGCAACATCAAAGGCAGCATGCCCCCCAACTTCAATGCAGATTGCCAGCTTGATGCGTTTTGGACATATGGAAGTCCATGATCACAGGCTATTATGGCAAGGAAACAGCAGCCATGATGTGCACTTCCTGATCAAATACCGTCCAGATCCCGCCCCAATGGGCGTCGGCCGTGATGCCTGCTGGTCCTGGTAATGCACTTAATATCGTCCAAATGGATACTGCTGCAAAAGTTCCAACATTTAATCCCCAGTGGGTAAGTGAAGAAAGGCACCCTGCTCCCGATGGCCTTGTACCCCCAACAATAATAGCCTCCTCATTCCTCACTGTGCCCGTGTTTACGAGCGCTGCAGATCTGCCAAAGTATGGCAGTGGGGCTCCTTCGTGGCCGGACCAGCCGCAAAAATTCAAAAAACAAGGTCACCCAAGGAGAAAGAGCCACACATGAGGAGTTGAATACCGTTCGAATATCACTGATGGCATATCAAATGACTTCACTGATGACATCCTCAAGTGAGTGTATTTTCTAATCAATCAATCATTTGTAGAGCACGCTACTCACCCGTGAGGGTCTCAAGGCGCTAGAAAGGGGTAGGGGAAGAAGCAGTTACTGATCGAACAGCCAGGTCTTGAGAAGTCTCCTGAAGGTCAGCAGGTCCTAGGTCTGTCCCAGGTTTTATTGTTAAACTTGTATACGAATCTACTACAAAAGTTAAATTAGTATACTAGGTGCGCTACTGCTGAGTGTTGCTACTTCTAACATATATTATTTGAGTGGCTGTGTGACTGTATGTATGCTTGTGTGTATGGGTGTGTGAGTGGCTGGTTGGGGTTTTAAGTTGGTGTGAGTAGCTGTGTGGGTGGGTGAGTGAGTTGCTGTGTGAGTGGCTGTATTGGTGAGTGAGTCAGTGTGTCAGGCTGTATGGGTGAGTGAGTGGCTGTATGAGTGGCTCTATGGATTGGTGTTTAGTGACTGTATGGGTGAGTGAGTGGGCGTCTGCATGGCTGTATGGGTGAGTGACTGGGTGTGCAAGTGGCTAAGTTGGTGTTTGGTTAAGTGAGTTGGTGTTGTGAGTGGCTGTATTGGAGAGCGAGTGTCTGAATGGCTGTCTAGGTGAGTGAGCAGATGTGTGAATGCTTGTATGGATGTGTGAAAGGGTATGCAAGTGGTTATGTGGGTGTCTGAGTACTTGTATTGGTGAGTGACTGTAGGTAAATCAGTGAGTGTGTGAGTGGCTGTATGGGTGAGTGTGTGGCTATATGGCTGAGTGTGTGGCTATATGGCTGGCTGCACGAGTGAGTGACTGGTTTTATGAAAGGCTGTATAGGTGAGTGAATCATTGAGTGGCTCTATGGAGGATTAAGTGGGTGTGTGAGTACTGGTATGGGTCTGTAAATGGGTATGTGAGTGGGTGTGGGAGTTTTCGTACAAGAGGTTGTACGGTGTGTGAGTGGTTCTGTGGATGATGCAATCAGTGATGTTATCTATGATGTCATCAATGATGTCATTGATCATGTCATGAGCGTTGTAATATCTGAGGTCAAAAGTATTGCATTGTGAGGGCGTAAGTTATAGTTAGCTCAGGTAACTATAACTGCTGAATTTCACTGGTTTTGTATGAGTGAAATCTGAGCCCAGCCATAATGTCCCTGTAACTTGGCTGCTGGCCAGGCCCTGTTTTTAACCCCCACAGTCCTTGACCAGTGACCGTGTTTAGTATAGGCTAGCTCACTGCAGGAGGTGGTGCACATGACATAGCTATAGCCATGCCATGGTGACCAAACCCTGGAGCACCCATCCACCCAAAGGCCTTACACAGCAGGCATTGGGAATAAAGTGTATTATTAACAACTCTGGAAATTCAGGGAGAAAACCAGGGTTGGAAATTGACTTATGGTTCTGTTTGAAATGTGTGAAACCACTGAAAGCATGGTTTTTGGAGCACCTATCAACTGACGTTACCCGTCAATATGTACTAATAGTATAGGACAAAAAGTCAGTCTAGCAATGGTAAAACTTGACAGGTGATGTACGTTATAGTATTTGCTGGATGAGCGCAAATCATTTCCCGTCTCTCCTGATGGAGTTGTGCTCACAAACAGCAGCATCATATATTATGAATAGTCTGAAAGCTGTGGATTTCAGAATAGGTTGACTTGAGTAGATGACCTGTATAACGAATGCTTAGGTTTTCCTGCTTTCAGTTTCTATGTTCGGTAAATTCTGGTGGGGTTTTTTTCAGTGTTTTCAAGTGATTTCAGTACCTTAAACACAGTGGTTACACATTGTCACGCAATTAAAAGCAACAGTGTTTTTCCGGTGTATTTGGAAAAGTTGCTTTTATTATTGCTTGCTTTCTGCACTGATTGTGCCTGGTAGACAAAACAGTGTACGTACAGTGTATATGAGGTCCAAATACAATTTTACAAATCAAACTTATTGTACTACACCATACAATACTTCTTCAGTTAACCTTTGGTCATGTGTGCACGCTCTTTCCTTACCATCTAAACTTTTATCTATAAAAAGGCCCTCTCAACATTGGCACTTGAGACTGGCAATGCCAAAAAAAGCCAGTACACAATTTGTTAACTGTGTCCACTGACATACCTTTCCATGCCAATACTGGTGCACCTGAAGATTGTGATTCTCTGGGACTGGTTCTGCAACATATGGGTTGAACTGGGCACATATGTCCTCAGAGTTATTGAAGCAGTCAAAAAAGAAGCAGCACTATTGAAACTCCTTAAAAAACTCCCCATTACCTAAGCGATCTAGAAGTTCCGCAGAGTACCACAGTGAGGTTTCATTAACTGCAAATGCCATGGTTGGGGAAGGGACATTTCTATGCATCATTGCAAGCCATTTCTCATACATTGTAAAATAAAAATACCTAAATTTCTCCTCAACATTTCTTTGCTTACCAAATGGCAAGCACTCTAACATGGAACATGTTGCAGTGCCAGAGTCACAAAGTTTTGCCCAGCCTTCTCTCAAAGAGATGTTTCACATCTACAACAATTATGTTGAATACTTGGTAGGCAAGGGTGTTTTCAGACTCTAGTTTTTTATTATGCCCACTACAGCAGTCATGTGTTTCTGTCTGTAAATGGTTGCCACATGGATAATATATCATTCTTGGCCTCTAGTGCTGAGAAGCACGAGATAAGTGACACAGTTATGATGCTACACAAAGCACAAAATTAGAAATATTTGTGTTTTAGTTCCCGCGCATAATAAAACGGTGCACCAGAGTGGACTAAAAAAGTCAATAGCATTCATCATTAACCCCTTCCCCACTCATGACGGAACCGCTCCGTCATGAGCCACGGTCGCCGTGTGCTCATGACGGAGGGGTTCTGTCATGCTGCGGCCGTTGGCGGCCGCGCCGCCCACGTGGCGCTAATTCCCCGCCTGTGCGGGCGATTAGCGCAGTGGGCGGAGTCATGACGGAACCACTCCGTCATGAGCACAGCTCAACCGCGGCTCATGACGGAGCGGTTCCGTCATGAGCACCGCGCCACCGCACTGCCCCCCCACACCCCCCAGCGCAGCGGCGGAATTTCCGCCACAGCGAAAGGGTTAACTCTGAAGATTGTAAAGATGCTTTCTGCATACCATCTAACAAGTGGCAAGGATGTCTTACAGGGAAGCGGTTCTGATCAGGTATCGATTTTGAAAGCCTATCAAACTACTTTTTTATAAACATAACCGAATCACTTCAAATACAAACAATATCACTCCAATCTTTGTTGAACGTGTTAAGAACTTTTTACAGCAGCATTCCAAGTGACACTACGTTCCTTGTTTTCCAAAAGTCTGGTGTCGTGTGTTCACCACTATCCCAGATGCTTGATGACAGCATTCTTTTCACATATACCTGTCACTACACCTTGCGTTACATGTTTGAAGCCTGGGGTGTTTGTCAATTCAGTCTCACACGACAGAGAAACAATAAATAACACAAATAACTGTACTCGACGCTAACCGTGGGAAAATCAACAAATGTCTTAATACTGCCCTCACACACTTAGTAGTGTCATGCTTCATCATTGGGCCGCATCATACATCCAGGTGCAGACCAACACCTTGGATGGAGTGCAGTTTTTTTTAAAAGATGAAGAGAAGTGGTGAGAGTAGAGTATAATAAAGAAGACAGACAAAATGAAACACAAAAGTGTAACTCAAATCCAAAAAGGAAAACAAATCTTCTCCTGAAAGAAGGGACCAAGAGAGGTGCAGATATAGATATAAAACTGTCTCGAGGTTAACCCACAAATTTTATTATTGTCAACCTCTGGCAGGATTAAAACCAACAATATGGGGTATTTAGGGAAGGTAACGACGCTTCAATCCCCACTGCAAAAACCAACCTGTTTCTGCCAGCTTTTTATGTGCCCATCCGGATCACTCTGGCATTCATCAGGGTGTTGGTCCCTATTCAATGGTCTGTACCGCTAATCGGGTATTCTTTACCTTTTTACTTCATAATTGGGGTGTTGCCCCAGCGTCACTCTATCTTGGGATTTCCAAGAGGATATACATTTCTACAACAAGAAAAAACAAGAGGGAAAACACATCGTGATCTCCAGTCTCATAGTTCTTTTCATTATCCTTAATTCTTATTGAGTTTCCCATGCGTCTATTTAAGTGATTAATATTTATCATTGCATCCTATTCTTTCAACACAACCCTCAAACCCATGCAAGTGGACATCTCCCCCCACGTGGAACCCTCAACCAATGGTGTAAGTGCCAAGAGATTCTTGATCAAGAACCTACAGGTGTATTTACAGTGCTTATACGTTAAAAACGGCAAATCGCTCAACCATAAATCTCTCTAGAACCCCAGAGAGTCCTAAATGGAGGAACAAGGCCTCCCCTATGGAGATGAGGCCGCAGCCAGAATTTTAGCATGCCCTTCCCTGTTAGGGGATACCACACTTACACAGGCACTCACACAGGTGGAGGGTTGGACTCACTAACAGAGTTAAAAAGGACACAGGTTAAGACCATCTTACATGGAGCTATACTCACTGAGTATTTGAGAGCCAATGCAGCGCCTGGTGGTCTCCTAGTAGTCAATGAACCTTTAATTTTCTTGGAAGATGCGACGTTCAGAAAAAATTGGTCATTGATTGTGTGGAGATGCTCCAGAGATTGGCTTATCCTTATTATAGATACAGCCAAAAAAATCTCTGAGCTTTTGATCCAAATCCAAGCAAGTGAGGATAATTTGAGAACACAAATTCAAATCTCTGTGTTTAAAAAGAAATTGGAAGAGACGAATAAGGTAGTGAACAAATATAAAGACTACTTGGTCAATTCCAAGGTACAAAAACTACAAAAAGATCTGAAGAAATTTTCTAGGGAGAAAGTTTACCCATATATCAATGATGAGTATGTGAAAAATAAAGAAAATACAGGCACACAGAAGAAGCCGACTCGTCAGAATTTAGATCACTCTAGCTCAGGAAGTGAGAGCAGTGACAGTGACTACAGACCCAGATACAGGGGTAGAGAGGCTGGTCGAGGGGATTCATGCGACCTTACCAACAAGGACCACAAATGGGTTTTGGTTGGCCTCCGTTGTACCCACCGATGGGCTCACCCCAATTCTTCCCTAAAGAATATCCACCTTTTTTAGAGAGAGGCAGGGGGAGAGGCAGGGGGAGACAGAGATCACAGAGAACACAGAGAGTACAATGGGAAGACATGAACCAGAGGATAACTCGCAGCATGGCCCGAGAAGGGGAACCGAGTACCAGCAGGGACCAAGCCTAGTTATGAATTTAAGCAACAAGACTCTGACACCTATACAAGAGAGGGTGCTATCAAGAGGTCTAGGATTCGTCCCTACCAATCAACCCGACAAATTTAAACTCCAGTGTAAACTAGCCGGGTTTTTTCGGAATATACGTCTACGAGTATTTTTCGAAGGAAAAGAAGATTCCGATCAGGGGGACGACACAGGCTTTAGGAATAAGTCGACATTCGTTCCTACCCTTAATCAGTTACCTCCAGAAGTGGGAGTTTTTGAACAGGCAGTACTTAGAGAGGTAGATCTCTTAACTACAACAAGAGTAAATAAACCATTCTTTAATCTATCCACGTTGGAGAACAAGGCCCTTAAAGAACTCAGGGACGATGGGTCAGTGGTTATAAAACCAGCCGACAAGGGTGGTGCGATAGTAATCCAAGATCTAGACACTTAGAATGCTCAATGTCTTCTTTTGTTGAATGACAGAAGGAATTACACTATCTTAGATAGGGATCCCACAGAAGAGTTAAGGATTCAAATCTCCTCGCTAATAGAGGAAGCATTGGCTAATGATTGGATTAGCCAAAAGGAGGCACTATTTTTGTGTAATCAGTATCCTACTGTACCTTATTTTTATACCTTACCTAAGGTACATAAACCTGCACGACCTCCACCGGGGCGTCCTATCGTTTCTGGTGTGAATTCAATCTTGGAACCTTTATCCAAATTTTGCGAATTTTATCTTCGTCCTATTGTACAAAAGATGCCTGCGTATCTGAAGGATACTCGAGAGGTACTAAATCTCATCAAGAATTTGGAATTCGATAGAAACAGAGACCTGCTAATTGGGCTGAACATAGAATCTCTATATACAAACATTCTCCAACGAGAGACCCTGAGGGTGATTGAAAATATCCTTTTTGCAGAAGACTGGGAATTCCAGACGCCAAGGGCATTCATACTTTGCCTCTTGGAATTGGCGCTGACTAAGAACTTCTTCAAATTCGAAGATAAATTCTATTTACAAACCCATGGTACATCCATGGGGAACTCTTGCGCCCCCAGTCTGGCTTGCCTCTACGTCTCTAAGTTTGAGGAAGAAGTAATTTTCCAATCTATCAATCCCTTTCAGAACCATATAAGGGAGTGGCACAGATATATAGATGATGTCCTTATCATTTGGAGGGGAAATAGAGTTTCGGCTGAAACCTTTCTCACCTGGCTCAATCAAAAGAATCTGTTTCTCTTCTTCACTGGAATGATTACGAATGATACTCTTCCCTTTCTCGATTTGAATATCAAAGCAGAGGGAGGTACTTTGACCAGCAGTGTGTTCCATAAAGAAACTGATAGGAACAATCTATTATCATTTCTTAGCTTCCACCCTCGGTCCCTGAGGGAAAATCTACCCTACGGGCAGTTTCTGCGTCTCCGCAGAAACTGCTCCCATGTGGCGGATTACAAAAAGGAAGCAGAGAATCTCAGTGTGAAACTCAGGAATAGAGATTACCCTGAGATTGTAATCAAGAGAGCTCAAAAAAGAGCTAGGAACTGCAACAGGGATGTCCTATTGGAAACCAATACAAGAGAGACAATGGAAAGGAGTATATGTGTAACTACATATAACACAACATCTAACCATCTAAAGAAAATCATTCAGAAGAAATGGAAAATTTTGAATTCAAATGGGTTGAACCAACCTGCCCCCTTGTTCTCTTTTAAGAAGAGTGCGAGTATCAAGGACATGATTGTGAACACGCGCCCTAGGCCAGAGAGGGATGCTGTCAGTTTGCACAACCGCCACCAATTTTTACCACCAGTAGTTGGGCATTATGCATGTGGCTATTGTAGAGCTTGTCCTGCCTCAATGAATGGGAAAAGTATTGACATCGGTTTAAACAGTCCCTGGGAATTAAGACAACACACTACATGTAACACAGAAAATGTGATTTATTTACTGAAATGCCCCTGTGAAATGCTATACGTGGGCATGACAACTCGAAAAGTAAAAACTCGCATCTTGGAGCACATGAGCACCTTACGCTGCGGCAAGACTAATACAAGACTCACTGCCCACTTCCTAGAAAACAAACATAATGAGAAGGACCTCAGATGGGTAGTAGTGGATAAACCATTTATTCCACCAAATATAAGCGTTATCTCGAGTTTCCTCTTAATGAGAGAACAAAGATGGGTGGAACGATTGAAAAGCAATACTGTGGGATTAAATGATGGAATCCCCTGGTTCCAATTATATGGAATCATGAAACAATGAATTTGAAAGAGATAGACACGCGATATACTAAGATGGGTACCTATTCTGTGGCAGACGTGAGAGGGAGTAGATTTCCCTGTCTTTTGGAACAACCCCCTGGGATATTATGTATGCGAAATAATTCGTCTTGCACACAAATAGTTTTCACTTCCGAGCTGATAAAACATACTAGCTCGAGCACAATAAGACCGCCTTTGTAATTAACTGAGGCACTGTCCGTTTATTCAGAGGAACTTAATAATGGCCGCCATGCTAGCTGTATTGAATACACAGGTCACAGTGAGGGCCTATTTCAATGATTATGGAACAGAGAGCATTCTGGGCAGGACGCGAGCGGAGCTGACAGTGATTTGGCTTGACACGGATGCCGATTCCTTAAATATAGGCTTTACTAGTGAGACCCGTATCGTCTGAGGACGTACGAGGGGAGACCGGAGACAGTGTCTCTTTGGAGTAGTAAGTGTCTACCGTTCGCTGTGGCGGTAAAAATACTTTGGAGGCTTGGTAGTCCAATAGCTTTTTTTTTTCCCCCAGCACTACAATCGTGGGAAATTCGAGCTTTGTTTTACAAAGAGGAGCGGACGATATGAGTTGGGTGAAAGCTTAATTCACAATAGTTGTAGCCAAATAATGGCGCGTTTGTGCGAGGTGAAGACAACTGACTGGGATAACTTTCTCGATAGTATGGCTGCATTGATGCTAGTGTCCCGTTTTTTATCTAGAGTGTGACGACAAGAGCACCTTCCCCCGCAGTCCCGGGTTCAGAATAGTACTCGTAGACTCTTGTAAGTACATTTATTCTGTTGGGAGATTGGTACAATCACACCATAGATTGATATGAAACATCTGATGTTTTCTCTCTGGGGTTCTAGAGAGATTTATGGTTGAGCGAGTTGCCGTTTTTAACGTATAAGCACTGTAAATACACTTGTAGGTCCTTGGTCAAGAATCTCTTGGCACTTACACCATTGGTTGAGGGTTCCACGTGGGGGGCGATGTCCACTTGCACGGGTTTGAGGGTTGTGTTGAAAGAATAGGCTGCAATGATCAATATTAATCAGTTAAATATACGCATGGGAAACTCAATAAGAATTAAGGATAATGAAAAGAACTATGAGACTGGAGATCACGATGTGTTTTCCCTCTTGTTTTTTCTTGTTGTAGAAATGTATATCCTCTTGGAAATCCCAAGATAGAGTGACGCTGGGGCAACACCCCAATTATGAAGTAAAAAGGTAAAGAATACCCGATTAGCGGTACAGACCATTGAATAGGGACCAACACCCTGATGAATGCTAGAGTGATCCGGTTGGGCACATAAAAAGCTGGCAGAAACAGGTTGGTTTTTGCAGTGGGGATTGAAGGGTCGTTACCTTCCCTAAATACCCCATATTGTTGGTTTTAATCCTGCCAGAGGTTGACAATAAAATTTGTGGGTTAACCTCGAGACAGTTTTATATCTATATCTGCACCTCTCTTGGTCCCTTCTTTCAGGAGAAGATTTGTTTTCCTTTTTGGATTTGAGTTACACTTTTGTGTTTCATTTTGTCTGTCTTCTTTATTATACTCTACTCTCACCACTTCTCTTCATCTTTTAAAAAAAACTGCGCTCCATCCAAGGTGTTGGTCTGCACCTGGATGTCTGATGCGGCCCAATGATGAAGCATGACACTACTAAGTATGTGAGGGCAGTATTAAGACATCTGTTGATTTTCCCACGGTTAGCGTCCAGTACAGTTATTTGTGTTATTTATTGTTTTTCCGTCGTGTGAGACTAAATATCGGTAAGGGAGTCAGAGAAAGTTAATTCCCTGGTCTCTTCTATCTTGTGTTTTCTAGTGTTTGTCAATTCACCTACTACTGACTTACTAGAAAAGGGGGCTGATGTATCAAGTGTTTTACCCGTTCTCTGTGGGTAAATAGGTAAAGATTCTTATGAAACGAGCCATTTTACCTATCGGTGAAAAAATCAAACTTAGCCAAAAAATCAAATCTGATTTTGATATTTCCTGATTCTCTATACTTTATAAAATAATTAAACCAGACCTACAACATGCTTCCAAATCCTGCATCTTTAGACCAAAGACCACAAAACTGAAAAAAGCAAAAGGAAGAAGAAACAATATTTTAGTGACATCCCTAAACAATAGAACTCTAGCAGAATACTGATAGCTTAGATTTAGTTTGTGGTTGAGCATGTGTTTTTTCGGTGTTTATATGCTTAGACTGGTGAGGGCTATTTCCTTTTAATGGGGTTTTATCGGTTATTATAGGTTTAAACCTAAAACAGGACAGCCTAATGCTCATGGAGGGCCAACAGTGAACACTATGCAACCATTTTAACAAAATTCCAGACGTACCTTCTCAAAATTAATGTCAATGAAAATGCCAATTCATCTTGTATTCCATGGGATTTATGATTGAAATGGTCATTTATGTATCATATCACTTACGTGTTTGGTATGAAAGGATATACAAATAATATCCATTCATTTATTTTTGTGATACCCTTTCACAAAGAAACTTGTCTACCAGCTCATGGTAGAACGGGGTACCATAACCTATCTGTACTAGAGTTGTAAAAATTAGACCAAGAGGAGGTAAGCATTTTCCGTCAAAGTCCCTGATGCACAAATATTATATTTGGGTTGGTGCTATTTCTAGCAGGACCCAAAGAAACAAGTGACCTCAAAACTGAATCAGCAATAGCAATGCATAATTTATCCATTGCTTTCTGTTTAAATACGTGATTTGGGAACATTTTAAATAGCATCTTATTATGAAGAAAACTTTCAGGTTGTATATAGATGTTGTAAGGCTTGTCGAGGGGGCCAGATTTGCTAAAGGTTTTTATATAATTAGTGAATTAAAAAATTCTCATGAAAGGATGAGTGTATAGATAATTGCAAACCTAAAAACTAAGCGAATTTGTAACCTAGGGAAACTGAGCTCTAAAACAAAGCACACATGAAAGTATTGTTTGATGTGAGAAGGATGCTCTTGGTTTGCGCTAACCCTTTTATACACTACTGATCTCATTGGTATTTTCTTCAAGGTCAGCATTCTTTTAACAATTACCATCTTATTTTGGCATAGGCTCCTGGTTTTGGATTTGGCATTGCAATATCAGGAGGGAGAGATAACCCCCACTTTCAAAGCGGAGAGACATCCATAGTCATTTCTGATGTTCTGAAGGGCGGCCCAGCTGAAGGACTATTACAGTAAGTATTTGTATAATATATTTCTTAGAGGTTCTGCAAAATGTGATTGTCTGCATTATCTTGCTGGTGGATATGAAGCAATGTTTTCTGTGGTGGTGGTTGTATTTATGCTGTATTACTAAGAGTGATTCTGCATTTTCTTTACTGTGGTGCAAGATGTGCTGTTGATCTAGCATGGTGTTGCCATGTATGTATCCATTTTTGCTATGCTTTGCCCAAAGGTGTGTAAGGGTTATGCCTAACTTAATTTCTGTGTATGACCATATGAAGGTGTCTGGGCCATGGCATGTAATGATATTGAGCTGCAGAGAGTATGAATTCAGTGAAACTCTGATTATGTGTTATCATCATGGGTGCATTTTACAACCACTTTTTTTTTTTTATAAGGTACTGAGTGTGAGCATATGTGATGTGTGTTGGATTCTGGTGATTTTGATCCTAACAATATTTGTAATCTAAGCAATAACTTGATCACTAGTCTAAATACTTCCGACGACCAGCCTGTATGTATGTGGAATTTGTATAGTGTTCAAAGACAGCAGAACGCTGTACACAGTTCAATAGTACGATGGCCCATAGTGGTCTTCAAAAGGACAGGGTGGTGATATGGTCCTAATTCTTAAGGCCCTTGATGAGGCATGTAGCTGCATATAGGGTTTTCCTTAAAGAGGGGATTCCTTGTGAAATCTGGGAAGCCGGGAGTGAGGCCATTGCCAACATCCAAATGGGACACTGTGAGGGTTTGAATGGGAGTTCTCAAATTGCTTTCTGTGAGGACTGGTTGCATTTTCTTTATTCGAAAGAGCTAATATCTTCAGAGCTAATCCTCGTCAGAGGACTTGAGCAGCAGTTTTGGCGTAGCTTGGTGGGAGGATTCGCTTCTTTTCCCTGAGACTCTTCACTCCTTATCTAGGCAGGTGTCACGGATGGGCCTGACATTTTCTTGCTTCATAGCTATTGCAGCAGGTTGGTGCATGCATCTCCAGGTGACAGTAGATGGGAGGACGCCATGGAATTGCTGTTAAACAAGTGGCAGGTTTTAACTCTTTATTGTTATTTTCCTTATCCATAACTTTTTATGACCGCCTCCTCCATCTACGTTCTATCGCCCCCACTTCTTTTCTCTGCACTGCAGAAGGCTAGTGCAGGGAAACGGTGGGATTGGAGAGCGGTCTTGTTGGATGAACCGTGGTGGCAAGTGGAAGGAAATGCTAGTCTGCAGGCTCAAGTAACTTAAGAGCGCACCAGGGGAACGTCCTTTGAAAGAGAGCGAGAAACATCTCAGGTCACTTAAAGTACCACCGTTTTCACTAAATGATCGTCCACCTGAGGACAGGTCCGACCAGGCCCTCACCTCCCCCTTTCTCTCTTCCCACCTCTCTAATTTAATCTAATGTCAATCCAGGTTCTCAGGTGGCAGAACCAGCGGTACTAACCCAGGGATGCACTCGCAGAGAGGTGCAGGGCTGCCAGTAGAAGGGACAGGAAGCTTTGATGAGAAGATAGAAAAGAAAACGGTGGGGGAAGTCGTAGGAGAAGAGAAGGCAATAAATAAGAAGACTAGCAGAATGACGGAGGAACTCTTGGCTGCCTTCATACAATCTATGACTAGTGACTCTTTTACTTATCCCCACCTTCCTAAGTCTAGTACAATCTCTTCCTCCATTGCCTATATTAGAAAGGCCTCCTTAAGTATCCTTTGACGAGTAGAATTGTTGTTGTCCTTTAGGATTTGGACTATACTGTGCAAAACTAGCCAGAAACATTTGATAAACTTTTACTTCATTTTACCCTACGCACCTGCAAACTTGAGACAGAATTCTTTTTTTCGCATCTCTGTCTATCTATTTCTATTCCGTTTGACACATTTGTCATCCTTTAGTTTGTTGCTCTTTTAATATTTCTGATGCATATATGCATACACATTTGTATACGAGGAATGGCTGCTTCTTAACAGCTGATTAAAACACAAAGTCTAACCAGCTTAGATGCATCCTGATCAACACCCGTTCCGCACTCAAACACGCTGTCGAACTCTGGGACCTACTCGACACCGCATCACCGTACTTCGCCTCACTGACCGAGACCTGGATGAATGAAGCCTCCTCGCCAGACATCGCCATAGCCATCCCAGACGGGTACAAGATCACCCGCAGAGACCGCACCAACAGGGCCGGAGGAGGAATCGCCATCATCCACAAAAACACCATCAGGGTCTTAACAAACACCAACGACACCCTCAGCACTGCCGAACACATGCACTTCCAGATCCACACGGACCCCAAGACCACCCTAAGAGGCACCCTCGTCTACAGACCGCCAGGACCCCGGCCTCAATTCTGCGACTCCATCGCTGACCTCATCAGCCAACACGCGCTGACCTCCACCGACTACATCCTCCTTGGAGACCTGAACTATCACCTGGAGAACAACAACGACGACGAGGACAACAACTCCTCCAACCTGATCGACAACCACGCCAACCTCGGACTGAAACAGCTAGTCACGACGCCGACCCACATCGCCGATCACACACTTGATGCCATCTTCTCCTCAAGCCCCACATCACCTTCAGCCATGCCTCCGAACTCACCTGGACAGTCCACCACTGCATCCACTTCTCCTTCCGAAAGACACCACCGCACCCCACAGACCCCCCCGCCGCTGCTGGGGCAAAGTCACTGAAGAACAACTGCAGACAAGCCTTGCACTCAACCCTCCGACCAACCCAGATGAGGGTGCACTCACTCTCGAACGCTGGATAAACGACTGCGCCAACACCGTAGCCCGCTGAAAAAAACCCACCAACAGACACCAGCAAAAGAGTCAGCTGGTTCACCCCGGAACACCTCGACTCAAAACGCACCTGCCGGAAATTGGAGAACATATGGCACAGCGACAAGACGCCAGACAGCTGCGCTGCCCACATAGACACCATCCGCAACCACCACCACCACCTCATCAGGACCGCCAAAAGGACCTCCTTCACACACCGACTTGACCACAACGCACACAACAGCAAGGAGCTCTTCACCATCGTGAAGGAACTCTCCTACCCCAGCTCCAGTGCCAATGACATCCCACCATCGCAAGCCATGTGCGACTCCCTCGCCACCTTCTTTCACCGGAAAATCACCGACATCCCTGGCACTTCGACCAGTAGCAGCAGCATCCCCCCCCACCCCCCCTTCACCCCCAGCGCCTTGAAACCCTTACGGGTATGTAGTGCGCTTTACAAATTACATGATTGATTGATTGAAAACAACACTTTTCATAATCACTTTATGCACAAACGTGACTTGTACAAGATGATGAACCTATTATGCCAGTGTGGAAAAAAATGGAATGTAGAAAAATGGGGAATAATTGTTGTGAATATTGTTTCTTAGCGGTAAAAAAACAAGCATTGACATAGCCAACCCATCTCGCTGTAGGGACCTTAGAAGTGTTTAGCCATGCAGTACATTATCCCCCACTGGCATGCTCGCACACACACACACACACACACTTAAAATCTTCGAATAATCGTTCGTTTTTTTTTTTCCACGTCGTTATAAAACGAGAAATGTTAAAAGGTTTAACTATTGCTTATTGTTAGATGGCAATTTTTGTTAAATTCTAACCTTTACATCCTCCGTTACCCTACGATATTTGTTAATTTGCCGTTTTCTCAGTGTGCCACATGTGTGCAGTGTCCCTGCCGCTCACTTCTTGCCAGCTATTTCTGTGCTGGATGTGAAATCCAACGTTGACCCGAGAAAAAGGTAGTTTACGGAACCTATGTACAAGAACGGGCGGCAAACAAATGGAATAGTGAAATGAATGCATGAATGAATAAACCTGTATTACTTAACTTTGCAAACTGAATAACCTCCTGAGGTAAACATTCTTAGAGTTAAATTAATGATATATTGTGTAACCCTGCAAACCTACTCACCTACATGCATGAGCTCTATGAACGAGTGAAATGATGAATGAATGAACCTGCATTGTGAAACTGCGAACTGAATTCCGTGGAGGCGTGCAATTTTTGAAAGACTAATATAAATGAATGAATTAATAAACCTGTATTGTGACTTTACCCACTGAATTAATCACTTAGAGGCATGCACTCTTCTTAACAAGTGGTTGCACAGACTTCTCTAAAGGGATAAGTATTCAATCCAGAGAATAATCTTTGGTAGGCTGCGCGATATAAGCATTTAGGGATGTCGCGTATTCTTGTAGGGAGAGCACATTTTGAACCGTCTGCACTTTAGAATTGAAATGGCATGGCATGGCACACAAAGGTCTATTAGGGTAGCACATGACCCAAAAAGGTTAAGACTTGTTTGTAAAAGGCAAGACTACAGGGTGCTTTCCGGAATGCTCTTTCAATCTAAAATGACACACATGATTCGTGTGGTTGCTTCATTTATGGTTTGTTAAACCGAAATAAAGAATTTTGGACGACAGGGTAACATGTTTGATTTGTAGGCCACCCTTCTGTTTTGATTTCAAACCTTATGAAAGGTTCCATGATCTAAGCTGTAATGTCCACAGTCTGAGAACCAAAAATAGCTTGCAGGCAGCTTTGTAAGAATGTTTTATTTGATTTGCTGCATCATGTGCATTCTGCGGCCCACTTTTCCATGTAATTCGGCCTCCTTTTAGTTCCGATAAGATAACTTGAAAATGTCTATTTTGTTTTGCTGATTATGTGTTTTTTTAAATAATTACTGGGGGAGCAGCGAGGGGATACCGGCGGTTGCTGATTTTTCACTATTTTATTTTATACCGGTGTTACCTGGGCAATTGACCCTTGTGTCCTTGCCTCCAAAAACCTCTGCGTTAATATAAAAACAGTTTGCACTACCATGCTCCATTGCCCTTCTTTTACTCCGAAGTACATAGTTAATCTTTTTTTTTTTTTAAATGCCCGATGTGCGATATTTTCATAACTAGTTGGTGACAAGCTTCACAAAACACACACCTACGTCAAATGTGCTTCGATCTACCATGGCTGGCATATTTTGATAATTGCATTAGAAAAATGTGTTGCACTTTTTTGCATTATCATCTGTTTGACCCGCTGTCGAGCTTCCTTTTACATGGAAGAGATTAAAATGTGTTGCATCTTCGCCCCACACCTGTTTGTTTGTGCGTGTGTGTATGATGAATGGGTAGGGGTGTTCCACCCATTCATGTTACTGTGTCTCTCTAGGGGCCAGCAGGCATAGGTGTGTAATATGAGGAGAGCACAAACTACCTACCCCTGGGGAAGGGGGTGTGGGTGTTTGGGGTAGGAGGAAGTCTGGGAAAAAATCCCATATTTTTCAAAGAGCGCCTTTACACACACGGGCCGTGTGCCCTGCCTTTTGCAGGACTTCTCCAAAGTTGAACGTTCGTGGTGCAATGTTATTAATTGGAACAGTGGGTTTCATAGGTCAGTGCAGAGACTGCAGTGGCTTTAGGTTTTCTCGCAGACCATGCAGTTTACTTAACATGTAAATGTGGCCACTGCTGGACTTGTATATCATTTATTTATATTTGATGTATAGAGGTTGACAGGCATTTTCCTTATATCTGAGTACAATACAGACTCAATGGGAATGGTAGCCATTACGAAAATGGGGTAACCCAGTAAATTAAGGACCTGGGTAAAATCTTGGTACAAAAGACAATGGTCCTAAATTAATGATTCATACAAAGTGGCAAAGGCACTTACATGAGTTAATTGATCTGCTAAGTCATGAGCTAGGGAAGAAAACAATTATAGAAAGCACACAATGTTCAATCTAACATTTAAATATAAACCACAACATCCAAAATTATAAATCACCAAATCTTTACTTCATTTGGACAATTCAATTACAATTTTTAATACAGTGTTGGACTCAAGGTTGCTCCAGAGGGAACGTGCAATAGGTGCAAGTGCTGAGAAGTGAGTATAGGAGGAAAAGAATAATAGAGCATAGTTGTAAAAGGTATTCTTTGGATTCACAGAGGTGAACGGTTTATAATTCACCGTCACTAACAAAACCTGGTCACGTGCACAATTTGCAGCAATTCATGTTACATCATTATTTAGAGACAATTCAATTGTCTGGCACGAGGAAAAATGGCGTGTCCCAGGTAGGAGGGGGGGCGTCGACGTTTCGACCCGACTAAGGGGCCTGGAGGGAGATTTGAACCTCGCCCATGCGGGTCTTCATCAGGACCAGAAGGGCAACCTGAGTGACTCCTAGACGCGAGAGGGTGCCTAGGGAATTAAAAAAAAAACAAAAGGGGTGATCAGGATGTTGGGCAGAGTTAAGATGAGTTATTTAAAAGGGGGGGGCCTGAAGGCCGCTTACCTGAGATATCAGGGGCCCGTTATAGTTAGGGGCATGCGAGGTAACAATTCCAGACGTCCCTCGTGATTTAGAGGTGGGTTGTCTGCAGAAATTTATATATATAATGTCACTTAGCAATACGTCTCATTTCAAAACTCAGATAGTCAGGTAGGGAGGAACCATAATTACCTGGGTTCTTCTCTCAACGGGGTATGAACCTCTTTAGTTGATCAGGTTCAGGAATGAACTGTCAGTGAACAAGAGAAAGCATTAGCTTTTCAAACCCTGACATGCAAGGTGACCGACTAGAAGAGTTAGCAGGATTCACGTAAAAGAATTGAGCCATTTACCGAACGCCGAATGAATCGGTGTGTAGAAACCTCTCAACGCGCAGGTAACTGACTCCGCGCTGGACCTCGAGGACGTCTGTTACCGGAGCAACCGGCAACGTGATATTTAGATGCACGGGGGAAAGGGTAAAAAGACTATGTTGCGGTTGGGAAGCAACGGCTGGGGGCTCCGTGGATAGTACCACAGCTGTGCATCAAGGTAACCTAAGGAATAGTGTGTTGACTCAATGTATAATTAAATTCAGCGTGTCAAGTACACCACGTATAATTACAATTAAAATAATCTTTATACAATGGACATTTGTAACAGTAAACAAAACACGTATATCACATAACAATACATACAAAAGACTTTTCATGGACAAAGTACATTAATAACAAAAACGACTTTTTGAAAACAATACATCCAGTTACATAGTGTCATTTCTAGGAGAAAACGTAAGTGTGTATACATGCAGTCATACTAGTAACTCCAATAATAATATGTGGATATGCAGGGGTGGGAAGGCCTGGGTTCATTCAGTGAGAGGGAAGATGAATTATCTATTGTTGATAATGGCCACTTGTTTGGTAATCTCCTCAAATGAGTTCAAACCTTTAGCAATTGTGTCCAGAGAATGTATCCACCTACATTCACGTTTGTTGAGGATAGCAGCGAAATCACCGCCTCTGGGATTGGGCTTGACTTTTTCAATAATCCACCACCTCAGACTGTCCGCATTGTGTTCAGCGTTCAAGAAATGTTCTACCAAGGGGGCCCCAGGTGTCTTGCAACGGATACGGCTGCAATGTTGCAGAATCCGGCATTTCACCCTCTGGATTGTCTGTCCCACATACAGCAACTCACACGGGCACACAATCGCATAGATCACTCCTGATGTGTTGCAGTTGCTGTGCTCATTTAGGACATATGTGTGATTATCATGAGTGAATTCTTGAATGTTGCTAGTCAGAAGACAGGCTTTACATGAGCCACATTTGTAGTGTCCCCTTACTAACGGAAAACCCCATAGGGTGGTTTGTGTGGGGGTCTTGGAGAAGGGTAACAGGGATTTCACCAGATGATCCCTTATGTTCTTACCTTTCTTGAAGGCATGAAGTGGGGTTGGTATACTGCCTAGCTCAGGTTGGCATAACCACAGAGAATTGCTTCTGACCCCAAGACAAATGCAAATCCTAAAGAAGAAAGGCTGGTATGTGTAACCACATTTAACACAAAAAGTACCATCATTAAAAAGGTCATTAATCAGCACTGGCACCTGGTGTCTGATGAACTAGGCAGTATACCAACCCCACTTCATGCCTTCAAGAAAGGTAAGAACATAAGGGATCATCTGGTGAAATCCCGGTTACCCTTCTCCAAGACCCCCACACAAACCACCCTATGGGGTTTTCCGTTAGTAAGGGGACACTACAAATGTGGCTCATGTAAAGCCGGTCTTCTGACTAGCAACATTCAAGAATTCACTCATGATAATCACACATATGTACTAAATGAGCACAGCAACTGCAACACATCAGGAGTGATCTATGCGATTGTGTGCCCGTGTGAGTTGCTGTATGTGGGACAGACAATCCAGAGGGTGAAATGCCGGATTCTGCAACATTGCAGCCGTATCCGTTGCAAGACACCTGGGGCCCCCTTGGTAGAACATTTCTTGAACGCTGAACACAATGCGGACAGTCTGAGGTGGTGGATTATTGAAAAAGTCAAGCCCAATCCCAGAGGCGGTGATTTCGCTGCTATCCTCAACAAACGTGAATGTAGGTGGATACATTCTCTGGACACAATTGCTAAAGGTTTGAACTCATTTGAGGAGATTACCAAACAAGTGGCCATTATCAACAATAGATAATTCATCTTCCCTCTCACTGAATGAACCCAGGCCTTCCCACCCCTGCATATCCACATATTATTATTGGAGTTACTAGTATGACTGCATGTATACACACTTACGTTTTCTCCTAGAAATGACACTATGTAACTGGATGTATTGTTTTCAAAAAGTCGTTTTTGTTATTAATGTACTTTGTCCTTGAAAAGTCTTTAGTATGTATTGTCATGTGATATACGTGTTTTGTTTACTGTTACAAATGTCCATTGTATAAAGATTATTTTAATTGTAATTATACGTGGTGTACTTGACACGCTGAATTTAATTATACATTGAGTCAACACACTATTCCTTAGGTTACCTTGATGCACAGCTGTGGTACTATCCACGGAGCCCCCAGCCGTTGCTTCCCAACCGCAACATAGTCTTTTTACCCTTTCCCTCGTGCATCTAAATATCACGTTGCCGGTTGCTCCGGTAACCGACGTCCTCGAGGTCCAGCGCGGAGTCAGTTACCTGCGCGTTGAGAGGTTTCTACACACCGATTCATTCGGCGTTCGGTAAATGGCTCAATTCTTTTACGTGAATCCTGCTAACTCTTCTAGTCGGTCACCTTGCATGTCAGGGTTTGAAAAGCTAATGCTTTCTCTTGTTCACTGACAGTTCATTCCTGAACCTGATCAACTAAAGAGGTTCATACCCCGTTGAGAGAAGAACCCAGGTAATTATGGTTCCTCCCTACCTGACTATCTGAGTTTTGAAATGAGACGTATTGCTAAGTGACATTATATATATACATTTCTGCAGACAACCCACCTCTAAATCACGAGGGACGTCTGGAATTTTTACCTCGCATGCCCCTAACTATAACGGGCCCCTGATATCTCAGGTAAGCGGCCTTCAGGCCCCCCCCTTTTAAATAACTCATCTTAACTCTGCCCAACATCCTGATCACCACTTTTGTTTTTTTTTTAAATTCCCTAGGCACCCTCTCGCGTCTAGGAGTCACTCAGGTTGCCCTTCTGGTCCTGATGAAGACCCGCATGGGCGAGGTTCAAATCTCCCTCCAGGCCCCTTAGTCGGGTCGAAACGTCGACGCCCCCCCTCCTACCTGGGACACGCCATTTTTCCTCGTGCCAGACAATTGAATTGTCTCTAAATAATCATGTAACATGAATTGCTGCAAATTGTGCACGTGACCAGGTTTTGTTAGTGACGGTGAATTATAAACCGTTCACCTCTGTGAATCCAAAGAATACCTTTTACAACTATGCTCTATTATTCTTTTCCTCCTATACTCACTTCTCAGCACTTGCACCTATTGCACGTTCCCTCTGGAGCAACCTTGAGTCCAACACTGTATTAAAAATTGTAATTGAATTGTCCAAATGAAGTAAAGATTTGGTGATTTATAATTTTGGATGTTGTGGTTTATATTTAAATGTTAGATTGAACATTGTGAGCTTTCTATAATTGTTTTCTTCCCTAGCTCATGACTTAGCAGATCAATTAACTCATGTAAGTGCCTTTGCCACTTTGTATCAATGGGAATGGTGCCACGCATTACCAGAGTGGACGCTGCAGTCCTTAGTTATGACTCGTCATTTAACACACCACAGCTGTAGTTTGCAGACATCTTTTAGCTCTGTACATTTAAGTACCTTAAATGTAACTTTTTTCACGAACCTGCTCGACGTCATGTGGTAAACCAAGACCTCCGAAGCTGCTGCACTCAAGGTCCTAGGCACATAGCTTAGGATCTTTAATTTGTGTGAGACTGCGAGGCAGTGGGAAGCCCAGAGAGGCAAGGGTTTGCCACAAATCTGCAACTGTTGCTTACCATTCATTACCTTCAGCCCCAGTATGCAGATCTGCGTAAACGTGGCAACAGTAGGTAATTGCTAGTATTCCAACCCTACTATTGAAAGAGCCCTGGCATAATCAGAAAGGATATTTGAGAGCAGGAGTGGGTAATAAACCTAACAATACTGTACGGATTTCTCTAGCCACCGCACAACCTGAGGCATCTTTCAGCGTCTTTAAAAATTCGATCCTATGTGAAGTTGCTATTTATCGTTTTGAAGTGCTAGAAGATGTTTGTATGGTACCCTTTCAAAAACAATAGCATTTGTTAGCAAATTTGGGTAAAATGTTGCTGTAAAATAAACGACTTGCCTGAAGGATCACCACGCTCCTAACGACAGCAAAAAAAGGCTGAAATTGTTAAATGTCGTCCTCGCAGCGATGACGCAAACAATATGCCCCGGGTCGGGCTATAGGAATTCCACATCCCTGCGCCTGAGACAGATGGGAAAGTACACAAGAGACAATTTACCATAGGATAATGGACACCTCTCAGACTTAACAAGACAGGATCAACATTGACATAAAGACACAGAAGGAGTTACGGTGGGAGAGAGGAGAGTTTTGATGGTATAATGGCATATAAGATACCAGACAGAGATATGAGCATCAGAGTACACCGATGGAATTGTATAAAAACGCACATTGTTGTTCTTCTGAGAAATACCATAAGATAAAGAAGTGGAGGAAATTGCCACATTTTCATTTGTTTCCAGACCTGATAAAACGCATGATATGATAGTAAAATGCCAGTATACTTCTTTTTTTTATTTTTAAAAACGATAAAGAACATTGCAGTGTGGATGTAGTCGGATGGATGATGGTAAACTTGTCACCAGGAGACCCACATTCTGCTCCTAGTTACCTAACAACACTAATCTTGTGTGTTTTTAGCCAAATTTAGCAAAATGAGCTTCTCTCACAGTCAGCCAGTTCTCTTTCCTGCCCCACTGGACACTGGTACTGAGTAGCCTTCATGCCTCGCATCCACTCCTCCGGCCCTTAGACTGTGCCCTCGACATCATTAGGTTGCTGAAATGAAGCAGCCCATGCGGAATAACCCTATTCGGAGATCTCTGAATGTGGCAGAATTGAAGTTTCAGCCTTTCATCTACCTGAGGCCGGCAAGTTACTTACCAGCATTAAGTGTAAATGTAACAAACATCTGTGTATTGATGGATTTTTTATATATAAATGTGTGTTTAAAAATATAGATAGATAGATGGATAGATAGATATTAGACTGAAAGATATCAGCTATTATTTATTTGCATTTTATAGATTCAGGTTTCTCTTCTATAGAAAATATTTTTCTTGGTTGCAATAATCTACATTATGCAGAGTATGTGAACACCATGGCATATTAAAACCCTACTCACTCATTTTTAGAATAGTGCATTTTGTGATGGTCTTATGGTTTCTCAGTGCTGTAATGAGGAATACATTTTACTAAAATCAATCTGAACTGTAAGGCTTTCATCAAAGTAGGACAAATTGAAGGCAGAAGCTATCCTATCATGATTCAAACCAATAGGCTGACAGCAATCTCTGCAGCAGGTGCGCAGATCCACTTCTTGTCAGCAGGAATGGAAAGCAAACACCCAACCCTGCACACTTTCGAACATGCATGTAAACAGTCTCTCACACGCAAAAAAGCTTTGAAATCGAACTGCTTCCCCCAACCCAGAACTCTTTCCCCCACCCCCTACTACTTGCAAACAGTTTTTATTTAAAAATAGACTTCAATGGTGTCAGACAGCGAGGCACACTGGTGGGGCACGCGGCCTACTGAATTGAAGCATGAGAGTAGCTGCCAGCTTGTCTCTTCCAGGTCTGTCATGTGGGCCTCAGACAACACTGATAGGGACATACACACACACACACATGCAGGAACACTCAATACTCTTTAGGTCTCACCTGGCGTTAGCAACATGCATGCGCTGCTCTCGCCATGCAAGGGCTTCTTGGAATCAATACGTTTCCAGAAGTCGTGTCTCTGCTCCACCTGCAATTTCCATTAGTGCGTGTTATTTTGCATCGTGGGTTATGCAAAACACAGTGTCATGATTGCACCGGAGGCATTTTAATCCCTCCTGGTTGCCACCCTGTCTGCTTTTGGCCCCGCCCACCAGGATTGGATCTTTTACTTGCGGCGGGAGACAGTGTCTCTTAATTAGCCGCTAAGCACTTTTTTTTTGCTATTACAGCGCTTAGCTTCAACAATGGCTGACACGCCTTTCGTTTTCCCGGTCTTCCTTCGTGTGAGTTTGTTTCACCTACAGTCCTACTCTCCTCTGTTGCTTATGCCCACCTCCCCGCGTTGCGTCCATTTTCCCCGTCTTCCTTCACGTTGCTTCTAGGTCCCCTGTTGCTTGTAAAATAGAAAGCTTTCCACCGGCAGCTTTGAAACCGACAAACTTGCATTACTATACATCTCCACCACTCCAATTTTGGCCAGATGCTAATGAGCGTGCCCTGATCTTTACTCAGCTTCCCGTGTTTTCTACATCTTCAAGGACCACATGTCGCTGGCAAAATAAAGACCACTAAATGAGAAATTCGAATGCTTTTTGTGTCGTGGCCGCGCGCTTTCAGTCGACACGCTTGTTGAATATTCTCAACTTGAAAGACCACAACAGGGGTGGAGGTATGAACTTTTTTTCATACTTTAGTGACACCTTCAGCTGCAATCGTGTGCTCCAAACAAGAGATGATTATAAAAGACGACCGATCCCGCGTTGTTCACGACGAATGTTTAGTGCTTTTTTATAGCAGCATTGTTCAGACACGGCACCAGGAAGTACTCTGTATTGGCAGTCGAGATCGCTGCTTAATGGGATGAGGTATTTCAGCTTTTGTTGCCAGCTTATTAGGAGGGAATGGGTTCTGTTCTCATCCCTACAGAGGTTTAAGTGCCTATTTTTGGCTATTACCGCATTTAGCTTCAATAACTGACGCGCCTTTCATTTTCCTTCCTTCGTGTGTGTTCGTTTCACATACAGTCTTAGTCTTCTCTATGTTGCTTACGCCCACCTCCCACCCACCCACCCTCCCTGCGTTGCGCCCATTTTACCTGTCTTCCTTCCTGTGTGTTCGTTTCACCTACAGTCCTACTCTCCTCTGTGTACGTATGTGGTGGGCTCACCGACAAAATGAGGCTTTTTAAAAACAAAAAACAAAAACTTGAATCATGCTGGATAGCATCGGGGATAAAAAAAACTTGACAAAGCCGTTTGAACACAAAGGCAAAATCTATTGGCCATGCAAATGCTTCTTTTTTAAAAATGCAATAGGTCTCGCCTTTCATTAAGTGAAAGCCACTTGCTTTGCTATACAATACCATTAGCAAAGCAAATGGCTTTAACTTAATCAAAGGCGAGACCTATTGCATTTTCAATGCTTGTTTTTTTTTATACATACAGCAGGAGGAGAGTTTCTTAATGTGTGTTGTGCCTTAGCTCACCATCTCTTGATTTACCATGGCCACACAATACTCACAAATTCCAAATGTGCATGATAGTAGCCCAGTTTTGTGTGGCCAGTCATGGTAGGTGCTCTAATGCCCTTTGGCCAAGTTTGGCTCATATGTGCGTAATTGGTATTTTTTTGCAGTTTTACTTACGTAGCGTAAACTTGGCCTAAGGGCCTACATCGCTTTACATGAGAAGCAGATGTTTTACATGAAAGCATACTTTTTTTTGTATTTATGGCACAGGAAAATTAAGTGATTTGCCCAGAATAACAGGATTTTGAGCTGTCTTCATGATTTGAACTACCCATGACATTAAGACAGCACACATTTGTAATGCAATTAGTCTCGCATTTTAGAAACTTTGACTTATTGGTATTGTAAATGACAATGCCTTTTATTATTGCAGGTTTTTTAATAGCATAAATAGAAGGCATTGCCATTTACAATGCCAATAGCTCAAAATCTCGCAATTGCGAGACCTATTGCATTGCAAATGCTCGTTTACAAATTAACCATTTGAAATTGGGTTTCACAAAAATGTATAATTTGCAAGTCACCAAGTAATGTGCCTTGATTTGTCTTGATTGTATAAAAATCAGTTTCAATCATATTTGATAAAAATAAATTCTCCATTTATTCATTTCTAGCTGCTGATATATTTTGATTAATTTTTACAGTTCAATTACAGGTATTCAAATGTTTGTGTTTTAGAAAGAAAATGACATCCTACAGCCAGCTTTTAGTTTCACCTGTACCCCAGCAAGATTGCCAGATAGTTCACTTTACAAGATCTTTTAACTTTGGAGTCAAAGAAAGAAAAGTAAACCCCAATCTTCATGTTAAAAGCATAAGCAGCAATTTGATTTAAGACATAACCTGACATTTGACCTCTTTCGCCTTTGAACGCACAGCAGTTTTGACAGCACTCCCTGCACCCCTACTTCCAGTGCCTATGTTTACAAGGCCCTGTAAAAATCAGTGATTGCTTCTGGAGTGAATCCCTGAGCCAATTGACTTCAATAATGGAATCAGGCCTTCCCCAGCAGAAGCCTAGATGGAACTATCGGAAGCCAGAGCAGTATGGCGCCTCTCACTTCAGTCAGGCACTCTTAATCTCTACTGTATTGCAATGTTCAACAGATTTTATCTTTTGTGTTTGGTTCTGCCCGGTCTTCACTTCATGGGATGCATGCTGCTACATACTACTACTCGGTAGTCGGTCTTTGCAAAGGGTGGTATCCTGGGCGGAAAGACATTTTGCACCCTCTACTGCTAGTGAATAAAATGATTCAGCAGAGATCCCCTTTTGTATTCAGAGGTCAGCCCCTGGCTGATTGCATCAAAGTAGTGACTGGCCTCTGAACACATCTCTACACCACCACCCCCACTCACTGCAGCACTGGAGCCAGGCGACAAAGTATCTGCTGTCTGCATGGCCCATGCCAAATGCCGGTACTACTACTACTACTACTACTACTACTACTACTACTACTACTACTACTACTACTACTACTACTACTACTACTACTACTACTACTACTACTACTACTACTACTCCTCCTCTTTGCAGAAGCGAACAATGTGACTGGCATGCTTTTTTCTTGTCTCAGTGACAAGAAGACATGGAGTTAAAATTTGAGTGCTTACGTGAGGTGACTTGATCTACTGTTTTTTACTACTAAGGTTCATTTAGTGTGATAGTTCCAATTTTCGGTATCTAAACTCACCCAGCATCTTTATAATGAACGCATTAAATCAATTCTATAAAATAAATATTTTCAAGATGTCATACGGCTAGAGCGGTCGACCTTGAAGCTATGGAACCAGGTTTGAGTGTTCAGCACGACGCACAACATACTGTGATTCTGGGCAAATTACTTAATCTCCAAGTACCTAACAAAAAAACAAAAAAAAAATGAATGTGTCCATTTGTAACAAAGCTGGTGCTCATGTTAAGCGCTCTGATACCTGATAACTTCGGGTCTAGTTTGCGCTATATAAAACTCAAAAAAAAAAAAAAAACTCAAATATATATATATATATATATATATATATATATATATATATGTCCAAATACCCACTCGCATATAAGAACGGGTCCGACACCACCTGGCAGAGACAAAGGATTTATTCAGGATTGTTAGTCAGCGCAGGAATCTGTAGTTGACTGTAACTTCTGGGCAGAGACGCGTTTCAGCATGTGCGCTTTCTTCAGTGCCGGTTACAGAGGCAGGACCTCACACCTGGGGGCCGTTTTGAATCTTGCTGAAGCCCCTCCCTTTGGAGCCTCGTCTCGACCTCACCTCCGCCTCGCAGTTGTAATCCATCCTGCATTGCGGATCTGGACTGCTGCATGCCGGTAAGTGAAGTCCATTGTGGATTCCCCTTTAGTAAGTAGGGGATCCAAAACACCCAGTGGTGTCCCAACATTGTGGTTCTTGGACCTCACTCCGCCGCAGCCGTCTGGTATGATGTAGATACTGACACCACTTTTCTCTGCCTCGCGGTTAATACCGCTCCTCTCTCCCCGAGCAGTGATGTGGCACCCTGTGGTGATAAATCTGCGTGGGGGGGCAACGCGTATGTAGTTAATACACCGTCCAAATGTTGCTTGCTTCCGCGTTGCAGCCTGATCGAGAGGGGGTGCCGGTATACCAGTGCCCGCAATACTGGTTACTTATAAAGTCCAAATACCCACTCACATATAAGAACGGGTCCGACACCACCTGGCAGAGACAAAGGATTTATTCAGGATTGTTAGTCAGCGCAGGAATCTGTAGTTGACTGTAACTTCTGGGCAGACGCGTTTCAGCATGTGCGCTTTCTTCAGTGCCGGTTACAGAGGCAGGACCTCACACCTGGGGGCCGTTTTGAATCTTGCTGAAGCCCCTCCCTTTGGAGCCTCGTCACGACCTCTCCTCCGCCTCGCAGTTGTAATCCATCCTGCATTGCCGATCTGGACTGCTGCATGCCGGTAAGTGAAGTCCATTGTGGATTCCCCTTTAGTAAGTAGGAGATCCAAAACACCCAGTGGTGTCCCAACATTGTGGTTCTTGGACCTCACTCCGCCGCAGCCGTCTGGTATGATGTAGATACTGACACCACTTTTCTCTATATATATATATATATATGTTCGAGGCATATGAGCTGCAGATTGTACACTTAGCATAGATCGCCATCTGGTGTTGGGCCCGGATGTTTGCAGTTTGTTTTTCTTCTTGGACAGTCTTTGGAAGTCACGAGTTTGGTGACTCCTCCTTCGGTCCGTACTGCGCATGGGCTTCGGCTCCATCCTCAGATTGTTTTTTTCCGCCATCGGGCTCGGATGTGATACTTCGTGCTCCGGCTTCGAACTTCTACGGTTCCAGCCTCGACGGAAAATCCTCGTTTCTTCGAGTTTCTTCATCATCATCTTCATCTCTCGAAGCAGCACTTTTCTCCATCCCGTACATCGGCTCCGGCCTTCGGGCCCTCCTCGACTCCGGTCCCGGCCGATGGAAAGGACTCCGTTCAAAAAGTGCCCAAAATGTGGGTCTAAATTTCCCCACACCGACCTCCATCAGGTGTGTAATCTTTGCCTCTCTCCAGAACACGAGGCCAGAGACTGCCCCGCCTGTAAGTCTTTTCGATCGAAGAAAACCATCCGGGATCGAAAAGCTCGACGCACCATGGCGCACTCATCGTCTGCAGCTCCACCGGACATCTTCGGAGACGGCGCCGAAGCTTCGGGGCAAACACACACCGAGCAGGAAGAAGACGTCGTCAGCGCTTCCGAGGCCGACGACTCCGACGTGGAGGACATCACACCGGCGCAGCGGGCCGTGAGTACTGTGCCCCCTCCCACCCCGCGCCCAAAACCAAAGAGACTCAGGTTACTCCCTCGCCTGCCGGCCTGGGCAAAACCAAGACCAAAGCTTCGATCACCCCACCTTCGGGCTCGGTGTCGAAGCATCCAAAGTCTCACGGCAGCTCGGGATCGAGCCAGCCGACGCCCGGTGCCGAAAAACAGCATCCGGCACCGAAGAAAGCAATATCCAGCTCGACTCCGAAACCACCGGTGCCGAAGCCTGGACTCTCGGTGCCGACCAAACACAAACATAAATCTGTCGGCACCGACGCTCCGGCGCCGAAAACTCCTTCGACGCCGAAAAAACCGGAGACCCCAAAAAAGCATGGCGCACACAAACCATCGAAGTCCTCGGTTCCGAAATCACCGGTGCCGACGGACGATTCGACGCCACTGGCTCTGTTTACACCAGACCCTCTACAAAAGACTGTCCAAAGATCCAACAACTGGACTATTGACTTTAATTATCAAGAAAAGACGCCTTGATACTCCGGCTCCTCCTCCACCACCCAAACGGAAGGACTCTGCTACTTCTCCCCTCAGAGTGCCCTCCCCACTACCACCTCCCCTACCTCCTCCACCTCCTCCACCCCCTCCCCCTCCCAGGTCTCCGCCACCTTTACCTCACTACTCTCCGGCCCCGTCCCCAGATCCGGACGACGGGGACCCGGACAATTACCCGGCGGACGCCCCAATGGATCCCACTCCACCAGGGACCCCAGACCCGTGGGAGGATTACAATAACCCTGATGTACCCGATATTCCTCAGGACGACCTATACCCATCCAGGCCGTCTCCTCCAGAGGACTCCTTAGGGTTCCATCATTTAGTGCAGAGAGCAGCACACTACCATGGGGTGGACATGCACACTGAACCAGTGGAAGACGACTTCTTACTGGATACATTCGACATACAGGACAAATCCACCTCTATCTTACCCATGCTTAAGGGTGTCACCAAGCATGCCGCAGAGGTGTTCAAAGACCCTGTCAGGGCCAGGGTACTAAACCCTAGAATAGAGAAAAAGTATAAGGCGGCACCCACAGACCCTGCATACATTAAGGGCCCTGCTCCCTTAGATTCCCTAGTTGTCTCTACAGCTAGAAAGCGGGCTAACTCCCAGTCCTCAGGAGAAGCCCCACCACCAGACAAGGAATCCAAACTCCTAGACGCGTCTGGCAAGCGCACCGCCTCTCAAGCTGCAAACATGTGGCGCATTGCAAACACACAAGCGCTACTTGCGCGCTATGACAGAGCACACTACGATGAACTTGAGGCTCTTATGCAGCACCTCCCCGAGAAACACAAGCGTAGGGCTCATGAGCTAATACAGGAGGGTAAACTCATTACAAACACCTCCATTAAGTGTGCCCTCGATGCAGCCGACACTGCTTCTAGAGCCATAAATACCAGTGTCCTGCTTCGTCGCCATGCCTGGCTCAGGATCTCAGGGTTTAAGCCTGAAGTCCAGGCGTCCATACTCAATCACCCCTTTGACCAACAAACGCTCTTTGGGCCCAAGGTAGACGAAGCGTTGGAAAAGATGAAAAAGGACACAGACACAGCAAAGTCTATGGGGGCACTCCAAACACAAGCGTCTAAACGTTCCTTTCGACGCTCCTCCTTTCGTGGCACAGGCAGAGGCTTCTCCACCGATAGCACCTCTACCTCTTACAAATCCCCTCCTCAAAATACCTTTTCAAAGGGCAACCAAAGGGGTGGTTACAGAGGCAATAACAATAAGGGCAGGGGCAAAACTAACAACGCCCGTTCTGCCACCCCGCCCACACAATGACTTCCCTCCGCTCCCCCCAGACCATTCCACTCCGGTCGGGGGCAGACTGCAAAACTTTATCCACGCATGGGAGTCCATAACATCGGACAAATGGGTGACCCAAATCATTCGGTCAGGGTACTGTCTCGAGCTAACATCTACCCCACCCAATATCCCACCAAGGCACCGCCCAATGTCTCAAGAACATTCCACACTGCTCAAACAGGAGGTACTCTCCCTCCTCCAAAAACACGCTATAGAGCAGGTCCCCATCAATCAGCAAAATCTAGGGGTTTACTCCCTATATTTCCTAATACCAAAGAAAGACGGGACCCTCAGGCCCATTCTGGACCTCCGGCCTCTAAATGCCTACATACATTCAGACCATTTCCATATGGTCACCCTACAACAAGTCCTCCCGCTCCTCTGTCAGGGAGATTTTCTCACAACATTGGATCTGAAAGACGCATACTTTCACATTCCAATACACCCCTCTCACAGGAAATGCCTCAGGTTCGTGGTGGACGGGCAACATTACCAATTCACGGTTCTCCCCTTCGGGGTCACCACCGCACCACGGGTGTTTACCAAATGCCTAGCGGTAGTAGCAGCACACCTCAGACGTCAACACATTCACGTCTTCCCTTACCTAGACGACTGGCTGATAAAAGCCGCGTCTTACCATCAATGCGTGCAGCATACAAACAGCACCATCCAACTGCTCCACCAGCTAGGCTTCACGGTGAACTACCAAAAGTCCCACCTCATACCATCTCACACAAAGCAATACCTCGGGGCCACTATAGACACCTCCAAAGGTATTGCCTATCCAAACACAGCCAGAATCACAAGCATTCAAGCCTTACGCAAAACATTCCTTCCCCAACACTCTCTCCCAGCAAGAGTGTTCATGAAGCTCATAGGAATGATGGCGTCTTGCATCGTTATAGTGCCCCATGCAAGACTACACATGCGTCCACTTCAAGAGTGCCTAGCACAACAGTGGAACCAGGCCCAGGGTCAGCTGACGGATCTGGTGTTGGTCGACGGCCGCACACATCACTCTCTGCAGTGGTGGAACACCACAAACCTTTCAAAAGGGCGGCCGTTCCTGGACCCGGTTCCTCAGGTGATTCTAACAGCGGACGCATCGCTCTCCGGCTGGGGAGCGCACCTCCTACACCTCACAATGCAAGGTCTATGGACGCCACAGCAAAAATTGCTCCACATCAACCATCTGGAGCTGTTGGCGATCTTTCTAGCCCTAAAATCTTTCCAAAAACAGATTTCGGGCAAAGCAGTCCTCATTCGCACAGACAACATGACTGCAATGTATTATATCCAAAAACAGGGGGGGACACACTCTCCCCAGCTCTCCCGCTTAGCCCAGAGCATATGGAGATGGGCAATTCCCCAAAACATCTTTCTCCTGGCACAACACGTTCCAGGCGTACAAAACACCATGGCAGATCTGCTCCGCAGACAAACGCAACAACTACACGAATGGGAACTGCATCCGCAAGTTCTTCAACCATTCTTCCAACAGTGGGGGCATCCTCAGATAGACCTCTTCGCCACCCACGAAAACAAAAAATGCCCAAGCTTCGCCGCCAGATAACCACACCCATTGTCCAAGGGCAATGCGATATGGATGAACTGGTCAGGCAGATTTGCATACGCCTTTCCACCTCTCCCACTAATTCCATTAGTGGTCAGGAAGCTACAACAGCACTCCCTCACACTCATTCTGGTAGCTCCGACGTGGGCCAGGCAGCCGTGGTACACCACGCTACTACAACTATCAGTGGTACCACATCAAAAACTGCACCTATCCCCATGCCTCCTAACCCAGAACCATGGAGAAATCAGGCACCCGGACCCAGCTCAGCTCAACCTGGCGATCTGGCTCCTGAAATCCTAGAATTCGGATACCTTAACCTTCCCCCTGATTGCATGAACATCATCATGGAAGCCAGACGTCCTACCACTAGAGCATGTTATGCCGCAAAGTGGAAAAGATTTGTTATTTACTGCCGTAACAATACAATCACCCCTTTAGATGCATCCATACAGCACATCATATGCTATCTGCTCCATCTTCACAGGTGTAACCTGGCATATTCATCCATACGCCTACACCTAGCAGCGATCGCTGCTTATCTACAAAACAGACAGCATTTATCTCTCTTCAGAGTGCCCGCTATTAAAGCCTTCATGGAAGGCCTTAAACGAGTAATTCCTCCCAGGGCACCACCTTCCCCTGTATGGAACCTAAATTTAGTTCTTACACGACTAATGGGTCCGCCCTTCGAACCAATGCATAAATGCGAGCTACAGTTTCTCACCTGGAAAACAGCTTTTCTCGTAGCTATCACTTCCCTTAGAAGGGTTGGTGAAATACAAGCGTTCACCATACAAGAACCCTTCATACAAATACATCACAGCAAGGTCATACTTCGCACAAATCCGAAGTTCTTGCCCAAGGTCATTTCCCCCTTTCATCTCAATCAATCGGTGGAATTACCTGTCTTCTTCTCGCAACCTCAATCTGTTGCAGAAAGAGCCTTACACACACTCGATGTAAAAAGGGCCTTGCTATACTACATACAAAGAACGCAACCCTTCAGGAAGACTAAACAATTGTTCGTCTCCTTCTCTCCACCACATAAAGGCAACCCCATTTCTAAATCAGGGATAGCTAGGTGGATTGTAAAATGCATACAGATTTGCTACCAAAAGGCTAAAAGAACATTATCTGTTCCGCCTAAAGCCCATTCTACAAGAAAGTTAGGGGCTTCTATGGCCTTTCTAGGGAATATACCCTTAGATGACATCTGCAAAGCAGCCACATGGTCTACACCGCACACCTTCACAAAACATTACTGTGTAGATGTGCATTCCAAGCAGCAAGCTAGAGTGGGCCAGGCTGTACTAAAGACACTATTTCAAACCACTGCAACGGATACCGGTGGTCGCCGCTAGGGTTGGGTACTGCTATATAATCTATGCTAAGTGTACAATCTGCAGCTCATATGCCTCGAACGGAATATGCTACTTACCAGTATGCATCTGTTCTTGGCATGTAGAGCTGCAGAGTTGTACACGCCCACCCGCCTCCCCGGCTACCTGTATCCGTTCCAGTACATCTTATTTAGATACTACACACATGGGTTTCTCACTGTGATTACCAAGCTCCATCATTTCCCTGTTGGCGAAAAACAATCTGAGGATGGAGCCGAAGCCCATGCGCAGTACGGACCGAAGGAGGAGTCACCAAACTCGTGACTTCCAAAGACTGTCCAAGAAGAAAAACAAACTGCAAACATCCGGGCCCAACACCAGATGGCGATCTATGCTAAGTGTACAACTCTGCAGCTCTACATGCCAAGAACAGATGCATACTGGTAAGTAGCATATTCCATACACACACACAGTGCATTTGCATTCGTATTGAAAGTTTCATATAGTTTGGATTGCTCATATAACAGCTGGGAAGCTTGAGGGGGGCAGCCTGTCGAGCATTAGCCTCTCAAGGAAATGAAGAGATCTTTACATTGCCAGTTCCTCAAAGTAGTTTTGGTTTTTGCACCGTTTGTTTATTGATTGACATGAAATTCAAAAAAATTATTTTTATTAAACCTGCAGCCTGTAGTACACTTATATTTTTCGTACCTCTAAATATTTCCTGGTTAAGGTTTGGTCAGCTCACACATCTCATGCAATTCTTATAGATTTGTAGGCACCTGGGGATTCTCTCGACAATATCATGCCAGGGGACATCTGCCACCGTACTCAGTGGCTGTAGACCTTCACTTACTAATGGATTTTTAAGGAGTGAACCTTTGTTAATCAAAGCTCCTGCCTGGCAGCAGTTGCAGGAGTTACTCGCTTGTTGGAGTTCACTGTATTCATGAGATTGCTTGTGTAAGTTAGTTTTGGCAAGATTCAGTCTGGCTTGTATGAAATCCCTCATTTGTCAAGTCACTGATTACTCATGATGTCATCCTGAACAAAGGCCGCACTGTGGTCAGTGTCCAGTGCCATCGGACATGCTTTGCTGTGATCTCTTGATCATACTAGTTTATGCTTTCGAAACCAGAAATATCCCATCTCTTATTGGCCACAGAATGTTGGTAATTATGCTGCAGACTTTCAAGAGAATGCTGCCTGTCGCGATAGCATTCAGATTGCTGGCTGTGTGCCGCTAAGACAAGTGACCTTATGCTGTAGCCTTATCTGTATCAACTTACGTAAACACTGTAGAGCACGCTTGTTAGCAGTGAGGTATAAAAACCAGAAATACAAGCATTTGCAATGCAATAGTTCTCACATTTGCGAGAGATTAAGCTATTGCCATTGTAAATGACAATGCCTTTTATTTATGTTTTGTTAATTAACACATAACTAAAAGGCATTGTCATGTACAATGCCAATAGCTCAAACTCTAGTAAATGCGAAACCTATTCAAAGAAGCGTCCGCCATTGTCCCGAGCTGCTTGGAAAGGAAAGCGCACATAGCACGCAGTATGTTGCAGGAAAGCATGTGTTGCCTGCAGTAGGAGAAACTATTTAAAGAAAATAGTGTTTACAGACTAAAAAAGACTCACCCTGTAACAACTGAAGTAAAAAGGCCAGTCCTCATGGGACGAATGAAGACAAGGGGGTACTAAAGAGGTACTAACAAGCCTATTAATGAATCAGAAGCCAGCATTTATGAAGGATAGTGACCCAAGCCAATGACAAAAATATGGGCGGAGCTTTTTTTCCATACTCCAAGCATGGCTCTCAGAGAGCTGCTCAGGCTCGACCTAAAAAGGTATGCTTTTATGTAGAACTCGTACCAAAGTATCCTAGACGAAATTACAGTCAATGGCGAGTGTATCTAGGGCTAGTTTGCTGCTGCAGACTTGTAATCTAACAGACTGCACAGGAGTTCTAGCTGTCAGAGTGTAAGGCCGCAGCAGCAATTGTGCGCTGGAATACACTCGCCATTGACTGTTGAGACGCCTCACTGAGACACTCCCCTCAAAGCCTGACCCCAGCTGCAACTGGGAGTTCCCGTGCTCTCCTAGCACAAGGAGAAGCTTCGGTACTCCAGGGGAGAACTCTGAGAAGTGCCAGTACTGATTACCGGTGAATACTGGCCCATTTAAAGCACAGACTCCATGAGGGACAGCTTGGTTGTGAGGATGTAATACTTGTAGGCCTCTGTGGGGACCGTTTTTGTGTCTTATTGGAATGACTAGAGCTGTGTTTATCTTGTCTGAGTCGCAGCTTTAGGTCTCGCCTGAGCCAGCGCATGTGTTGCTTAGCGACACATTTAGTAGTGGGCTTTGAAAAGTCCTACCATGTGCTTTTTGCTGGCATGGAGCGTGCGGTTACGCACACATGCACGAGCGGTGGTGCCATCGCCCGCGTACCACTCGCGTCCTTTTTTTTCTTTCTTTTAGCGCGCGCACACAACTCCTGCTTCTCCCCCTCCCCCACCACTGGCTGCTTGTGTGCGGCCAGTGCTTGTTTGTATGGATGCTTGCTTGAAACAACATAACATTTTTCTGCAAAATATCTATCAGAATCACATCTCTCCCACTTCAAATTGAAGTAAGGCAAATGGTATTTGAAGAATCTGTTTAAACCCTATTTAAGGTCATCCATCCACCTAATCTGTGAGCATAAGTGAAAAGCTTTCTGAATCGATTTGCGGTTTTCAAATCTTGCTCACTCTTCCTTCTTGCTCCTTTACTCCTCAAGGTAAAGGATCCTTTTAGGGGAGCGCCTTGCCACCGTAAAGAAGTTGAGCTTTCAATAAATTAGCCTTTTCTGCTCCAGTGAAACTGACCCCAATCTTTCACACTCGCACATATCCGTTCTTGCCCAACCAGTGTGCTGAGAGGCATGCACATCTCCATTAGAGCCGCATTACAGCTCAACGTGCGCTTACCTTAACAAAGTAACGCCCTTGTAATTCTATAATACGCAACCTCGACCAGAAAGCATTGGAGTGTCTCACGTTGGCACCAGTTACATTAGACAAAGACAACGTTTGTTATTTTTTGTCAGCACGGTGATTGTCCAGACTCACAGAATGGGGAGCCAACGCAGAGACTCGAAGGCTCTTCCGCCGCCAACTCCAAAGAGGGCAATTCTAGCCTTCTGCCACAACTTCGCCTACACACCATTCACTTCACCACCACTTATCTATTTGTTGAGGTAGCGCCGATACTCGCACCTCGGTCCTCCACTCTAGACCCCATTCGGCCGCTCTGAGTAATGCGCTAACAATGCTCTACTCCCGAGTCTCCTTACACTTATAACTCATGGCAAGCGGTATCTAGTGCCTGGAACTACTGATATTAGTTGTGGACATGACGCGACCAAAGCAATAACCTGTAACTGATGGTCGGCTGAATTTTCTTCGTAACTGGACACCGTATGTGCAGCCCAATTGGGGCACAGTAACTTTAAAATCCTCAAAGTAACAGAGTGTACTGTAGTTAGACGTAGCGCCTAGAAAAGCAGGCCTTGCACTCTAGCACTACTTGACTTGTTGAAGGTTACGCAACACGGTATGCCTCGACAGTGAATTAAGACGAATCTTATGATTCATATTGCAAGCATGAAATCAGACTAGATTGCCCGCAACTGACAAAACTAAGCTCAGTGCGGAGCGGAACTACATTCAATACCATGCCCCAACTCGTCTTTTTTTGTTACGTGGTGCTTCACAAGTCCAACCCCACTCACCTCCGCAAACAAGCGCCATTGACTCGGGCCTCTGCTCGCTCCGTGACCATCACAGGCTTATGTGCATCCCTGCCTGCTTACCTGTGTGGTACAGGCCTGACCAAGGCAGTTCTCCTCCCAGGGCCTGTGCCTCCAGATCAGACTATCAATGTCTGCTTGCCACGCCCACGTCCCAGGCACCGCAGTCCTGGCTGCAGGTGCCTCCATGGCCTGCTAGATGCCCTCGCCAGCTCTGCCCATCCCTGCAGCTGCCTCTGGTGAGCCGAGCTCCTCTTCCTGGGGATTACTTTGCATGAAGCCTCCCATGCAATGGTGGCAACCACGTTCGTGATCAGCTTTCGACAGGCATGCCCCCATGAATGCCTAAGCACCACTTGCAAACCAAGCTTGGGGTTAACGGTCTATTCCTACCGCTGGGCGCCTCACACTTGAGTGTTCGGTCCAACGCGAGCAGCGTGCTCCGCTCACGCCACTGCCCACTCCACCTTCATGCCTGTGTCTTCTCCGGCCTGCAGGTATCTCTGTAACTACCCGACGGCCTCTCACGAAAAGTTGTTCTTCGGCGCCGCTCCCCAATGCTAGAAAAACCTTTGGAAAATTATAAGCAGCAGGCTTTTAAATGCTGTGTTCTCCAAGAAGACAGGCAACCCCTGGCTTGGCCACCTTGCAACATGCTTCTTGCGTTTCTTTCCTCAGATACTTTCTATGATGAAGCTGTTCCGCCACCACGTACACCGGTGCTGATTGCTGCCTGCTGAAGTCCCAAGGCGTCTGACGCCTCCTTGCACCAACGTCCTGGCTGCCCGTAAGAGGGATGGTGTACTTGTCTCTTCTGTAGATAGTGGTACCGGCCATAGGCTCCTCAACTGGTTCCCGCTGGATAGAGCTCGATCCTTGCAGCAGCTCGATTACTCCTGGCTCCGCTTTACTCCTCAATGGCCTGGTCCCCGCTGTCAACACCAATGTTTGTTTCTGCTCCTGGCATGGGGGGGGTTTTATGTTCACTCAGGGCCTTGCCCCTTTAACCCCCCACCCGCTTGCCACATTGTCCCCTGATTGGGGGGGGGGGGGGGGTGGTGCTGTCGGCTACTTTGAATTGGTCACTCCCTTTTTCGCAGGCTTCTGTGATTGGGGGAGTGTAGGAAGGTGGAATCTGACTATATGGTTGCCCCCACTTTTTTCCTGGTGTTTGAATGGTTTATGACTAGTCTGGCTGGGATCCTGCTATCCAGGAACCCAGCCTATCTGCTTACTCCCTTAAACGACTTGGTGTGCATTTTAAATGCACTAGTGATTGGATACTGTGGTACCTTATGAGCCCCTAGTATATGGTACCTTAGGTACCTAGGACATTGGTAATTCACAGGCCTACCAGGGGCTGAAGCATGTATTATGCCACCCCTGGGAAGCAGACTCAATCTGCAGCCTGTGTGAGGTAGTGTTAGCACTCCTCACAGAGGTATAGATTCCTATATCTTACCATACACACACATATAAACCTATCAGCCACCTCTATGGCAGGCCCTATCAATCCTGAGGGCAGGGTGCTTGGTTTACTATGTGAGGGGGTGCCTCTGCCTGAGCAGGGCCCCTCTGCAGCTGGCAGGGTCTATTCCCTGTGGCTGTTTGTGGATGCGGTTAAACCATATACTCTTAAGTGCATTATAACCTTGCGGTAAATGCTAACTTTGGAATGACTGCATCAAAACATGTCGTGTTTGGTGTCAAACAACTTGGAATCATTCCCCCACACGAGTAACTGGTGTGGGAGTATGATCCCACCCTTCTAGAGGGGATGACATGTACCCACTGTACTAAACGACAGAAATCCTATAGAGCCCTGGCATCACAAAATGGATGCCACCAGCACAGACACTGGTCTGCCCTCCTGCTGCTGACTGAAACTCGCAGTGGAGGTGGCCCAACAAAAGGCATCCTGTCACAGGGAGGTGTCACCACCTTCCAGACACGATTTAGTGTATTGGAGCTGGGTGGGTGCACTCCTAGAGTGCTTTGAAGTCCTGCACTGGGGGAGCAGTAGGCTCCTCTGTGCATATGCCAGCTCAAACCGGTTCAGGGGCTACCTGCCCCTGCTCTGGCGCGAAACTGGACAAAGGGAAGGGGGTGTAACCACCCCTGACCCTGACCCTCCTAGAGGAGTGTTCATAGAGCTAGTCCCTCCCCTATCTTCACTATAAGATAGCAAGCATTGCCTTTACAAATCAGATAACCCTGGACGACGCTCTACAAAGAAGAATCCTGGCCCTTCGACGTTCCACTACCTTTGGAAGACAGAAGAATCTCCCTTGGAGTCAAGGAGTGACTCCCCTGCTTGGCAGGCACCAAAAACCTTAATAAACGGTTGCAAACGTTCCCGCCCCCGCTGGAGTTCGAAGTCCCTGCTGCCCCGGAAGTGAATTTCCTGACTTCTCGACGACCATTGTGAGTCCCCAGCGAAGCAGTGGCGAGTGGACCCCACGAGTGACAGCAATACCCGGGGAACGTGCACTATTGTCGAGTGCAACCCCTAAACAACGTTCTACGAACTTGTGCATTGGACCATTTGTGGCCCAAGCCTCCAGCAGGTCTTGCATCAAAAATCAGCGGCCTACCCTGTCCCGAGTGACCGTGGGCTCCTGTGAAGCATTTGCTGAAGAGGCGTCTTCGCGATCACTTGCCTGTTGGCTAGTGGGTCCCCAAAGACTTTTCTATCGACTCAAAGGACTCACCTGGTGCTCCAGGCCTGCCCTCACTTACCCTTGCTTGGTGAGTCCCTCAGACCTTGCTGGTCTGCACCATCGACTTTCTTCAGTCTACACGAGACTTGCAGTTGCCAGGGCTTGTTGGCTCCAATCCGGTTGCCGACACCGCCATCAGCTGCAGACGACGTGGGACACTCCAAATCCAGCTGCTGGTCATCGTCGATCCTTCCTGGACCTCGTGAGCGAAGAGTCAAAATACCATCGACGACCTGAATCAACACGACATCTGTGGTCATCCATCTTCCTGGCCACCGGTCACTGGCAAGTGACCTTGAACACTGTCCCTTCAATTTTCAGGTCTTCTCCATCTTGAATCCAGGCTTGGATTCCACCGGACACTTCTTCAGACGACGCAAGCAGCAAGTCTTCTTTGGTCTCCATAGAAAACAGCGACGCGACCCGACAGCAAAAGACAACTAGGCACCCGGCTCCCTGGGCGAGGTAACTCGTGCACTCCGGTGCCCGTGTGTGTTGGCCCTCGAAGTACTTACCTTGTAAGTGGCTTGCTTGTAGTCTTCCTCGAAGTACCCTAGACCTTTAAAAATCTAACCGCGACTTGCACCATTATAACCAATAGGAAACCCGCGGCTGTGTTCACACACTGCACGTGTCTCCCGTGGGCCTGTTACTTACCTGCTAACACTGCGGTAGTGAAGCCCCAGCGATTTCCCAGGCCCCTGGCCTTGTTATTTTGCAAGTCGACATCCTTATACCACTTTCTTAGTATATGGTCTCGTACGCCCCTATGGCTCCAGCCATATTTGTGCTTAATTTATTGTGAAACGTTGACATTTGAATGTGTACCTGGTTTCTAATCTCATAAAGAGATTAGTAGAGTGTGTCTAGTAATAAATACATATATTTGATATATATACCTGTGTGGTGTCCTTTCATTTGGTAATTCAAGAGATTATAAGGTAAAACAAGCTTCTTTACATTCCTCTGAGACTTAGCCTGAAGGCTGCTCTCCACAGCTACCACTAGGATAGCTTTCTTTAAAAGATTGTCTTAAACCTATCTACCATAAGAGTCGAATTGGACTGGTGCAAGGTGGCCACTATAACTAGTGACCAGCATATGCCAGGCCAACTTCTCACAGGGAGGCTTCCCGCCTCCGGGCGGCATTTGCCCCGGGCCCCCATCTGGTCTGGCTGCGCCTTCCCGGGTTTAATTTCTTCTTCTTACACCAGCCTCGGGTATGCTCACCATTTTGGTGCAAACTCATGTTTACAAGTCTTTGAAAATATGGGATCGCGTCAAAATACATATGTGGATGCCAAGGAATGCCCATGCTCCACCCATGTAATGGGTAATGCAAGGTAACGGATGTGCTACTTTTTTTTTTTTTTTTTTACAAGGCGTTGCAAATCAGGCTTCATGTGGCTCCGTCAATCGCAAAAAAGATTTAGCGTCAGGGCTGCCCCCAAAAAATGTGACATCCAGTGCGAGAGGATAACCTTGCATAATGTTGGTAATTTTTCACATTTAGCTTTTTAGGCAACATTTCTGAAATTAATGCATAATCTCATGTTGCATAATTAAGCATCATAAGCAGCAAATGTGTAGCAGAGAACAATACAAATGACTAGATCTCTAGTGGATGCTGTTTGCAGTGCTTCTGTTTTTTGCACTATGGATATAGCGAGCAGTGCATCCTCTTTCCAAAATATGAGGCAAGCACACAATTTGTGCTATAATCATGGCCACTGGAATTATGCCATTGTGCGCCCGTGTAGATTTTAGCGTAATTGTAGATTTGCCGCATTTGTCACATAATCAATCATCTGCAGCATAATATGCGGATTTGAACAAAACAAAATTGATTCTTGCTCAAATGGTTCAAAAGTTACTGAAAATGTGATGCGTGTTGCCTCGCAATGGAAGGCCCTTTGCATAGCTAGACTGGACACCTTTCTGTTGCTTATGGATGTTAAACTGGTATTAATGAGGTGCAACCAATGCCTTGTAAGTGTTACCAAGTTTACCAAGCATTTGCAATGCAATAGGTCTCGCATTTATGCGAGTTTAAGCTATTGGCATTGTAAATGACAATGCCTTTTTTATGTTTTGGTTTTTAAAACATAAATAAAAGACATTGTCATTTACAAAGCCAATATGTAAATGCGAGACCTATTGCATTGCAAATGCTTGTTTAGGTGTGTGATGGGTGAGAGATAGGGTGCGTAGTTTGTACTAGCGTCTGCTACTCTGTAAAAATCCCTTTCTGTTTTTAAGTGTTGCAATTTGGACGAACTAGTCTTCTGCGACATGCCAATATAAATATTTATTTAGGTTTGGTAGTAAAGTGTCCACAGCAAATTGTGCTCGTTTACAATAGCCACATGTATGCCGAACTATGAGAAACCAGTGCAATCTGGCCTGTGTGTCATGCGGAGAGGAGGTAGGTTACGCTTTGTTACAGCTCTCATCAATTTGTGTTGCAAAAAGAACATATTTATTGGTCCTATCGCAAACCTCCACACAAAACTGGATATGTTAATATCTCAGTGTAATGTTAACTTTTGGAGTCACGCAGTATGTGCTGTGATGGCTGGAGTTTGGGCCCCAATATATGTTTTCCATTGCAGTATTCGTGAACCAGTTTACATCTGAATCAGGAGAGTAGAGATGTTGTACATGCTGCTCAGCCAGTGTGAATGTGGTGTGGAATGGTGGTGCGTCATGATGCTGTGGAATGTTGGGTGAGGTTGGCAGTTGGTGTATGGGCTGAGCAGCAGGAAGGCTGCTCCTGGTGGGGCTCTTCATGACATCTTATCTCAATAAATCTACTTATCCACTCTACCTTGGATACCTTTATTGATTACAACATTTTGGCGATGATTTGACAAAGAAAAACCTGCATGTAGGAACTGCTTGTGTGACAACTTTATGCAAAGAAGATCTTGAAGAAATCAGAGTCTAAAGGCACTACAGTAAAAAGAACCTTCATTAAAACTACTAGCTTAAAGTGAAACAGTGAGTCTGGCAGCCCTGAGCCCCACCAGTGACCTTAAGATCGGTCGGCTCCAACCCAGGCGTACCAGATACTGCTGTGTTCCTGAACTTTTGGAGTGAACCTGTGAGGAGAGCTGCCGTGTTAATATAGGTTTGGCTCGTGGAAGACCCTATAGAGATCAATCAGCACATGTTATGTGCAGTGTTGGCAGACATTGACTATTTATGGAATTGGCAGTTGTCAAGTGGATTAACCTATAGTATGGCCATAAAAAGGGAAAGAGACTCGCAGGACCGGTGGACCGTTATTACTGCGTGTGGACAAAAAAAGCTTACCCTTTCAAATTGATCGCGAGGACGCAGACAGCGGTGTTGGTTACGTGATGAAGAAGACGTGGGTAGCTCCAGTCATATGTCGACGTTTGAGCCCAGGAACGCATGCTGTGCTTATATTTTTGAGGCACGCTTCAGAAGTGAACCATACGGCACGCTGTACTTTTGCGTCATCTTGGATATCTGTTCCCTGCTCTTCTGCTCTCTGCATCGCACGCAGCTATCGGTGGTCCAGACCTTTAGTTTCTTAGAGTTGGTTGGCGTGATGTTCTAACCTGCAGTGGCATCTCTTTAATGTATAAAAACTTATGGGAGCGACCCCACTGCCCAAGAGACAGGGTACCACAAATGTGTAAAGAAAAAAGTTCTCTTGGGTATGATTAACCACCTTAACCACAGTTATGCCAAATTCATTCATACAGATATCAATCACTCATATTACCAACTAAAATTATAAAGATCATACACTATCAGTTACTCATATTATCAACTGAAGTTGTAAAGACTAATAATATTCAACCAAGCTTGACTTAAATTCTGGAACACCCAAATAAATAAATAACCGCATATAATTCAAAAATAAAGGTAAAGAAACAGTCAATTAAAAATTATCATAATTTATTCACAAGGATATAATCACATATCTACATCCCTACAATTGAGTCCATGATACAATCAACATAAAATACAAAAACAAATTAAAAAATGTCTTTAAAATTTTTTAGAGAGCAAAGGTGTAATGTGAAATCAATCTATTCATCACAGAATGGTGTCATTCCAGTGTAAATCAATGTATACGTGTCATAGGTCTATTCTTTTTGCAATAGATCAGCATATGAAACAGTTTCTGGATTTTAAACCAATTCTGAATTGCACAGGCGTCGACGCGTTTCGGTGGTTAATTCTTATTTAGGTTCCACCTTCATCAGGACAGGAATAAAATCTCTCCAATCTTTCTAAAAAGTTAAAAATAACCTAATAAAGCAAAAAAGAAATTTTAGACCGTGAGGAAAAAGGATAAAAGACAAATAATATTTTCGTTTTCTAAAACTAAAAAGCAACAACAATATTATCAATTTCCTAAATACATTGTCACACTAGAGATCTTAGATCAGTGGTGAATCCATGAATGTCCTATATTTCAAACAGTTTTTATTTAATTAATTTCTAAAATAATGGAACAATCAGTAAGGTATCCCTAAAATAAGAAAACCCTATTTTACACATAGCTCTATCAAATCTTTATCAGTGAGTTCATACGGTCATTAGGAAAGGTGTCCATTGGTCCTCAGGACTAAACATAACCCAAACACACAAACTAATTCACCACATTAAATTGTTTTCATTATTCTCCAGCTGGCCTCATATGTCCTAAAACATAGAGGCTCAAACGGTATTATTGTTTTCCATCAGGTTAATTAATGACCTTATGTTATGTCTCCATCTTTCTAACAATATTGCCAATATGTAATAGTAATAATACATACCCCCACAGTGGGTTCAATCCAAACAAGGGAACAGATTTATTGCAATTTTCTGTTATAAATGTGTTCTTGATGGAATGCCTTGATATCACAGTTTTTTCGAGCTATATAGGAATACAGATGTCTATTAGGATCAATACTGGTATCAACAAGATTCCAACTAAATTAAACCGTAGGGAATTTCCTGCTTACCTCAATATCGCATAATAATGTGGAATGTATGAATCTCCACATACATAAATTCAAACCAATGGTTCCGAGAAATCCGCAGGGATATAGCAGGATTTAAAATGATCAATGCAGTCTTCTCATGGAAGGTATATATTAAAATCCACCTACAATTTCAATGAATGTTAGATATCTTATTACTAGCATATCCAAATGTAGATGTCAACTTAGACATTATATTTCATAGGACCTACTAAATTCATTAGGAATTCATGTGTTGAATCATGGTTCAAGCAGATCCAAAATGCCTAGGGGGGTGGGTGTGTGTGTGTGTGTGTGTGTGTGTGTGTGTGTGTGTGTATATATATATATATATATATATATATATATATATATATATATATATATATATATATATATATATATTTCAATAACAATCCATGGTTTTATTTTATCCAATTTAGAAAATTTAGCGATATAAGCTCACCCCTATTATCCCTAGTCTTCTTTTTCTATATAATAAGGACAACATATACTCAAACCGTTGTCGATTACTCCCAAGTTAGCAAATATTGTGTGTTGTTTTAAGTATTCTAAAGTTGTGTCTTAAATTCGGTAGTAATTAATTAAGATAATATAAGGAAAGGAGGAACAAAAAACATTCATGATTTACATAAACCTCTTTTAGTCCCAATATCGAGTCAATGGTTCAAAAGTGGCGTCTATGTTATTAATCCGCTTTGGCAGGTACGCAAATAAAATTATAAAAAATATCACACTTAGTGACGGCAGGCCGAGTTAGGGGGCAAAGAATATCGGAGAAATCAGAGGGTTCTCAATAAGTGCACCCTCTAAAGCCCATATTCAAGTTCACAACGTCTCCTGTTTACCTTCGTGATTAGGTGTGGCCAGATCCTTCCAAGTGCCGCTCTGTCTCCCCGTGCGTCTCGTTGCCGGATAAGGGACCAATGAATCCGTTGTTAATTCACGGACACCTTTATATGTTAGACACTCCGGTATAACTATCTACACCTGGAGTGTTACGTGACAACAACGCGACTATCCCTCGTGATCTTAAAGCGGCAATGTTTTCCGTAAAGCGGCAATACCAAAATGAACCCCAGGGTGGGGTCCACTGGTGGATAAAATTTGCCAAATAACAGCCATAGGTGTAGTTTTGTACTCAGATCCATAACTACATTAATAGTCCAAAAAGCCAAATACCCTATTCTAGATGTATTTCTTTGGTTTGTTAGTAAACTAAACATTTTAAGTGAGTGGTCTGCAGACTCCTACTGTTGTGTTTATTAAAGATTATCAAAAGAAATTTATTTTTAAATATTTCGAATGTTTATAAGGAGTTATGGCCAGAAAGACCATTTTGTACAAGATAGATATCTATAGTTTATCACTTCAATATATAAATGTTAACTAAGTGGAGGATATAAGTTGAAATGAGTCTACCATATACAGAAACTGGTTGCCGGTACGCCAGCTAGATTAGTAGAGCAGATATCAAGTCATAAATATATCCGCCATAGTGTTCAATAAAGGAGTATTGTCGTTATGTCTATCAGTCTTTCAGTCTATCAGTTTCATCCAATCCTCTTTGGTGTTTAACCCCGTTCTAATGGTGTCTAGAATGGAAATGTACCATTGTTCACGTTTTTTACGTTTTAGGGTTAGGTCACCTGATCTCTTATTCCCTTCTATCTTCTCTATAATGAACCACCTAAAGTCCATTAAGGTGTGTCCCTCTTTCAAAAAATGAGTCACAAGAGGAGCATTTTCCTTTTTATTCTTTATGGCAGATTTATGTTCTCCTAACCTAATGCGCAATTCTCAAGATGTTTCACCAACATATCCCAAATTACAGGGACAAAAAAGCAAGTACACTAGATTCTTACTTTTACAGTTGTTCAAAGTTTTGGAAGTCAAAGTATGTTTGTTGTAAGACACCTCTTTACCCAGTATGCATTGTCCGCACATATTACAACTACTACATTTATAGTTGCTAATTGCTTGAGTGCCCATCAGTGTACGTTGATGAGTGGAAGAAGCTTCTCGATAAGTATGAACTAACTCTCTTCTCAAATTGTTATTTCGTCTAAAGGCGAACAGTGGTCTATCGAGTTTAGTCGATGTTTGGTCATTAAGGATATGCCAATTTGAGTTAATGATGTTTTTAACTTTGTTACTCAAACAGGAATATTGGCTTACAAAGACCAATTTTTTCATGTCATTGGTCAATTTTTTCTCATTTTTCTTTCCTCCCAACATACTGTCACAATCATAAAATCGTGCCCGTTTGAGGGAGTGTGTAATCAATTTCTTGGGGTAGCCTCTATTCTTGAGTTTGTTAGTTAAAGCCTCAGAGTGCTTGTAGAAATCATCAATAGATGAACAGTTCCTCCGCAATCGGAGGAACTGTCCAAACGGAATATTATCCTTTTGTGCCTTGGGATGGAAACTAGAATAGTGCAACAATGTGTTTTTATCTGTGGGTTTGGTAAACAATTCGACTGCTAGTGTACCTCCAATCTCTTTGATCCTTAGATCCAAAAAAGTAACACTTTGATTGCTATATTCTGATGTAAACCTCAGGTTCAAATCCCCTAGGTTTAGCCAAGACAGAAATTGTTCCAGTATTTCGATGGTACCCTCCCAAATGAAAAAGATATCATCTATGAATCTGCCCTACTTCACGATGTTTTCAAAAAATGGAGCAGTTTCATTGAATATGTGGGTTTCTTCAAATTGGCTCACACATAAACAGGCCAGACTAGGGGCACAGGTGGCCCCCATGCTGGTACCTTTGGAGATAGAGATCATTTTTAAATAAAAATAGATTGTGCTTAAGAACCAATTCTGTACAGGCCAAGATGAATTCAGCCTGGGCCCCTCTACACTCAACCGGACCAAGGATGCTACTAATAACACTCAAAGTTGCATCCTGGGGTATGTTCGTGTAGAGGGCCTCAATGTCTAAAGTGACCAAAAATTGGGTTTGGTTATTAAATTCACAACCTTCAATTGCTGTGATCATATGGGCGGAATCTTTGATGTAGGATTTCTGTTTTAGGACCAACGGTTTTAAAAAACTATCCACGTATTTGCTCAGTGGTTCCAAAAGCTAGTTGATACAACTAACAATGGGTCTAAGCGGTGGGTTATTAGCGTCCTTGTGGATTTTAGGTAGTCCATATATAGCAGGGATTACTGGTTTATCATTATGCAAATATCTATATTCTTTTTCAGAGATCCATCCGTTTTCTTTGGCTGTGGTAAGGAGTGTGGTAATTATCCCTTTCAACTCATTCCATTTATTCATTGGTACTTTACTGTAGTGGTCCTGTACATTTAAAAGGTTCATCACCCTTTTTTCATAGTCGGGGGTGTCGAAAATGACGACCCTCCACCCTTATCAGCAGGTTTAATTGTAATATCCAAGTCTTTTCTAAGGTTTGAGATAATATCCCTCTGTTCCTTACTGATGTTATGTGTAGTGGGAGGTTGGAATCTACAAATATCTTGTATTCTCATTTCCGCAACTTGTTCAAAGATTTCTACCTTCTTGTCTATTTGGCTAATGTGTGGGGTAAATGTGGATTTAGGTTTGAGGCCTGAGATCGGTTTCTTCTATTAATTCCTTATCGTCAAAAAACCTAGTTAGTCGAATCTTACGAAAGAAAGACTTAAGGTGGCATCTCTTTTAACACTCATCTCGATATGGATGGACATGTCATTTGAACTCGGCGCTGCATCTCTGGATTTACTCAGTGTTATCTGTCTAGGAGACTTGCTTGAGTTACACGCATTTTGAAATGTTGTCTTTCTCTCCCTACATGCGCCATCGTCATGGTTCTCCTTCAAAACGTCTAAATTGACACACTCTTGCTTTTGACTTTTCTCTACGTTGCAGTACAATTTTTCCCCAGCAATGTATGTTACAGTTTTCTGTTAGTAGCATTAGAAATGCATTTCTAGGTACCTTAGGGTTGAGAGAGACATCGGGTGAGGAGTCGCTCATCGGGGTGAATGGCCAGTCTCCTGTTTCACAGTGAATGTTTTTTTGCTGGTTTAGTACTACCATGTTATATATGTATGTTTTCTCTAACCACAGTTAACGTAAATGATTTGCATATTGTAATTTGAATGGGGTATGAGTGTAAGGATCAAAGGAGTAAAAAGAACATCATTGACCTCGTGCTTCATGGTGCCATTGTTTTGGGCGTAAGATCTTCTTTTGTGTTCTTGGGGTTCAACTGCCGTGGGGTTTTGTGCTAAACTTTCTTGTTTATGGTTCTGCAGAGTGAGTGTTAAGCTTCTCTGGTCTCCCACTATTTTTTGTGTGGGTATGGGTTGATTTCAGTAAATCACCCTGTTGGTGTAGAGTGTGAGATGACTTTTGGTGTTAAGTCTCTCAAGATTACCACCCTGGTGTGGTTGTGGGGTAAGTGGATACTTCACATTTGGTGGTGGGTGTGTGAGAAGGCTTGTAGGTACTAAGCCTCTCAGGTTTCCCACGTTGTTTGTGGGTGAGGGTTGATTTGGTTAAATCACCCTGTTGGTGTAGTGTGTGAGATGACTTTTGGTGTTAGGTCACTCAGGATTACCACCCTGGTGTGGTTGTGGGGTAAGTGGATCCCTCACTGTTGGAGGTGTGTGTGTGAGAGGGCTTTTAGGTGCTAATCCTCTGGTCTCCCACGATTTTTGTGGGTGTGGGTTGATTTAGGCAGATCAAACTTTTGGCGTTGTGTTACAGTTGACTGTATAGGAGTCACTCGTGTCTGCTACCTTTGTAGGTCTCGCCTGGCGTTACCAGCGCGCATGCTCTGCTCTCGCCATGCGAGGGCTTCTTGGAATCAATACAGATTCCAAAGCTTTCAGAGGCGAAGTTGAAGCCCCGCCCATCTTCTTCATTTGCTGGCACCATCCTCCATGCAAAACGCAGGCTCACGATTGAAAAGGAGGCTTCTTAGTCACTCTTTGTTAACGCCCTGTCCAGTTTTGGCCCCGCCCACCGGGATTGGATCTCTCACTTGCGGGGTTACAGTCTCCCTCATTAGCTGGGACGCTCTCTTTCATTGTCATTGTGAGCGCGGGTCGCCTGGGTCGAGCTTGTTTTATTTAGATGCGCTCGTCACCCATTTTAAGGTTTCTCCTCCTCCCTACTAAACCACCCCTTATCTGTCGGCGATTAGTCCTGCTTCACATAACAGCATTTATTTCCTGTTAGCGCGTGCACGCACACAACTCCCAGGCATCTCCCTTCCTCCCCCCACCATCCTAACGCAAGCGTTTTCCTGCATCAAACGTGGATACTTGTTATCCAAGTGAAGACTGCAGGCTGTGATCGATTTCCGACTTTCAAGGACTCAGAGCCCATAGGAACCATGGCTCTGAGTTCGAGGGGGACTAAAGTGATGTCTCCTTTTAACGAGTGGCTGTGACCCTTTCCATCCATACTCTGCGAGATTGAGTGTGGTGGGGCGTCCTGATGTGTGTGCTCGCCCGTGCCTGCGTTGACGTGCGAGTGTGCTATTGTGTGCATGTGTGTGTCTAAATGCGTGCGACTGCGTTTTTCTGTATGTGCCTGTGCGCACGTGTTTGCACCATTGTGCGCGTGTGCGTGCGTATGTTGAGCTAAAAAAACGATTTTCAATCTCAGTGTGCGAGGTTCGACTGGCTGCAGTGAAGCCCGAGGCTCTCACATTTAGAGCAGAAAGGCTGACTCACTGGGTGCATATTTTAACAAAGTATTCAAAGTCCAGTCCAGTTTGCAAAAAGGCAGCGTGTTATGTAATTTTACCACCCTCTTTTTATAAATCCCTAATATCTGCCAGCGCAAACACACAACCCGGACCTCGCATCATGTATGCATCTTGTGTAATTGTACACATTACAATTCACAGTAATAAACATCGACAGATTTGGAAAAACACCACATTTTTGTTCTTGAAAAAGCCAACGAATCGGGGCAGAAGCTGCCAGGCCCCAGAGTCGCGCTCACACGCTCAATCACACATACACGTTTGTTTGTTCAATGTTTCAGAAGTGCCCAGGTGCTCGGGCCTACTCATCAGGCGAGCAAACGTTGACCATTTTGACAAGTGTGAATGTGCTTCAAAGGGCGCTAGCCGGCGGCTGTAGCGCTTCAAGAGTAAATGTGTTTCATAAAGCGCTAGCTGGCAGCTGTAGCGCTTATTGTGCAGAGTTTGAAAACTATGGGTCAATTGGTAATAGGCAAAGTTTTCTCCTACAAGTGAGCAGCTTGTGTTATTTGTTCTAGTGCGTTTTTAGTACTGAAATAGGTCTCGCCTTTTATTAGGTTAAAGCCATTTGCTTTGCTATACAATACCATTAGCAACGCAAATGGCTGTAATTTAATCGAAGGCGAGACCTATTGCATTTTCAATGCTTGTTGTGGTTGGTGGTTGACTTTGGGTATCACCCATTTGTGTGGCGTTTTGTTTCGTGGTGTTTGAGTGTTTGTTCTTGTATTCCTTGTGGGATGATCTGTATTGCACCGTTGAGGTTTGGTTCCCTGTGTTCACGTTCATTTCAGCCTGGCCAGCTGGTATGTTTGTGGCGAAAGGGGGTGTTTGGTTGATTACGCTTGGTGTAGTAGAATGCAGTTTTTTTTGTTTTGTGTGGAAAGGGAGAGGATGTCGGTAATTCTGTTTAATCTTGCTCTGTTGGTACTTACATTGAATTGAGTACATGGGTGGGAATTGAGATGTTCCTTCATTTCATATCTTGTGTTAACATTCAAGTATATTTGTACATTCTTTTGTGATTGCTTTGCATTTTGATTTTAACTCTGCATGCCCATTGTATCGCAAACCTCCACAAAAACTAGATATGTTAATATCTCGGTGTAATGTTATCATTTTTTGGAGTCACGCAGTAGAATGTGCTGTGATATTCGGAGTTAGGCCCCAAAATATGTTTTCCATTGCAGTATTCGTGAACCGGTTTACATCTGAAACAGGAGAGTAGAGAAATCATTTTACAGTAAAAAATAAAAATCATTGTTTTATCTCGCGTCCCTTCCTTCAAAGAAAGCAAAGCATATGAGATGACGGTACGAAATTATTGCTGAAAACCGAGCCACCGCAACATGAAGTACTCCCAAGGCAGCAAAATACATATAACCCCAAACTTATTGTATTTGTAAATGCTTGTTAATGGGTGGTTTATGTGAAGGTTGGTGAAAAATAAACATACACCTCCAACTTGTATGTAAACCTCATCAGTGGCTCTTTCTGCAGAATGCATGACGATTTATTTCTATTTTTAGGGAAAATGACCGTGTTGCAATGGTCAATGCTGTGTCCATGGATAACGTGGAGCATGCTTTCGCTGTTCAGCAGCTTCGGAAAAGTGGAAAAAATGCCAAAATTGTGAGTACTTTAACAAATTGTTTAGAAATCATTGCAGTTTCAGTTCTAACACATACTGCATGTTATATTCATACACTTAATGAATACACGTGGCAGCAAGCTTAGGTGCTGCATGATCTTGATAAAAACTCAAACTCACAGGATACCCTATAGCCCATTCTAGAGAGGCATGACTGCTACTGCAGAAATATTTTGAATTTCATGGTTGAGATCTTTTGAAGTGCAACTTGAGCCCTGCACACAAAGCTACTGTGTAGACAGACTCCAGGGGAAATTCACACATGGGGCACGCACACATCCGGCTATTCCCTTAAAAGTGCAACATTTTATTTATACCCTTCCAGTGTATCAGCCATAATGCATACACTACTATTGTAAATATATTGTACGAGGTTATGAATCAAGATCAAAGGTAACATGACCAACATATAAATAGGTTATCCCTAGCATCACCTGATCTCTGCATCTTAGTCAATAAGTTAATAAGAAAATATTGATTCACCTAGGTTCACTAGAATTTTTCAATAAGCAGGTGACTAAGCAGTGCTTGAATGTGTGGATTGAGGTCCTTAGTCTCTTTGAACCAAATGGTCTGCTTTTATTTTTTTAACTCGTCTAGTGACAACTTTGGGCTGTGTGTTTGCGCAAGACCTCTTGTGGACCGCTCCAAAAACATACAATGGGCTTAAACTCTCCCATTGCTTACCATTGTTAGGCTTTATTTTCACTTGTTTGCTTGATTCTTATTTGATGGCTTCCCTTTCAGTTCTTGTGTTTTTCCTCCACTGGAGCATCAGCTCTTTAACATATCTTTTTAATGGGTTACTTGTATCCTTCTACTGGCATTTGTTTTTTAAACCTATCTATCTGATAACCACCTAAGATCAAACGAGGTCAGTTCTACATGAACTCGAAAATATATTGACTTCAATACCAAGCCCAAGACCCCTACTGACATCACCACAGCATGAAAAGCCTTGACTCCCTATTTGTATTAATGATATCTTGGTTACTTACTTGGAGTCTTTCTCCGAGAAGTCACACATAATGTTTATGATGTAATCCAAAAGAAGTCCGAGGCTGATTCAAATGCTGCATAGGGTTACAGCAAACTCATCTCAGCAGAGTTGGTTCAAATGCCACACCTAATTATTATTATTTTTTTAAACATGCGCATTTACAATTAAATTGACAGTCTTGTAGATCTCTGAAAGAAGATTCCTCCCATGTGACGTGATTTGAGTTTTCCTGTTTCCCAGTTCATGTTCAGGAAATGTTACGCCTGTAGATCCGTGTTCCTTTGACAAAGACGCACATGCTGCCAGATAATGTCATTTAGGCACTGCCGATCCCCTAACTCAAGTGCAGAGAGTTGGCCAAATAGGTTACACGCTGTCACTTCCTTTTGAAGTTCAGGCTGGAAATACTCCAAATAGACTTCAATAAGATGCAGTGGATGTGAAGAAGGTAAAACGCCCCAGGCAGGCTGTCCAGGTGGTAAAGGACACTGGTGGGGCTATCGAGGGCGTTATTTTTCTTCAAGTTTCAAGCTTCTTTACTTCAAGTTTCCCTAGTAGTTTCCAGTAGTACAGGTCATCAGTTTTCAAATTTAAATTATCTCAATCAATCAGGGGATCATAGAGCACAACCTACTCACCCGGAGCGGGTCTCAAGGCGCGGGGGAAAGGGGGTACGGGCGGAGGGGGTCCGTTGATCCTGGAGGTTCACTGTGTTTCATCAAAGAGCCAGGTCTTGAGGTCCTTTAGGAACTTAGAAAGCGAAGAAGTCTGACAGAGGTGGAAAGGGAGGGAGTTCCATGCTTTGGCCGCAAGGAGGGAGAAGGAGCGCCCTCCTGTCCTGCTTTTCTTGATTCGTGGTACCACTGCAAGGGAGACCTGGGCTGAGCGGAGGGAGCGCTGGGGAGCATGGAACGTAAGGCGGTGGTTCAGGTCGGAGGGTCCTGAGTTGTGGAGGGTCTAGTGTGTGTTAGGAGCTTGACGGTGATCCTCTTCTCGACTGGGAGCCAGTGTATGGTTCGTAGGTGCAGGCTGAATTGGCTGTGGCATAGTAGGTTGAGGACTAGTCTGGCGACTGCGTTCTGGAGTTTGCGTGCGAGGTTCTTGTTTATCCCGGCGTAGAGTGCTTTGCCGTACTCTAGTCTGCTACTGATGATGGCATGTGTGACCATTTTCCTGTGTTCGGGGGGGTGATTAATTTGAAGGTCTTGCAGAGGAGGGTGTGGATGAACCCGAGGTTGCGTGCGTGGTCAGCGGGGGTTGGGGTCCGGGGGCAGGGGGCGCCAGATGTCGTTCCAGGCGTCAGGGTGTAGGCCCATGATGAGTACCTCGATTTTGTCCATGTTGAGTTGAAGGCAGCTGTTTCTCATCCATCTGGCGACTGCTTCCATTCCGACTTGAAAATTGTGTTTGGTGATGTTGGGTTCGTTTGTTAGGGAGAGGATGAGTTGGGTGTCATCAGCATACAATGTGATGTTGAGTCCATGTTCTTGGACGGTGGATGCAAGCGGACCATGTAGATGTTGAACAGGGTAGGGCTGATGGAGGATCCTTGTGAAACCCTGCAGGTTGTTGGAGTCTGTTCTGAGAAGAATGGTGGGAGCCTGACTCGTTGCGTTCTGCCGGCGAGGAAGGCTAGGATCTAGTCGAGGGCCTTGTTCCGGATTCCTGCGTCGTGGAGTTTGCGAGCTATGGTGCGGTGAGAGATTGTGTCGAAGGCCGCAGAGAGGTCTAGGAGGATGAGGGCCACAGTCTCACCTCTGTCGAGGAGGGTGCGGATGTTGTCTGTTGCTGCGAGAAGTGTGGTTTTGGTGCTGTGGTTCTTCCTGAAGCCTTATTGGGAGGAGTTGAGAATGTTGTTTTCCTCAATGAAGGTGGTGAGTTGGCGGTGTACTGCTTTTTCCATGACTTTGGCCAGATACGGGAGTAGGGAGGCATTATAACATTCCACATACACATCACATTCATACTGGCTGAGCAGTAGGGAATAGGTAACCAGGGAAAGGATGCGTTATAGGAAATCAAGTTATAACAGAACAGGACTTTTTCTTTTGTTCTCCCATCTGGATAATATGGAATCTAAACTAGCCTCCTTTTTACCTAGTAGTAGCAATTTTACATCTCCACCAGGTAGCATTAGTAACCAATCTAACGGGCAGGATCCCATGCCTAAAGCATATGTTATAACCCAGTTGTTTGCCCTCCAACCAATACTTCCCCAGCCTCTTGTATTCCGTTAGCTGGTCCAGTCCAATTGAGTAACAGTCTTACATCAGGCATAACGCAGGTCATTCATTTTCCGTCGCTGGTTTTCTTCACTCTGCGAAGGGAGCGGAGGGTAAAACTGTACCAGTGCAGCCACCTGACCAACTTCCGGTTATTAATCTCCCCCAATTCCTGCCCATATGTTACTGTTTTGTTGGGTGTAACTTCGCTAAGACACAACCAGTTTGAATCTTATGAAGAACTCTTTAACAAAACTCTAGATTAACTGGCTCGACATAGAAGCAGGTCTCTCTCCCATGCAGAAGACATCCTGTATGTAAGGAGATGTGCTTGGATCGGGCCAAACCTTCAATACCAACAAGGAGACTGCATTGTGGTAAATTTTAGAACCCCAAATTTGGTTCACCATTTGTTTTTTAACTAAAGGCGTAGCATTCTACCTAGCAGATTTATTACCCTGGTCCTGCTCGGCTTTTTTATAGACCACCTCCTTTTTATGTCTCGCCTAGCGTTGCAGCGCATGCGCTGCTCGCTCGGCGAGACATAAAGTGAGAGAGTAGATTTGAGATGGGGACTTGAAAGCCCGCCCCTCATTTCCATTGGCTGGCGTCACCGTTTATGCTAAACGGTGGGCTGCCATTGGAAATGATGTCTTTTTGTTGCCGCCCTTTCGCCTTTTCGTCCGGCCCATCCGGACTGGCTCGACTGCTTTGAGGCTGTCGCAAAGCAATTTCTTATCTTTATTGGGGCCATCTGTTTAGAATCAGCAGTATCAGGTTACTTCAGCCGCGTGTTTATTTTTGCATCGCACTTTCACTGAAAGTGAAAGCGTGATGCAAAGATAAACAACCGGCTGCGAGCGCTTGTTAACGGAAGCTCTTTTTGTAAAGTGTGCGCTTCTTTCAGTTACCAGATAGTTTTCGATGCCCATTTCTAGGATTCCGTGCTACTCTGGAAACACACTCACAGGGATTCCAGTGCTAGACAGAGCAGTGCAGACCCATGCATGCCAGGCGCTGGCGCTGTTCCCTCGAGGCCCTGCGCGTGCCCGACTCCACGCGCGCGCCTGCCAGTTCCAGTCCTGAAAGGGTTCGATGCGTCACATTTGACAGGTTCCTGAAAGGTTTCATCACGAAAGGGAAAGAGTGAGTAAAAGCCAGCCAAGCCTCCCTGCTCTGGGGCTATATATAACCTGCCCTCTGTAATTTGAGGGGATGTTCGAAGCCTGCCAGCAGAGAGTGACTATCCTCCCAGCTCCAGAGGTTTCCTTCAGACCACAATGAACTGGCTCCAATGCTGCATGTTTGAGGTGATTGTTGTGCTTTCATTCTTAAGGCAGCTGGAAAGCTTCCCAGCTCTGCTGCCGAGTGACACCCTTTGCTCATCTCTGTGCATTAGTAATATGACTGAAGGATGACTGAGGTAAACTCTTCCTCACTGCCCGGGTTGCGGCCCTTTGAAAGGGAAGTTCCCTCTTACTGCTTCAGGTGTGATGTTTGCATTTTCAGGTCAGTATTTTTTATTTTATTTTCGCATGAGTTCTATATTATCATCTTATATCGATGTTAATCAAAGTACCACGGGTATAAATGATCACCGCATTTATGTGGTACACTTTACGAACCAGGTGTTTATTTACCCATCTCAGTGGTAGTAATTATATCGACTTCAGAAGGATGAGAGACTGAACTGCCCTTGAAGGATTCAACCAAGCGACTTTTATCTTAGACACAAATTTCTGCGATTGATGCTCAGGATCAACGACCTCTGAGGTAACTTAAGTGCGGGAGCTTGGATTCTAATGACGCCAGAAGCAATTATGTATTTTGCCACCCCACTGCTTGCAATTAGCACATGTTTCTTGGGGGCAGTATGGGGCCTTCTAGTCCAGGACGACCTTTATGGCTGCATACCAGGTGCCTTCTCACCACATCAAATGCATTTGACCTGTTCAGCTAAACGCTTTGTGTTGAAATGTGCAGCCTGATGTGAAACACTGAAGTCGCTAGATGCCTGGTTCAGCCGTTCATCCTTCTGATGTTCATAATGTGTGGACCGGGGAGATGGATTAATATAACATCTGTTCCTTATAGTGCTACATAGTGGCTAATAAAGCGGTAGCAAGTGCTAAACAAAAATGTCCTATTATTATTATTGTGACATTGAGAAAGATGGGAGTCCTGGGACAGGTGAAAGGAGAACAGAGCATGTACGACTTGACACAATAGTGCACAGGTGGGTGTTTGCATCTCTTGCACTTCCTCTGAGCAGCCATTTACACAAGGCTCAAAATCAGTACACTCCGCAGTAAGGGCACCTTGTTCCTTTCTCCATGGACACTATGTACCAATGTCTTCGTCCTTATAAGGCCCAGCGCTTGAAGACTGCATTTATATTCTACTCTATGAAAGTTCAATATCAATTTCCGATTGTTAGATTTAAGAAAAGTGAGTGCTTCTCAAGGGTTAATCGAATGCAAGTGTTATTTAGTTCACTGCACGTGTTGCCTGTGTTTACAATTGCATGCTACATTGGCCGGTGAGCATCTGATAACGTCTAAATTTCTCCTGAAAAGTGACATTGTAGCAGATCCCATGGCCAGCATTGAAGGGCAGGCAGTGATCAGAATCTTAGGGGTCGCGGTTCTTAGACAACCTACAGTTCTTTGTAGTGAGGGTTACTATCAATTGACCAGGCACAGAAGATTTTCAAATAACACGTATGTTAAAGATTCCTAATCATTGGCATTGCTTAAAAAATGAGACAACTATGAGCCTGGGTTATAGTTTGGCAGAGGGGTACTCAAGTGCATCTAAAGTATTTGGGTGGGGCCCAGGCTGAACACATTTTTGGGGTCTCTATTCAGAACAGCTTTAAATTTATGATCCAATTTCAGCTTTTTCATGCCCCCTTTGGCCAGGTAACTGGCAGTGCACAGGCACACTCTTCCAAATTCTAAATGTGTTTGCATCTAATATTTAGGGATAGTGATGTGTGTTTTCAGTATGGTAACACAGCTGCAGCTCACTAATTGTACTGCAAATAATCTCTGTGAGGTCCTGTTTAAATCTAAATGATGAAACAAACAAAACATTTATCTGAAAACTGTCTGTTATAGATTCATACAGATGACAATAGGTCTTAACTTTTATTAAGTTAAAGCCATTTGCTTTGCTATACAATACCATTAGCAAAGCAAATGGCTTTTACTTAATCAAAGGCGAGACCTATTGCATTTTCAATGCTTGTTTATGGCAGCAGTCATGTAATCTTTTACATGTTAAGCGACACTGTGCACTGGATATGCATACTTCTACTTATCACAAGCTTGACAAACCATGAACTTAATCTTAATCCCCAGTGCTTAGTTAGTACCTCCTCCATTAATGTTTCAGCCGGTGCACAGGCCACATGGCATATACCGTGCGCCCCGTGTGCAGTACCCTTATCCAATAGGTTTGATCCACTCTCTTACTTGGACTGACATGCGGGCAGCAAGGCCCCTTTAACACCTGCTGTCCCCCTTACTAAAGCTCAGGCTGATAAATCACCGGTAGTATCTGCTGTCTTTATTGTCCCACAAACCGCAGCAGACACCTCTTTTATTCTGTCCACACAGTACAGATCTCTTTCTATATTAAGTTGGAATGCGGCAGGCCTAAAGGGGAAGACTAATAATAGTGAATGGCGGGCATTTTTGTCAAAGTACAACATAATTGCATTACAAGAAACATGTCTTACCACTGCACTGCATATTGAGGGTTATGCCTGGTATGTCTGTTACTACCTGTGACAGCATTAGCCCGGTCCAGACTGGATTATGGAAATGCCCTTTATGTGGGCATTCAAACGCAGCACTTACTTAAGCTGCAACGTCTTCAAAATGCGGCGGCCAGACTGCTGGTGGATATTTCTAAATCCCAGACAATCTCCCATGGACTGAGTACGTTACACTGGCTCCCACTTCAAAAAAGGATAACATTTAAATCTCAATGCCTAGCATTTAAGGCATTGATCGGTGTGGGTCCCCAATACCTGAAGCAACACATGACCTAGTATGTACCCTCCAGAAACTTATGATCATCACAGAGCGAACTCTTCCAGACCCCCCTCAATTTAAGAAAGCTCTCTGGGGTGGAAGAAGTTTCATCCTGGGGACAGTCAAAACATAGAACTCACTCCTGGCTCACATATTAAACAGCCTGACATTGCTATCTTTTAGAAAAACATGGCTCTTTGCCAACTAAAACTGCTCCTACTCTTTCTGGCAACCATTCGGGATCACATCGGACTAGCGTCTAGACGCTCTTGGGCATTCGTGTGCTATACAAATATTCAAATCAAATCAAATTCCCATAATGCCTTATCAACTTGGGTCGGGCTATGGGCGGGCTAACCATCTGGGTGAGTTTAAGGCTTAAGGTGGAGGTATTACAGGTAAATTCTGGGTCACCCGCTTTCTTAGCGATATTAATTCGTATTCCGAAGAAAAACATGTTTTTTTTATTTTATTCATTTTTATGACAATGATTTTGTTAAATGAATAAGTGAATGAAGTGTCTTATAAAATGCCCGTAGGCGTCTTGGCGCTGTGCGAAACAAGGATGAGGCGATCAGAATTCTAAATTTTAATAACTATAGTGTAATTGATTAAAATGCCAGGTTTTTAGCGGTTTTCTGAAGACAAGAAGTGATGGAGCAGTTTTCAGTTTAAATGGGAGCCGGTTCCATTGTAGAGCCATCGATCTGAAAAATCTTCTTCCACCCCATGAGGCACACTTAAAAAGCGAAAGTTTTATGAATCTTACTGTGCCAGATCAAAGGGTTCTGCCAGGGATATACTATTCAAGGTTTTTCTTCAGATAAGATGGAGCTTTTCCGTACAGAGTCTTGTAGACTAGGCAAAGTGCCTTTGAGATGATACAATGACTAACTGGGAGCCAATGAAGTTGCCTAATGGCTGATTTAGCCGATTGAAATGTTGGGATCTTAAGTGAGAACCGTGCAGCGGCATTCTGAAGGGTTTGTAATTTCTTTAGTGGAACCTTTGGTATCATTATATACAGACCATTGTAATAGTTCAGTCGTATTAGCACTAATGCAATGACTACAGTTCTCAAGAGATCTGCAGGTATAAATATTTCAATTTTCTTGACTGTAAGTGCATAAAAGGAGGTGGAGGTAACCTTATTAACTTCATCTTTGTATTTTAAATCCCTATCCATCAAAACCTACATTCTTTACTTTCAAAATTGCTGTTGGGAGAGTGCCTCATCCGGACGGCCACCAGTCTGGAGACCAGATGGACATATCATTGCCTAACAGGATGACCTCTGTTTTTGTAGAATTTAATTTCCAACAATTAACAATCCATCCACTTATTGACCGCACTCATGCCATTTCTGAATATGTCACCAGAATCACATACGCTTATTGCAAGGGAGACTATAATTTGTGTGTCATTGGCGTATGACGCCAACGACAAGCCAAAAGATTTTATCAAGGTGGCAAGCGGTGAAACATAAAGATTAAACAGAGTAGGGGATAGAGATGATCCCTGATGGACCCCACAAGGTAAAAAAATATGGTTCTGAATTAAATTCACCCAGTGACACCACTTGTCGGTGTCCAGTAAGAAAGGATTTTAATAGGGTTAGAGCCACGTCTATCTCGAAATCCTGCATACGGTCAACCAATATCTCATGGGTAACCGTATCGAAGACTGCTGATAAATCCAACAGGATGAGGACGGCACTACTGCCTCTATCCAGGGACGCTCTAATTTCCTCAGTGGCTTTAATCAGAGGAGTTTCTGTACCGTGATTTTGCCTGAAGCAAACACTATTTGCACACAATTTACTAGTTTGTTACATTTTCTATCCCACAGACAAGGTAAGACCGAAATAGACACACTCAATCATATTTTTTTTATTTGTGGTGATTTTAATACAAAGTTAATTGGAGGATCATAACCCCAAGATACTAGCATAGAAGGATATGTAACCACTCAGGGTGCGAGGGGGGTAGAGCTTCAGAAGTACCTTAGTGCTCTTGGACTGGATGATTTAATTTAGACTTTAGGAGGTGCTAACTCTACAGTTCGGATTTTTAAAGGGCTTGGGAGTTCCTCAATTATTACTATATCTTTGTTCGCTCCAACTGTACGCCCTGGTTTTATAAAACGGCGATCCTACCGACAGAGTGGGGGGATCATAATGGCCTGTGCTCCTCTATGCTTTTACCGATTTAGGGACTCGCTTGTGATAGTAATTTAGTATCCATTACACAACACTCTTAGAATGGCTTAAGACTAGTCTGGCACCTAAAAAAGCCCCTTGAAGCTTTACCAATCCTTCTGAAAACTCATCTAGGAGTATTTCTCAATTGTCTAGCTGAGAACGGGCAAGAGTTGATGGCTAATGGGTATAATTCGAGAGTCTATGCTCAAGCCAATTCACTCAAGGAATATGGCCCCCAATGGTTTCATGAGTCTAGTTCAAAGGCAAATCGAAAGCTGAGGAAGTCCTTAAACGCACGGCCTAGGGACTGGAGCGATATCTCCTTGGCATGGAGAGTACAAATCTGTCCTGCCAAACAGGAAGAGGGAACTTCACAAACGGGATTGGGAGGTACTAGAAAATGCAGCTCTTGTGAAGGTCAGTAAATCCTTTTGGGATTTAGTGAAATCAGTTCGCTCTAGAAATTCCCCCATTAATCCACCCCTGCAAAATAACATTTTAGGCTCTGATTGGGTCTCTCATTTAGTTTGTCTACTCTGTTGAGGAAGATCCTAGTACACTATTCGAACTACGTAATACATTACAGTGCTCCTCACCCCTTTTAATATCCATCATAGTAAGGGTGAGAAAGCACCAGGGCCAGACTGGGTACCAATGGATCTGCTGAAATCCTTGCCTAAGATTTGGGGCCCCCTAATTACCAATATAGTTAGTTCTTGTCTAACAACAAATATCCGCCCTTTCTGGACTACTGCAACAGTCGTGCCGATATTCAAAAGGGTAATTGCTTGTCCCCAAAGTGTTACCACCCCTTATCACTTATCGATACTACGCTTAAAATTAACGGCAATAGACATCTGCGACCGTTTAGTAAATCGGGCGGGGGACAAGGACATTCTTTATCCTTTCCAATTTGGTTTTCGCTCAAACCTAGGTACTAAAGAACAGTGTTTGAACCTGGCCTTGACAATTTCTAAATACCCCAATGCCAGGTGATCTCCCATCCACCTTGCGTTTATGGATTTGTCCTTGTGGACAGAATCAAGCTATGGTCAATGTTGCTGGATCAAGGAGTGAACCCCCCAATGATTAAATTGTTTGTTCTCATTACCTTTAGATTTCTCGGCTAGAGTGCATTTGAATTCCTATGGTGAGCTTGCTGCTGATTTCCCCCTGAAGGATGTAGTGTGTCCTCAGGGATGCATATTGGCCCCTCTATTATTAATTTTATATATAAACAGCCTGACAGCCCATTTAATTTCCCGCCTCTCAGCAGGTTCCCCAAACCCCGCGCTACTCTGACGATGCGGTGCTGCTTGCCCTCACTGAGGCATCCGGTTGTGCTTTTGGCCTTTTTTATGTCAAACCTGAATTTGAAAACTAATTACACAAAGTCGCACATCATGTCCTGTGGACCAGGAAAAATAAGTCTCGGGCAAGATCGAACGACTGTTGACAATTTCTAAAACCTAAGATTAACTTTTAGCTCATCAGGGTCCTGGAACCCCCACCTGGTGCAGGCTAGCCTAGAGCTTAGTAGACCTGTAGATACTGTCTGTAATCTGTTAAGAGCGGACTGTAGAGGGTCTGTTCTTCCTCCTCTGAAAGTGTACAACTCTCAGTGCAGTCACTTATGGTGCAGGTTTCTGGGATTTTAACAAATGCGCTGGCCTTCAATCTGAGGAAAATCGTTTCCTTCGGCGGTTGCTAAGTTTACCACCTACTACTTCCAGCTTTATTATTCACTCAGAGCTAAATCACGGCTATATATCAGATATAGTACGTGTGTCGCCACTTGTACTGTGGGTCAGTGTCTGGATGAACCCAGTGACAAAACTTTGTAGGGATGTCCTACTCGATTGCCTTGCGCTCCTTTCTATCCTGTGGCTAAGCTATATTCGGGACACCTTAGGATCTCCGGTTTTATCTGCCTGGTTCTCAAAGTGCTATGGCAGTGGTGATAACAGAATACATGGAGCACAGCATAGAGTTAAGAATGAAAACTGAGTTAGTAAGACCTTCAGTTTCGACTTACTATAGATGCTTATTACCAGGCATACCTGCCGTGTATGTCTTTAGACCTTACAATATGGGAAAGATCTCTCGTGGTGAAAACACAGATTCGAGTTGCCCCTGTGTTACCCTATCTGCACAATCACTTATGGACGTTGTTTCTTTTTGCAAATAGTACAGTCTAGCACTCCAGCACTTTATTTAGCCACTTTTTATTCATTTTTTATGCTGATGCTGTGCAACGCCAATAGGTCTACTCCTTGTGATGCATGTTAATGTAAGTTGCTAGATTGACAGGCTATGTTCCTGTTTGATGCACAGTGGAATGGGAAATAGCTGTAAGCATCAAGGAATTTTACTGGGGGGGGTGGGAGGGGGAGAGGGTGTGTGTGCATAGTGTACAGAAGGAATCCCGTACTCCACGAGGACCTGGTTTGGTGTTTTTGTCCAGTTTGTTCAGTTCTTATGGCATACTTTGAACACCTCTTTTGAACAAACTATAATCTTTCTTTGAATTAGCACAGGTATATTTTGGTTCAGTAGCTTGTTTTGTAATTTTTAGTCATTACTTTAAACTTTCTTGTTCTCATTTGACAGACAGCATTTTACAGCAAACCTACATGGTTAACTTTGCATACTCGCTGATTATTAAAATGTAAATGTGCCATATTTTAAGTTGTTACATGGGAAAAATATGTTCGAAATCATGCCAGTGCTTCATTTGGTTGTTCTACGATTTTGTTAAAAGGATTAATTTAAAATCAGTTTTTTCATACAAAGAATTAGTTTTAATATTGAACCACAGCCTCCTGTAGCTGTCCATCTAAACACATACATGCTTCTGCCTGAAATAATACTCTGCAAGATGTTCCATTGTGAAACTTCTCCTTGATTACAGACCATACGGAGAAAGAAAAAAGTGTCGCTTCCGGTAGTCCGACATGACCCAGTTCCAGTTTCTGATAATGAAGAAGATAGTTTTGAAGATGACGTGCCTGATCAGAGAACTTCACGGTCAATTACCAGTAGGAGAAATGAGAGAAGTTGGGTACGAGACAGAAGTGCAAGTCGAGAGCGAAGTTTGTCTCCAAGATCCGACAGAAGATCTGTAACTTCTAGTCAGCCTCCAAAACCTGCCAAAGTGACCTTGGTGAAATCTCGAAAGAATGAAGGTATATAAAAAAGAACACACTTGATATTCTTTATATTTGATGCTATCTGAGGAATGAAAATGAATTCAGCATTTATATATTGATTGTGCTGGAAATTAAAGTTCCATTTTGAATTTCTTTAGAACATTCCTGTGCAACTCACCTAGACACATCTTCACAATAATTAGTAACGCCGCAGGTGTATTTCATATGCAACTGTTTCCATGGTGATATTGTACTTAAGATTTTGTCACTAAGCATCACTTTTGTTAAATTGATTTTAAAGAGTTTTAGGACAATTTGTTTCTTCAAATGAAAACCATGGTTTTAAAATACTTACATAATTTAAATTGTGTAAATGTTAGTTGAGCTGATCAGAGACCTAACCTGCACCCATAGAGTTTATACATAGATTCTCGTTGTTTTTTCTACCACCCCATTATCCTTTCACCAGAAACTCTGCAGTCTCACCTCATTGGACCTGCAATGGCTATTTTATGTATGCTGAAGTCTCGCTGTGTATGCCTTCAGATTGGACCGAACCTTTTTAAAAGTATTTTGTTGTTTATTTTCAGATAAAAGTATGATCAGGATCAATATTTTATAATTATCAAACACATCTGAATAGATATAAAATGATTATTTTTTTTAATGGAAACGGAATCGATCTTGTTGAAAACTCCTAAAATACAGGTTTACAGATAACTTGTATTTGTGACAGTGCTTTTTGTTGAGAGCTTGACATTTGTATCCCTGTTACCAGAAAAATATTTTCTTGCCTAATGTTTGTTCAATATAAATTTGATTAAATCCAGCACCTCCATTTCAAATCTTCTGTATGTCTGGAAAAAAAAGAGTGGGGATTTTCTCTTTATGGTGGCGTAACTAGTGGGAGTTAAGCACTACATTTTCAGTGGATAGGAGCCTGCTTTTTTCCTCATTATTTAAAAAAAAAAAAACATGCAACTTGATAGGGAGGCATATGCATCAGTACTTGAAAGCTGCATTTTGCAGTGTGCACTATAGTCAGCAATCACTAATGGAGAAGGTGATCTCTACCAGTTTCATGGCAAAGAGTGAAAGAAGTGAGGGCTGAAGGTGACAACTAGGGTTGCATATAGAATGTACTTGGCAATTAGAGATATGGACCATTTGCCTTCCTGTTTTTGTCTATTTATATATAAAGGTGTGAGGTGTGGTGGTGTGTACTAGAGTGAGTTTAGGGGGATGAGATGAGGGGAAAATGTTACACAGCCTACATTTCTGTGTTGGGTACACTTAAGGTAAGTATTCAGTTGCTTAAATGAGAGGACTACCTTTTTAGGGCTCGCGCTTGCGTTGCAGTGCGCAGCGAGAGCCCTTTTGTAGGGGTTTTAAAACTGTACCTAGAAATTGCACATGCTCGTGCGTGTGCTTTTTCTTTTTTGTTACGGGATTGGCTTGTGCGTGCATGTTTTTCAGAAACCGAGCACGCAATAGGCCAAAGGCGGGCGCGTTGCTCCGCTCATGGCCTATTGGTGTCTGTTACCCGCACAGGGTAACATGTGGTTTGCATTATTGTGCTCAGACGCTTGCACGATAATGCAAAACACATGACTCGCTGTGGCGCGCGCGCGCACCACTCGTTATTTAGCCTCTGTCATTAGAAAGCTGTATTACCATGAAAAACAAAAAAGAAAAACTCGTGCACTGAAGCACCTTATTTCAAGATTCTCTGTAAGTTCGCAGGAATACTACATATTAATATGTCCCCATTTCTATGAGTGGCATTATTGCACATTTATCGTTAAATCGTAGTAACTAGTGGAAACATTAAGGTTTTCTGTATGCATTGATGTGGAATTTTCTACGTACGTGGGTATTCCGTGTTGACGCTGCTTTAACTGGGCTCTGACTGCTCTTTGTACTGGGATATTCTCATTTTGCCTCACCCAAGCACTGGAATTTCTCATTTCCAATGTTGAAAACCGGTACTCGCCGAGCAGAAGTGCAAAGAAGCAGCTCGTGACTGATGCACAACCTGCTCCCGTTCCATCCAACCGGCTGCTGCTTTGCTATCGCCAGCCCGAATCAGCAATAAAGGTGTGTGACTCCATGGGCCCTTGATCTGTGTTTGTAGGTCAGTGATCGCTGCCTCACCCTAGATTGTCCTGCAAAAGCATCCTAGCTTAGGCACAGTGTCAAAACACAATAAAAGCACAACTCTGACTCTCATGCATAGCATAATAAATTACTCATGCATGCTACACGACACACACACTTTTCCATTTATAACTTTTCCAGAGTAGCTTGATACCTGCCTTGCCAGGGTGGTGAAGCGCTATTTAAATACAATTACAATACAATCTACCCCAGTCTTGGAGGTTATCCGAGCACATGCGTGAGAAGTCTTAAGAGTGCTACACACATTATCGCCTTGCTGATGGCGATGGACAGCTATTGTGAAGAAACATTTTCGATCTAATAAAACTGCTCTATTTTGTGTCTCTTCTGAGAAGCTTTTCTGGTTTCTTCGGTGATCCAGAGATTTGAAAAAAAATCTACTATTTTTTAAAAGGCTTGTTTTAATAAGAAGCTTGCAAGACCTGCAGTGTCTTACAGCTCTGACGCACAACAAATTCACAATCAACTGCAACAAAAAGGCATAATTAAAATACTGTGCCACTGCCTCCATGTTTTCTTTAGAGGACTTTGTGAACTGTCTTTCTATAGCACAGAATTTTGATTCACACGCGAACTTCTGAGGACTTGGTCACTAGCTACATTAATTTTAACGACCCCCGTACAGATACCTAGTTCTAAAGGTCTATCAATTTAAAGTCCACCATAATGGTAGTTAATTTTTCAGATACCATATATTTTTTACCATAGTTTTGATTGCATAACTTGCATCCTTCCACTACTTACATACAGGGAGATATCTTTCCTTTTATGTGAGAAATCAAAAGGGGGAGAGTGAGTGAGTGTGTGTTTTTGCTCTAAGAGCTGCATCTCCTCTTAAATTCCCTAGCTCCCAATGCTCTACTTATTGCTCCCTTCTACCACTTCCCTATAACCTTGCTCCTTTCTTTTTTTTTTAAAAACATGCTTGCTGCACAGGATGTGTTTTTTGTACCACTCTGGCGTGATTATATACCATTCTGGAATGGTAAATTATAGTAAAGAAAGGAAAAACCCAATGACAGTCACATTACGTTAAGTGCATGTGTGGTTAATGTGGGGCTACCTGAAGTGTAATGAGCCACACACATGCATAATGATGCATGCACACGTGCATCACTGTGCTTTCATTTATTTTTTTGCAAGTGCTGTTCAGCATCTGCTGACCTACTGCTAAAGTTAATAGGTCTACATTGGCAAAAAAGACTAAATCAATTGGCTCTGCCAATCCTGTACATACATTCTGATACATCTGCTTAATGTGAGCTAATCAACTATTACTTTTGTGGTTGTGCAGCTAGTAATATGCAGTCTGTGTACATCAGGCATCTCCAACCTTTTCTGTAATAAAAGCAGTTCATGTTCAAATCATCCCGAGCTACTAATATTAGTGCTGTAATAGTGACTGCATCCCTTAAGGATTGAAGGGGACCGGAGGATCCTGGTGTTGGAGGACACTGTACATTTTACAAGTGTGAGATTGAAGGGGGAGGTGGGTATCCATGTGATATTATGCTTACAGTGTGCTTGTTTTCATGAGAGACTTGTCGTATTGTAAATCAATAAAAATGTTCTGATAAAAACAGTGACTGTATTGGATAAGATTATATTAGTGGTCACTATATGAATGGTTACCAGCAGTGATCACCTCCAGTTCATCAGGCAAGGTTGCATCAGACAATGTAAAATGCCTTTATGTGGATACCATAGCTGCAATGCCTCTGGTACAAAGGTAATATTATTCATAAGTCTTCTCAAGACCAATTGATTTTGCACTAAAATATCAACTGTAAAAAATATTTTGAAATTCAATAATTTTTTTAAGAACACGAGTTTATGAATTCTGATAATACACACGTTCATCATGAATACCTGCTTTTCAGTTTTGGTATGATTATATTAATTCACCAAGTAAAATTATCTAATTTAGAAGGCTAGCTGCACACAGGAGTGCTACATACAAGTAGCTTGACAGCTACCAGGGGCTCTCTAGCTACTCGCTGGACAAGCCTGGTATAGATGCAAAAATTAAGGATCACAAAAACTACTTTGCAGTAATAACCCACAACTGAAATAGACAGTTTTATATATTAAAACTACACAGTGGCAAAGTACAGTTTAATACTCTAGAAGTCTAACAAGAATCATACTCACAGTTAATGTATATGTCTGAAAAAGTAGACAGGAGATCGTTTTCACCAACTAGAAAATTCAGGTGCCACAGTAGACTATTCTTTTGCAGAACTGGGAAAAAAACACAATCTAAAGGATTCTGGGGGATCCGTAAATAGTCCATATTACTAGAGATTCCCAAACTGAATGGAGATGCAAGTTTAAGTCACTCAATGACCCACAACTGGATTGTAAAATCTGCTGGAGAGTCTTCTAGATACTTATAAGTAGTGAGATAGTAGTGCTGCATTTTAAGGTTCTGTGATTGGGATAGGCTAGTATGCAAAGCATGTGCCCTTTAATATCCACATACCTTGAGCATTATGACCTCAACTGATTTCAAGCCACAAGGGGCCCACCAGCAGTCTGCGCAGGATCACAATCAAGTATGTAGTGTAAGGGTAGTGTCCCATATCCACAAATCCAAAATGTCAAGCACACAAAACAGAAGCCAAGTCCCAGCAAGATAAATAACAATTCAACAGTAAGGAATAAACTAACGGACACAGCAAGCAACATTACATACAGACAGGGAATTTTAACAGAAGGATTTGCAGATTATTCTTGATTGCAGAGATAACAAGGATTTGCAATGCAATAGGTCTCGCATTTACACGAGTTTAAGCTATTGGCATTGTAAATGACAATGCCTTTTATTTATGTTTTAAAAATGAAAACAAAAATAAGAGGCATCGTCATTTGCAATGTCAATAGCTCAAACTCGCGTAAATGCGAGATCTATTGCATTGCAAATGCTTGTTTGTATTGCTAGTGTGCAATTTAATAAATGTGTTTTAAAAATTCTTTGCGATACGCTAGCAATGTGTTAAAACAAAAAAGCATTGACAAAGTCAGCAGGACTGGCCTTGAACAGCAGCTGCAATTTCTCTTTTCTTTTCAAGTGCAGTTTGTAGTTGGTCTTCCAACCATTCTTATCTGTCTACATTATAGAGTAGCTACTTTTCCAAGTCTCTGGCTTTAATAACAAAGCTGTGACTTAGAGACCTATTGGTAGCCAGCAGATGGCTAGGAGCTGATGCCAGGCTATTGAGTTCCAAGCCCGCTGTCTTGTTATCTCCTCTTTCTAGACGAAGTCTCTGCAACAAACCTTGGAGCATCTCTGACTGTTAACTCGATTCTCACCCACCAAGCCCCACCTTTGTGTGACATCAGGAAGCTGCATTTTGCTTGAGCTCACTAGGGTTTTGTCAAATTGTTTAGGCACGTTGATGTCCCGATGCAGTGATTCCCAGATTTGTCTCTTGAATGATTGCATTTACAGCTTCCCCTCATTTTTAGGTCAAGCCTGAGCAGCGCATGCGCTGCTTTGCGAGGCATGCTGTATTCAGGCATGGACTTGACACTCCACCCATCTTTTCAATTGGCTCCTGTTACTGTCCCTTCAAAATCATTGCTTTTGATTCATGAATAGGCTTAGTAGTCCCTCCTTAGTACCGCCTTGTCTGCATTTGTAACCTCCCATGAGGACTGGACTTTTTACTTGTGTTGTTACACGGTCTGTTTTATCTAGTCTGTAAGCGATATTTTCTTTAATGATTTCCCCTATCCCACCACCAACGTGATTTCTTACAACTCAGCACACCACATGCTTTTATATTTTTTATAAGTAATGTCGGCCGGTCTACTTTAACCATAGTGACTGCGTTTCTTTATTTAATTTGCCTGCGCTGTCCGCTTTAACTATAGCGGCTGTGCTCTGGAACATTTTTTAGTATACATTTTTTTTAAATAGTTTTTTCCGTGAAAACGTCCCATACTGTGCTTTCACTTTAATGGTGGCCGCGCGTCTTTCTTTAGATGCTGCTCGCTTTATTGAGCTTGCACCGAGCCACGTCTAAAGAAAGGGGCGTGACCGCCATTAAATTGAAAGCACGGCATGGGGCGCTTTTACAAAAAAAACCATTAGTTTGTGAACTTCACAAACAAATGTGTTTTTTTCACACATAAATAAAAGGAATTGTCCTTTACAATTCCAATAGTTTAAACTCTCGCAAATGCAAGTCCTATTGCATTGCAAATACTTGTTTGTATTCCTCTCATTTTATGTTGATTATCTGTAGAGGCTGTGAAACCCAGAGTTTCTTTGGTTCCAACTCTATGTAATATTTGTTTGGAGGCCTTCTACCTATTGTTATATTGAGCTCATTGTTACTCTAATAATTATTTCTCTAGTAACTGTTTCTTATCCATGGAAGTATTTACAGAGATTGTTTTATTACTGCTGTTGTACTTAACAATTATTAGCTTCAATCGGTTGCATGGATTGACCTTAACAGAGTTTTCCCTAAATTACATAGTGTACAAAGGGAAAAGGGACTGTCACCAATTCGCCACTTGTTAGGTTTTTTTGGTTTAAGTTTTCGCATTCAGATCTATGTACTGGCATTTGATTTAATGAATGCATGCGGTTTCCTTTTTTGATCTAGTTTTATCCCTTCTTTGTATTCTGACACTGACCTTTACACCAGCGCTGTGGTTCATCCAGTTTCTTCCATATGTGCACCGACACCACCTCCACCTGCGCCAGTTGATGATCTGATTCAGATGACAATCGCCAACCCTGCCTAAGCTTTTTAACAGTCCAGTCCTATTTTGCTTTAAGATTACAAAAGAGCAACTGATCGTTATACAGCCAGATTCCAATCCAGTGTCTCTGACACAACAGTACCAGCAGAGGATTTATGCAATTTTTAGTTTGATTCACACCCAGTGCAAGAAGCACCTAATATCCCTCATGATGAAGATTGTGAGGAAAGGGACAGGTTGTTCTCCCACATTATACTGAAATTTGTTGTATTTAGACAAGTCGCCACCTGTGGAAATCGCTTTTGTTTGCAGTCGTGGTTAGGAGTGCCACTGAAGCCCTAGAAATGCAGTTTGCCCACTATGTAGACAAAAGCACATGTATTGACTTAGATTCTGCAGCTTCATCTTAGCCATTGTGGCCAATTGTTGAAACCCTTACTGATGCCTTTCTCGATTCAAGGTGTAAGACATGCTCACGCCTGCCAATCAGTCAGCCTATTTTAAGCAACATAGACTGGCTCCCGATGACCTGGACTTCTAAACAAGCACTGTACACTAGGGTGCTTGAATGGTTAATCCAAATTCCTTTCCGACAAACACTGTGAGTTGATGCTTTCCAAATCTATACAGGATGGTTAGGACATGGCCAAATATCTACTCTAAACACCACAGACTGCATCAGCAGAGTTGTTGTCACTAGTATCATGCTTTAGAGGCACACCTTGATGAGAACAACTAGGCTTTTTTAGGAGACGTGCAGGCATACTTAATAGACATGCCCTTCGACAACTAGAATGATTCCAGGATAGTCACGCCACAGCTGATGCCAACCAAGCAATTTCCCCACCAATACAGGACAGAGGCTATTTCATGTGGCTATATTACAGACAACACCAGCCCTCTCAAGCTGCACTGCAGCAACCAACCCAGACTTTGAGCCCGCAGAGGTAGCACCAAAAAAAAAAAAGTTCCTTCCAAAGGGACAACAAATCTCTAATAATTTCTCCATTGCTGTAACAGCAATCCAGCTGCTTACTAGATTCTTCAGGCACATACTTGACAATATCGAGGTAGAATATGGCATTTCCTCCCCAGCTGGTGATCCGTCACGTCCGACAGTTGGGTTTTACATATTGTTTAAAGGGACAGTTTCTTGCCTTTCACTTCCTCCCCTACTCACCTTCTTTCCACACCGGAGTGATTTTCGGAGCAGTGCTCCATAATTCTAATGCGGGAAGTAAATGTCTTGTTCTTCAAAGGTGTGATTGCGCGGGCTGCAAGACTTTGATGGAGGAGTAAGCTACTCACATTAGTACTTCCTTGTTCCGAAGAAGAATGGGGGCCATGGGCCTATTCTGGACCACTGCATGCTGGAGGCCTTTCTGGGTTTGCAGTCTTTACTCCATTGTCCTTACCCTGCAGAATATTGCCACATAGGTAAGTACTTAGCATTGAGCGCCACGCAGGCCCCAATTTTTGGTACTTTACTCATGGTGCTTTTTTATTTTTTTTAATTCAATATTTATGCCATTTAAAATGGGGATTTGAGTGTTAAGAGATGGGTAAGAGTTGAGGAATGGGCAAGGGAAAGAAAGAGTAGAGGTAGAGGGAAATTAGAGTTTTTAGGGTTCAGGGGTGAGTAGAGGTAAACTGGGGGTAAAAGGTTTTTGGTTCAGTGATGGGTAAAGGTAAATGGAGATAAGGGTTTTTCTTTTTGTTTTTTTTTGTCCTCATTTGCCTTACCCTCAATATTGGGAGAGCCAACCACCCTACACCACACATAAGCGCGGTATATTATGATGGTAGCCTATTTAACCCAACACAAAAGGGACTTTGCCAACTCCATCTAGGTATGTTTTCAATCTGGAGGACCATACGTGAACCTAGGCAGGGGACCCGGCCCAGGGAGTATTCAAAGGCATAATCATAGGACCCGGGGGACATTCCTGATGTGTAAAAGCTGCAAAGAAGCAGTTGTTTATAAAGGTCAACTTTAGATGTTGCATATAAAGACGAAAGCCACCCAGAGTGTAATGGTGCTGTTTTCTCTGTCCAATAAATACAGATTTGCCTTCTAGCCAACAAAATTGCATAGAAGAGGAAGGACCTCGCTTTACCAATGATGTTATCCTCCAACCCAAAGATGACAAGTGGTAGAGTTATTGACAAGGATACATTTAAGATGAAGTTCAAGGTATTCTTCACTTCTTCCCAGAAACCAGCGATAACTGGACATTCCAAAAACATATGAACGTCACAAGCTTCGATGCAGTTACATTTGTTGCACTTTTTATCTGGGAGAAATTTGGAAAGTCTCAGCGGAGTTATATATGCACGGTGTGCTGAGAGTAGATGATTTCGTTTTAGCCAAGATGGTTTCACAATTCTGTGGAGTAGGCCAAAGGAGTTTAGCCAAAGATCTTCACATTGAAGGCCGGTCACCCCCCCCCCCCCCCCCATAACTGGTCTGGAAGGAGAAACTCCCCGTCGCTTTCCTCCAACAGCTGCCAGTACCATATGGCTACTTCTTTTTCACCCCCTGGACGATCACCCCCTGGACGATCTACTAACCATTGTTCCAAAATGCTAGCCCTCCCTAGGTGGGGATCTCTACGTTTTTGGGATCTAGCCCAACTTTCCATTTGGATAAATTTGAATCTGGAGAGCCCTGACCCAACATGGTCATATAATTCATTCCAGGCTATTAATGCCCCATCCTTGAATAGCTGACCCCATCTAATGATACCAGCTTGTTGTATAATAGATGACAAACTATCGTTTAGGCATGGAGGAAGACCCAGCGAGTCCCATATTGGAGAGAAATTAGAATAGTAGGACAGCCCCAATCTCTTCCTAATGCTGGACCAAGTTTTGGTCCATGACTGCAAAATCTTTAATTTTAATTTTTTTGAAAAATTTCTGACTCCCGAATTTGAACATAAATCCGTCTGCTACTAGTTCCGCCCCCATTAACATTGCTTTATATATTGAGCCTGGATGAAGGATAGATGGCATTTTAAAAAGCATCCTGGAGTGCGATAACAAGAATGCCCATGCATAATACAGTAAATCCGGCAAGGCAAGCCCACCCTTCTCCCTTCTTCTCCTCAACTTTTTCCATGCTATTCTGGTCGGTTTGTTATTCCATATAAAAGTATTTTATAAGGGTAAGGGAGATAAGGGTTTTATAAGGTTCATGGATAGGTAGAGGTAAGCAGAGATTGGACTTTAAAAAATCAAAGGGGCGGTTTGGGGGGAGTGTTATCCCCTCCCCCAAATAACAAGAAATATCAGACAACACAACTGCATTGTGGGGTAAAGGCATACGTTCTAATGCTTGTGGGGAAAAGGCATGCAGGGTAAAGTCCTGCTTTGTAAAGTTTGATATTCTCCTTTACTTACCCTGCATGAATAAGTTTCAAAATTCTCACTCTGGCTCAGATTCTGTCAAGACTGGTCTAAGGAGACCGGATGGCATCCTTGGATTATCAGGACGAGTATTTCCAAATATGCATCCTGCACTCCAACAGTCATTTTACCTGTGGTTTAATGTGAGTCAGGAATATTTTCAATGTACTGTCTTACCTCGGACCCTCACTTTCACGAAAAGAGGTGGTTGCTGTCCATTTTCTTAGGTCGGAGAGCATGAATTTCCATACCTCGACAACTGTGTGCGAAAGGCAGGCTTTCTGCAGTCGTCCGTAGCCCACCTCTGTACAGAGGCTGAGAGCCCTGACATTAGTGGGTTTCACCCTCAATGAGTCAAAGTCCCACCAGAGCTGCACGCAAAGACTTCCATTCAGTGGCGCAGTTCTGGACGTTGTGGCATTCAGTGCCTTTTCTCCACTGCAGCAAGGTTGAGACATTCAGAATATAATCCCAATGTTTCTGGATCAATTCTCGGTCTCATGGATATGGCTCCGATGCTCACTGGTCTCCTTGCCTCATGCAACCTTTGCATCATTAATGCTGGATGCCATGTGTGGGCCTTGCAGTGAAACATCCGATCCCAGTAGATGCAGCATTAGGAATTCCTCTCGAAGTCCATCTAGATCTCACAGGATTCAGCTCAGGATCTTCTGTGATGGACTTAACTCCCCAAAACAGCTGCACTCTAAACTGGACATTTTCTTGTAAAATGCGATTCCTCTAATAATCCCAACTTTTTCAAGAAATACTTAAGCTTCCCTGGTTTATCTTGTTAGTTTTCTACTTCTAATGTACCCCTTATTACAAGACAATTTGTAGCTGGACGTGGTAATGCTTCCAAGCTTTTCTTATACCTCTTTCTCCCCATCTTTCTGGCTATTCCTTTTCTTCATACTTCCTTCTTTAACTTAATTAATTTCACAAGCATTACATGGTCCATAGCTACTGTATAGCTAGAAAATTTGATCTCTTCACGGGACTGAAAATGGAGAATTTGCAGTCTAACAGTTATCCTCCAGTATAAACCAGTTTTTGACTAAACCGCAAACAAATCCACTACTTCGTATTTTTCCTAGTTTTTCTTTCTTCTCCTGCTCAGATTATTGGTATGTCTTATATCCATACTTCTATGCTTACTGTATGCTGTACATTTCTTTTTAAAATATACTTTGAAATTAGAAAGGTATGAGATGCTGAGCTCAGATACCACATTGTCTGGTTTTCAATGGACTTAAAAAATTTAAAAACATATGAGACTGGGCTTCCACTTAACAATGTTTATTCCCCGACTCATTCCATGAGCATATAACCTTTTCACGCACACCCTCCTTGCCTGTGGAATTGCTTGTTCTGTAGATTTATAAACCGATTCTTTGAGATCATAGCCTGAAACTGCACAGCAAATGCATTTGAATTTCACTTTACAATTCAAAGGTTTTGTTGTGCCCCGTGTAGATATAAATATTTAAATTAAGTAAAAAAGGAATCAACAACATCTTTAATGATTCAACCCCATAGTGGCACTTTTGGCTCTTTATGCATACACATGAACTTTCACTCTCTAACTAGAGAGTTAGGTAGCCATTTTTACACCTCTTGGCCTTTGGCAGACACCGTTTTGAGCCCCTGCGCTGTCCAGTTGTTTTGGGATGCAGATTATGGCACTTTTTAAAAATAAGGCTGTGGCGCATACATGCAGCGGGCATGCCTTTGGTGCGCCCAAGACAAGCCCATCTGTACCCGCCTGCTTCCAGACTTTGCCAGACACCAGTCCCCTTGGCAAATTTTTACTCAAGTAGGGAAGTAAGAGTCATTTACTTGGCTGGCCACCTTCATTCTTCAACTAGGACTCTACTTTTACCAAACTTCTGCTTAAAATGTTTGCGACAGATCACCTTTGGGCCTTTCTCATGCTGTGCTTGTGGCTTCAGCTGTACCGGAGAAATGCAACTTGCCATTGACCATAGAGCCTACCAATTACTATGATATGCAAATCAGAACTTACATGGTCTTTTAATTGTTTCCAGCAGCGCCAAGAAGCCATTTTGAATACGTGTGCTTAACAAGTTCTTTTTAACATATCACAGAGGGGTCAAAAAAGGGACAAATACGTTGGGTGATGGAAGCTTTGGCTCCTTGTCTTTTATAATGAACGAAAGGATGGATAACTCTCTTGGACAAACTACGAGTCTGAAATGTCTGAACCTCAATGTTAGACCATTGCCAAAACATGCAACCGAGATGTGGTACCTCATTTCTTCACTTAACCCTGACTTATGCTTCATCACAGAACTTGGCTCAACTCAGAAATCACTCCCAAGATACCCATGGCAACCCCAGCAGCATACAAGAAAACTGAATTGAACAGGGATGGTAGGACTGGAGGCATGGAAGCGGCAGTTGTAAAACATACTTTAAGTGCCACTATCATTGTCACTCACTCTCCTACGAGCTTGAGATGCTTGTCTTTAAACTTGACATTCCTGATGTGTAAAAGCTGCAAAGAAGCAGTTGTTTATAAATCTCATGGCCCAAAGAAAGATTTCAACTTAAACCTGCTGGATGTTTTGGCTCCACATTTTAAGTCTGAGCAAAGTTTGTTGATAGGCAGTTTTAATTACCACTGGGACTCCACAGAGTACTGCGATGTAATTAAATTCATGTAAGATCTGGACACTAAAGTTGTGGCTGGAGGTCTGTGCCTTCATATTAGATGTCGTGAGAGTAATAATTTCCAAGACTCGTGTTCTTTTGTTGACAGAATGTGTCCTCTTTAATGACTTATTCCAAATGTTAATTCACACACGAAAAACAGCCGACACGTGTTTCGCCCGGTGGCCAGTTGGCCGAGGGCTTTCTCTAGGCTGGTTTAAAACGTGATAGTCGTAGGGTGATAAGGTCATATTGATAGAAGGTCATATACAATAGTATGTGATCAACAAGAAGTCGTCTGCAGCAAGAGATCTATTGTGTTCAGAAAAATTTCATGCAGCCAGAGGCATGTGTCATCGATTCCGGCTTCGCCTGAACTATGTGAGACATTGTAATCTTTTTTTCATGAAAAATTGTTAAAATGTTGACAGTTTTGGGAGTCCAGTGAAATCATACGGTCTCACTGCCTCTCCACTCACCTCTCATAGGTGTACACAACCTTGGAAGGTTTGCCAAAATCAACGAAGAATTAGTATTACGTCTGATTTCATCCATTTATTCAGGTCTCCAGTTGATCCCTTTCCGGCACACACAATATCTTTATCTGTAACGGTTTCCTTCTTTCTTGGCAGGTCTGTTCAAGTTTTTGCTCAGTACAGCCACATTTGCTTAGAGCTGCAAACATGCCAACGTGCTACAGTTACTTAAGCATCCGACTACCAACCCCACTAACTACAGGCCCATTTCGCTACTGCCCTTCCCAAACAAATTACTGAAGAAAATTATCAACAAATGACGGTCCCAGTATTTGGAAAATAACAGCATACTGGAATCATAATGATCTGATTTTTGCATAGACCATAATTCAGAAACCACCCTCTTGACATTCAAAGATGTCCTCAGGACCAGCATGTTTTTTAACTTAATTTAAACACTGCTTCAGTCTTAATGGTCTGGGAGGCATTTTAAAGCTGCCTATAGGGGGCAAGGTTTTCCTACAAAGCAAGGAGAAGTAAACAGCGTAAGCAAAATGTTGAGGACTTGCAGGCCGCTGTTGATAAAGACAGACAAAAAATAAATTTAGCCTCAATAGTGGAGTACTCTCTCAAAGTGCATCAGCAGAAATTATCAAAAGCTAAGAAAGAGCTGGAAGATTTCTTTGTGTTAGAAGAGATTACGGGGAGCAAAGCATACCAACAAAAACTCTGAGGAAAATCAGCACATTGGTAGATTTCTGGCTTGGACCACGAAAAGTCAGAGAAGTGCCCAAAGAATATATCAGCTTAATGAGCCAAGCATCGATCAATTAGAAGAGGATAATTATAAGATCGCGGTTATGTTCTTTACTCATTTAAAAACAATTATACAGAAACACAGACAATAGCAGAACATGAATTGATTTCATATTTTGAATTTTTAGATTTGCCTCAATTTTCGGGGGAGTGTATTTGGAACCTTAATAACGTTGTGGAACCTATAGAATATGTGGGAGTGCTGAAAAGCATGTCTAATTGGTGTGATGGGATTCCAGTAGAGGTGTATACGATAGTCCAAGATGAACTACTCCCTTTTTTATCTAATCTTTTTAACCAAATAAAGGACGGGCTGGTATTTCTAAAAGATTTCAGGGTCAGTGGTGATTACTTTTCTCAGACAAGCCAAAGATCCACGGGATCCCAACTCTTATCCCCTAAATACAGATTACAAGATAATTATGAAAATTTGGGCGATGAGAATTGCTCCATGTGCCCGGCAAGTGGTGCACCCAGATCAAAATGGTTTCCTTCCTGGGAGGTTAATGGCCACCAGTATTTGTTTTTTAATACAAGCGGTTGATTACTTCTCAGCTTATCAGATTAAAGCTGTAATACTTATGATGGATGCCGAGAAGGCTTTTGATCTGGAAGACTGGCGTGCTTTATTTTTTATTTTAAAAAAAGTTTGGTTTTCCACACCAGTAGATAGGTATGCTGAAAGAAGTATATAGCGAAACAGAGCACAAGATTATAATTAATGTAGCAGAAGCAGGGAGGGTGAATGTTAATCGTGGTACTCAGCAGGAATGCCTGCTGTCCCCACTTTTATTTTATCTTTTTATTTGAACCGCTTGCGGCAAAAATAAGTGCTAATCTGCTCATTATATCTCGGATTGAAGGGATGGCAAAAATTAAATGATACGCAGATGATATAATCTTAAATCTTAATGGGACCTTATATAGAGAGTGCGTTGGACGAAATCCCAAAATTTACAAAAAGTGGGGCATACAGGGTAAACCAAGCTAAAACAAATTCTTACATTTAATTAGAGTATCTTGGAGATCCCGGCATGTTTATGGCGCATATCATCCGGGCCTATTGGATATCTCGGTATTCTGTTAACGAATCAGTATGCCGCATTGTTTTAAATAAATTATGGAAATAAGCTAGGGAAAGTAAAAAGACTACTAAATTAATGGACCCTCTTGACTTTATCGCTAATTGGGATGTTTCTATGGTCAAATTGTCGGTACTCCCACTTTTTTAAAATTTATTTTTAATAATGTTCCCTTAAAAATTCCTAACTCCTAATTTAAAGAGCTGGATGAAACGATTCGTAAGTTTGTTGGAATAATAAGCAGCCCCGGGTAATATTAGCTATACTATAATTAAATATAGCTCATGGGGGATTAGCATTACCACAAATTGTGACATGCTATCAGGCCTCCCTGGTTAATTTGATAAAACAATTAGGTGAACCAAATTCAGTTTTTGATAATTTTCTTTTGAATTATATGATAAAGGAGAGTGCAATCAAGGGGTTGGCTCTTTCCTAGGGGATTCTTGACTTCACAACCACATACATGCTAGGTACATTTAGTTAGGTAGGTTACACATTGTAGGAGTTCGCTAAAGTTACTGTCTCTATATATGCCTGCATATATTAGTTGCATAGCACCATGGTAGAAATGTATCTACTGTTTACTCTGTTGGTGCTTGTAATCTCTTACTTTTTCTTCTGTCTATTGATTGCCCAGCAAACATTTTTTATACTAGAATGACGCTGGTTCAGTAAATGCTTATTAAAAACGTCCCCAAATTTCCTAAAAAAAATAATTATGGTACGCTAAGTGAATCGGCACATCAGATCGCCAGGCAGATGGCAAATAAGATGGTAGGTGTAGGCACATGGTGCCACCTGTTGCACCAGAGTACTAAAGGGGAAACATCTATTATAGGTTGGCTTCAGAAAATTCCTTCCAAGACAGGCTGTAAATGTAATATAAAGGAGTGATCGCAGCTTAGTGAGATAAGTTACAAAGTGCTGTGGGGTGCCAATTTCAAGAGAATTAATTTTTTATTTAGATGGTTGGCGTATTAAACGCCATTGTGATTACATAAGATGTTTCCAACAATACATAACCAATGTTTTAGACATAAAAAAACAGGATAAAGGTGGTTGGGTACATACATTTTTCGAGTGCAGTTATTTGCAGCAATTCTGAAAGGACGTTTTTTTCAAGTGTCACTCAATGCATGTCTATTACAATTGCTCCATCTTGTATGATGGTTTATTTGGTTCTTTTGGGGAGGTATAATGTCTAAGAAAATATCAGCAGTATTTTATACTTATAACTATAACAGTGGCAAGGTCACTTATTTTACAGAATTGGAGAACAACTATGCAACCAACGATTGGTCACTGGATTAATAAAATGTGTAGGACATATAGGTTTTGAGGAGGCTTGTGCAAAAAGGGTAGATGTCACTCTGATGTAAGGCAACATGGCCAAGTTTCTCTCTCGGTTTATAAATTCATCAATTTCAGTGTAATTTGATAAGTGCTGTTTTTTGTAATTGCACTCCTGCGTTCTACTTCCAATGGTCCAGGCACTTTTATAACTGTGGTGCTACTTGTGATGGTCAATTGAAGATTCAGTGGTTTTATGTAATAATATTTAGTAATGAGTATGCTGCTATGTGTATATATGCACTTTAATGGTTTTCTTCTACCCCCTGCCTGATGGAATGATTTTTTAGGTCTCGCCTACGTAGCGCGCATGTGCTGCATAGGAGGACCTTTAGCCGTCTCTGCTCTTTTTGGAAGCACATACTCGTGCTTGTGGCGGCATCCACCTTACGGGAGTGCGCAGGGGCCAGCCACAAGCACGAGTATGTGCTTCCAAAAAGAGCAGACTGCGCGCTCACGCACGCACCATCCCAGGGCTTGTCTGCATGTTGGAATAACAGCTGCTTTGCCGCTTGCAGATTCCTACTTTGACGCCTCTCATTCAATTCCTCTTTCCTTCATAGCTCTGCTTCTGAATGCCCATAACGCGGTCCTCCCGTAAGGGTCAATCGGCATTCTCGAATTACCATAATTATTTTTGAAGGGAACGTCGCTTTCTAACCATAAGTGGCACGTTATTTGGGTCATATTTTTATGTCCGAGTTTTGTTGTGGCTCAGTAACTCTTCAGTATCAATGATACTGACCCGTGCCCTCTCCGGTATCAGTTTACACAGACAGCAGCATTTAGCTGCTGTCACGGGCCGTGCACGCTTTCAGCGTGGAAACCGTGACGTAAACCATTCATGGTATTTCTACAGTGGGCTGACAGCTTCATTCAAGACAGCAGCTGACCACCATTACATCGAGCGAAACTATTTAGGTAAGCGGGTTCCCTAGCACTTACATTCTACCATCGTAGAGTGTTTCATTCCCTGTGCGCACTTGCGATGCCGGCATTCTTTTTTTAAAATAAAATTGTAATCAAACTTCTCTACCTCTCTCTCTCTCTATACCTCTCTATACCTCTCCCCCTCTCTCTCTCCCCCTCTCTCTCTCCCCCTCTCTCTCTCTACCTCTCTCTCTCCCTCTCTCTCTCTACCGCTCTCAAAGATGGCTGCAGAGTCTACGTGGGATGCGGTGGACTAAGTGGCAGCCGGAGCCTGGTAGCACTGCTTGTCCTTTAGTAAAAAACAAGCATTGACATTGCCAATAGGTCTCCCCTTTGGGACCTCATAAGTGTTTAGTTATCCAGTACAATATCCTTGGTGCAACAACATCAAGTGTTGCATGGCTAAACACTTATAAGGTCCCAAAGGCGAGACCTATTGGCTATGCCAATACTTGTTGTCTTTCTTTTCAAAGATGTTGTATGTATGATTGATAATAATATGACAGGTGTAAGCTTTCTTTTTCATTTTTCTAACGAAGCTCTCGCTCTGTTCTAACAAAAAACAATTTAAAAAAAAACATATTGCATGAAACATAGCCCTATTGATTTATTACAAATATTGAAGTCTTACTATGAACGTTATCATACCTAAAAAAAAGTATATGTATAAAAAACAATTAACATGATTATTAACCAGTTTAATAATTCTCAATTAAAACAAATGGCATGTATTTATTACTTAATTAACTTACCACACTATACCCCACCTGGAAGCCCACAATTAAAAAATAAATACATGTAAAGTTAACATAATTATTCAATTATATATGAGTTACTAAATTAATAATTATTTATTAATTGACTTCCCACCCTATGTCCCAACAAATCCAGTAGCCCTCACCCAATCTATAATTATTACATAATTTACATATTTAATAATCAAATAATAAATAAAATCTTAATAATTCATTGTTACATTTTACTTAACTTCCCACTGTATAACCCTACAAACCCAGCAGCTCGCACATAATATATAGCTTAAAAATATACGTATTATGCAATTAACATCATTGGTAGTCAATTATATAATTAACAATAAATTGGTAATTAAATATACTTAGTTAACTTCCCACTCCACACCCCTACCAACCTAGCAACTCTTTACGACAATATAAATTACTATTAGCAAATAAATAAAAATGTATAAATCACTTAAAATGACAAACTATATTTAAAAATATTAACAATCACACAAACAAAAATAACGCATAAAATTAATATATGAACTAGCACACATAAAGATAAATAAAATGCGAAAACAGTATTACTTACATGACAAATCCATATTCTTTTACAACGATGGTTGCGTATCACAATATTTTTATATACCAATATTTCTCCAATTTTTTAAATCTCAAAATTTTCTCCAAATACAGTTTATTTCATGTACGAATGCAATGTATTTACCTTCTCTTCTTTTTACCCAAACTGATTATCATGTACACCCAAACTTCTCATTTCATTTAGCATTTAGTTTCTCCTTTATTTATTTAAAACAGAATATGGTTTACGTTTGGCCAGCCACATCTTTGTAAAAGAAATATCGCAGGACAGCTTGGCAGCTAGAGATGGAAATATTCAAGAAGGTGATGTTGTGCTCAAGGTAAGTTTTTCTTTTTCTACTTGTCAGCAAGATTTATTTGCTGTTGTGGAAAATAGATCCACTTCTCAACTTTTTTCATGTTCTTAACATACCTTTCCTATTAAAACATTCAGAATTCTTTTTTACATGACATCTTGTTTAACCCTTTTATTCCATAAAGAGCTGTGAAACAACACTCTGTAAATTATGTCACAGCCTCATTCCCATGCCAAGGTAGTCCAAGGGTGCTCATTAAGAAAACCTTAGAGGACAAATTCCTAATAAGACTTTCAAACTGGAGGGTCACAAGTACTCAACAGAGCCTGTTAGTCTCTGGAATCCCTGTGTGTCTCCCAACTTGAAAACATATTCTACTACAACGTGCAGGCGCATTTCTGCTTGTAGGAGTGGTTCATATTACCCCTTGCCACAGATTATAGCAGTGTAGTGATTGAGCGCTTTGCTTCTTGCAAATTCTGGTACGAATTCACGTTCATGAAGTGCTGTCTGATGAATTGAACAGTTTAGTAATGCATTGGGATGCGGCTCGAGTAAGTTCCAGTGGTTGAGATTAATTCAAGCATTCCATCCATCAATTTGTTGTATACTTTACAATGTCACCCTGAGTGGGAGCACGTGGGTCCTGTGCACACTTTGTCTCTGAAACCAAGCTATACCTGGCTGATAAGCCCTAACTAGGGCAACACCTATCTTGGTTTGCTTGTGTTCCGTGTTCAGGGTGGACTTGCCCTATCAGTTTGGGCTGGACTGTTCCCATTGAAGCAGGTTCAAGCCTGATTTGCATATGGCTGAGTCCAAACCGAGGTGGCATGGTGTGCAAAATAACTGTGGACTGGGATGCGGCCCGAAGTAATTACCGGTAACTGATATTAATTCAAGCATTCCATCATCACTTTTTATTTTATACTTTGGTGTATCAGTAGTTCTGACTGAGGCTAATCATCAAATTTCAAAACATTTCAATAACATGAAGTACAGTAGACTCCACTAGGAAGACAGTGTGTGGTTAAGTTTCAAACCATAAAGATTTATTAAAGGATTAGCAAAGTTACAAATTCAGATAATCAAATTCATTATTAATCAATAATCGATACACTAATGCATTAGTCATTGTATACTTCAAAGCAATTAAAAAAATCATAGAACAAAGACGAAATTGTCTTGAAAGGAAAGTTGGGTAAAACCAGCTTTCCTGTAAAGAGAGCACCCACCTCTTGGAAAGATTCTGCTAGTAAGTCTGGAAAGTGGTATTTCAAAACCATAAGAAAGGCATCTGAAAAGCATCTACCGGGACTCTAAAAGCATCTGCAGGGCCTCCGAACTCTAGCCTACTCATTATTGTTAATTAGCACAATTCGAACACTTGATGCACCTACACTTGGTTTCCATACAAACCTACAGTCATTTGCAACATAATGAGATACATTGGACCAATCCGTACTCTGCAGGTGCATTGCTATAGCTCATTAGCACATGCTACAAACATTGTGCAAACATGAGAACACATGAGAACATAGACAAGAACACAGACAAGGCCACATTCATGTTAGAAATGCAGAATCTACTTCTCCTGGAATATAAAAAGACACGTCTGTGTAGCAAGATGGCAACCAAACAGTAGCTATTTTGAACTGCAGGCCTACATTAGCTTTAGTCCATTCCAACAATGAAAAATATACACTCCGTACATTTATATTTTACATGCTAATGTAGATACATAATAAGAAAAATATCTCTACCAATGGTGTACAGGTCAAAACTGTAGCCTAAGTGTACGCTGAACATGAAATATGCACAGGACAAATCAAACATCCCCTTTTGCTTCCACAGCAACCGATGCTTTGCTAGGGCTGGCCATAGCTGCTTTCTTGGAGAACTCCACCCTCAGCTTATTTCTGGTCTTCTGTTTGTCTGCATCTGAAAAGCTTGCAAAAGTTTGAATACCTTTAAATGCATGTGAAGTTTACATTTGACTTAATATTAGTCTGTAGAATGTGTTTGTATTGGTTAATAAAGTCACTTGCCATTAGAGTTAATACTGGTGTTTGCCCTAGTGCAAATTACATGTAATGGTAAACTTGGAGCTGTTGGTGAATATTGCAAAACAAGGCTTTGTACTTAAAATTCTCCAGTATTAGATCTTTAATAGAGTTGCATGCTTGAATAATCACCGTCATTGAGCTGGGTGTCCCACATTATACATACAGAGCAGAGTTAAAATAGTGAGAAAAGCTTTGACATAGTCACAGAAATAGCCTATTCACATCATTTTAAAAGATCCGAAGTTCTGCCAATCAACTTAAATCACAGTCTTCACCCTTCCCTACCCAGGCCACTATGGTCTGATTTCTACCACACGTTCTATGTGAAGAAAGTCCCTTGAGCTCTACACAGTCATTGATAATGTGGAATTTTCTGATTCCTTTATAATTTAAGGAACCTTTTAGGAAAACAATAAAAACAATATCAATAGATTAACCATGTCTGGTCAAAAGCCTAAAGAAAATATTCTGGCTGGTCTTGTTGGTCACTCCAGTGTAGACTCCATAGTAGTGCATGCGGCTCGGTGACAATCAAGGAACCCAACATCTCCATGCACTGCTCAACCTGATAGGGTATAAGACTTGATAATATCGGGAATTGATTTTCAGCAAAGGCGGCAACATCAATCAGGGAGGCTACTAGCAATTCTTGTGAGATATGACCGTCAAATATGATCATACATTGGGCTAAATTTTGAGTAGCTGAAGCAAAAGTGAAAATCCTCTGCAGTCATCGTACTGGAATGAACATTGCATAAACAGGAATCAGACAGACGGCTGGTGCAGCTGCCCTACGCAGATCAGGTTGACTCTATTCTGTCACTTTTAGAATGGAGGTTCAAAATAGAACTGTAGATATGTCATATGATTGAAGTTCCTCTTTGGCCGACATGTGGATGAAGCTCTCCAGTCTATTAAGTCGGACACTGTAAGTTCTTTAGTTCTCCTTCAGAAAAGATTACCCTAGTCCTTTTGTGGAACCTGTGGAAGGGGACAGTTTTTTTTTATAGAGGATGTTTCCAACCTTACATGTACCAACTTCCTCAACAGACCTACCAGCAGAACCACCAGCGTCCTACTATAAGAAGGCCCCCCTCGCCCCCAAAGGAAATCTGGGAATCCATCATTGGCAATGAGCTCTCAAGACTTCATTAACCCTGTAGAAGAGACAATCCCAAAGAATCAGAAAAAATCTTGTCTTGTTGCAAGCAATGGACGGTAATATCATCAGATAACTGGGTATTAGGCCACAAACTGGAATTCACCCAAAAACCACTAACCAGCAGGCCTCATCAATGTCTTTGTGAAATGAAACTAGTATTTATAAAGCACTGCTATACCTGGTGTTTTCTAGGCACCAACACAAGCATAGATTTGCATTATATTACGAATGCTAAGGAACATTTTAGATCTTTAACCTTTGGTAGCAAAAAAACCATTATTCAGACTCGGATTTTATATCTCGCTTGGACGACTGCAACATTCTCTACTTAGGGATTACCAAAAGCAGTATGAGAATGTTGCAGAGAGTTCAGAATGCTGCAGCACGGTGGGTACAGCCCTAAGGGAATTACACTGGTTCGTGGTGCTGGTCAGGGTGACTTTTTTAAGGCGTTGTGTTTCTGCCATAAAATCCTGAACGAGAAAGGACCCAGCTATCTTTGGCCCCTACTCACCCCCTATAGACCTATTCGGAATCTCAGGTCTGTAGACACTTCTAAATTGACAGTTCAGAGAATTCAAAAGGCACGCATAGGAGGTAGATCCTTCAGCTTATTAGCACTAAAGCCTGGAACCAACTACAGCTCGATCTTAGAATGCAACCCTCAAAATTGCTATTCCGCAAGCAACTTAAAACTTGTTTTTTCAGGACATCCTACGTAGACTGATGCTGAGAACTGTTTCTTTTCTTAGGGAATCACTCTACAGGGAGGAGAATTCCTAGTGCGGGGACACTCCGTTGGAGTTACCAGGCACTTTTTAAGCTATTACTCTAAGCTAATCACACAGTGGCCACAAATGGAAGGATCATTCAGCAGTGTTTTAAGTGTCAAGCTGAATTAGGAAAGGCTTACCTTGGTGGATGCCATACAGCAACGCCACTGTCCTATTATCTTTTCTCCAGAACACTCGATTCGTTTATCATGACAGACTCCTACTTAGAGGGTTGGGAGGCAAACCTACAGGAGTTAGCAGAAACTGGCACTACATTACCTATAGAAACACAACTAAATTTCAACCACCTGGATTTGAGAGCCAGAGCCATAGCACTGCGCTTCTTTCTTTTTCCCAAGAATGAAAAAAACTCCTTGGTATTGGTCCAGACAGACAACACAACAAATATGTACTATGTCAACAAGGAGGGAGGAATATGTTCCCACCTACTGTCCAGGTAAGCACAATATACATTGGACTGGGCCATATGAAATCATATTTAAAAAACATGTATCCGGCAGAACAAATTCCGGGGCTGACAGCCTCTGCAGAATACCAAAAGAATGTCACGAATGCGATCTGTATCAAATGCAATTGAACCACATCTTCCTTTGGGGGAAAAGACATAGAAGGGTTGGCACACACAATACAGTAATTACCAACATATTCAAAAAGCAGTCAGTATTAAGCAATTCCAGACTTGAAATGAAAATACATAAACCAGCTTTCAAAGTCTTCAAGAACTTGTTGCAGATATGTAAACTATGCAATGAGCAACCAGATATAAGACACATTCCAGGGCAGTTTGAAAGCTGCCAAGTACAAGCTACTCCTGGGCAGTCAACGTGTTTCGACCTTGCAGACTTTATCAATGCTGCAGTATGACATAATCATACATTATGTCTAAAAGTGGTGTTCATCTTTTAGAATGGTTATTTCTGCATGATCAACATATAACAATGTGATAATATTTAGAAATTACCCAGATGTTGTTTGTGAGTGTGATAAAAGAAAGATATATGTGAACAGTGAAACGAAAGGGAAATGGGGAAAACAGGACAAATATTGAAGAAATATAGAGCAACATGTATCTACATGAACACCCAAGCAATAAAAAAAACTTGATTGCCTGCCAGTCATGCTGAATATACTCCTCTATCGAGGACTTCCAAAATACTTTTTTCTCTAGTAAGGTGTTGCCATGGTTTTCTAGCCTGTTGTCACCTTGGAGTTGGACAGCACAGCATACTCACTTACCCCACCTTCTCCTTAGAGCTTCATTAGCTAGTGCTATTCATTTTCATTCACAGATAGCGAAAAGTCGCTACCAGTAAGTGATCTGCTGGCAATTACCAACTTTTAACACACCTTTTCACATTTCCAATTTTTAACTCTCTGCTACTTATGATATTTTTCAGAAGTTAATGGCCCGCTGCTCATCCTATTTTCTACTGTCCTGATGATGAACCAGTAATGACCTAGGGTCAAAACGCCATCGTCATATACGGCAGTTGGAGCAACTTTTAGGATTTAATCAACCTATGACTCATTAACTATGCAGTGAAATTATCACTTAGTGCTTCTGTCTACAGCTCCATTTTTACGTTTTTATTCTCACTACAAGTTCTGTATCTTTCACCTTGTAAATACCTTTTGAGTACCAAGAACTTTTCGATGTAGCAAAAAATGTATGTGGATAATTTCTAAGTGTGTTCTTCTTTTTTCCTTTTCTTTAGTTATTAATTTTGCCTTTGAACTGGGAAAATTATAACATGAATGTAACATGTAAAGCATAATATGAATGTGATATTGTAGAAAACAGTATGCTAAGAGTTAACATCATCTAGTGAGTTTGAGGAAAAGCTTTACTTATGATAGTTTGAAAAGGGAGGCTTCACATCGTTGTCGCAATTGGATTAAGAAAAGAAAACGGACCCTTGGGGAAAAGAGTGGAAGGCCATAACCAGGGAAAGACGAGAGCATGAGCGAAAAGAGGGGTCATCTTGAAATTAGTCAAATTGAGTGAAAGAGGGGCTAGCTTTGCCAGAAATAAAAAAGAAAAAAATAACAGCGCCATGTTACTGGTAGTGACGTAAACTGACATAAAAAGATAAGATAAGAAGAATTAAAGTTGTGATGGTCTAGAAATAAAGAAAATAATTTAAACACTGTGTGGTGGAGCTGTGTAGTGCCAAAGGAGCACATAGTATGGTCATAGCAATTAAAAACGTAATCACAATAAAAAGACACTACAGTAATCCAAAGCAAAAATGGTTTTGCATAGTGTAAGATACCGGTCCTAAAAGGACATCTGATATAGTTACAAATGGACATAAGAGGGTAAATAGATGTCTTTTAATAAAAATAAAATGAAACATAAAAATGTCCAAGAATTTGTGTAGTAATCCAAATAAGAATTAGATAAATTGTTTCCAATGCAACTGCCACATCGGTACAAAAATAAAGTGGGGTAAACCAAATCTGGATTTATTCTCCACTGATATGAGTGGTACCCAAGCAGGCATGCCCTTCCTATATTGTGGGGGATGCGTTTTCAATCAGTTTGTTGGTAATTTATGCATAATCCTTTCCCATAATTTCCAGGGTCTTGACAAAAATGAGGCGGAAACTGTGTTGCTTTATTCTAATAGCTCCATGGTGGCCCAGACAGTTTTGGGTCCTCTCCAAGGAAGTGATGCAACAGATTTCACAAGAAGTGTGTCTATGTCAACTGCCTTGTTCGCAGAAGTGCCCATAATTGACATTTACAGGGCAGCAACCTGGAATAACAGTCAAACCTTTTACCCAGCAGAACGGTCTGGATGCATCTGTTAACAGAGTTGCAGCCGTGTGTCATTTTTTAATAAGGGGAGCCCCCTTTGTTCTTATGATTCTCTCACCATCCAATTGTATCTTGTAAATGTACTGCTTGCTTCTCTGTTTGATGCATGTGAACCTGTGAAAGATGCAATACTGGAGAAAAAAGTACTTGCCTTCAACTTTAGTTCTCCAGTATTGGTAACTTTCATAGATTAACACGTGACCCACCCTTCTCCCCATTTCATTATCACCGATATTATGCAATTCTTCAACACTTATGCTATGAAATCTGAGCTAGGTGACGTGGGTAAGGAAGGGTCAAGACTGCTCTGTGTGCTGATTAGCTGAACTTGGGATCTTTCAAATGATGTGAGTAGACTACTTCTGTGACTGTGTAAGCCTTTCTTCCTATGTTTAACATTGCACTGCTTTTCGTGTGAACTGTGGGACTCCCAGATCGACGACTGGGATGATTCAACATGTGAATCTATGAAAGATACCTATAGTGGAAAACTAAAGTTACATGTAAGTAACATTTTCTTTATTTTTCTCTTAACTGGACCGGAGATAGAAAGTTGGTCTGAGACCAGTGATTAAGATACCAGAAGGCATCATGCAAAAAAAATATATATATATTTTTGAGCCCTTTAAAGGGTATTCTCAAAAGTTGCTTGTGCAAGTCAACCATTCATGCGCAAAACATTATCAGCGGGCCATGAAATCCCCATTCCTGCTTCCTGTTTCGTGGTGTTTTTGATGGAAGAAATCAATAAGTGACCAGAGTGGGTCATGGTTATTCTTGAGTGGTTGCCTGGCATAAGTATAAGACCCACACACTTCTAAGTTAGTGAGAATTCACAAAGAGTTTGGATTTCCTTTCTGCAGTGGGAAATTATTCCAGTGGAGAGCAAGCCACAACCTTTGCTGAAGTGGGAAAGGTATTACCCTATTTGAAGGACTTTGGGTAATGTCGTTGACCTTGGGAAAGAGCTTTCACTCCTTTAGATTTTATACTATTAAAGTTGATTGCTCTTCTCATCTTTTTCAATTTTTATGTAAGTATGAATTTATAGAAAGCTGAAGAGTAGGTCTATGAATAGTTGGTACATGCATTTTTGTGAATTGCATTCATGTATTCATATATTATGGACCTTGCAGCATACATAATGGAATGCATCACATAAAACAACAAGTTACATAGAGAAGATGAATCTAGAAGAAAAGCATCTTACAATAAACTATAATAGGAAAATGTGTAGCATAAGCAACAGTAGCAAAGAATAGGACCATTAATGCTCCAGCGGCCTGAAAGTTTGAATTGTATCAGTGTTCTTTTAGGAGGCTGTTCCAAATTATGAATGCTTGACAGGAAAAGGCATGATTGATGTTTTTTTAAATTTTTATTGTGATGCGAATTTCAAGGAGTGGAATTGATTTGCCTCTAGTGTTTTTAGACCTCCTCTGGTGCTGAGTTTTGCGAACCGAGGTGAATTGACTTGTGTGTGATGCAGGTTATTTTTGAGTCAATTCTGGCTATAAATAGGAAACAGTAACTGTTTCTTAAAATGGGTGTGTAGGAGGCTGACTCAGTCTATGGTGCTTGTTTAGGCAAGTGTAACACCCTGCACTAATCTAGACAACCCTTATGGTGATTTTAGTGGTCTTAGACAACCTTATAAAGCTCTCTAAGTGGTAGCAGTGGAGATCAACCTTCTGGCTTAGCCAAGAAGGGGTGTAAAGCAGCTTGTTTTACTAGTACTAATCATATAGTGTAGGTTACGTGAAAAAGAACCACACAGTGTAGGTATAAAAAATAAGTAATTTGTTATAAACACTCACTAACACATTGCAAAATCTCCTACCCTAGATGTACTCACAATACCCACAATACTTTGGTAATAGAACACGTAAGTAGCACAATTACACAATGGTCTCCAGGGGAAGATCAAACCACATACTAAGAAAGTGGAAAACGAACCACGACCTAAGTCGAGACAGGACCCAGAAGAAGTAGAAGAGCTGGGGTCCCAATGAACCACCCAAGGTAAGTACCCAGGAACTCCACACAGGGTGTGTGCAGAGTGGGAACACGCCTGCATGCCTAATACAAGTCAATGGGTAAGTCATGGTTGCAGTTAAGGATGGCCCTTCCCAGAGGACCCTGAAGAAATCCCTGGAAGATGGAAGGTTGGAGAGTCACCCCACTTGTGGATACCTTGGGAAGCAGGATACCTACACCTGGGAAGCCAGGTGCAAAGTGACGTCGGAAACCGCCGTAGACCACAGTGGAGGACTTCAGTGAAGATTAAGCTGGTGAAGAATGTGAGTGAGTCTGGTGGAAACAAAGGTGGATTCAAAATGAGAAGTACTTGCAAGCAGAGGGGACAGATTCTATGTCACTCAGGGATGACCAGGAGGCACAGAAGATGAATGCCTACCGATGTCGGAAATGCAGGAGAGTTGACCGTGACCTTGAATCTGCAGCTGTGTGGACCAGGCGATTCTGTGGAAGACCAGGAGCTGTTCACGAGCTGTCCCATGTCAGATGTCAAGAGCCAAGGAGTTGGGGGCATCATTAAGCCTTGGCAATGGAATCAAACGTAGTAGACAAAAAAGGTGCAGTGTCTGGACCAGCAAGGTCCAAGTGACTCACCAAGAGCAGGTAAGTCAGAGCCGATCCCGAGCAAGCAGGGGAGCCCACTGGAGCCAAAGAAGACCCTCAAGAGGACCCACCGGCCGAAGGCACAGGAGTCGCAAGAGGACCTCGTGCAGCTCACAAATGATGAAGGCCCACGGTGCAGAGGATGCGGTGAGGACGAAGTTCTTGGTAGCAAGAGATGCTTGAGGCTGGAGCTTCTTGGAGCCCGAAGGTCTCTGGTGAAGAGAGTGAACAAGCCTTGACAAGCACAAGAGTACTGCTCTAGCGGTTCCGATGAGAGCTACTGGCTTCCAACTTGCTGTGAAGACCGTGCAGGCGTTGGAGGAGTTTCAGAAGCACCTTTCGTAGTCCGTAGGAGCTCCGGGGCAGCCGACCGGTCAGCTTTGTAGTGGTGCCTGCAGGTGCAGGGAAGTGACTCCTTCACTTCAAAGGAGATTCCTTTGGGTGTCTTGGATGTCCACGAGCCTGTAGAAAAACCTGTTTCACGCCAGAGTGGGAGCCAACGGCTCCCTGAACTGGTTCCAACTGGAGTATGCACGGAGGGCACTAAATGTGCCCTTCTAAGCAGTCTAGTGGCTCTGGCAAGCACCCCCCACCTTGGCCCAATACACTAAGTCCTGTCGGAGAGGTGGTAACACCTCCCTGTGACAGGAAACCTATTGTCCTGCCTTCCCCCGTTCGAGCTTGGCTCAGCAGCAGGAGGGCAGAATCGTGTCTCTAGTCGGCAGCAGCCATAGTTTACTGTCTGGGTGTGGAAGATTGGTACTGGGAGCACTGAGGGCTCCCTGACGGGCTCCACAGTGCATGGAATCATACCTCCAACACCGTTTCCGGTGTTGGAGGTATGATTCCAACATGTTTGATACCAAACACGACCGGGCTCGTTATAGCCAGTTTAGAGTAAGCCATCGCGTAATGACGCATGGCCACTCTATGTATCGTGGCTGATGCACTTACATCTCAGGAGAATGGACTCCGTGGATTGTAGGGGTGTCTTGCTCATGCAGGGTCACCCTCACACTTTTAACCGAGCACCCTGCCTTCAGGATTGAAAGGGCTGCCTTAGGGGTGACCCAATGGTTTTAAGTGCAGTGACCTTAGATATAATACAACTTGTATCTGTTGTAAGTGGTGCTAGCACCAGCTTACACTGGCTGCAATGGCAGGCCTGTAGGCACAATTTGAGTGGTCTCCCATGGGTGACATAATGCATGCTTCAGCCTGTGGGGGACCCCTGGTGAACCTATTCCCTGGGTACCTTAGTACCAAATAGTGGGTCTTATAAGGGTACACCAGTAGCTAATCTGGGGGTGTACCTAGGTATGCACCATGTCCAATTTAGGGAAGAACCACAGAGACTGTGGTTCTGATTAGCAGGATCCCAGTCCGATTAGTCAGAATAACATAATGACACTAGCAAAGAGTAGGGGTAACCACGAGAGCAGATTTTACTTTTCTGCATGGTGTTATACTGTCTGATGTATCGTTTAAGCCCTTCACTAGGCATGCAACAAAGAATAAGATGGCTTTGAGCAGTGCTGCTGAGGTTTCGGTAGCCCAACTAGTATTGTGTTGCCACCATCAAGGTGAGATTGCACCACTGTTCTAAACTCTGCTGGTGGGATGATGGACTTCAGCTGCCTGAGGAGAGAGAGTTGAAAAGAGACAGGCTTGGCCAGCTTAGATATGTGGGGATGCATAGTTAAATACATCTATAGTAAATCTAAGAGATGTACCCGAGGGGACCAATTAGGGGGAGATTCCAGGCAGGGATAACTGGTAGCCAGGACTGTACAGGAGTGGGAACTCTGTTTTGGCTAGGTTTAATTAGGAGAGAACACCCAGTCTGTTGTATTAGTTCGAAAGACTTTAGAAACTTATAGGTTTGAGATTTTCAAGTAACGTTCGTTATCATCTGCATAATATTTATATTCCTTTATTTGACTATAGCATTCCGAGGTTCCACGTACATTTTGATTTTGTAGTGGGGATAATGTAGACCTCAATTTCACTCCACATTTTAGGGGTAAAGTCGGTGATCAAAATTATTTCATTTACACAAATTGAGATATTAAGAAGGAGGAGACCCATTTCAGCACATGAACTTCTATTCCATTTCTTGTGCATAGACTGACGCTGAAACAAGAGGATGGGATAGGCATAAGAACTTACTTTGCGACATGGCCCTCAAGTATCTTGTAATTAAAACCAATGTTTTTATTGCCTTGGCAGTTTTATGGGAAAAATAATTATCTCCTTAAAATACCTGTGCAGTGAGACATTAGGAAAATGATCGGTAGGACCGCTGCGCACTATCACGGCGGTCATGAGACTGGCCAGCAAGCATACAGCGGTCTGACCGCACAATTACGATGCAACCACCGGGCTTGCTGTCGCAATGGGCTCCTTTACACTGTTCTTGTGCTGCGGCTCAGGACAAGGGCAGCAGCTCAAGCCGACATGTAAAGGAGCGCTTCCTGCACATCCATGGAGGTGTATGGGGGCACTACATCTCCTTCCTGGGCCACTTGCAGTGGCCCACAACAGATGGGCTTGTTTGCTGCCCCCACGGACCGTTTCTGACAGCGTTTTCATGGCGATCTTTCTGACATGAAAAGGCTGTCGGAAAGGGATATTGTAATGTGCCGGTGGTTCCTTCCTCGGCTCCCCCTCCATTCGGGATTACGATTCAGACAGCCACCCTGACTGGATCACTGATCCTGTCAGAGGCGGTGGTCTTTCCCCGCAACCGTTTAGGTTCCGACTGCCAGGATTTTAATCCAAAAACAACAGTTAAAGGACAGAATGCAGAACAATGTCATATATTCACCCCAGTACAGAGATCTGGGCCTAAATCCATCGTTTTTTTGCTCACCATGCCATTCCAGTTTGAACCCAGCCATATGCAAATCAGTCTTGACCCTGTGCCCCATGGGAATGGTCCAGCCCGAACTGCCAAGCCAGGTCCTCCCTGGACTGGAAACAAGCATCCTAGGACCGGTTTCGGGCTTTCAGCCCTCGTCAGCCAGGATAGCTTGATTTCAGTGGCATGGAGAGCACGGGACTCACGTCTGAGCATACCTGACCCATACGGGGTGACAAATGCAAAAACAACAGTTAATGAACAGAATACAGAACAATGTCATATATTCACCCCAGTACAGAGATCTGGGCCTAAATCCATCGTTTTTTTGCTCACCATGCCATTCCAGACTGATTTGCATATGGCTGGGTTCAATCAGGAATGGCACGGTGAGCAAAAAAACGATGGATTTGGGCCCAGATCTCTGTACTGGGGTGAATGTATGACATTGTTCTGCATTCTGTCCATCAATTGTTGTTTTTGCATTTGTCACCTTGAGCGGACGGGTATGCTCAGACGTGAGTCATGTGCTCTCCATGCCACTGGAATCAAGCTATCCTGACTGAAGAGGGGTTAAACCCCGAAACCGGTCCTAGGGTGCTTGGTTCCAGGCCAGGGAGGACCTGGCTTGGCAGTTCGGGCTGGACTATTCCCATGAGGCACAGGGTCAAGACTGATTTGCATGTGGCTGGGTTCAAACTGGAATAGCATGGTGAGCAAAAAAACGATGGATTTAGGCCCAGATCTCTGTACTGGGGTGAATGTATGACATTGTTCTGCATTCTGTCCATCAATTGTTTTTAGGATTGTAATCCGGCTGTCGAACTGAAGCACTATTGGTTGTCGGACTACCACTGACGTCCTGTCGGTGTGTGGTCCGACTGACTCATTTCTAAATTACAAGATGTTTGAGGATCATGCTGCAGAGAAACAGCTCTCTTATGCTTATCCTTTTATACACTAAGTTTAATCAATCCACAAAAAATGGGAATAGGTCAGTTGCTGAAAAAGTGTTTTTCCTCCTTCAAGATCTCAGCTCGTTTAAATAGAATAATTTCTTTACTTTCTTTAATTTAATTTACGTGGGTACATATGTTATTCTTAAATTCTGTATTGCTTCTGTTTTTTTTTTTGTTTTTGTTAAATGAAGTGATTTTACAGCTTTGAGCTATTTTCCGGTTTTATATTCATTTTAGAAAACAAAATATATTTCTCATTTGAAGAAGAAGGTAGTGTGGTGGCAGGTTTTTGGCAAAATTAATAATACATGCATAGAAAATACATTTGTTGTAAGTGAATCTAATATGCCTTTAAAAAAATATCTACTTTCTTTATTTCAGATAAACGGCACAGTGACGGAAAATATGTCGTTATCGGATGCAAAGACTTTAATAGAAAGGTCCAAGGGCAAGCTGAAAATGGTGGTACAACGAGACGAGCGAGGAACTCTGCTTAATGTTCCAGATCTTGATGACAGTATTCATTCAGCAAATGCTTCTGAGAGAGATGGTACGTTAAGGACCTTGTGACGATGGTAAGACGAATAGTTGTGGTAGAGAAACTGAGGCTATTGATTCCGGACCTCAGACCGATATACATAAATGGACAAAACCTTTGCTTCAGGGTTTTGAAAAGGATTTCTTATGAACAGCATGCAGTGGAGAAAACCATATTTGAGGCTTATTTGTAGAAACGCATGTGTTAACAGAAGCTTATTTTACCATTGTGGGGTGATCATACACCATCCTATTGCCATTTCATTGAAAAATCAACTTTTATTTAACAGACATTTCAGAAATTCAGTCGCTGGTATCCGATCATTCCAGCCGATCACATGACCGGCCCCGCCGCAGCCGTTCACGGTCTCCTGACCAGAGATCAGAGCCGTCCGACCATTCCAGACACTCTTCACAGCAGCCCAGCAGCGGCAGGTGATTACACGAGACTTTTCTTTTATACTACAAAACTGACCGCAAAGTGCATGCGGACACCTTTAATGACATTAATTCACTTGTATGAATTATTCGACCTTTCTATTCTTTAGCTTCTTGTTTGTTGTTGTTTTGAGTCCATTTAAAGAGTGAATAAAAAACGTTTTCCCGTTGTGCCGAAAGGGACGCAACAGTCCACCCAGGTTTGAGTAATCAGCTCGTTAAAGGGTTGGATTTGCGAGGTTTGTTTCATGTTAGTATGTTCCTTTGATTCTGGTTTAATTCAATTCTGTGGTAGCCAATGTACCGAACTGCAGTCAAAGATGGTTAATCCTGTAACACCTTAACTGCTGAAAGCAGAGTTCAGAAGCTCAAACACGAATACAGGCGAAACAAGAAGAAAAGGCTTTCGAATGGGGTTACTAAAAATCATTTTCGAAAGCAGACTGCTTTTTTAACTAATGAAGGTGGATAGGATTTTCGCTATTTATGACTTTTTATGAGAATTACATTCATGCGTGCTTTTAACGTGTTAATAACATGTTTCTATTTCTCACTCCTATAATGAGTAAAGTAAGATGCCGCTCAGTAGGCTAGGGTCAACCTCGCTACAGCCAGAGCTCAAATTGACACTGTAACATAGTTGTAAAAAATCCAAGGGCTTAATAAACCTCCTTCAAATCTTAACCGCATGTTTGATGTTTTCACACTAACATTGTTCTGTTGCGGCTCCTGTTGCTGCTTTTTCTGATTCTTCTCCCTTCCTTTTCTCCCAATCAGTCCTTTGTTTTTTATTTTAATTTATTTCTTGTCAAAAAGAAAACTGATCCATGCATATACATTCACCGCGGTGGACAATACTCCTGGCATTGACATGTGTTTCATCTTGCCAGCTTTTCCATGACACAGAGCCCCTCTGACTCTTATCCCTTAGTACGAATGACGCAATAGAGAGACATTGTAAAGCTAATACTTTCAAATATCTATAAACTGGACCTGTGTAATAAGTTTCCTCCTTGTCGCCTATCCGCCACCCCTCTATCAGTCTAGGTTCAAGCACCATGTAGTCTCACCTTGCCCTCAATTACAGGCCTACTTCATAGATTCTGTTGTTTTCTCAGCAGTGTCTGTATTTATGTATGGATTTGATAAAATTCGAATAAAGATTATGAAATCGAAATCGTATGCCAGTAAGTCGCTTGTCATGTCTAGGTACCCTTAGCGGGCATGATATGTCTTGGCGATTTGGTGATATGTCACTGCAGAGACTTCTATATCTCTGTATGTAACCAAATCCTTAAGCCAGTCTTCTTTTTTGGGTGTAGTGGTTCTACCTCAGTGTATTGCTGTTCTGCCTTTTGTAGCAGGAATGACATTGACACAAATCACCAATGACCGGTTGGAATCATCTTCTCAGTCTGGTAGAATTGTCAATGCTTGCATCTCAGGTCGGTATCCCATCATGTCTGAAATAGTATGTATAATCTCATTCCAGTGGTCAGAGATTGGCTGTCAAGACCAAGCAAGGTGCAGAAAACCCGTGAGCCTCTCCACACTGGGGGGAGATGTAGGATCTGGCAGGTGTGTTTTGTGCTGTTTCTCTGGAGTGAAATACATCCGGTCTAAGAAATTAAAGCGAGTAACTTATATTTATGGTTTATGGATACCCTTCTAATCTGTGTGCACCAATACTTCTACCCGGTTAGTGTCCTGTCAATCTCAGACTGCCACGCTTGTCTGTGGTACACGTGCCCTACCACCCTTGACATGGAAATTAGGGTCTAAAGCTTGGTAGAGTCTGTGAATCTGATCACTTGAGTCACAGGATCCAACCTGTGTGGCTGCCCTAGAAACCCTGCAAAAACCAAAGGAAATGATGGACGGAGTGTTGAACATTGCAAGCACTCACCCCCAGTCAACTGATCTGGGTTTAATCCATCGCCGTTCTTTAGCCCACTCTGCCACCCCAGTTCAGATATGGCCATATGCAAATCAGTCTGACCCTGTGCCTCATGGGAACAGTCCAACCCGAACTGCCAAGCCATGTCTTCCCTGGACCGGAAACAAGCTTCCTAGGACCGGTTTCTGGCATTACAGCCGTCTTCAGCCAGGCTTGCTTGAATCCAGTGGCAAAGTGAGCAAGGAACTCACGTCTGAGCATACCCTGCCAACTTATGGTGAACAAAGCAAAAACCAAAGGTAATGATGGACGGAGTGTTGAACATTGCAAGCACTCACCCCCAGTCAACTGATCTGGGTTTAATCCAACACCATTCTTTAGCCCACTCTGCCACCCCAGTTCAGATAGTGCCCTAGAAACCCTGGCAACTTTTCCTGCACTTTCTTTTGTAGGTGGAAAGAAGTAAATATGTCTAATGGGGTAGGATCATATTGGTTCTTGAATTGATTTTTGAATTGTAATGAACTTCCAATTGGGGTATAGATGTGCCAGATCCGTCTGCCCCACTTTGGATAGTGTCTATATCACCATAGGTTATCTAGTGAGTGGTCGGTGTGGAGTGCAGGTCAGAGTGATAGCTAATGAATATAGGCTTAAGAAACCGGTCGATGAGCTCCACGTTTTCCATGCCCAGCTTGTTACAGGCACTATAACCTTCCCTCTGATAACCCAACCCGTCTCTGCAGTCTTTGCTGCAACAGCAATTCAAGTGGGGCATCGTCAGTCTGCTCTCTCTCTGGCATAAAATATGGAAGCCATCTATCTGGTGCTGCCACCACCTGGTGTAATGGCTCTGAGCTACTAAGTAGTATAGTTCTAAGAAGGACACCTCAAACTGCCCTCTTTTGTAGTGAAGTGTCACAATCGCCCATCGTATTCACAGCTGCCTACTCGCTCAGTCAAATCCCATCATCAGAGACCGAAGATTCAGGATTTTTTTTTGTATGATATATTCATGGACTCAAGGCTACTAAGAGTTAAGGGTGAGAGAGGACACCCCTGTCTGGTGCCTCTACCCACCAGGAATGGGTCCGACATCAAACAGTGCACTTGCACTCGGACTGGTGATTTCGTATATAACATTGCGATTGTTTCTAAGAACCAGTCTCCAATACCAGCTTATGCAGTATGGGCCTTACATAATGCCGCACTAAGGAGTGCAAGACCTTGACATCTAAAAAAAAATAAACGCCTCCAACTCCAGGTGCAGATGATGTTGAGTAGCAAATGATGTGCATAAATTATTTGAAGTTGATCTATGTGGTAAGAATCCTGACTGAATAGAGGAAATCGTGTCTTCCATAAGTAGAGACATTCAGTTTGCTACCATCTTTGCTAGGCTTTTGTTATCAAGGTTAAGCAATGATAGTGATCAGTAAGAGGCACGATTTGTGGGAGCTTTCATGGATTTTAGCAGCATTATGATGAATATTGCCTCACAAAGTGTGAGGCAGGGTTGTTTGGTTGCTTGGTGTGTTATTGGGAGATTGATCCCCTTCAAGCCACATTTTCTGAAGTGTTACTTTTTCTTGTGTGTTGAGCCGAGCAAGAACTTACTTTGGGCACAGTTAAAGGTGGCTTGTCTGCACTTTTGGCTTTGTAGCATTTGCTGGATCAGCCTTTTCTGTTAAAATCACTTGTTGTGATTCGTTTTTTGAAGGGTTTGCAACATATGTTTCCGCCTACACCCTTCAGCATGCCTCAGTAGGATCTCAATCTAGTCTGTTCCTAATTTGTACTCACCTTAAACCGCTGCACAATGGTCCTTTGCGCTACATGCTTTAAAGACAGTTTTCATCACAGATATAACATCGACAAGGTGTGTGAGTGAACTACAGGTCCTCTCTACCATACACAACATTCTTTCTGGATAAGCTGGTGTTGAGGACCAGAGCCTCCTTTCTCTCAAAAGTGGTAACTCCTTTTCTCATCGGGAAAAACATCATCCTTCCATCATTTTTTTCTCCACCTCACCCTTCTAAGGAGGAGAGACTCCGTCAGCTGGATCCTAAAGAGCTCTCACCTGCAAATTTGATTGTTTCAGGGAACATTGTGTAATGATCAGCTTTTTGTTGGATTTGCTGCAGCAAAAGAGCAGAGCAGTGGCAAAAACAAACTGTTTCTCCATAATCTGCTATGCACTGGCTAAAAAGCAGCCCCCAGAAGGCTTGTGGGCTCATTTCACCGGGACTAGGGTTGCCACCACTACTTTGGCACATGGTGTCCTTCTTCTGAACATTGGCGAACCTGTTACATGAGCGTTGCTCCACATGAAAGCATTGTTGTCTGGATAGCAAGTTCCAACGAAAGGAGCACTTTACTCACTTGGTCCTGCAGGACTCTGGTTTGTGCCACTTCAAAGACACAACACCTAAAGTCTACTGCTTTAATTTCTGTTTAAAAGAAGATAAGGTTTACCTTTAGTAACACTCTTTCTGGTGGATATTCCATCTAACTGCTAATTCCTCACTGACTCTCCTGCCTTCATGGTCAATGAACTGGACTCTTTTCTGTCTAAAAGCTCCAACGTGTAAAGATCTGCGCACTGGTCAAGAGCTATCTGCTGTTGTCTCTGGGGCCACGGTCAGCGTAGAAAGTAACTGACGTCAGTTTGCATGAGTAGAGCTTATATGCGGTTCTGAATGTCACTTCTGGAGTGGAACAACGGGGCGGAGTTGCACGTTGTTACCTACCAACACTTAGGGGTTATGCTTGAAATTCTGGATCCAGTCTGATGCCTGAGGCATTTTCAAAAGGTGAGGAAGCTGCGGTCAGAGTATCCACCAGAAAGTGTGTTAAAGAAGTTAAGTAACTTGTTCTTCAGGACCAGATGATGGCCAATCGGCATTCTTTAAAAGGGAATGATTATGGTTCTTTGTACAGAAGTGGAAGAGATTTAACCTCTTGAAGTGCAGCACTAACGGCGTGCAGAACTAACGGCATGCGACCCACAGTTCCTATTAAATGGTGCTTATGCAAAGATATGTGAAAATACCCGCAACTTCGAGAGGATTCTTATTGCTATTGTTAGTATTTGTTAGTAGCATTTGTTCGGTAGCCATGCCTGGCCTACGTTTTGAGTTGGTGGTTTTCTGCTTGGATCAAGATTACTCAGTGCTTGTTCATGACCTTCAACCCACAATGTGCAATGTTTGAGTCCAAGCAGAACCCCTGGCCACACACAGTCTGTGGGGTTAAGAGACTTTCGGAGGTGCTTGCGCCGCATTGATCTTGAGCCTGCTGTGGATTAGTCGTCACCTCAGTCGTGGTCCAAATGCATAACTAAAGATCTTACCTTCTAACTTCAGGAGTTCACACTTCTCACAGCATCGACTGAGTCTGTCTCTCGTTTTTAGTCAAAGCGCCCATCGATGTAATCTGACCGCACCGGGAGCGATTGGACCCTTTTTACACAGATTGTACCTGTTCTGAAAAATATCAAACACCAGGATTAATAAACCGACAGGTTCAGCTTTAACATGTGTTGAATTGTAAAGAGAAAGTGTGTTGGTTGTAAAGTTTTGTGATATAAAGAGAAACAAGGAAAGAAAAAGAGCAAAAAAAAAAGGAGGAAAGAGAGAAAGAAGAGAAAAGTGGTGCAGAGATAGAGTAAAAATGGGTGTTATAAGAAGGGTGAGTGTGAGGATAGAAATGTAGTAAAAGGTGACCATAGTAAGTCAGATTTAATCTTTAGAAAAATGGAAGAATGAGAAACAGAAGCTATTCTGTGTTCATCACAAATCAAATTCCACCAGAGTAAAAAGGAAAGCTTGGAATGATCTTTCCAACATGTTAATATAACTTTTAAGGCAATAGCAATAAAAAGGTCAAATAAAATAGTTTTGTAGGGGAGGTGATCATAGTCAGCAGATATGGTACCTAAAAAAATATTGTGAATAGCAAAAGGAACATCACAAGAAAATATCAAGAGACATTTCGACCATATAGCTTTCCCAAAGTCATATACCTTGGGACAATAATAAAGTAAGTGCATCAACGAGCCTTCCGAAGAGTGGCAGGACCAACATAACGGAGGGATAGATTGGTCAATTTTATGGATCAAAAAGAGGAGTAATTACAACTCTGTTATAAATAAAATATAGGGATTGTGTAGTACTGGCAGCTTTATCCCATTGATAAACAGTAAGTGATTGAGAGAAGTCTTGTTCCCAAAGTAATTCAATAGGAAATGTATTGCTAGTACTGATAGGAGTGGATAAAGTTTTATATATAAATGAGGCACTAGGAGTAGGATCAAGGGGAGTCTGAAATAAGGGTGTAACAGGAGTAAAAGTGGGGATAGGATCGGAATTAAAGTTTTGTAAAAAGAATTGGAGAACAGAGGGATAATGTATCATATTGAGGAAGGCAAGAATCAGGAAAGTTAAATTTCTCTTGTAATTGGGGAAAAGGGTAGAATTGAATTGTTAACGATCGACTGGTGTACATAAAAAATGCCTTTCTCTTTCCAATGTTTGTAGTAGAAAGATTTATGGCGAAACTTAATAAATTTAATAAACCATATAGAGGAGGAAAGAAAGGATTGGTAAGAATCAAACCCATGGAAAAAAGAGTATGTAATAGATGGTGAGAGTATTTTAAGATCGGATACTTATCACCTATTTTTAAGCATGCTGATATTTCGTGAAGTGCAGGTCTAACCCCAGTAACCTCTTGGTAACCTATCTGGGTTTGCTTTCAAAATGTTTATTTTTATTATTTTTAGCATAAGTAGTATGTTTATTTTTACTGTATTCCATATATGTGTCTTTAACCTGCCAGTGTTTTGTTTGTGTGTTTCAGGATCAATACTTTACGTTCATGCTAAAGACCTTTTCTCCCCCCCATAGCTTGCTTTTTGCCTTCCTGTTAGGTAGCCTGGCTTGGTTTCAAGCTTCTGCTGCCACCTAGCGGCACTAATGTAGTTGATAGAGATATGCAGGTTTCCGATGAATGACGCTTTGAATGAAGACCGTAACGAAAGGACCTCTATTATGTGGCTGAGTTTCTGATTTAAGTATGTAATTTCTGAAACGTTATTTTGTACGTAAATGTTGATGTATTCTGTTAACATGTCAGTATGGTTTGAAAATTAATTCTCTTGTTTAGTTTAGATAAAAAAGGCGAATACGTGTAGATAATGTTTGGAATAAGTAATTGAAGAAAATGAAGCTTTTCTCCAACGATCTCTTTCCTCTTCAACCCGTTTAGTCACCGAAGTCGAGACGAGGACAGGATAGCAAAACCTGGAGCTGTCTCTACACCTGTGAAGTCTACGCAAGAGACCCCTCTATCAAAAACGGCGGAAGAGGCTTTTATTGAAATACAGACACCGCCTCTGCCAGGTACCTTTAGTGACAAATTAACATTGCGCCCCTGGTCGGAAGTGCAACGGAATCGCCGTTGTATTTTTGGTGATTGCACTGCTTGGGTTCAGTTTACCTTTAACCTTTTTCTGAAGTTCAGTTTTCCCAAGTTTTCGTGTGGCCTGTGTTTTTCTCTTAATGTTTTAGAGCTTTAGTTACATTTCTTACAGGGCCTGAACATTGATTTATTGGAACACCGACCTAGGTTATACGCTCAGAATAACCCAATTCCTTCTCTGTGTAGGCCGATGTCGAACTTTTTTCTTTTTTTTTAATTCACAGTGACCTATTTCTTTTTAACACGTATGCCTTCCAAGTCTTGTATCTTACCTAACTGTAAGTATTTTTGCAATTTTAGGGCAGTTTACGGCTGAAACCCAAATTGTGTTGATATTTCTTTCATGTTGACCGTATCAAGGGAAATACTGTTTTCTTATCTTTTCATTCAATTGCTCAGTTTGTAGTGTTTCTCAGACGTGAAAACCAACGGACGGTAATGTTAGCCAGAGAAATATTACCCTCCATTCACAAAGTCTGTCAATGGCAAATATTTCTACAATTTCCTAAGACTCCTGGTCTGCACAAGTGCTAATGCAAATGCCACCACTCTACAAAGAGACTGTTGATATAATTCCCTCCTCCCTCTATGGTTACATAGGCGATCTTACGGGAAATTGGGTTGTTTACGTTATTTTTTGCTTGACATGTTTAAAACAATGCTGTATCTCTTCTAACTCTCACCCAGGAAGTGCCAGAGGGGAAGGTGGAATGCTGGTATACCAGATATTCCTATGTGTGCTATAGATTTGGATTCCTTGTAGATGCTATACTGGACTCTGTATAGGCAAGATACGTTAGACCAAAGTGTTGCTGAAATCCCATTTTTGGCTCATTTGCCAAAAAGTCCAGATATTTTAATTTTCCATTCCACGTGCTATTTGTTGGTGATTGATAGACGTGTCTCCTATTGACTGGCATAACATACGATCATACTACAACCTTCTTTTTTTTGTTTTTTTTGTTGAGAGACAAATATTTATTGTAGTTGTTAAGATTTTAAGTGTAGTGACACCATACATGTACATGAACACACAAGGTTTTCCATTCACCGACTCGGAATCCTCACTTTCTAAAGGAATTAGTTTCAGCGATCCCTCTGTGTCTTTTGGGGGGAAAATACTCTCTCTCTGTCTCTCGTGCTCTCGCTCTCCTCCACACACTTCAATAAAATGATGGAACGTTCATAGCTAAATATAGATGTTTTACTCTATGAAATATAGTGACTTTGTGTTTTCTAAACACCACTTCCCAAAACACCCTTTATACAAATATTTTTGCCGTATGCTGCCTTATACTGATTATTCCCTAAACTCCACTATCATCCTCGGTAACTCTCAGCCACTCGTCGCATGCCTGTCACTCATCACTTCCCTCATCCTCTTAGATTGTCAAGGCTATTTAAGTTCAAACTTCTCAAATGAGCAGGTCTCATCTTACAGTCTTCTTATCTTGCCTCTCGCTTGTCACTTTCCCAGTTTCAAAGTGATTCCTGTTTGTCCACTGACTAAAAAGAACTGATTTCTCCTTTTTGTCTCTAACCACATTATCTCCGCAGGACATTCCAAGCTATTCCCTAAATATCTTTCTTGATTTTTCCTTCGATTTTTAAATTATTGTTCCACCACTCCTTGGCAAACCGTGCTCACATGGTATATAGGTCAACTGTCCGATTTCTCCAAGCACATCTACTCAGTATCCTGGTTTGGCTACTCTTGTCTGACCAGCCCTCCCCGCTCTATTGCTGCCCAGGGCACCATTCTTCTGTTCTAAGAATAGACACCAGTTTCTTTTCTTCAGGCATCTCTTCTTTTAGATGTTACTTACAATCTCTAGCCTCTCACTTTTACACTGCATGATTCGATTTCTTATTGTCTAGCGGAGTCTTAAATCTTGATGCCATCTGTTTCTCTTCACATCAATTCTTCTAAAACTTAAGTCGTCAAGTTCCCTGACTATTCCCAATCTTCTCCACATTTTTTCTCCTCCATCATTCTGCCCCTATGTTTATAATCTTGGTGTTATGCTTAACCTATGCGTTAAGTGTGACTAGTTCATTTCCCGCACTTGCTTCCAGCTTGTTAATCTATGCATCACTCATATTCTATGCTGCTAAACTTCTTATTCAAACTTTTATTATTCTTGACTAGACAAATTCTCCTTTTTAGCGCCCACATAATGCAAGATTTAAGCCTTTGTCCCATTAACCTGCTTCACTGTAACCTTCAAATTCATTCCCTTCCGACATTCATTCCGTCGTACTTCCCTAATTGATTCGCTTGCTAAGAAATTTGAAGTACAAACCACTTGTTTGGTTTCTGGGAACTACTTTATCAGAAACCGTATACAGTTGATATATTTTCCTCCCATAGTCGCCTATCCTTGTTTCGTTAATCGTTGTGAGTAATCCACCTTCTACTATAACATGCCCAATCCAGTGTGAACTACCATCAAAAGCCTTTAAAAAAGAAAACCTGATCAAACGAACAGCGCCAGCACATATACATAAAACCAGTCTTGCACAGTTCTCAATACCAGATCAGCAGTGAGAAACAGGTGTTAACTACTCACTACATGTTTTATCATAGTCCCCGTTGAATCAAAGGAGCATGCTTCACCTCAAAATGCAAAACTATCTCGGTTGTTTCAATGTCAAAAAGCTGCTCTATCCTGTCTTCACAGATTTTCTCCAGTAGTGCAAAAAACTAGTTTGGTCAAATCACTCCATCGATCCTGGACATAAGAATGAAGTGTAATAATGATGGAAAGCTATAGGGATTAGTTTATTAGCGGTGGTTACTTGGCGGTACATGACAAGATTGTATATATAAAAATATTTTATACATTGTTGACTCGCCGAGAAGTCCTTCAACACCTCATCAAGCACTATACAAATCCAAATGCTTCCCTCTTCCATCCCTTCACTAGCCTTTCAATCCAAATAACAGACTAACGTGTTCACCGCTCAAATGAATTTCATATTTCCCTAGACCAATTCACCACTAATACTGTTTGGGTTCCGGAGTAGCGTGCTACCCGTCTAAAACCTCCTCAACCCCTCAGGGGTAGCAAGCACTTTATAAATGCTAACCTTTCCCTCTGCTATCCATTCCACTATCCTTCTCAATCCAGATAATGGACTAACATATCCACTGCTCAAATTAATTTCATATTTCACTATACAAATGCACCACTGATCCTTTTGGGTTCAGGAGTAGTGTGCTACTCGCCGAAAATGAGCTTTGACGCCTCATCAGGGGTAGAATGTGCTACATAAATGCAAATCTTTCCCTCTTCTATCCCTCCACTATCCGTTCTCAATCCATATAACAGACTAACATATCCACTGCCCAAATTAATTTCATATTTCACTATAGTAACTCACCACTGATCCTTTTGAGTTCCAGAGTAGCATGCTACTAGCCAAAAAACGCTTTGACGCTTCGTCAGGGGTAGTAAGCTCTATATAAATGCAATTACAAGTCAATTAGCATAACATATACTGTATAGTTGCCTGTAGCCTTGTCTTTATTTGGTTCTAAGGATGCCACAGCTATATAGAGCGAAACAAGTTGATTCTAATAATTTTGGCGGAGTCTTAGTGTACATAATGAACTCTGAGCTGATTAATTTAGACAGCAAGGAGCAAATAATATACAGATGGATCTTTGTCTGACTCCTTGCTTCTTGTGGACTACCTCAAGGTGGATTATGGATGAAAAATCTTCTAATTACCTACACATTGAAAGATGGGCAACAAGGGGCAAGGAAGAGAATTGGTTTTGCAATATTTTGATGTTTAACGTGTGTATATATTTATGTGTAGATATATAAGTTTTGTTTGTCAGCAAAATAAAGAAAATAAGTTCTAAGAAGAGAACATTTTTAAATGCAGCAGTGTATTTGGCATTGTGAATGAACTGTTGACTAGACTGATATATTCAGACGGATAATAATTGATTTCCTTGTTTGACAAAAATAATAGCTTTCAATCTATCCTCATAGTTTCCATCATTATTACACTTAACGTTTTTTTCCAGAGCAGAGACTTGACATTCATTCTAAAATCGCACCTCCGCCTCACCAAACATTTACACCAACCCTGTCAACCTTTCATAGAATGTCTCGCCCCATGATTACAACCATTTCCTCGCTGAAGGTGTTTAGTTTGCTGGATGAGAACTGATTGTTTTTCATAATTTGAATATTTTGCCATCTAGTAGCAAAGGGAGAAAGTATACATTTTTTTTTTTTACAAAACGTATCATTTTTGTTGTGAACCGTGAGGGGATGCGCCCAAAAGTAGATTTGTCATGATATAGACCTGATGTGTATGTTTTATGTTAGAGTGGGGTGTAGGTTCCAAGATAATGAATCTATTCCTCCCATTTTATTTTAATATCATATCAAAGAAAAACATTTTCTATGTATCCCACTTTGAAGTTTGATCAGTGCCATATAACTTAGCTAAGTCACCTCTTCTGCTTTTCTCATGTATCACCTGCCAGCCGACCTATTCCTCCTAAAATGAAACTGGAGGCAATAGTGGCCCTGTTTGCACAACTTCTGCTGTAGGTTCTCTGTGGAGCAACGATGGCGGGTCTCACAGTATGCACTTTACAGTGCATTTGAAATTTCAGACATGGCACCTGTACATTCCAGAATTATCTTCTCTTGCACCCTCCTTGTCTAAGTCAGTCTGTTACAGAATAAATATATCCGTATTGGATTGCAACCTGTTGTGGAGCTTTTCGTATGTCTGTTTTTTTGTGTGTGTGTTCCCTGTCCATGGCAACTGTGCCTGCGTTTGGTGTGTATGTGATATTTCCATGCTTGCAGTGTTTACACGTGCACCAATTCAAATACTTAATGGTGGCACTTTTATCATGAGCAGGGCAAAACAGTTTTGCACATGTGGCCCCTCTGTGTGTGCAAAGTGGCATAGAAGGCACTTTAGTCAATCTATGATTTAAGTGCCTATTCACAGACGGAGCAGAGAATCACTCAAACCTGCAATGTCAGTCTATACAACCTAAGACAGTGTGAGACAGGTGATGAGATCTTGGGTATTTACAGGGATGAGCTGGGCATTCCTTTTTCCAAGCAGAGTACAAAGCATATCATAGTGGGCATCAGTGTAACAGGTTCCTATGTTGTCTCCCCATATATCTTCTCAGCACCAGAATTACTCCTATGGTAAAAGCACAAGAGCACCTTAGAGAGGCATGACTTGACAAATAATTTACTATATCAGTGTCCCTTCCTGCACCCTTGTTCTGTTTGAAACTGAGGCATCATGCAACAGCACAGGGACAGTTTCAATGCTCCAAAGCCCAATCAATGACTTCTTCTGTACTTTGATCCCCTGCTAATCCACACACACAGGATTGTTCCCGGACGCCTTTCATCCACGTTAATGCTATAAGAATACCACATATATACAAGCCAGAGAATGACCCGAAAAAGGATGAACTATTTATCCAGGGCAGTATTTTGTTTACTTTGCACTGTACTGCTTTGAGCTATATTATTCACATTAGGAATACAAAACTGTATGTATTAGAATGACAAGTATAAATACAGGATTGTACAGGATTGATTTGGCTAATGCTAGTTCAACAGAGTTCAAGTTCTCCGGTAAATGTTCAAGACAGTTGAGGAGTGTTTTGACTTTGAAGAGCAGCCTTGAGTTACCAGATGGTCACCTTCTCCGTAGATGATAGATGGACCTTCTCATTAGATAATAGAAAGACTTAAAACAGTTACAATTTGTATTACTTAGCTTCTCTATCTTTGCAGTGAGAGAAGAGCATTGGCTTTCAGTGGCACATAAAAAAGCTCAATCACTCTTATGCCAGCCCGTAACAAAACAGACATGGGCATATTTATTTTTTGATCATTCTCGACAAATACATACAATTATTATATAACACATTGGGGGGAATTCAATTGAAAGATCTAGAATTTACTCATGCCCTTATATACAGCTTTGAACAAAATGCAGTGAGTGTTTATGGCTGTCTGATTATAGTGTTTAGCTGACTGGTTGTAGATAACAATGTGTCCCCAATACTTTATATGTGTTATGAGAGGAACTTGCCGTTCGTAACTCACCCTAGCTTCTTGGACTCAGTTGATGCTGAAGCTGTACGGCTGGAGTCATCTTAGACACAAATGATTGAATGAGTATACAGAAACCTGGATCGCCTCCATGTTAGTAGTATAAGGGCACGTGCTCTCTCATGTGCAACATGGTGAGCTCTCATGACATGCACAGAGAATAGTCCCTCTGAAGAGTACCATATTTGAAACCCAAGGCCCTGGGTTGACTGACAGATGTCCCAGCAATCAAATCTAAACTGTGCCTGGCTGGAAAACACGGAAACTTACTTGGAAGAATGCAACACAGATCACACAGACTTTTATTGCTGCTCAGTTTCAACAGACCTGCACCCCTTAGTTGTAAACCCAAACTTGCCCCAAGGATTTTTAGCAGCAGAAAAACATTTATATGCAAACTCCAGATGATGCCAGATATTTACCTAATTGGGTTATTTGCAATAAAACAAAGACATTGGGTTTCATGACACAATCTCGTTTTATTTTTTTAGCTGGTTACTATACTAAAGAAGCCTTAAAGACCCGTCTGAAAATGAAGGAAATGCACACCTTTTGAAAACTCTTAGGGTCAGAGTCCCTCAGTGTTAATTGAAGGAACAATCTCAAAGAACTTGGGTTGAGTATTGTTGTGAAAGAGGCCAAAGCTTGATCATGCCTGCTCTGTGACCAGGGTTCCTGTTCTGACAGGCAGGACTGATGAGCACCAATGTCTAATAATTTGTGTGCATGAATGGTATGGATCCCACCAATGGTATTCATTCCAGCCTGCTTGTATCTCTACAATCACATTTCTGCAGACAGATTCATCAGGACAGTGCAGCACATGCCACCTGCCTTCCTGATCATTTAAGCAGCTAACAGACCTCATAATAAAAATTTGGCATACACATTCTAAGTAGGACTTCATGGCCAGGTGAGCTGCATCAGGGGTCACATGTTGGCCTTTGGGCTTTGTGATAAACCAAATATGGACCATGCACAAATCTAATTTTGCATAGAATGGTTATCCAGTGATTTCTTTTCTTTTTTTGGTTGGGGCGGGCGATATTGGTCCATATCACGGACACTGCAAAACATTTTGAACAAAAGACCATGAAGGAACAATAAACTGAGAATTTCTTGGTATGTCTGCATCACAAGCATACCATAAATCATAAAATACTTAAAGTAGAATAATTGAAGAGAAAAATAAAAAGTCTGTAGGCCCTGATAGTAAGGTATGCCGGTAGATGGTAGATCACTTGACCTAAGGCTTCAGAAAGAAGATAGAGCAAGTTGCTTTTTAAAATGTACAATCTCATATCTTATATGTTGTAAGACAGAAAGAATACATGACATGTTAATCCAAGCACAAAGATATAAATGTTTTATCCGATAGACTACTAGCCGCAGATTCCTTAACGTAGAATTATCCCCAGGCATGAGACTGGATCTGGAAAACGTTATGCCCAGCATCCATGCACGCCGGGGGGGACGGCATCAGGCGACTCCGCCCAGGCGTCATGCGCGTACGTGACATCAGCGAGGTCACACAAGTCCCACCCCGGCGCGCCTACGTCAGTTTTTTCATTTTCTGCGTGCAATGCGGATCCGTTTTGTGCTCTGGGCCTGTTTAGGCCATCCCCTTATGCTATTGCTGTGTGTGTGGGAACAGTATGCGAATGCATGCGGGCTTTAAAACTTTCACGTCGTGTGGCCGCCTCTTGTCAGCGACGGATCCTCACCCCATCTGTATGTGGTGTTTAGGAGAGCACCACAACTCCACTGATTGTGAGGCGTGCCAGCAGATGAAGCCGGAATCCCGGCGGGAGAGCCGGATGAAACTTCTTTCGGCTCGTGTGTCCAGGTCGGCGTCGTCATCTCACCCGGCCCCTGCGGAGGGTTCTCGGATCCGCGGCTTCCCTCGTCGACTTCGATCTTCTCCCAGGTCGCAAGAGCGCCACTCACCTCTTGGTAAGTGTAGCAGTTTGTCCCCGAGGGTCGGGTTCCGGCCTGCCGGGGGTGTGGGCACTCCGCCGGTGGTGCGGCCCAGCGTGTCGTCCACTTATCTGCTATTTCCCGGCGTGGGGGCGACCAGAGCCCAGAAGGGACGTCAGCGGATCCCTTGCAGTGTGCGAGGGACTCTGCGGTGTCGCCGGTGGCTCCGGAACCAGCGCCGACTGGTTCGGATCCAGGCTCTGAGGATGTGGTGCCGTTGGGGTGCGGCCCTTCGGGGTTCCCTCCTTCGGACCATGGCGCCTCTGCTTCGCCGCAAACTCCCGTGGGAGTCCCTGTGGTGTAGCGGGAGGGCGCCGGGGCTTGGGTCTCACCCCGAGCCCCTCTCGGGACAGGCGGCAGCCTTGTCCGAGGCCGAGGTGACACCGCTACGGCGCCGGAGGCTGCTGGCCCTGGTGGCGCCACAGGGGTCGGCGGAGGGCCCATCTCGCCCTGTCATGGGTTGCGGCTGGCAGGGGACTCCTCGTCCCTCCCCAGCCCTTCTCGTCCCTCCACCCAGGCGACTCCGGCCCAGCTCCGGTCTCCTGTGCCGTGTGCTGTGTCGGAGGTCGCCCCGGTGTCTCCTCCGGCGCCGGTCGACAACGGTGTCCTGCCTCAGGTTGCGGATTATTCGGCGCCTGGCCGACGTCAGGTCGTTGGCTTGTCTAAGGACGCCTCCTCTTCTTCAGAGGTTCGGCGGTTGCTGGTGTCCTCCTTGCCGGAGATGGGCCGCCGTGTTGTGGCTTTTTCCCCGACGTCGTCTAAAGGCGGATCCTGCGGTCTTTGCCGGAGGAGCCGCAAGTCCCTCTTCCTTCCTTCCTTCCGACCTTGGCGCTTCCTTCCTCCGGTTGGGTTGGGGGATGGCCACCTTAGCTTGCAGCCGTCACCTAACGAGGAGCTGCTTTCCACTCCGCTGGGCCCTACGGAGGCGGGTGCGGCTTTCGCTCGCGCTGTTTCCACAGCTGTAGGAATTTTGCGCATGGGTGATCCAGCTACTCATTTCCCCGCAGATCATCTTCTGGAGGTTCTCCATCAGGGCTCTGGTGGTAGGGAACTTTTGCTTCCCTTCGATGGTTCACGCCACTCTTCTCTCTTGGGGACTTGGGGCCGTCCCACCACGGGTGACCCGGTGCCCCAGGACCTTCTGCACCGCCACCATCCCGCACCGCGTGATCCGGTGTCCCTTTCTCTTAACCCTTCGACCAGAGGCTCCCTTTTGCAGTCTGCCTTTCCTGCTTTGCCGCTACTGTTGTCTCCCCCGTCACGGGAGGCCCGCTGGCTGGATATATGTTTGCTTCGACCAGTGCGGCTCTGCGGGCCCTTAACACACTGTGTGTTTTGGTTAGGGCCACTTCTTGCTTGTGGGACTCGACGGAGACTCTTATGTCTGCCGCTTCTCAGGAGGGTGCCTGTGTGGATTTGAGACACCATGTCTTGGATGGTCGGGAGCTGGCGGCATTTATCCTTCGCTCCGCTCTGGACATCTCAGAGGTGCTGGGTCGTGCCATGACTTCTTCGGTTGCTTTTCGTCGCCATGCCTGGCTTCGGGACAGTGTGTTACCGGAGAATGTTCGAGAACGGCTGGTGGACTTTCCCTTCGATGGTGCTCTTTTGTTCCATGCCCCAGCGGACTCTGCCATCCAGAGGTCCTTGGCGGGGCTTCGCCCCACCCCTCCCACCCCTCCTCCTCCTCCTCCTCCTCCTCCTCCTCCCCCTCCCCTCCTCCTCCTCCTCAGTGACCTGCGTGTTGATCTGGTTCTTGGAGCTGTTCTTCCATTGGGGTGGGACGCCCTGGTTGTCTTTTCTGTGTGCTTCATGGCCACTCGAGTCCTCCTTGCTGAGGTTGTGGTTCTGTTGGCTGCTGGCCAGCCCTTTTTGACTGTGTGTTTTTCCTTTGGGTTTTTTACACCATGCTCGGCCTTTTGCGTTTACCCTCTGGCTGCTTGATAGGCCTCCTGCGGGGTTTTTTGCCGCAGGTATTTTTTTGTTGTCCTCTACTGCGGAAGTTTCCTCCTAAGACGTTCCCATGTCTTGGGATATGACATGCCCTATGTGGGGCAGTGTTGGCTGTTATATAGCCCTGGTATGTGCTGGGGAGTTGTTGTCGCCTGCGGGCTTCTGCTCTTCGTGGCGATATGGTATGTTGCGGATGCAAGCTCCTTTGCCTTTTTGCTTTGACTGTTTCGTTCTGTGGTGTCCCTGGCGTCTGGCGGAGCTTGCCAGTGCCGCCCTCTTGTTCTTTCTGCACCGTTGTGCCTTCTTGGGGCTTTAGTGGGACTGTCATCCTGCCTTCTCCGCTGCTTCCAGTGGGACTTGCACTCGGTTCTAACGCTCTCCCTGAAGGGATGGTCCCTGACTTCTGTACCCTCTTGTGGGCGCAGTTTGTCCCTGCGATTCTTCCTGGGTGACCTTGAGGTCCCGTTTTCGGCTTCCACATGCTTCTTGCTGCCGGCGTCATCCTGTCTGGGATTACCTTTGCTCTGCCTCTTCTCCTTGGAGTCTCTAGGTTGCTCTTCCCCTTCGGTGCTCCTTTCCTTGGCCTAGGGCGGAGGTTTTGTTGCCTGGCGTGGGGTGTTTGGCCTCTTTGTTCTTTGCCTTGTTTCCTCTGCTGAGTGAGGACAAGATAGCTTCTTCTCTTCTTTTCCCGAACCCCCCCAACCCCCTTGGGGTTGGTGGCCTCCTGCTGGCGGGGGTTTCCCTTTGCCTGGGGGACATGGCTCCTCGTCCTGTTTTCGGACTCTGCCCCCGTGCGGTCCTCTGTTATGCCCAGGTGGGTGGGGTCCTCTAGCAGACCCTCCTTCCTCTTTGGTATGGCTAGGGTATCTATTCTACGTGATGGAATCTGTGGCTAGTAGTCTCTATCAGATGTACGAGTTACTTACCTTCGGTAACGATATATCTGGTAGAGACGATTCTAGCCGCAGATTTTTTCAAGGCCCGCTCTTCCTCCACGTTCTGGGAGGGCTTGTGATTTGGTCTTTTGCACTCGCTTCCCTGTGGGTGGCTGCGTCTTCTATGAGTACATTCTTTCCCTCTTTCTGTCGGGCTGTCCCTTTTTCCTCCCCGTTGTCACATGGGAGGATAGGTTTGTTGGTACTTCTGGCTCTTTGCGATCCTTGAGGTTGGGGGTCTTTTGGCTGTGCCTCTGTCCTTGTTCCTGATGGGGGTTGTCACACTCTGTGATGTGGATGTCTTGGTGTTTTGTCGTTCCCTGTGTGTCCCCGTCTGGTTCCCCGTCCTTGTCTTTGCTTGGGGTTGTAGTCCTGTTGCATGTTATTGTGACATTTTTACATATGTCCATTGTCTCCGTGGGGGGCTGTGTCTGTACTGTGAGAAAGTGCCATCTTTCTTGCATGGTATGCCCCCACTTTTTGCTGAATTGCTGAATGTACTTTGACTGAGTGTACCCTGGACTCCTGCCAATCAGATGCCCAGGGCCTATGCTCCTTCCCTAAACACACAAAACCCAAATTGGCAAACCCTGGCCACATGTCAGCCCCTGGTAAATGGTACCATAGGTACCCAGGGCCTTGTGACCAGGGACGGCCTCTGAGGGCTGCAGCACTCATTGTGCCACCCTTAGAGGCCCTGTACCGTTACACACACACACACACACACACACACACACACTGCCCTTGCAGGCTGTGTGTCTGGGTGCAAGACAAAACAAAGAGTCGATATGGCACACATCCCTGTGTGCCATGCCCATCACCTACACTGTCATGGCATATATCAGCCACCCCTCTAGCTGGGTGCCCAATGCCAATGGTGTGGGCACAGGAGCAGGAGCCCTGTGCCCCTACAGTACCCAGGTCCATTCCTGGGCACTGTAAGTGCAGTGCTGCCATTTAAGAGTACATGGTGCTGAGAGCTCGTCAAACACGAGCTCCACAGTACCATAATGGCAACACTGAAGACTGAGAAGTTTGGTATCAAACTTCTCAGCACATTAAACCCACACTGATGCCAGTGTGGGACTTAATGTACCAAGCACCCCAGAGGGCATCTTAGAGATGCCCCCTAAAACCTAACCTACAATCCATGTCTTTTCTGAGGCTACCTAGGCTGCCACACAGCAGACATGTTGCTGGACCCCTGGGTAGGAGAGCCCCTGCCCTCCTGGTCCTGCAACAATGCACATCCTGGGCGAGGTGCTAAGTCTCCTCCCCCAGGATGGGCAGTGGGAAGCTTCAAAGGCATGCCGCCTCTGTGAGCTTCCCCAGGCCACTGCAACCCCCCACTCTGGCGGGAAGCTTGGCCGGAAACCCCAAATAAGGACAGGGGATGTGCCAGCCTGCCAACCCCACCCCTCAGGTGGGGGAGGCGAGGTGTAGCACATCTCCGGGCTCTCGCCATCTTGAAGATACGGAGCCCTACCCTATCAGGACTAGGCTACTGCCCCCCTCCCACAGGAGAGAGGCAGGATAGGGGTGTACCCACCCCAGGACAGGGACCCATTGGTCCCTGCCCTTCACCTACCTGTAAAGCCCCTAAATCTAGTATTTAGGGGCACCCTGAACCTTCCTTCCCCAGATTCCAAAATCCGAAGAAGAGCTAGAAGAAAGAAGACCTGCCCAGCAGCTGCTAAGAAGAGGAAGACACAAACTGCTTTGGCCCCAGCCCTACCGGCCTGTCGACCCTCTAACCTGCTCCTGCTCCAACCCGGCATCTCTTGTGGCCAGCAACCTCACAAACCCCGGAGGACCTGGCTACCTTTTGACTCTGAGCACCTGGGACTCCCATGAGTTGAGTAGAGGCTCTACTCAAAATCTACTTCCAATCCCTGGCAGCAGCCCGGAACCGCGAATCCAGCACACTCTGCACCAGCCAAGCCTGGCCTGTGCCGGAGTGAACAAAGACCACGAGGACGACCCCACGGCGACTGTGACCTCGAGTCCGGCACCCAAGGACCTCCCTCGATACTCCTGAAGAAGCCTGTAGCCTCAGAACAAGGTGCCCCCCCAACCGCGATCAACAGAGGGTAAGATTTCCCGACACCAAAAGGCACCCCTGCACCCGGCGCCCCGCGGCTCCCTGTGCCCAAACCCGGGGTACCTACCTATCCTCCAACTTACCTCTGGAAGTGGTGGTGGCACCTGAAGAATCCTCGTCCCCAAGCTTGCAGTCTTTTTCTAAACCGGAGTTTTCCCAATAAAATCAATTGAGCGCCCGAAGGCTCAAAAGCACTCTGCACCCAGCTGCCCGAGTGGCCCTGGCAGTGCAACCTCTACACCCATTTACTTCCCCACTTGCCCTGAGTAAGTGACCAGGAGCCCAGCTCCCACAGCCGCGTGGCCTGCTAGTCAGCAGCCACCAACCAAGGCCCACCTATCCCTAATAGGATAACATTGGGCCTAACTCTCTCTGCACCCGGCTGCCCTAGTGCTGCCGGGAGTGAACCAACTGTACCTACCTGACCTTGGGGGACCCCTGAGTCTATGCCCAAAACCTCAACTCTGCCGTAATTACTTACCTGTTTTGGATAAAGGTACCAGTACTGAGTGTAGGCACCCAGTACTGGATTACAAAGGTAACGAGAACATACTATACCTGTAACTTGAATTTTCTTCCATAGGGAATCATTGACTATTTTCTAAGTGTCAACTCTTAAAATAGCAAAATATTGTCTAAAAATCATCACAGTAATTAAGTCGACTTTTATCACTTGATTCCAAGTACTGACCCAGGACTGAATCTAGGATCCAGTCCTGGAATTTCAAAAGTAATCCTAAAAGTAATATGTGGCAAATAACATGAAACTTCCATTGAACTCAATGCATTATTGTGTTTAAAATAGTGTTGCCTATTGCAACCACTTGTAACTGTTTACAAAAGTCAATTGCATATTGCAAAATTATTTATATAAAGCATCTCATTCTGAGAAAGTATATTTTAAATCCAATTGTTGGTTCTAAAATAAAACAAGCATATATTTTTTATATATAAACCATTGGCCTAGAGTTCAGACCATTTGCTGACTGAGTGTGTACAACAAATGCTTTACACTGTCCTCTGATACTGCCTTACTGCTCGACCAAGCTACCACTTTAGAGAGTAAGGTTATATCTAACTTTAGCCTTTGTCAAGCCTCTGGGGACTGTGGACTCTGTACACCCTGTACCTATTTGGGAACAGTATATACAGAGTCACTTTCTCACATGTACTGGCTGGGTTGCTGCTCTGTTCTTTATTCTTTCCGTGCCTTTGGGTACCGCAGTGCCGGGCGCTGCTCTTTAGGGTGTTGTTCCTCACCATTCCTTTTTCTGCTCTTTCGCACACTGTTCCTATACTCTGTTTTGTCTGCTGACTCCGCGTTGTGGCGCGGAAAAGTTCTCTGAAGAAAACTGACGTAGGAGCGCCGGGGTGGGATTTATGTGACCTTGCTGACGTCACGTATGTGGACGACGCCTGGTTTTCCGGATCCAGTCTCACGCCTGGGGATAATTCTACATGAAGGAATCTGCGTCTAGAATCTTCTCAACCAGATACATCGTTACCGAAGGTAAGTAACTCATACGATAAGTCACCTTACATTTCTAAGGTGGTTGAATCTTCTTTAGACATCAATCCAGTTGTGCTTAAAGTTGAGAAGATTGTACCAGAGAGATATTATCGGCGCTCCTTCTAAAACACAACCTTGCCTACCATATCTGACTCGAAAATGTTAGAAAAGGGTTTCCATTTGTATAGAATATTTCTTGTACCCAGAGTAAGCATAAGTAGTTCCATATTGGAAGCAGGCATATTATCCTCACTATTTGTTTATCTTTGTACTCCTACAAGATCGTGAACTGTGTTCAATTGCTTTAGAATGGCGATTCTCCAAATGAAATGAAAAGAGAATCTAGATTTCATTAAATAAAGGGGGGATAAAATTATGCGTGTAACCTTTTAATGCCACTCTGCTGCAGTACCTTTCAAGAAAATTAACAACAACAATCTAGAGTTAGAACACCACTGTCCTATATAATCTCCTCTCAGAACTCTCCTCCTCTTTCAGTGTGCCTAAAATATTATCTTCTTCTCCCATGCTTTGCTAGCTATCCGCTGTCATTAATCCTCTTCTCCTTTTCTCTATGGATTATCTCTAAAAAAAAAAAAATTAATAATTCGCTCCTTTAATTATTTCTTCCATGTACCTTTTTTTTTTCTTCTCCAATACCTGGGATGAGGCAGAGGGATAATGTTAGCCTCCGTGCCTTTAATTAAATCTTGATTATCTTTTAATTTTATTTTGAGAATTGCCATTTAATTGCAAGACCTGAGGCTACCATTATGCATGTTGAAAGTCGTGCATCACCACATTTGACACATGCTCTATTGGTCTAAAATAATACTTTGCAGAAGTCCCAGCATTTGGCCATTCAGCTTACTTACGTATTTGTTCCAAACGTCCTCCAGACTGATATAATTTACATGCCATAGCACCTCTCAGAGAATGCGGTTTAAACATGTTCACATCAACATCTGCTTGCACATAATGTCTTACACCCATCTTGCTATACTTGCAGAACTCCCCGCCTTATGTGGTTTATCATATTAAATCAATAATTGCTTTTCTCCATCACTCCTATGTTCTAACATTCTCTCTTCAAACACATGCAGACAATCAACAACACATAATTAAGAATTTTGTGAAAATCTAGGATAAAAGACTGACTCCGACATGGTTTTGTTCTCTTCCATATTTCAAAATATACTCCGTCTGGACCATAAATCCTACTACTTATTTAAGGCTTTAACATCAGAAGATCTTCTACATGATATAAACATAAGAGTAGATATTTTTTCTGTAAGCCTCTTTATTTCTGAATACTTATTTACAGGCCACACCTGAAACAACCATAAGACCAGATTTGCATCCCACAATAGTACATATCGTGCTCTGGGAGATCTCTTCAACCTCATACTCTTCATTATCATACATACCATCACATTCCTACCTACCGGCCTTCCGTCTACTTCAGCATGTCCAGCAGAGACTGCTGACCTATAACAATTCATAGTCCTGTACTCCTAACCCGTTTCCTAATGCGCCACAAAAACAATTATTACATCCACGAAAGGAGCCTCCACTGGATCCAAATTCATCGCCATGTACCAACTATCCCAGTCTCTCTAAATTCCTCTATATCTTTTCCTTGCGCCGGGAGCCCACAATTCTTCCAATGACTCTGAAGCCCGGCTCGAAAGCCCCTGCAAACATTTAGATCTCCTGACACCTCCCAAGCAAGAAGGTTCAGAACTCCTTCCTGAACCAACGGATATTCCTGGCCTTCCCCATTTCTCAAAAGACCTTTTCCTACAGGAATCAAAAAAGATATTGCACATGCCCATCCATCACAGTCAGAACCTATACATGAGATTCCCAAAACGGTGTCACCAATAATACTCTCACATTTAGCAATACTATCTGTAACATAGCAAAAAGAGGAAATGCATAAGCTTTCTTCCCCTTCTAAACTTGCTGAAAAGCATCCACTGCACTCGCGTCTGTATTCGGTATCCAAATTGGCACCTGGCAAGTCAACCTGCTTGCGAGAAGATCCACCTCTAACGGTCCCTAAAACCGTTGCTCTTGCAAAAACAGCAATTGTTCAACTGCCAACCGCCGAAATCCCTCAAATGATGAAAATTCTAATCTGCTGACACATTCATTACTCCTGGTAAATATTCTGCTCTCACATTAATCATGTGCTCCAAACAAAACTTCAAAAAATCCTTTTCCAGCTCTGCCCCAATCCGGCCAGAATCCGCAACATGCAGACTCTACTCGGTCAGTTTCAGCCAAAACAATCATTGCCAGCTCGAGTGTTCATGCAGTTACTAGGGATGATGGCGTCTTGCATCCTAATAGTCCCTTACGCAAGACTTCATGTGCGCCCCCTTCAGGAGTGCTTTGTACGTCCGTGGAAGCAGGCTGTTATCTGATCTAGTGTTGGTGGACGGCCGCACCCATCGCTCTCTGCAGTGGTGATGTACACAAAACCTTTCAAAAGGGTGGCCGTTCATCGACCTGGTTCAACAGATAGTGCTAACAGCAGACTCATTGCTCACTGGTTGGGGACCTCATCTCCAGAAGCTAACAATTCCGGACATGTGGAACCTGCAGCAAAAGTAGCTTCACATACATCATCTAGAACTGCTAGCGATTTTTCTAGTGCTCAAAGCGTTTCAAGTAGATCTAGTAGGCAAAGCTGTCCTGATCCGTACAGACAACATGGCAGCAATGTATTACATACAAAAACAGGGGGACACACTTTCCAGCTGCCACAACTAGCGCACACCATCTGGAGAAAGGCTATACGTAACAAAATGTATCTCCTGGCAGAACACCTTCCAGGAGTAAACAGTCAGATTGCAGATCTGCTCAGTCGTCAAAGACAACGGATTCACGAATGGGAACTCCACCCTCAAGTTCTCCACCTATTCTTCCAAATATGGGGTGTGAGAAAGTGGCTCTGTATATACTGTTCCTAAATAGGTACAGGGTGTACAGAGTCCACAGTCCCCCAGGGTTTGACAGAGGTTAAAGTTAGATATAACCTTACTCTCTAAAGTGGTAGCTTGGTCGAGCAGTAAGGCAGTATCAGAGGACAGTGCAAAGCATTTGTTGTACACACTCAGTCAGCAAATGGTCTCACACACTCAATAACTGAACTCTAGGCCAATCAGAGTGAGATGTTTCATATAAATACTTTTGCAATATGTAATTGACTTTTGTAAACAGTTACAAGTGGTTGCAATAGGCAACTCTATTTTAAACACAACAATGCATTGTGCTCAATGGAAAATTCAAGTTATTTGCAACATATTACTTTTTAGATTACTTTTGGAATTCCAGGACTGGATCCTAGATTCAGTCTTGGGTCAGTACTCAGAATCAAGTGATGAAAGTCGACTTAATTACTGTAATGATTTTTAAACAATATTTAGCTATTTTAAAAGTTGACACTAAGAAAATATTCCAAAGAGAACAGTCAATGATTCCCTATGGAAGAAAATGTAAGTTGCAGGTACAGTATGTTCTCGTTACTTTTGTAATCCAGTACTGGGTGCCTAGACTCAGTACTAGGACCTTGATCCAAAACGGGTAAGTAATTACGTTTTCAGATATTATACGATTTTTGAAGAATATTTAAAGATTGCAGAAATCGACACTTAGAAGAAATTTCACAGAAAAACAGTCAATGATTTCCTATGGAAGAAAATTGGGTTACGGGTAAGTACAGTTGTATGTATTTTTTTGCAGCGTAAATCTTTCTGGATTCACTATGCTGTGCATTATTCCGCGATCTTGTGGTTGGGTCCGGATTCGTAGTCTTTTCTTTGTTTGTTTTTTTTTTTTTGTAGCCCAGGTGGGCGGCGACGACCCACCATTTGGTGCACCTCCCGTGACGTCGTCGTGCTTCCTGCGGAAGTCCCACCTTTGGGGCGCCATCTTCAGATTCTTTTTTCCGCCGTTGGGTCTGGATCGTCATCGGGAAGCTCCAGAATTACAATCGAAGGAAGAAGAAAGAAAAGCGAGTTTCGTCGATAACTACTACGAAGATATCACAGGAAAGGAATAGATTACATCAGGAGCGCGAAGAAAGGAAGTTTTGCGCCTTTTTCTTCGACGCCCTTGGAGAATGCGCACTCAGAGGCCCTGAGCGCAATGGACAAGACGCCATTCAAGTTCTGCCCTAACTGCCACCACAAGTTCGCGCAGAAGGACCAGCATCCGGTCTGCAACCTCTGCCTACCGGTCGACCATCAGAGTAAGGACTGCAACGCCTGCTCAGCCTTCGCACCGAAGACGCTCCGAGTGAGAGATCGGCAGAGAAGAGCCAACGCCAGCATGGATGGCAAGGGTAAGGCCCCGTCGCTCTACGATCTGGGCCTATCCACGGACGATGAGGACAACGTCGCCGAGGGACCCGAAAGCTTCACGGTCGTAGAGACCGACAAGAAAAATGAAGACGAGGTAAGAGTATCGTCGAGCTCAAAACAGAAAATACCTCAAACCCGAGGGTGACTCGAGAAAATCAGAGTCAAAGTCCACGTAGGGAGCCCCGGCGCCGAAAAGTTCGATGACCAAGGGGGGAACCATGGACAAGAGGCCGAGCGGATCCTTCGAAAAGGACTCCCTGGTGCCGAAAGACGCCGAAAGGCAAGGATCGTCGAAGTCGACCCATGAGACTGGACGCTCGATGCAGAAAGAGCGGTCGACGTTGACGCAAGTTCCGTCGAAAAGGCCCGCGGTCGACGCCGAAAGCATCTCCGAGATGGAGAAAAAGAAGAGGCGGCTCGAGGCCGAAATGGATAACATCCTTCAAAGGAAAAAGGAGTTCGATGCCAAGATGAAGGAATTCAAGATTCCAACGGCTCCACTGACGAACGTCGTCGAAATCGAGGACGAATTCGACACCGAGGGGCTGACAAGAGATCTCGAAGAGGAAGACGAGACACCACATAAAGGCAATCCTATATCACAATCAGGCATTGCAAGGTGGATAATCAAGTGCATTCAGACATGCTATGCAAAGGTAAAACGAACACTGAAAATTCCCCCTAGAGCACACTCCAGACGTAAACTAGGGGCTTCTATGGCATTCTTAGGGAATATAAATGACGTCTGCAAAGCTGCAACATGGTCTACACCTCATACATTCACAAAACAGTATTGTGTTGATGTGTTAGCAAGACGGCAATCTAGTGTGGGCCAAGCAGTTTCACGTACACTATTTCAGACGACTGCAACAGCTACAGGTTAGCCACTGCTTTGTGAGATAACTGCTGTATAGTCTATGCAAAGCATGTGATCTGCAGCTCACATGCCTCAAACGGAAAATGCTAGTTACCCAATATGCATCTGTTCTTGGCATGTAGAGCTATAGATTCACATGCGCCCACCTACCTCCCCGAGTACCTATACTCGTTGCAGTAATACCTTACTTATATACATATATACGTGGACATCTCTTACTACCCTTACTAACTCCATTATCACCCTCTGCTTCAAACAATCTAACAATGGAGCTGATGCCCATGCACACTATCACCGAAAGGAGGAGTCACCTACCTTGTGACTGGAAAAGACTTCTTCGAACAAAAACACAGTGCAAACATGCGGCCCCAACACTAGATGGCGGGCTATGCAAAACATGTGAATCTACAGCTCTACATGCCAAGAACAGGTGCATACTGGGTAAGTAGCATTTTCCTTACAGTACAGCGAGGACAGCAGACAGAACGAGTATGGTATATTCTTTGCATAACTCCTGGTGTACAGTAACTATAATTTTTAAGCAGAAGACTTTGAAACATGTCAAGATCAATTTTGGTCTGTCTGTGAATTTTTTTTTTGGGTTAGGACTGAATTCAAGAAAGGCATTTGCTTCCGAACTCACATCTCAGGATGTAAGCACTGACTACAATGGCTCACATGTTAAAATCGAACAAACTAAGATGTATGTGAATATTTTCTCTCATTCTGATGAGGGGCATGATTGGGACTCACTTGCCTTGATCAATTATAAAATGTATCCTAACTTTGAAGAGGAGCCCCAGGTGCCTCACAGCAAACAAAAACAGATGGTAGTCAAAAACTGTTTTGAAACAAACTAAGAAGTTAGCAGTAAAAAAAAAAAAGTTGATACAGGTTAAAAATGGTGCATTTGGGTCCCTACCACACTATGGATCCAAACTGCATCAACTCCAAAAGATGTGAATTGCTGTCACATCTGTGGTTAATGTCAAAACACTTGCCAAGGTTTTAAGTACTGGAAAAAATGTTGAAATCTTTTCACTTCAAAGTACAATTTATAGAATGAAAGAAAATTAGTTGATGAAGCATTGAATTTACACCATATTCGATAGTGTGAACGCCTCAAAGAACTAAGAGAAGAAATTGATCCTATCACTTGTCGTCCGCCTGTGCTGGTCCAATCACCCTAATGCACAGGGGAAGATGGCAGAGTACCCTATTGCTGATGCTCCATATACTCCTGACAATGAATTAGACTGTGAAGGTGGATGTTGCAGTATAGTCATTGTCGTTTCATGGCGTCTATTTGTGAGACATCTGTGCATTTTTTGTTCTGTACAGTAATTTATTATGTTGGCTGTCATTTACTTTCTCCCTTGTCTGTAGTTCAGTGTTTGGTTGGTCGATACTCAAGTTTGTGAATTCCAAATTTGTATTGTTCTCGAAACTGCTGTGTTTTCTCAAGTGTTCAGAAACTTTGATTCTCAGTCTTTTCCCCGTGACTTGGTGTGACTTACTTACCATTGGAAATTCAGAAGTATGCCCAGACGGTAGTGGGTTGGAGTTTGGAGATGGGGCAAAGGGTAGATGGAAGGGGAGTCATATGTACTGACAGAAAATCACTGTGAGTTAGACCCATATCGTCAAAGGTATTTGGAAGTATTCAGGACAGTTTAACCATTATCTCACCATGTCACCATCTTTCAAAGTTAGATTATTTGTGATTTAAAGTATTGTATTGTAATGGTTATATGTGTCTTGCAATGTTTGCAATATCTTAATTGTGTGTACCATGTAAAAAAATCTTGGAGAAATATAGTTTGAAGCTAGATCAAACAAAGATTGTATCTATTAGTGACAATAGTGACAAAGCAGAGCTTAGATGAAGTCTGTCCACAGCAAACCTTTGTCCCTGCACACCTTTAAAACATTTTGTCACTTGTCTGGCAGACCATGATGTTAGTTTTCCTCTGCCCTCTCTTGTTGTAGAAACATAATGGAGAGTAAGTGAAAGTAGTGAGGTGATTGAGTTGATGGCATTCACCCTTGAATAAAGCCCCAAAAAAGGCTCTACAAAGATTTGCTTTGTGTTAGCAACTCATATCCTCAATGTATTTGAAGCAGTGGTTGTTTACTTCCATTTTCATTAGAATGAATGATATGAGTTTCTCGCTTTGATTTAGTCTTTTCTTTGTCTTACCAGAGCCAAAACCAGTGTATGCCCAACCTGGACAACCTGATGTGGACCTTCCAGTCAGTCCATCAGATGGGCCTTTACATAATTCAGATCATGAAGATGGGATGCTCAGGTATTTCACTTTGAATCTTTATCATTACTTTTTTTCTTTTCAATGTGCAAGAGGTGTGTACTCAGTCATCATTTTTACAGGTGATTTTTTTCTTAATTGTACTGTGGAGTATCTCTTAAGGGGATGGGATAGTTTAATAGAATGTGTACTGTGAAACAGGGCATCAAAATAATTGTTTTGGGATTAGTTGTAAAGAGAAATACGTTTCCTTTCTTTATTTCTCTGATAAAAGTGGGTTCATTGTTGAAATGTAATGGTCTTTTGTTGGTTGAACATTCAGAAGGTTTTTTTTCACTATTGTATGAAAATGTATTATCTGATTCATTTTTAGGCCAAGCATGAAGCTGGTGAAATTCAGAAAAGGGGATAGTGTTGGTTTGCGATTAGCTGGTGGTAACGATGTAGGAATTTTTGTAGCTGGAGTTTTGGAGGACAGTCCAGCAGCAAAAGAAGGATTAGAGGAAGGTGATCAAATTCTGAGAGTAAGTCTTTGAATTTAGTTGATTAACATATCTATTTATTTTGGTAATAATGCTTGTTATTATGTGTATTACTGACAAAAGTTTGAATTGAGATGGCGCATTAAAAACATGCCTTTTTCCTTTCTGGGATTTTGATTCACAACTGTTAGAATATGCTCCCTCGTCATTGAGAATCTTGGAGTCCTTTTTTTTCTTATTAAGCGAAAATCATAATAGACCTGTATGTTACTCGTCCTGGCTCTTTCCAGTACTCATCCTGGGGATATCACTGCCACATAGTAGCTGGACTGGTAACAGCTTATGTATTTGTTATTAAAAGGTGATGCACTCCAGCACTGTACAAAAACAAATGCATCACAGATGGAAGAAATCCATCCATGTGCATTGGTGCTCCCTTACCATTTTCTTTTTTCCTGCCAAACAATGTAGATCCAAAATCAGTTTTCTGCCGCTCATCTAATTACTTAAGTGTGACCGAGCCATGATACTCACGCTGTTATCTCACACACACCACCCTTTTTTCACTCGCCACAGAGTGGGGTGGGATCACCAGTTCTTGCTCACCCATCCCACAGAGCGCATGTGGGGAGATCTTGCATGAACAGAGTACATCACAGCGATTTCTGCATGCATTGAGGTGGGGTCTGTTCTTTTTTTATAACCACATTTTTTTTCTCTAAGAGAAAAAACCTAAACTCACAATAAGCAGTTCCACATTGTCTATAAGACAAATGCATTTACAGATCAGGCACACACGCATCATACATACAGTCCATGATACTCCCACCACTTACCCCAGATCTTGTCATACTTTAGCGGGCATCCTCGTGCCTCATAAATAGCTCGCTCTTAGTGAGCACATCAGTCCACTCCCTTCCTCCACTCCCTCAGCGAGGGGGGGCTATACACTTAAGTGACGTGCAGTTTTTCGCTTGGCCACCAATGTAGCCACTCCAATAAAATACTGCTCCATCCTCCATCTCCCAACCTCCTCTAGCTAACCCTGTAATGCAATCCTGGGGATGAGGGCAATTGGACGTTTCAGAACCAAAGAAAGTTCCCCCTTACCCAGAACTGGGCATGGATGAGGGGGAACAGCCAGACAAGCCCTGACCACGTGGAAGAAGTCAGTTTTCAGTAGGGACATAGCCTGGGGAACCCCATCTGTTCTAAACAGTCCACTAGGGGGTCAGGTAAACGAGGTGCAAGTAATTAAGTTGGATCTTGCAGAGGCAAGCGCCGTTGATCAGATTTTGCCCACTCGATGCGAGCACTCTTGTTACTTAATATTTGGAGTTAGGTGCTCAGTGAGGAGGTAACCATCAAACACCCCACAATTCAGATCCACAGTTCTGTACAGAAATTCATATTGCGCCCTGCCACACAAATAAATAATATTACAAGTAAATGACTTCTATTAGGGAAACAAGCATAGTAGATATGAGTAGTTTAATCTTTTCTTGTTGAAACACCAGCCACACCAGCCAACACGTGTTTCGTCGCTCGGGGCAAGGTACCCGCGACTTCCTCAGGGCTTTGTATAAGTGGCACAGTCTTAAGAGCCTTCTGACTGGTTATAATTCCGTCCCAGCCTAAATATAGCTGGGAATAACAGTAATTTCACAAGAGTTTCTATCCTAGTAATCAGCGGTGCAAGATTCAAAGTAAGCTTCGTGCCTTAGTGATGGCTGCGAATTTCGTCAACCGACGATGCGCTGTGTGTTGTAGCATACGCGTCGTGACATACCCCAGCATCTCAGTATGGACCATAGCTGTCCATTTTTTGAAGTGGGGCATTGAATGTTTGCGCATGTGTAAGTGTGAATATGTGTTGTGAGTTTGCAGGTGTGTGTTCTTATTAATGGTGTGCACGTAAAAGTGGCTCAGTATACTTGCATTTGTTCTTCTGAATCGATTCATCTGAGCATATCTGAGTATACACTTGTGGGTGCCTCAGAATGGCAGCATAGCTGACCTTGTAGATCAATGTGTTGGCTTTCCCTGGAATAGTAGTGCCGAGCTTTGACATAGTTGATAAACTGTTCCCACTTCTGGGAATAATCTGTGACATGGTGGGCCTGCTTAGCAATGTTCTGGCTTTCCCTGGTGAAATCCCAAATAGAAGCATGAAAATCAATTTTGAAGAACCACGAGAGACTACAAGTGATACCAGTGTTTGAGAATAAAGGTACATGTATGCATTCAATACATCCATCTTTAGTTAAACTTGTGCTGCCTTTTTTCCTTAAAGTAGATATGTTAATTGAAAATCTGTGAGCACTCGACCGAGATGGTGAGAAACTAATTGTAAGAAAATAATAATTAAAGTATGTAGGAAAGTGGGTTTGTGTTGCAGTAACCCCCCACTTTTTGCCAGACTACTGATGCACTTTTACTTAATGTGCCCTGGGTCCCTGCCAATCAGGTTCCCAGAGCTTGTGTTCTTTCCCCAAAACGAACCCAATTGGCATCTCTGGCCACAGGTCAGCCCCTGGTAAATGGAGCACCCATAGAGGCCCTGTATCTTTATATATATATATATATATATACTCTCCCTCTCCCATTCTCTCCCTCTCCCATTCCCATTCTCTCTCTCCCCCTCTTCTCCCTCTCCCTCTCCTCCCCCTCCCTCTCCCTCTCTCTCTCTCTCTCTCTCTCTCTCTCTCTCTCTCTCTCTCTCTCTCTCTCTCTCTCTCTCTCTCTCTCTCTCTCTCTCTCTCTCTCTCTCTCTCTCTCTCTCTCTCTCTCTCTCTCTCTCTCTCTCTCTCTTCTCTCTCTCTCTCTCTCTCTCTCTCTCTCTCTCTCTCTCTCTCTCTCTCTCTCTCTCTCTCTCTCTCTCTCTCTCTCTCTCTCTCTCTCTCTCTCTCTCTCTCTCTCTCTCTCTCTCTCTCTCTCTCTCTCTCTCTCTCCCTCTCCCTCTCCTCCCCCGCGCTGCGTGTTTTGGTGCAGAACAAAGTGAAGAGCCGACATTGCACACATCCCTGTGTGCCGTGCCTACAACCCACTGCCCTGACATTGATCAGTCACCTCTCTAGCTGGGTACCCTATGCCGGTGGTGAGGGTAAAGGTGCATGAGCCCTGTACCCATACAGTGTCTAAGTTCATTCTTGGACACTGTTAGTGCAGTGCTGCCATTAAGATTATATGGTGCTGGGAGCTTGTCATTATTAACTCCACAGCACCATAATGGGTACACTGGAAACTGAGAAGTTTGGTATCAAACTTCTCGGCACAATAAACCCACACTGATGCCAGTGTGGGATTTAATGAAAATGCACCCAGAGGGCATCTTAGAGCTGCCCCCTGAAAAACGACCCACTTCTAGTGTCCCAACTGAGTGGCTGCTTAGGCTGATACCAACAGACATGCTTCTGGACCCCTGGGTTGAGAGCCTGCTGCTCTCGGGGGCCTGAAACAATGCACAGCCTGGGACAAGGTGCCCAGCCTCCTCACCCAGGATGGGCAGGGTTCACGAAGGGGAAGCTTCAAAGGCACACCGCCTTTGGAGATTCCCCAGATCCTTTGCTACTTTCAGCAATTGGTCCCCACTGGTTCTGCCCCCCACTTTGGGTGGAAGAATCAGCGGGAAAACCTAGTGAGGGAGAGAGGTGTGCCCACCTCTGCCAACTCCACCCTTCAGGTGGGGGGGGGCGAGGTGAAGCACAACTGAGTCCCCGCCATACCCACTGTTAAAGGGGCAAAATAGGTGGTGTACTCACCCCAGGGAAGGGACCTATTGGTCCCCGCTGTTTACCTACCTGTAACGCCCCTAAATCTAGTATTTAGGGTGCACCCTGAACCTTGCTTCCTCAGATTCCCGCAACCTACGAAAAAGAAGGACGAAAGAAGACGCCCAGCAGAGAAGGCTGCAGAGAACAACTGACTTGGCCCCAGCCCTACCGGCCCGTCTGCAGTTTTCAGAGATCCTGCACCAAAAATCGCCTTGTCCTGCAGTCCTGGGAGGACTGGCTGCCTTCAACAAAGACCGGATCTCCTGTGAACAGCAGTTCTGTGCAGAGGAAACTCCAAAGTAAGACTCGGAGCCTGCTGAGGACTAAGAAACTCAACGCCTGGAAACACCACTGCACCCGTCGCCTACGGCCCGAGTTCAAGAAGCCCACTGGTTCCAGCGAGGTCCTCCAGCGATCCAGAGTCCGAGTCCACCGTGGGTTGATCCTTCCAGGACTCCCAGACGTCGCCTGCAGCCTCTGCACGGAGACCCCTCCTACCGCGAGTGGCCCGGTAAGGTGAAATCCGACCTCAAAAGACACGCCTGTATCCAGCCGCCCTGTGCCCTGGAGAAAAGAACCCGAGGTGCACCTACGTCCCCGAGCCCTCCAACTTACCTGCGCAGCTGTTGGTTCCTCCCCGAAGTCTTCTTGGACCAAGCCTGCAGCTAAAAACCAAAAACTAAAATCTCCATTAAAAATAACCGGGCACCCGACGCCAAAACAGCACTCTGCACCCGGCCGCCCCAGCACAGCTGAGGGTGCACCTTTTGTGCTGGCTTGTTTTCCCATTTGCCCTAAGCTAAAGTCGAGGAGCTTTGCTCCCAAAGCCGTGTGGCCTGCTAGGCAGCAGCCACCAACTGGAGGCTCCCTATCCCCCATTGGATTACATTGGGCCTCAACACTCTGCACCCGGCTGCCCCAGTGCCGCTGAGGGTGTAACAAGAGTGCATCACTGACCCTGGGGGACCCCTTAGTCTAACCCTAAAACCTGAACTCCAACTGTCAATAACTTACCTGTGAACCGATAACCGACTTTTCCTCCATAGGATAACATTGACCGATTTTCTTCCAAAAAGTTTGTGTGTATTTTCAAAATCTAAACGTATTCTTTAAAAATCGCACAAATAACCAAAAGGTATTTACATACCTGTTTGCAGGAAATGTCCCAGTGCTGAATCCAGGTATCCAGCACTGAGTAAGAAAAGTACAGTGAAATGTAACTTACCTGCAATTTACTGAAAAGGCCTATTCATTTCAATGTACTGTATTTGCTAAGTGTTGCATACTACTGCTCTCCTGTAAATCAAACAAAGTACAATTTCTATTGCATTTTCAAACTGTTCAAATTTCAGTAACGTATTACTGTGAAGTATTTAATGCGTACCTGTGCCAGGCTTGCTTGGTTCTAAATAAAACACAGTATATTTGTTATACAAAACCATTGGCCTACAGTTCAGTCTCTGAATGTGTGAATTCATTTGCTGACGGAGTGTGTACATCAAATGCTTAACACTGTCCTCTGATACTGCCTTACTGCTTGACCAAGCTACCACAAATAGAGTGTAAGGTTCTATCTAACTTTAACCTCTGCCTACCTTTGGAGTCACCTGGACCCTATACACACTATACCTCATGTTGGTGTAGTATATAAAGAGCCAGTTTCTTACATAGTAGTGCTGTCTTTTTAAATGTAACTATAAGGCATGAGATGAATATGATGCTTTCACTTATATTGTAAATAACACTTTTTTTCCTAGGTAAACAATGTAGATTTCACAAACATCATCAGGGAGGAAGCAGTACTGTTTCTGCTTGATCTCCCAAAAGGAGAGGAGGTGACTATACTTGCACAGAAAAAGAGAGATGGTGAGTACTTAAATTTAATCTTGTATGCAGTTTTGTTTAGGTTTACAAATGTGGTTTCCCTAGCATGTCGCTCTCTACCAGATCATGTGTGTTTTTTACAGGCCTGTTTTGCTAATTTGATGGAGGTGAAAGAGAGGCTGGGTCCATGATGTGGAACCAGAAGAAGAAAGTACAAGACTAGAGAGACTGTCAATCAATTTCTTTTTTTATGTGAGCTTTGTTTTACTGTACATCATAAAAGAATGACTCCATACTTAAATATACGTTTTTAAATTAGCTAAATTTACATTTTAGGGATGGCATTAAATATAAATGATATTACTTATTTGTTTTCTAATTTTATTTAGTACTAGGCTCAGGTCTTTTCTTTGGGTCTTGTTTCAGGGATTCTGCTCAAAAACAGAACTATGCTTGGGGCCATAGAACATTAGCATGTAGGGACTCAGTCACCATACCACCTCAGTGAGCTCGAGTCCTCACTTGCTCGCCTAACCTTTCCAGAGAAACAAGTGAATTGGCACCTCAGAAGACAAGACTCTTGACCCACTCAGGGATCGCGATAACAGGACACACCCTTTCATTCTCTCACTCGTACTTGTCTACAAAGAGGCCTTCACATGAGTTTCTCACTGCCCCATTCATCATGCTGCACCTCAAATTAGTCCTCACTTTCCTAATGTGTGCTCCTTTCAACCCTGTGCATAGTTGTACCTGGAGGCTCCTAACTCTGAAGACCATTTTTCCAGTTTGAATTACTATTACAGATTGTGAGAGTGAGCTACAATCAATCAATCAATCATGGCATTTGTAAAGCGCACTACATACCTGCGAGGGTCTCAAGGTGCTAGGGGGGAGGGAGCTGCTACTGTTCGAAGAGCCAGGTCTTGAGAAGTCTTCCGAAGGTCAGAAGGTCTTCGGTCTGCCGCAGGCGGATGGGGAGGGTGTTCCATGTCTTGGCGGCGAGGTGGGAGAATGATCTGTCGCCGGCGGTCACGGTGGCGAGGGCGCGTTTTGCGGAGTGGAGCTGGCGGGTGGAGGTGTAGAGGCTGAGTCGGCTGTTGAGGTACGTTGGTCCGGTGTTGTGGAGTGCCTTGTGTGCGTGGGTGAGGAGTTTGAAGGTTATCCTTTTGTTGATAGGTGCCAGTGCAGGTCTCTCAGGTGGGGTGAGATGTGGCTGTGGCGAGGGATGTCGAGGATCAGGCGTGCGGAGGCGTTCTGGATGCGTTGATGCAGTTTCAGGAGTTTGGTCAGGGCTCCTGCATAGAGTGAGTTTCCGTAGTCCAGTCTACTGCTGACGAGGGCCTGGGTGACTGTCCTCCTTGTTTCGGTGGGGATCCACTTGAAGATCCTGCAAAGCATGCGGAGGGTGTTGAAGCAGGAGGAGGAGACGGCGTTGACTGCAAAATTGTTTCTGGATCCAGTCTGATGCTTTGGGATGTTCTAAGTTAAGGAATCTGCGGCTAAACAACGTCTCTACCAGATAAATCGTTACTGAAGGTAAGTAACTCGTACGTTTCACTGCTTCTTGCCTTTCTAGCCTTTTAGTAGTGGTTCCTTAGCGCGGGAACACACCAGTTGGAGTAACATGGCACTTTATAAATGGTTTTTATATTGTATAAGGAGGGCAAGAGGCTACACCATTTAAAATCCGCAGCAGTTCCTTGGCTTTTTTTTAAATTAAACTGTGCTATGCCTTGGCCCCAAAGGATCTATCGGATGGCCTTAGGACATTAGGGCCTCATCAGGACAATGAGAACCTTGGCTCATGTGTTACTGTTTTGAATATCTGCCCAGTAGCCACATGTGAATCCATCCCTACTTTCACCAGGTGCTACTGTATCAATTATCAGACAGTGTCATTTGATGATTTTGGTGGCCCTGGGCAAGAAATATTTTGAGGCCCCTGTTCAGAAGAGCTTTGAGGTTTTTTACCAATGATCTACTTATTCAAATCACATGATGCCAAACAATATTTACTTATACATTAAAAGTTGAGAAAAGTTCTCGTTCACAGTGGACCTTGGGAAATGTGGGTCCTGTGCAATTGCTCTTTTTGCCCATTCCTTCTAACTTCTCTGTTATCAGATCCACTGGAAGGGTCATTCTGCCCTCTCGGACCTGCTGTAAAGTCCACTCCTAGGATCCTCCTGCTAACAAAGGGGATTGCTTTAGTATATTCACACAAGGTGATGAACCTACGGTTTGAAGTATAAGTTACTTACCCTGTTATCACTTGTTGGTGGAAACGTTCTCACCACAGATTACTCACTGTGAGAAAGTGGTTTATTAGTTGAAGCGACTTTGTGTCCACCACAAGTAATAAAGTCAATTTCTGGTTAGGTCCAGTCAAAGGTTTCAGTAATTTAAATCTGAGCTCAACCCCTGGTAGCTATGGCAAAAAGCAGACAGCCTTAACGTAGGGAAAATGTTAAAGCATTTATAAATAACAAAACAGTTACATAGCCGAAAACACAATAACAATTAATAAAAAATAGAGGACAATAAATCATCTAATTAAACAAAACTCCAATAAGGGGAACCGAAGATATGGATTTTTAAAGATTTAAGTGGACATTGTTCCCCAAGGCACCAATGATAATCAATAGTTGTGGTATACCGGGACCTAGGTGCGCTTTGAGTTCACTCATGAAAGAGCACGAGTCAGATACACAAATAGATTGGCCCTACTAGCGCCTGTGAGTCTGAAAAAGGACTTGATGGTTTCTCTGCAGAAAGACTCTTGTCCGCCTGGGGCAAACCTGAAATTTAATCGGACACCATAGGACAGGCAGTCTGAAAATTATCACAGCCTTTCTCGAGTCCAGCAGTGTTTTGATGAAAGCTGGGTGAGTGTTCAGCTGTGTAGGAGTCATCAGCCTGTGGACTAGGAACACTCAGAGTTTATCTGACCAATGAAGTAAAGTTTTCGAGACCCTTATCTACCTACTTTTCCAGTAGCTTCTGCTTGCTCTACTGGAAAGAGGCCCAAAATGCCATGTGTCAAGACGTTTTCAAGATGGTGAAAGTCTTTGGTGACACTAAACCTGGGATCTGGGTGTGTGTGGAGAGTTTACTGTCCGAATCCTAGTATCCTCCCACATCTAACACTAAAATCCAGTTTGAAGCAGGTACTCTATTGCTAACAAACCCAGAGACCGAAGACTTGTAGGGCTAAATTAGGTTCTTCAGCAGCTGGTTGTTACAAGAATTCTGCTAGCATTCAGTTTGCTCCTTTAAAGGTGCAGTACTTTTATATGTGGATTTGACAGACCTATCGTGCAGGATTTAGCACTGGGGTCTCAACATGAGGGGAACCCACCCTGAATATTCTATTGAGCCCACGGCCTAAGTCTGAGTGGCTCACCTGTGCAGTGAAGTCTCCCCAGCAGTCCTGACCCGTGTCAAGCGTTGGCCGAGCTCTCATGGTCTACATGGTGGCGCCTGCAGTGTGAATCTGTTAGAAGGTGGTTCTGACACTATGGGGCGCCCGGATTTTTCCCTTTCTGAGCACCTAATTGTTGAGCTTTTACTGTGGGGGAGCCTCATAGGTTGTGACTCACCCACAGTGAACTCAGGATGGAAGAAACATGCTAGGGAAAGTCAGTGTGTTTTACTGTTTTTTCACTTTATTACTCCCCTATGGGGATGTGGGGCCCATGGCTAGATTAACTTCAATTAGGCCTACAGATTCCAGACATGCACTTAAGTCCAATGTAGCAAATGTGAAAAGAAGTATTCTGCGGAGTCCAAAGTCATATTTGTACTGCTTTTGGGTCATCCAGAACTGTCATATTTCTCTGAGCCAGCCATGACCAGACCCAGTCTGAGGCCTGACCTCCGCTGGATGGATTGGTAACCTTTCTTCCACAAGCTAGGGCCTCCTATCCACGAAGAGAAGATGGGTGGGGCTGCAGACCAATCCATCAATTGCTGTCGCTGGGTGCCAGGCACCAGGCTGAACCAAGGAGGGAAGGAGTTGGGTTTCAGAGGCCATGTGGCCAGAGACACTGGACGACGCCATTTTGAACAAACCCAGAGGCTGGACAAGGAGGAGGGAGCAGGGGCAGGAAAGTTATGTCGCTGTTTGATAGGACCAACAGGGACTTCCTGCAAGCCTCCTACTCAACTTTTAAACAGTGCTTGCACAGGAAGAGAAGCTCTCTCTGGGGTGTGGTCGGCGGAGGCTGAAGGTGCTGGAGCCTGGCGCAATGGGCAGTTGGAAGGAGAGACCCCATGACTGAACCCCAGGACCCAAACAGCACCAGAAGAAGAGTCCAGGACCGGTGCGCAGGAGCAGTGGCCTCTGAGCAGGGAGAAGTGAGGCCCCGAAGGAGAGCCAGGCGAAAGGCTGGCGCAGGGAGCCAGTGAAGACCGTTCCCTGCCGAAGGCACCCTCTTGGAGACCCGGAGGGCGAAGGAGAGTGCTCTCAGTGGCTGGGGGGCGCCACCAGGAGCAAGAGGACGCGAAAATGGAGGAGATCGGGCCCCTGGGGGATGAGATATGCCCCCCAGAAGGTACACGACCGTTGACGGGACCGACGACGAAGCACGTGGGGCTCCGCCGCCGGTCTGGAAACTGCCCCCGGGGTGGGTCAGGTCCCAGGGGCTGCCCCCCAAGGAAGTAAAGTCGGGGTGCGCCGTCGCGCACCCCGTGATGGTTCCCCCACGGGATGCCCGGAGCCCACCCTGGCCCCCGCCGAACAAATAGGAGGGGGAGCGCCGTCGCGCTCCCCGGGAAGGTGGCCCTTGGCAGGGGGCCAGGAGCACACCTTGGCCCCCACCGATGCTGAGTGAGGGGGAGCGCCGTCACGCCCCCCCCCAAAGATGTTCGGGGGCCCGGGACCCATCCCCGTGCCCCGAGGGTGGAGAAGGTGGGGGGAAAGTGCCATCGCACTCCCCCCAAAGAACCGCACCATGGAGGATGCGGCGTGTCTGCCCGCTGGGGGCGGGCATATGAGAAGAGTCGCGCCGGCTCCCGCGGCAGCACGCGAGGGTGCTGGCCGGGCGGGGAGCTGGCGGGGGCAGCCGGGGGAGGGCTCCCCAGGCTACCCCAATCTCGGAGGCATGCGGGGGTCCCGTGTGGGACCGGGACCCCGAACATGTAGACTTGGAGGCGCGAGGGACCCGGGTGGGACTGGGCCCCAGAAACAAGAAGGAGCGGCCGGGATGGGCTCCCCGAGCCGCCTATCGGCACCTGGGGGTCCGGGTGGGACCGGGCCCCCCACCGAAAGAAGAAGATGAGGCGAAGCCGCCGGCACCGCCAGCGCGGCTCTCCCCGGCACAGCGGGAGAGCCGCTCATCAATTATGCAAAGGAAGGAGCTCTAAGCGCCCCATAATGCCTTGCAAGGCATGGGGAGAACCTCGTTTTTGGCGCCTTACTTACTGTGTGTCCTTGTTCCTAAGGCCCCAGACAGTCTGAGGTAACTGGGATCTAGTTGTGATGTTTTGAGCTGTGTATCACTGGTGTTCTGGTACCACTGTACTGTTGGTTCCAAACTGGATTACCAACTACCCCTCACTAGCACTTGATTGTCTCAGGTTAGAGGAGACTTACTCAAGAATATGGTGTGAATTACAGTCATCCTGCTGTACGACCTCACAATATCCCCTAATTCCCGAATGCCTAATCAGTGTTTTACTTTAGAAATTGAAAAGTACTTTATTGCACACAATTCTAAATACTAAACGTTACCCAAAGATGCACTAAGCAGTAAGTTTTCCTCGTAGAAGTTTATGGGCAGTTCTCAAACATCCATGCATCGTGTGCCAGGCACCATGTTTTATTTATTTATTTAAAAGGTTTTATATAGCGCTGGCTAGATCCGGGGTTATCAGAGCGCTTTACATGAGCATAACGATAGTACAGTAATAACAACAATTGTTCATAGCGTAACATTCAGACAGGTTAGACTAAAAATAACAAATTGAATAATACAACTTGCATTGACGGGCAAAAAAGAGCTATCTACATAAATAAAATGGATATAGGTAATCAAATTTTATACAGTAACACAAGATGGAGGTAGGCTCAATGGTCTGCGGGTAATGGGTAGTTAGGTGTGAATAGGGAGGTGAAAAAGAGGAAGGGGTGGTAGTATAGATGGAGAGGGAGTATGGAAGGGGGTGGGTAAGAAAAGGCGAAGGCGGGGAGGGGAACGAGGAGGGAAGGGAGAGAGTAGAACAAGTGAGATGAAAAAGGGATTATGGACCCCAATATTTGTTGAGCAGGTGCAGTTTGAGGTCTTTTTTAAAGCTGACGTAGGAGGGGTTACATCCCAGGTCTTTTGGGAGGTCATTCCAGATGTTTGGGGCATTTACGGAGAAAGAGCGAGATTTTGTGGTTTTCTTTTTTAACCGAGGTGGAACAAGGAGGAGAGCGTTGGTGCTTCTCATCGGTCAAGAGCAGCCCTCTTTATTGAGTTTATTTGTGAGGTACAGCGGGGTATTTTGATGAAGGGCTTTGTGCGTAATGCATGCATTCTTGTAGGAGGATCTGCCTTCGACGGGAAGCCATTTAACGGCTGGGCAGATGTGGTCAATGCGTTTGCAGTCGGTGATTAGCCTGGCCGCTAGGTTGAGCACAGATTTGAGTGGGGCTAGGTGAACTTTAGGGATTCCGGAGAGGATTGCGTTACCATAGTCAATTCTCAAGAGGACTGGAGACTGGACAATCGATTTGAAGTCGTCAGCTGGAATGAAGGGTTTAATTTTCTTGAGATGACTGAGAGTGAAGAATGCTCCTTTAGCCGAGTTTTTATGTGGACATTAAGAGTTTGGCTATTGTCAATAGTGATACTAAGAGATTTTACTGAGTTGGATAAGGAGAGCAAATAGTTGAGGGCATTAAGGTCAGATATCCATGTTTGGATAGGGAGCTGGGTTGTTTTTTTTGAAAGAAGAGCATGATTTCAGTTTTTTTAGGGTTGGGTTTGAGATAAGTGGAACCATGATTGGATTTTAGTCAGGGTGTTGTTAAGGTGCAGAACATCAGAGTGGGATTTAATCTTATCGTAAGGTTGGGTCTCATCTGCATAGAGATGATAGTTGATTTCAGCTTGTTTTAGAATGAGGGTAAGAGGTTCCATAGAGAGGTTGAAGAGAGAGGGAGAGAGAATAGATCCCTGGGGGACACCTAGGGAGACTGGTGTAGGGTTTGGGTTGCAGTCGTAGATTTTGATTTGTTCTCTTCTGTGTTGGAGGTAGGAGGGGAACCATTTGAGGACAGGACCATTGAGGCCAAAGCGAACTTTGAGCTTATTAAGTAAGGCAGAGTGGTTAACTGTATCAAACGCAGCAGAGAGGTCGAGGAGAATAAGTAGGCATGTCTCGCCATTATCAAGGGAGTGGTGGATGTCATCAACTATATTTAGCATGGTACTGCAGCCTTTTCGGAAGCTGGATTGCAAGGAGTCAAGTAGGTTGAAAGTGTCAATGTGTTTACCCCATTGAGGCAGGGCTCATTTTTCAAGGGCTTTGGAATGAAGGGGTAGGTTAGAGATAGGGCGGAGATTGTTAGGGTCGGCTTTGGGATTTTTAAGAATGGGAGTGATTTGTCAGAGTTGGAGGGAGACGGGGACACATCCAGTGGTAAGGGAGGAGTTGATGATAGTAGTCCAATATGGGGCAATGATGTGCTTTAGTTTTAGTTTTAGTTTAGAAATTATGTTAAAGACTTCAAACTCAGTTACGGGGTGGAAATTATGCCAGGAGGCATTGTTTTTAAGCTGTGAGTTTGAGAGGTTGGTATCAGGAGGTGTTGTAGTGAGTAGGTGAGTGGAGGAATCAGGGGGTAGAGTTAATAAGGAAGGTGATTTTGAGGTAATGTCAGCGGTAAATTGGGGGTTTAGTGCGATGTTGTGCCTGGCACACAGTTCATGGATGTTTGGGATGGGGGCACCACATGTGCGCCCCTGTGCCCATAACGGAGGCACACTGCGACGGGGGGCCTTGCTAGAGGCCCATAAAGTCCCATTCCGTCTGTCTTTACATGGCGGTCGGACTGCCATTTAAAGGCAGAGGGAAAAGGGACATCATAATCACTAAGGCGATGCCTCTTCTGGCACTGCCCCCAATGTTGGTATAGGGCGCAGATGGATTCCTTGAGCCTGTCTAAGTCGGTCAGTCCCTCTGCCCTCCGACCAACATCATTATGTGGCAGTCGAACTGCAGCATCAGATGTCAGACGGACCACCACCAACGACATATGGGTGATGATCAGTCTGACAACATAATCGGGCCCTATGTCTTGTAAAGCGCCAGTCTCTGTTAGCTTTTGTTTTGTAACTCTAGGAGTATCCGTGGATCTGAGTACATGGACGGCAGACAGAGTAAAGATGGAGATTGACAACCAGGGTTAAAGGAGTGATATCTCCAGAACGCATGATTGCTTTGCATGTGGTTAGCACTTCCTGACACAGTGCACCTTGGCCTCTCAGACATCCTGATGCCAGATATTGGCACAGAGGGGTGGTCCTCGAGGTTCCTGTAGGCAAGATAATGCCACAGTGGGGTGGTCCTCGAGGTTCCTGTAGGCAAGAGGTGCTCACACAGATCTCCCTGCTGCGATGGAGAGTAAGGGAGAGTCTCCGACAAATTAGGTTCACCAAACAAGTATTCTGGTAAAGAATCTTCCCTGGGTCCTTGGCAAGGCAGATGGATATTGTGGTTTCATCCTCCTGCAAAGCAGCTGGGCGACCTTCTGTCCTGGGGAGGTGCTGACCTCACAACAGCTTACAAAGTACCTCCGGCAGCTGGCATGCAGGCTGTCCTTGGTAGCATGCAATCCAGAAACTCTTCTCTCAGCAAACAGAGGACCTCTACTTGCAAGACTGTCCAGCAGCACTTCCAGCATCATTCTTGTCCTAGACTTTACCCTAGTTTGATGGGGATCAGCAGCCAAGCTGTATAGGTCCATACAACTACTTCATCCTCAACTGTACTAGTGCACGGCACACCTAATGGATCCTGGGTCAAAGTACTGTGTACATTCATAGTTCAGAATTTGGCAGACTTCTATCAGACCCTGCATGATCAGCTTGTGCCATGGCAATGAAAAACAGGTCTTTTACATAGTTGTAAAACAGACAGGAATAGGGTACAGCACTGAGAATTATCTGAGCAGCACAATTCAAATGGAAGAGTTCCTGACAAGTCCCCTCAGATAAACGCTACCACACCTTACAAAAGATAGTGGTAAAAGTGAATGCAGAACGTGGGCTCCTTGATAAGCTTTCTGCAACACCTTCCATAATTTAATGTTGCATAATTCATGTGACATCGAAATGTATTCCAACAAACACTCCTCCCAACTCACCCACTGTCCTTAAATTAAACCCCACAGCACAGATAACATGTTCACCCACTATCTATGCATATCCATCACGTCTGGTAGCTGTGAGAAAGTGCCATCTTTCTTGCATGGTATGCCCCCACTTTTTGCTGAATTGCTGAATGTACTTTGACTAAGTGTGCCCTGGACTCCTGCCAATCAGGTGCCCAGGGCCTATGTTCCTTCCCTAAACACACAAAACCCAAATTGGCAAACCCTGGCCACATGTCAGCCCCTGGTAAATGGTACCCTAGGTACCCAGGGCCTTGTGACCAGGGAAGGCCTCTAAGGGCTGCAGCACTCATTGTGCCACCCTTAGAGGCCCTGTAGACTTACACACACACACTGCCCTTGCAGGCTGGTGTCTGGGTGCAAGACAAAACAAAGAGTCGATATGGCACACATCCCTGTGTGCCATGCCCATCACCTACACTGCCACTTAACACTTGGTTTAAGACGTGGCTTAATAAAGACCTCCCACTGAACCATAAGATCATGTCCGACGTCTTGTCCCTAGACCATTGTAAAAAGATCCCCTGGCTGGCCTATCTGTTGAAGGTATTCTCAGATTTGGGACGACCAGAGCTCTTTACTTCCCCCCAAGATATCAAGGTCCAAGACATCGATCTTGTCAAAAAGCATTTTATGGGGAGGGCAAGAGCACTTCGTGAAGAAAGGGAATTAGTGAAACCATCAGTAAGGGGTCATTACTTACTTGTTAATTCATTTTCTTTAGCACCGTATCTTGGTTTCGTTACAATTCCATTCCATAGGTTTCTTTTAACCAAGTTCAGGTTTAATTTGTTACATTTTTATTTAGGCACTTTTAAAACATGGGAAAAACCGGAAATAGCCTCACCCTGCAGTTGCGATCATTTCTCACCACAAGACACCATGCATTTTGTTATGTTTTGTGGGTTTTATTTAGAGCCAAGGAAAAAATATCTGGTATCAGCTTTGAAGGAGGCGGGCTTCACACAAGTGAGACCGGCTCTGCTCTTCTTGCAATCATTGCCTAACATACATATCACCTTTTGTATAGCCAATTTCTTGGTAGCTGCAGTTAGGATGAAAAAACATACCCATTAGATCCATTGTTATTCCTTTTTAACTTTTGTATGCCTAGATTTGTTTTAATGTAAATTATTTTACTGTCATTTTAACACGCATGAAATGCTCCTAACTTTTTGTATGAAATGTTTTTAATCTCTTTGTATGACTTTAATTGAGTCGAATAAAGATATTCTGACTGACTGACTGACACTGCCATATATCAGCCACCTCTCTAGCTGAGTGCCCTATGCCGATGGTGTGGGCACAGGAGCAGGATCCCTGTGCCCCTACAGTACCCAGGTCCATTCCTGGGCACTGTAAGTGCAGTGCTGCCATTTAAGAGTACATGGTGCTGAGAGCCCGTCAAACACGAACTCCACAGCACCATAATGGCAACACTGAAGACTGAGAAGTTTGGTATCAAACTTCTCAGCACATTAAACTCACACTGATGCCAGTGTGGGATTTAATGTACCAAGCACCCCAGAGGGCATCTTAGAGATGCCTCCTAAAACCTAACCTACAATTGTTGCTATTGTCACGCGGACCTGCTGCATTTAGCGCGCTATGCTTGTTGTTTTTTAAAAAAGTTACTAGAATCTTGTGATTAGATCTGTCAAAACTTAATTTTTAAACTTCACTGTATCTCGCCAACTCACTGGGCGATTTACTTCCTTCCACTCCCCTACCCAGGCCTCCAGCCAATCGGCCGCAAGAAGGTGGAGATAGAGGTGGGGCTTAGATACTAAAGCTCGCCGCAGCGGGCAATTGTTGCTATTGTCGCGCGGACCTGCTGCATTTAGCGCGCTATGCTTGTTGTTTTTTTAAAAAGTTACTAGAATTTTGTGATTAGATCTGTCAAAACTTAATTTTTAAACTTCACTGTATCTCGCCAACTAACTGGGCGATTTACTTCCTGCCACTCCCCTCCCCAGGCCTCCAGGCAATCGGCCGCAAGGAGGTGGAGATAGAGGCGGGGCTTAGACACTAATGCTCACCGCTAGGCGGGAGCGCCGGCGGCGCACCGAAGGCGCACCAAAGGCAAGCCCGTCTGCGCCCAGCTGGGACCAGGGGCCAAAATCCATGGCCAAATTATTACGTACTCCTCTAAGACACTGCGCTCGCTAGCCAATCGCTGCTCCCCCCTCAACCTGTCCACTCAAAATCGCCTCAGAGAATACAGCATTTACTCAGAACATTATCACCATACGACTCCCCTCACTCCATGCCCTCATCACCCTAAAACAACAACGAAGATCGCTCTGCGCATTCTCTATCTCAATACTCGCTCGCTGGTCAAATACCAATTAGACATCTTCTTGCTGCTAAGCTTTGAGAAACCAGACATCCTTCTGATCACAGAGACCTGGCTTACCCAGGATTCTGCGCCAGACATTCTAGCAGCACTCCCCTCAGAATATTACATACTAGCTGCTAATCGACCTCAGGGCAAAAACGGTGGTGGAGTCGCCGCCATCATCCATAAAGATCATGTCTTTACCGCTCTTACTCCTCTGGTCCTCCCGGAGGTGGAGAACTTAGTTATCAAATTAGATGCCACAACTGGCTCTATCAATTTTGTGTTAATTTACCGACCCCCTCAAGCCATGCCTGCCTTCCCGTTCGCTTTAAGCGAACAAATGGCAAACCTGGTCACTAATTATGCTAGCATCATGCTTATAGGCGACTTGAACTACTGGTTCAATGACGCCCTGGGTGGGCCACATGCTGTAGAACTATCGGAACTACTCTCCAACCTGAACCTTGCTCAACACGTATCCACCCCCACCCACGCTAAAGGACACATTCTGGACCAAATATGGTCCTCAAATCTTACACTACTGGCGCCTACTGTCTCACCCTGCATATGGTCCGACCATTATCTAATCAACTTTACGGTTACCACCAACCCTAAAACAAAGACTTCCTCAACCGGTGGAGGCATGACTAGAAAATGGAGGTCCTTCGATAAACTGGGATTCACTGACACCTTAGCAAAGTCCATACCCACCTTTAACCCAGACGTTAACATCATGGACACCGTGATCTCGGAATGGCTATTGAATGTTTGCGACACTCACGCCCCACTCACTAAATTCACACGAACCCGACACATAGATGCTCAGAAGTGGTTCTCCACTGAGTTAAAAAAACAAAAGCTCTAGCTCCGGCAAAAAGAAAGAAAATGGAGGCTAAAATACACCATGGAGGACAAACTTCAGTTCTCCCTAGCCCGTAATGATTACAAAAAAGCTATACGTGAAGCCAAAGCAACCTATTTCTCAGCAAGAATACTAAATGCCCATAACAAACCTAAAGAAATTTTCACCATAGTTAATGACCTCTGCAACACAGATAGAACCCATCCCAACCAGCCACCTACTCAAGATTTCTGTAACTCCCTTAACACCTATTTTCTGGATAAAATATCCACTATCAAAGCCAGCATTCCCACCACCCTCTGTGCGGTTAACCTGGACTTCTCAACAACCAATCCAATCACTATAGATCATTTCCCTGCCTTCCGCCCCCAGACTCTCTCAGATCTGCTGGCTCGAGTCAAATCCGGTTCCCCTAACGACTGCTGCCCCCCACACATTCTAAAGGATGCCCTGTCCAACCTCCCTCACTGTGTGCTCCCCTTCCTTAATAAATCTCTCCTCCAAGGTAAGGTTCCCACTGCCTTCAAGAACGCGAGAGTGGTCCCGCTACTAAACAAAACCTGGGGCTGACCCACTGAATCCCTCCAACTATTGCCCCATCTCCCTTCTCCCCTTTCTCGCAAAGATTCTCGAGGCCCACGTCGCTAGGTCCCTCTCAAACTTCATCGAACAGTCTGATCATCTAGAACTTAATCAAGCTGGGTTTCGCCCCGCCCATTCAACTGAAACGGTCATCCTCGCTGTATTGGACATCTTGCGAGCAAACTCAGACAAGGGCATACCTCAGGCACTCGTACTTCTGGATCTGTCGCCGCGTTCCACACGGTCGACCACAAAATCCTATTGTCCCGTGTCGAACAGGCAGGCATACAAGGTCCTGCATATAATTGGATTAAGTCATTCCTCGAAGACAGAACACAGGCAGTCCGTCTCGGCCCTTTCACCGCTCCTAGGATTGCCGCCTCCTGCGGTGTCCCCCAGGGTTCGTCCCTTTCCCCTCACTTATTCAATTTATATCTCAAACCCCTCATTAACTCCCTAAAAAATAGTAAGATAACCACCTTCAATTATGCAGACAACTTACAACTCATCTTTACACTGGATGGCCCGAACTCTGCCCCAGAATTCCAAGCCACTATGCTTCACATCCAGTGATGGATGAATCCTAACCACCTTAAACTCAACCCCGGCAAGACAGAACTAGTCCTACCGGGAAAAAGCGAGATCATGTGGGGCCCTCACTACTGGCCTATTGACCTCGGACCAACCCCCACCCCCTCCCCTTCAGTAAAAAGCCTTGGGGTCACTCTAAATTCCGATCTCTCGCTCAAAGGACAAGTGGGGACAGTAGTCTCCTCATGTGTCTTCCAACTGAGGAAAATAAGAAAAATCGCCCATCTGCTTACTCCCTAAGCCCTCATTCAGGCAGTAATAGCCCTCGTACTGTCGCGCCTTGACTTCTCAAACTCCATCTATCTCGGTCTGCCTATGTTCCTACTCAAACGCTTACAAATAGTACAGAACCAAGCAGCGAGACTAATATTCCAGCAACCGAAATGGCATTCTGCCAGCCCCCTGCTGGCCAAACTACACTGGCTCCCAATCGCCCAACGTGCAGCATTCAAGACTGGATGCTTACTCTTTAAGGCCTTGCACTGTAGGAGTCCCAAATTTATCAGCAGCCTGATCGAGAAACATACCCCACGCCGCAATCTACGGTCTGCCCACCTCAGGCTACTGACTATCCCAACCATCAAACTCAAACGCCAGGGAGGGTGCAGGTTTTCCTTGCTTGCCCCTGGTTTTTGGAATTCTCTGCCTCTGGACATCAGGATGCAGGAAAACTTGATGGGGTATAGAAAGGCCCTCAAAACATGGCTGTTTGCGCTGTCCTATGCTTAGTTTCCCCTGCCATGACGCTTGCAACAATTAGCGCCATGAAAACTTCTGGTGACCGTGCGCTCTACAAGCTCTTATTAACATAACATAACATCCACGTCTGTTCTGAGGCTGGCTAGGCTGCCACACAGCAGACACGTTGCTGGACCCCTGGGTAGGAGAGCCCCTGCTCTCCTGGGCCTGCAACAATGCACATCCTGGGCGAGGTGCTAAATCTCCTCCCCCAGGATGGGCAGGGGGAAGCTTCAAAGGCTTATGCCGCCTCTGTGAGCTTCCCCAGGCCACTGCAACCCCCTTACTCTGGAGGGAAGCTTGGCCGGAAACCCCAAATAAGGACAGGGGATGTGCCTGGGGAGGCGAGGTGAAGCACATCTCCGGACTCTCGCCATCTTGAAGATGGGAAGCCCTACCCTATCAGGACTAGGCTACTGCCCCCCTCCCACGGAGGGAGGCAGGATAGGGGGTATACCCACACCAGGACAGGGACCCATTGGTCCCTGCCCTTCACCTACCTGTAAAGCCCCTAAATCTAGTATTTAGGTGCACCCTGAACCTTCCTTCCCCAGATTCCAAAATCCAAAGAAGAGCTAGAAGAAAGAAGACCTGCCCTAAAGCTGCTAAGAAGAGGAAGACACCAACTGCTACCGGCCTGTCGACCCTCGAACCTGCTTCTGCTCCAACCTGGCATCTCTTGTGGCCGGCAACCTCACAAACACCGGAGGACCTGGCCACCTTTTGACTCTAAACCCCTGGGACTGCCATGAGTAGAGGCTCTACTCAAAACCTACCTCTAATCCCTGGCAGCAGCCCGGAACCGCAAACCCAGCACACTCTGCACCAGCCAAGCCTGGCCAGTGCCAGAGTGAACAAAGACCACGAGGACGACCCCACGGTGACAGTGACCCCGAGTCCGGCACCCAAGGACCTCCCTCGACCCTCCTGAAGAAGCCTGCAGCCTCAGAACAAGGTGCCCCCCCTACCGCGATCAACAGAGGGTAAGATTTCCCGACACCAAAAGGCAACCCTGCACGCGGTGCCCCGCGGCCCCCTGTGCCCAGTCCCGGGGTACCTACCTATCCTCCAACTACCCAACTTACCTCTCGAAGTGGTGGTGGCACCTGAAGAATCCTCGTCCCCGAGCTTGCAGTCTTTTTCTAAACCGAAGATTTTCCATTGAAATCAATTGAGAGCCCGAAGGCTCAAAAGCACCCTAGACCCAGCCGCCTGAGTGGCCCTGGCAGTGCAACCTCTACACCTACCTACTTCCCCACTTGCCCTGAGTAAGTGACCAGGAGCCCAGCTCCCACAGCCGCGTGGCTTGCTAGTCAGCAGCCACCAACCAAGGCCCCCCAATCCCTCATAGGATAACATTGGGTCTAACTCTCTCTGCACCTGGCCGCCCTAGAGTCGCTGAGGGTGAAACAACTGTACCTACCTGACCCTGGGGGACACCTGAGTCTATGCCCAGAACCTCAACTCTGCCAGTCGAGTACTTACCTTTAAACCGATAACTCTATTTTCTTCATTGGGTAAAATTGACTGGCTTTTTCCTGAAATTTCTTCTAAGTGTGGACTTTTCAAATCTTAAAATATTCACCAAAATTCAGCCGAGTAACGAAAATACTCACCTGCTCTTAGGTGAGCTCACAGTGCTGGATCTTGGTGCCCAGCACTGACTTTGAAAAATACTTACAACTGTACTTACCAGTAACCCAATTTTCTCCCATAGGAAATCATTGACTGTTTTTCTGTGAAATTTCTTCTGTGTCAATTTCTGCACTCTTTAAATATTCTTTAAAAATCGTATAATATCTGAAAACGTAATTACTTACCTGTTTTGGATAAAGGTCCCAGTACTGAGTCTAGGCACCCACTACTGGATTACAAAAGTAACGAGAACATACTGTACCTGCAACTTGAATTTTCTTCCATAGGGAATCATTGACTGTTTTCTTTGAAATATTTTCTAAGTGTCAACTTTTAAAATAGCTAAATATTGTTTAAGAATCATCACAGTAATTAAGTCGACTTTCATCACTTGATTCTGAGTACTGACCGAGGACTGAATCTAGGATCCAGTCCTGGAATTCCAAAAGTAATCCTAAAAGTAATCTGTTGCAAATAACTTGAAATTTCCATTGAGCTCAATGCATTGTTGTGTTTAAAATAGTTGCCTATTGCAACCACTTGTAACTGTTTACAAAAGTCAATTGCATATTGCAAAAGTATTTATATAAAGCATCTCATTCTGAGAAAGTATATTTTAAATCCAATTGTTGGTTCTAAAATAAAACAAGCATATATTTTTTATATATAAACCATTGGCCTAGAGTTCAGTTATTGAGTGTGTGAGACCATTTGCTGACTGAGTGTGTACAACAAATGCTTTGCACTGTCCTCTGATACTGCCTTACTGCTCGACCAAGCTACCACTTTAGAGAGTAAGGTTATATCTAACTTCAGCCTCTGTCAACCCTGGGGGACTGTGGACTCTGTACACCCTGTACCTATTAAGGAACAGTATATACAGAGCCACTTTCTCACACACCACAGTTAAAATAAAGACTTTCACCATCAGCCGGTAGACACCAAGCGGCTCCAAGGCACTGCCACTGCCCTACTCACCGCTACTTTTAGAGATACTGCTTCATGCCTCTCCCTCTTCATCCTAGATGTGTCCCACTAGTTTATGCAGCTTCTTTGAATTTCTTAAGGTAAGTCCCTTGGGGTGAATGTTTAGGGTTGTTACTTGGGCCAATCCCCATACAGTCTGCCGAAATTATACCCAAGCAATACCCAATTTGCCCAAAACGTTCTGAGCGCCCTGTTTGCTTTAGTTGCCCAATTCAGTCATCTCCGTTCTTTTTGGTGTGTAGTTTGCCTTTCACTTGAATGGGAGAGAGCCATTAAATATGAGTCAGCAAAGTTATATTTGTTATCTTGTACTTATTTTACACGTGACAGGGCAAATTTGTATTCCAAAAGGCAACTGGGAATATATTGTAGGAGGACATTGTTTGCAATAGAAACATTTCACTAAGATTATGCAATCCTGGTTCCATGTTTTAACACCAGAAATTTTATATTCTTAATATGCCGATGCTTCGACCTCCAATATCAGGAAATTGATGTTCAGTATGCGTGGAGATAATTGAAAGTCTCCATTATAAAAAGGGGGAGGCAGATCAGGGTATTGATAACCATCAGCGGTTTCTGAGTTCTGGTAAGTTGGGTACCGTGACTGTTTAAAAGCAGTTTGGGGCATTCTGATATCCATGTAAGGGATAAATCCATACAGTATTGTATCTAAGTGAGATATTTTGTCTATATGTTCTCGTACAATTCTGTGTATTATTTAATAGGAAGTGCTGTTTGTCACACATTTACACCGTTATTTGGTATGCCTGTGCTACGATTGTTTGGACAGAGTTCTGTAGAACTTTGTGTTAGTATTGAGTGTTGTTGGTGTTAACAAAACCCGAAAAATAGAAGATTGATATTATACTAGTAGTGATATAGAGTGGTCATAAAGGTTGTTTTATGCTTTTGCTGCTTTGGTATGTTCTATTTTTAATATCCGACCATTTCCAAACAAAAAGATTTGTCATCATGAAAATGAAATCAGAAATTAAATGGCAGTGTAGTGCATGCTTGGGTCCCTTACTCACAAAAATGATAATCTCCTTTTTTAAAGGCTCAGTAGGGTTCATAACAAATGCTTTTGGTGGAAACCGTTTATGGGCATAATTTACTCTAAAAGTTATTTTTTAAAAAGTATTTAGGGCCTTCTAATCTCTTCGAGGTTAGGTTTTTAAAGTATATGAACGAGTAAAGAATACTGATGCTGTAGAACTATTTTTCTAATTCTTAAAATGTTCCTACTCTTTGTTTGAAATGTTAGCTATGAGACTCCACAAAAAAATTGGAGTGGGATTAAAGGGTTAACGGAGAGTTAATGGCAGTGGTGAGAAATTCTTCAGATTCAACGTTAGGCTACATAATTTCTTCCACTGTGATCTGTTCAACAACATCGCAAAGATCAATTGCTAGTTCTTTTTCAGAGTCTTTGTTTTTGTCCATCTTACCCACAAATGTTTGTATATTTTAATGGTAAATGCACACTTCACTTTTTTTTTTTTTTTTTTACTAGTTTATCGTCGCATTGTTGAATCGGATGTTGGAGATTCCTTTTATATTAGAACTCATTTTGAATATGAAAAGGAATCCCCTTATGGACTGAGCTTCAATAAAGGAGAAGTTTTCCGTGTAGTAGATACATTATATAATGGGAAGCTTGGATCATGGCTGGCTATCCGCATTGGCAGAAATCATAAGGAAGTGGAAAGAGGCATTATTCCAAACAAAAACAGGTATGCTTTTCAGTGGAACATCTCTTGGCATAAAGTAAAGTTAAATGTTTGGATAACAGAGACCAACAAGGAGTCATTTTGGCTTCTACATTTGGCATGTTTCCTTCTTGTGGCCCTATTCCTCCCCCCTCTTTTTTGCAACCTCGGTGTCACCCTCTTGCGCCCTCAGTGTTTTCTCCTTGCCCCTCAGTGTCTCCCCATGCGCCCTCAGTGTCTCCCCATGCGCCCTCAGTGTCTCCCCATGCACCCTCAGTGTCTCCCCATGCGCCCTCAGTGTCTCCCCATGCCCCCTCAGTGTCTCCCCATGCCCCCTCAGTGTCTCCCCATGCCCCCTCAGTGTCTCCCCATGCGCCCTCAGTGCCTCCCCCATGCGCCCTCAGTGCCTCCCCCATGCACCCTCAGTGCCTCCCCCATGCGACCTCAGTGCCTCCCCCATGCGCCCTCAGTGCCTCCCCCATGCGCCCTCAGTGCCTCCCCCATGCGCCCTCAGTGCCTCCCCCATGCGCCCTCAGTGCCTCCCCCATGCGCCCTCAGTGCCTCCCCCATGCCCCCTCAGTGTCTCCCCCATGCGCCCTCAGTGTCTCCCCCATGCTCCCTCAGTGTCTCCCCCATGCGCCCTCAGTGTCTCCCCCATGCGCCCTCAGTGTCTCCCCCATGCGCCCTCAGTGTCTCCCCATGCGCCCTCAGTGTCTCCCCCATGCGCCCTCAGTGTCTCCCCCATGCGCCCTCAGTGTCTCCCCCATGCGCCCTCAGTGTCTCCCCCATGCGCCCTCAGTGTCTCCCCCATGCGCCCTCAGTGTCTCCCCCATGCGCCCTCAGTGTCTCCCCCATGCGCCCTCAGTGTCTCCCCCTCATGCCCACAGTGGCTTCCTCTCGTGACCGCAGTTTCTCCCTCTTGTATCCTGTGTCTCCCTTTCATGCCCCCAGTCTAACTTCTGGCCCACAGTCTAACTCGCTCACCCGTACAGTTTCTTTTTCTGTACTTTAGTCTCCCACTCGCTACATCACAGACTCCCTTTCTCTCCCTTGCATTTCCCTCTTGTGCTTTCAGTCTCCTTGCGGTCACCCTTATTCCCTCGTCCACATGTCTTGAATGCCCTGTTTGACATCCCCATGTCCTCTTTTTGGTACTCCGCCATTCTCTCTTTTTTTTTTTTATAACCAACTTTTTATTTATTGAAAAGTGCAATCTGTCACACTACACAGCTGTTCGCCTACAACCACATTGGCCGGCAGCAAAGGTCATAACTTCATAGGGCAGGTACTTCAGAACAATATAGGCCTTCTACACCTCACGTCACTGGCCCAGCTGTATATGTTAAGCACAAGGTTGTCCCCCCGCCTGCAAAGCACTGCGCCCTACATTCTCCTTACTGTGAACACTTATTAAAATACCTGTAGCGTTGCCATGTCTGCTGCGGCATAACTCAGCTCACTGGACATAGCTAGCCTGCTATCTACAGCTCCATGTAACTACTCCATGACATGATTGCAAACATGTGTGCACAGGCATAGATATCAGATATGACAATTGTAGCAAATAGTGCAGCCTAGCTGTCTACGTCAGCCCAAGCGGGCCGTGCACAGATGACACATCTACCGCTTCGTTTTCAAACACTACCCAGTGTAGGTCTATTACAATTTTTGCATATTGATCCAGATGCGTGCTAAGCTCGTTCACTAGTACATACGTATTCCTGGCAGCGCATTATGAGGCACAACAACCAGCCGGAAACACTTAATAAATCAGAAGCGGGTTGAAAGGTGCATCCGCTCAGCGTTGCTACAGCAGTGTTCAAGTGCTCAACCTCTATATTTCCGAAAGCAAGGTTCAATAAGAAAGAAAAAAAAATTAAAACTAACCATTAAGAAGGGGATTGAGGCGGGAGGAGAGGAATACTGGGAAGGGGGGAGCGGACATGGCGGGAGGGCAGAGAACATAGGGCCCCACTACCGGTATCTAGCCTCCCTCTCCTAATCTTGAGGTGCCGCCCCAAGGGGACCCACACTACTTTTGTGGCGATGTGCAAAATGCAGTATGAGGGAATGACAAGAGTGGGCACAGCTGGATTTAGCGACCCTCCGACAGTGAGAGCGGTTGCCCTGCGGACCTCCAAAATCCCCCCGGGTCAATCGTGCAGATCACATCATCAAACAACTTTAAGGCCCGAAGCCGCGGCGGTTGTAACCTAACATGCTCTATCCTCTCCAAGTGATCCACCAAGGGCTTCCAGAATTTCCGGAACTTAGTATCTCTGAATTGAAGGCGTGCTGTGAGCAGCTCCATCGCCACCACATGCCACAAGCGGGTGAACCACACATTTATGGAGGGGGTCTCTGCCTTCTTCCAATATAATGCTACTGTTTGTTTTGCTGCACCCAGCATGTGGAGGCTTAAGTGCCAATCCCGGCCCGTCCTAGCTCGCGTAGCCGCTGGTCTGAGACCCAAAATGATCGTAAGCGGGTCCTCCGGTAAGGGGTAACCCAGCACCCATTTAATGTGACTGAGGACCTCCTTCCAGTAGGTAGTCAGGAGAGGACACGCCCACCAAACATGTATGAAGTCTCCCAGCGCTTGAGTACAGCGCCAGCAGAGCGGGGACACCTTGGGAAACATCTTTTGGAGCCGGACGTGGGTATAGTACCATTGGGTCATTACCTTGTAGGCTGATTCCTCCTGGGGAACGCTACGAAAGGTTCTGGGGATGTCGCTCCAAAGCCGTGACCACTGGGCAGGAGTAACACCTGAGCTGGAGAGGTTCTGCCACCGCAGTTGGTATGGGAGAGGATCAAGACGCTGTGTATGCTGGAGCACTTTGTATATACGGGTAATTAGACCCTTATAGGTGCCAAATGTGCGAGCCAACTGCTCGAACGGAGTGAAGGGCCGCATGGCCGCCTGCGTCAGGGAGAAGCCCTGTATCTAGTGCAGAAGTTGGATATTTTGGAATTTGTCCTTTTCCATTGGCATTGGGTAAAGGTTTTGAAGTCCTTCCCCCAGAAATAAGTCTCGTATCGTCCTACAGCCGGACTCGGTCCAGTTCTCAAAGTAGGGCGGGCGACACGCTGGTGGAAACTGGGGGTTGCGAGCAATAGGAGTGTGGGGTGAGGGGAAGGTAGTGAGGCCCTTACGGACAACCACCTTGTCCCAGATCTCGAGGACCGTTTTAGTGGGGACAGCCATGTACGCACTGCGGTGGCGCTTCTCTCGAGGCAGCCAAGCATGGTCCCAAAGTGGACGGCATGTGACTGCCCTATCCTTGTGAAACCACACTTTTTCACTTTCCCATGCCCCCCATTCTAGAATGAAGCAGAGATGTGACGCCCAATAGTAATCCAGCAGGTTAGGGCAGGCAAGTCCGCCCCTATCCCGGGGGAGCATCAAAATTTTATTAGAAAATCGCGGCTTCTTACCTCCCCATATGAACGTAATCAGTTCGTGTTGCAACCCTTGAATTTGGTGTTCCGGAATAGGTGTCGGCAAAGTTTGAAAGAGATAGAGGATCTTTGGTAATATGGACATCTTAATTGCATTCAGGCGGCCAAGCCAGGAAAGCGGCAAAGCTTTCCAGGTGCGCAAGTCTTCAAGGACTGAGCGTTTACAATACTGCCAGTTGGCCTGTGTCCAGGTAGCCAGATCCGGGGTCAGATTGAGGCCAAGGTATCTCACCGATCTGCTCGCCCACTGGTAGGGGACACAAGTCTGTAACGCCGTGATTTCTTCCTCTGGGATCGTGAGGTTAAGCGCCCAGGACTTCGTATGATTAATTTTAAGCCCTGAGGCACGTTCATAGGTTTGGAGCAACGAGTGCGCCGCCGGGAGCGAGTGTAGCGGGTCAGACAACGTGAGGAGCAGATCGTCAGAAAAGAGGGCAATCTTGTGGTCTATACCCCTAAGGGAAATGCCCCTAACATCGGGGGTCTGGCGAATCAGTATGGCGAGTGGCTCCACCACGAGGGCAAACAGCAGGGGCGACAAAGGGCAGCCCTGCCGGGTGCCCCTGCGGATAGAGAAGGGCTGCGTGAGCTGACCATTCACTCGCACCCTAGCCACCGGGGAGATATAAGGAGCCATAAAGCGCGCCACCATTTTAGGTCCTAGCCCTACCTTCTGTAAAACTGCGCGGAGAAACGCCCAGTCCACCCGGTCGAACGCTTTTTCAGCGTCCAGCGACAGGAGGCAGGCCGGTATTCCCCAGTGCTTGGCCTTCCCAACAATGTGGGCTATGCGACGTACATTGTCTGCGCCTTGACGTTGGTGTATAAACCCCACCTGGTCCGGATCAATAAGATTGGGCAAGTGAGTACTGAGCCGTTTAGCAAGAATTTTAGTGTACAGCTTGAGATCAGTATTTAACAGGGCTATGGGCCGGTAAGAGGAGCATAGGGTGTTGTCCTTCCCAGGCTTCGGGATGAGGGCTATTTCAGCCATCGCCATATCTGGAGAGGGGCCAACGGAGTCCGCGAATGAGTTGAAAAGACGTAAGAGATACGGCTGTAGTTGCGGTAAGAAGGTACGAAAAAACGATACCGGGAGCCCGTCAGGCCCAGGCGTTTTACCCAATGGGAGATCTTGCAGGGCACCAGCTATTTCCTCTAGCGTGATAGACTCCTCTAGGAGCTCAGAATGGTGTTTACTCAGCGGCTCCCACTTGCACGCGCCCAGCGCAGCTGATATCAATTCCGGCTCTGGTGGATCCCCCGCGTAGAGGGATGAGTAGTAGTCATGAAATGCTTGGAGCGTCGCAGATTCAGTGATAGCCCAAGCTCCATCTGCCCCCTGCAATTTTGCAATGTGGGCCTTGGCCGCCCTCGTACGCAGGTGCCGCGCGAGGACAGTGCCCACCTTGTCGCCGCCTTCATAGAAGCGCTGCCGGAGCGCTAGCAATGCATGTTCGGCCTTTTTCGTTCTATGCACACGGAGCTGGCCCCGGAGGACCGCTAGACGTCGCTTGTGGGCCGCCAAGGGGCGCTCCTGGTCCATCTTTTCCAGCGTCTTAATTTTGCGCGCAAGCTTATTTTCATATAGTTGGGCTTCCCGCGCCCTAGCAACAGCTATAGCTGTGATGGTGCCCCTTATCGTAGCCTTGAAGGCATCCCACAAGAGGGGGAGGGGAGTCCCTGGCACATCATTATTTTCAAAGTAGGCCAGAATGGCTGTCTGGATTTCCTCCCTATCAACCGGATCCCGCAGGATATGGTCCGGGAACCTCCAGCGACGCAGGCAGGGCGAGCGGGTGAGGCGCTCATGAAGGAGCAGTTCCACATGAGCATGGTCCGAGACCGAGATACTAGAGTGGGACGCCGACAATGTATCCTTAAGCAAAGAGTGGGATACAAAAAGCATGTCGATGCGGGAATAAGAGCGATGCGCGTGGGAGTAATAAGTGTAATCCCTCAGCCCAGGGGAGTGGTAGCGCCAGACATCCACCAAGTTTAGAGCAGTAAGAGATTTTTTCACCGTTGCAGACATGGCCCCGACCCCATGAAAGGCTCCTCCACAGCGATCCAGATCCGCATCCCATACCAAGTTGAGGTCACCTTCAACTATAAGGTCCAAATCCACCGGCTCAAGGTACTCCCTAATGATCCTGCGTAGAAAGGCATCTTGTCCCTGATTGGGGGCACGGAGATTGCAAAGTGTAAGCGTGCGGTGTCCTCTCACTATCTCCACCCTCAGAAACCGGCCCTCAGCGTCTCTAAGTACCTTTGTGTCCCCCTGCAGAAAACCCACCCTACAAAGAACGGCCACCCCTGCTGCCTTGGTGGCTGCTGAAGACCAAAACTGGTGAGGGAAACGTGGGTGGGCCATTCGAGCCACATCAGATTTAAGGAGATGCGTCTCTTGTAGGAAGATTATGTCGGGGCCCTGTTGCAACAAGTATCTCCAGATTTGGCGCCGTTTGCTAGGCGAGTTAAGCCCCTTCACATTAAGGGAGACAATCTTCAGGAAGGTACGGTGGTCATTGGTACTGTTCATCTGGTGGGATCATCTCCGCGAGGCTCCCCCACATGCCCGCAAGTCCCCCCCCGCCAGAGGGTTAGGAAGGGGAAGTGAAGAAAGAGGGTGAGAAATCGGGGACAAGAACTGAAACTCCAAAACGGCCAACAAGACCTATTCCAGTTTAGGGAGTGGCCAGGCACAGTGGCACAGGCTATCCCGGAGATGTCACTCTCCCAGGAATAGGAGTGGGGGTCGATCATCACCATCTTTACAGATCCAGTGCACCGGGTTTCAGCTCCGGGCCACCGCCCCATACATGTAGCGGCAGTGGCAGAAAGCGAGCATCACTCACACCCAACATGGGGTACTCGAGGCGTTGAAATGGGACTCAGGGCAATCGCTGGGTGGGCAGAGAGAGAGCCTTCTCCTCCCGAAGGCCCGCGGTAAGTACAGTGCTGCAGAGCAAAGAGGCTCACTTGGGGGAGGACACCTGTGATCTCGCTGGCGACGAGCCACCCTCCAGAGATCTAATATGTTGTATAATGTCTTGTTTGTCCCGCGATGATCTGCTGGCAGCAGGGGAAGGTGGGCGCCCCGGACGGGGCACCCTGGACCACCCAGGCTTGAGTGGAGCGCGAGGCCCAGCAGTGCGGTGCGAGGGACTGACCGGTGGGGTGTCCGTGATCTGGAGCAACTGCGGCGCTTCTCGGTATGATCGCAACACCCGACGCCTGGATTCCCATTGGAAAATGAGGGCGAAGGGATGACCCCATTGGTAACGGATGTTGAGGGCCCTCAATTTGTCTGAGATAGGTCGGAAATCCCTCCGGCGTCGGAGAGTTGTGGGGGCCAAGTCTTGAAATAGTTGGACCGGAGTGCCTCTGTACAGGATTTCGGGCTTGTCCCGGGCCGCTTTGAGGATGGCTTCCTTTTCAACAAAGAAATGGACCCGTGTCAGGATATCAGGGATGAGTCCAGGCCTCCCAGGTGGCCCAGAGACCCTATGTGCGCGGTCCAGAGCCGGCGGTGAGGCATCGTCGTCCCCCCGGATTTCATGGAGTAGATCCGCCACGAATGTCATGATATCTGTACCTTCCACTCCGATCGGAACACCCCTTATGCGTATGTTGTTTCGGCGCCCCCTATTCTCCAAATCCTCCTGTCGAATCTGGAGCTCAACATGCTGTTCCTCCAGGGTTGCAATCCGCTGCCAGAGGTGTTCCTGATCTTCTGTGCGAGCGTCCAGGGTCTTCTCCATATCATCCACTCTGTCCCCCAGCTCCCCCACATCCCTCTGGAGTTCCTTAACGCAGGCCTGGACCTCCGTACGAAGCGAGCGAGCCAATTTCAGTCTTGAGGTGGGCCATGAAGGATTGCGTCACCGGCTCGGCTGAGTTTCCAGCACCCGACGGTAGCTCCATAGCTCCTTCACCGTGGTGTCCTTTGAGGCCACCGGCGGCTCCTTCCCTGGTTTAGTGCGTGTCATAGTTCAGCCCCGCGCCAGCCGAACAGGAGGGCCGAGCGGGAGTGGCCCCCCACAGGCCACCGTGGCAGTCAGATGCAGTAGCTCAAGGGTGCTCCACTCAGCCGCCACCAGATAAGCAGGAACCCAGAGGCCCCCCGCCAGCTCGATGTAGCGCCCAGCTCAGAGTCCGCTCGCCACCCCGGGCCAGGAGGTCGTAGGCTAGGGTTGCAGCGTTACAGGAAGTGAACAAGCAGTAAGCAGGGCACCGGGGCCCAGGCAAGCGGAGGCCCGCTCACGAGGCGTACGCTCCTCCAGTCACCGCTCCACAAGGCCCCGTCACAGGACCCCACCCGCTCAGCCACGGCAGGCGCTTGAGAGTCCCAGGACGGCGGCAAGCGCCCCACCCTCCGCACTTGCACACCTCACCAAGACGGCACAGGCCCCGGCCCCGAAGACTCCTCTCCACGCAGCCCCTACTCCGTGCCACCGCTCCAGCCAACAACGTCGTCTCTGCGCCCCCAGGAGTCCCCGGCGTTCCTCACTAGGGTGCCAGTACCAGCAGACGTCTGACCACGGCCTGCGCTCTCGATTCACACAGTCCGGGTGGCAAGGAGCCAGGGGTGAGAGGGGCCCCTCAAGTTTAAGCCCCACCAGATGGAAGCAGCGTGAGCCCGGTCCCACTCCACACACCGCCCAGCACCCAGCGGCCAGGGCAGTCAAATTGGCAAGTGCAAGGCCTTCCCTGGTCTGCGAACCGGGCTCCAACCCCAGGCCGCTCACAAATCAGGGTGGGAGTTCGTACTGTCAGGCAGGCCAGGGGAATGCAGGGGGAGCAACCACCAGTTCACCTCGGGGCAGGGAAGTGCCAAAAGCCAGCCCCCGGGAGCAGAGTCAGGGGCAGCAGTACCCCAGCACAGTGCCGGCGGTAGGCCGCGGCGTCCCCAACAAAGTGCCCCTAAACCAGCAATGGCCATGCACTCCAGGCCAGGCACCTCCACAGCGCCGATCACCGCTGCTGCGCCGCCGGCCCCGAAGCAGGTAGTTCTCCAAGTGCCCCCAGGTGCAGGCCACAAAATGGCGGTCGCGGTCTTCCCGCCTCGACAGTCCAGCCTCCCCCTTCCGCCAGCCTGCCAGACCAGGAACTCGCACCTTCGCCGCGCTCCGACCACCTCACCGCTTCACAGGCTGTCCCAACTGCTCCTCCGGCGGCCCCAAAGTCCCGTCTGCGGGGCTCGTCTCCCCCACGGTGCACCGGAGCCGGGCACGCAAAATGGCGGGCGCGCCCTCTCCAGGCGGGGCAGCCCCTCCAGCACAGCCACCCCCGCCAGGCTGGAAGATGGCGCCTCTGCCGCTCTCCGGCCACCGCACCGCTGTGCAGGCTATCCGAGCTGCTCCGCCGGTGGTCTCAAGCCCCTGCCTGCGGTGCTCGTCTCCTCCACAACGCGCTGGAGCGGGACGCGCAAAATGGCGGGCGCGCCCTCTCCGGCCGGGGCCTCTCCTCCAACACGGCCTCTCTCCGCGTCCTCTCAGGGCCAGGCTCCCCGAGCCGCCCGGAAGCTGACGCAGCCGCTCCCCTCCGCTGCCTGCACGCCCCCAATTGAGGCGTCTTCTCGGCCGCTACACCGCTGTTAGATGCAGTTTTTACCGGCGGCGGCCCGGAGCTCCGGCAGTGCGCGTCCTACTCCATCGATAGCGTCCCATTCTCTCTTTTAAGTGCATATCTTCCTCACATCTATGCCCTCTCACTTTCCCAGTCCTCCTTTCCTTCCTCTCCAGTCTCATACTCATCTACGCTGAATGCTCGTCCACACCTATTGTTATTGTTACTAAGTTGTGTTTCACTACATAGTGGTGCACTACTTGCTTAAGAAAAGCTTTTAATATAATTTTGATTGAATTTACCGGTATCCCAATCTTAGTGCATTTTCCATAAAACAAACTTGATTTAAAAAAAAAAAATTATATTTATTTTAATTTTATAAGCTATAACTTTTAAACCTTATTTTATTATTTAGGCATAGTTTTTCTCTGTGTGTCTCTTAAATGGTGTGCAATAATGTAATTTTCTTATTTAATTATTCTATGCCCTAATCTTGGCCCTACAAGAAGCCAAATAGAGAGGTGTCACAACAGTCTTGGCAGACCTCTACCTGACATGCCAGTGACTATTTGAGACTACCAGATTCCCTTTTTAAAAAAATAATACATCCAGTTTTTGTATAAAGAGACATCAGATAGCACATCCTCTGTTTGTCACGGATACAAACAATAGTTCACAGCATTGTGTGAGAAAAATCATTTAACTTGATTTGCTAATTATAAAAAACTATATCTGATAGAAACTACTAGCCGCAGATTCCTTAACGTAGAATTATCCCCAGGCGTGAGACTGGACCCGTAAAACTTTCTTGCCCAGTATCTCTGCACGCCGGGAGGAGGCACCTCACGACTTCGCCCCGACGTCCTCCGCGGGCGTGACGTCATCGAGGTCACATAAGCCCCAACACGGCACGCCGACGTCCGTTTTCTCCTTTTCCGAGTGCAACGCGGACCCGGATTGTGTCCTGGCCTGTTCAGGCCTTCTTTTCTTGTGTGCGAATGCCTTCGGGCTTTAAAACGTGCTCGTCTTGCGCGCGCCAGATGTTGGCGACGGATCCACACCCCATCCGTATGTGGTGTTTGGGGGAGCACCACGACTCCATGGATTGTGAGGCGTGTCAGCAAATGACGCCGAAGTCCCGGCGGGTGCACCGGATGAAGCTCCTGTCAACACGCATGTCCAGGTCGGCGGCGTTGCCGCATCCGTCTCCCGCAGACCGCTTCAAGAACCACCGCCTTCGTCTCCGACATCGTCCCTCTCCCAGGCCGCAAGGGCGTCGCTCATCTGTTGGTAAGTGTCGCAGTTTGTCCCTGAGCCCGGTCTCCGGCCTTTTGGGGGCGTGGGTACTCCGCGGGCGACCAGAGCCCAGATGGAGGCCTATGCGGTGGCCTTGCAGGCCTTGTTGGCCCTTCCATCCCCTCCTTCACTTCCTGGGACGTCTCCGGGTTCTTTGCCACGTGCGGGGGCTCCTGCGGCGTAGCCGGCGGCTCCGGCCCCGATGGGTTCAGACCCAGGTTCGGAGGATTTGGGGCCATCTGGGTGCGGCCCTTCGGGGTTCCCTCCTTCGGACCCGGGCTCCTCTGCCTTGCCGCAAACCCCCGCGGGGGTCCTTGTGGTGTCGCGGGAGGTTGCCGGGACTCTGAGCGTGTCCTCTGGTCCCCCTCGGCCCTCTGGGCAGGCGGAAGCCTTGTCTGAGGCTGAGGTGACGCAGCTCAGGTGCTGGCGGCTGCTGGCCCTGGCAGTGCCGTAGGGGCTGGCTAGGGGCCAGGGCGAGTCCCCGGGCCCCCCTCGTCCCTCCACGCAGGCGGCTGCCTCGTTGGAGGTCGACTAGACGCCTTTTCGTCGCCGTTCCCTGGCCGCCCCGGCTCCGACCCAGCTCCGGTCTCCTGCACCGCAAATTGTTGCGGATGTCCTTCCGGCGTCCCCTTCGGCGCCGGTCGACGTTGACCTGAGACGGGTCGTGGACTCTACGGCCCCGGGCTGGCGTCGGGTCATTGAGTCATCTTTGGACGCTCCCTCTTCCCCAGAGGTTCGGCGCTTGTTGGTCTCGTCTTCTCCGGAGACGGGCCGCTGCGTCGTGTAATTTTCACGGCATCTTCCAAAGATGGCTCATCGGCGTCGCCGCACCCGCAGTCTTCTCTGGAAGAACCTCAGGTTCCCCATGCCTCGGCCACCCCGCCTCCTCCTTTTCGGACTTGGCCTTTCCTTCCTCCGATTAACCTGGGGGACGGCTGCCTTAGTTTGCAGCCGTCACTGCTTTTGCTCGGGCTGTTTCCACGGCGGCGGGGATCTTGCGCATGGGCGATCCAGCTGCCCATTTCCCCACAGATCATCTTCTGGAAGTCCTCCATCAGGGTTATGGGGGTAGGGAGCTGCTTCTTCCCTTTGAGGCTTCGCTTCACACGTCTCTTTTCGGGGCAGCCCGTCACCGGGGACCCGGTGCCCCGGTGCCCCAGCCGCTTGTGCACCGCATGACACTGTCTGTCTTTCCCTCCACCAGGGGCCCTCTTTTACAGACTGCCTTTCCCTCCCTGCCATCGGTGTTGTCCCCTATCTCACGTGAGGCCCACTGGTTGGATTCCTGGGGTCGCAATATCTTCGCCTCCTCCAGTGCGGCTTTGCGGGCCCTTAACACTCTTTGTCATTTGGCAAGGGCCTCTTCTTGCTTGTGGGACTCGGCAGAGTCCCTTATGTCTGCCGCTTCTCAGGAGGGTGCCTGTGTTGATCTGAGGCCCCATGTGTTGGATGGCCGGAAGCTGGCATCCTTTATTCTTCGCTCGGCTCTGTATGTTTCGGAGGTGCTTGGTTGTACCATGGCTTCTTCTGTGGCCCTTCATCGCCATGCCTGGCTCCGCGATAGTGTGTTCCCGGAGAACGTGAGGGAACGGTTGGTGGCCCTTCCCTTTGATGGCACTCTTTTGTTCCACGCCTCTGCGGATTCTGCCATTCAGAGGTTTATTTCGGGGCTTTTCCCGCCTCCTCCCCACCCCCCCCTCCTCCTCAGTGACCTGTGGGTCAGTCTGTGTTAGTGAGGTGTTCTTCCGTTGTTGTACTGGGGCCGTGTACAGGGTAGCCCCAGTTGTGTGTTCTGTGTGGTTCAAGTGCCTTCAGGTCCTTTTGTGAGTATTTTGATGCTGTTGGCTGTGGTCCGGCCCCCTTTTTTGACTTGTGGCTTTGGCTGTTGGTATGCCGTGTAGGTCCTGAGTTTATGCCTTCTGTATTTTCATTATTGGCTGATTGGCAAGCCATCTGTGTTTTTTTCTCCGCAGGATCTTCTGTTTGTCCTCTGCTGCGGAAACATTTTCCTAAGAGGGTTCCCATGTTCTGGGACGTAATATGCCCTATGTGGGGTAATGGTAGCTATTATATAGCTTTCTCATGTGCTGGGGAGGTGTAGTCGTCCTTCGGCCTCATGCTCTCCGTGGCGTTACGGTATGTCGCGAGTGCGATCTTCTTGCTGGTGGTTTTGGAGTGGTTTGCGTTGCGCCCCAGGCCTTCTGTCTCCTGGATCGATGTGTCGCGGGCCAGGTCCGGCCTGCTGTCTACGGCCTTCCATTGTTGCGGTTTTCCGCTTCTGTTCTTCTTTCTTTCTCCCTAGTTCTTTTTCATTCGGGGGTCAGTGGGTGCAGGCCCCTCTCGTGGGGCGTGTCCCGGCCCTTCTTGGCCCCTCCTGGCCCCTCCTGGCCTCTGCATTCGGCGGACGTCTAGTTGGTCCTAGGTGCACTGTTCAGTGGTGTTGTCTGCTGTTGGCTGTCATGCCAGTGCAGGCCTGTTTGGTCTGCTACACCATTGTGGCCTTTGATGTGTTCTCTTGCGACTTTCTTCTTCCGTCTGCACTGTTGGCGGTGGAGCCGTCCCTGCCTTGTCCGCTGCTTATGGCTGGGGTGTGTTCAGCCCTCTTCTGTCACTGTGTCTGTGTTTCTTCAGGGGGGCCCTGCCTCTGGTTCTACCTCTTCTCCCTAGGGGTTGAGGTGGGCCTTGTGTTCCTTGAGGCTTTTCGGACACTAGCTGCCCCTTGCGCGGTGTTGGGCAGTTCTCCCTTAGTGGGGCTTAGAATATCCTGGCCTTTCCCTTCTTGTCCCTGTGATATGTCCCCTGCTGGGGCTCTGTGTCTCTCTGGGTGGGGGGGGGGGGGGGTTCTCTCGCAGGCCCTCCTCCCTTCTGGGTATGGCTAGGGTATATATTCTATGTTAAGGAATCTGCGGCTAGTAGTCTCTATCAGATGTACAAGTTATCCAGTATTAGGGTATCTTTCATAGATTCACATGCCTGAATCATTCCCCGTCGTCGGGAATGGGAGTCGCCGGTAAATAACAAAGTAATGTCCAGAAGACATAAGACAGCCATAGGCCTCAGAGGCCTTAGCTTAGTAAGCTATCCACGTCCTTATGTAAAAAGGACCAAATTTTGGCCAGAGCCAATCAGCTAACACCACCCTCTAGAACCTTCCTGGTAGGAGCTCTAGTCCCTCAGATTTTCTACCGCACGTCGTGCTAAGGGAGTCTCCACTGAGCTCTGCTCATTTCTTTGGATTTGACAGTATTTCTTCTCAACTTTCTGGATTTTCAGCATGGCTGATACACCTAAGAAGGGTTTATTCAGGCCCTGCGCCTCTTGCGGAAAGAAGAGGCTACATATCGACGACCAACACAAGGACTGCTTGTATTGCCTCTATCCCAGTCATAGTTCTAAGGACTGCAAGGTATGTCGGACTTTCTCTTCTAAGACCTTGAAAGACCGAGAGGGGCGCCTTTTAATCTGGCTGCAAAGGCTAAAGGACAAGGATGTGGTGTCCTCTGAGGAGAGTGAGAGTTCCTCAGTTGCGTCTCACTCCTCATCTAAAAGACCAAGGGTGGCATCGCCGGGCCCTTCGTCGCAGCCACCTCAAAAGAAGACGCAGAAAAAGTCTTCAGAGGTCCAGGATTCGCCTGTTCCAGGGAGCTTGTCTCCTAAGGTGATGCCCCACACCTTCAAAAAGCCTATTGCCACCTCGTCGACGACAATGTCGACAGTAGCGTCGACGAGAAAGTCTCCTTCGACAGCGATTTCAGTTACATCGTCGACGACGACTCTATCGACGATGACATCCCATTCCATGTCCTCGACGACGACAACTCCATCGTCGACGGCAGGCAAGACAATTCCGTCGACGTTAGCCATAAAAAAGTCGTCGTCGTCGAGTAAGCTGTCGACGGGAGGGTCGACGACGACACCGTCCAGTGGCGGCGTACCTACGCCGTTCCCACCACCAAGTCTTCCCGTATTTAGACGACTGGCTTATCAAGGCTCCATGTAAAGTACCAGGATGTCTCGGATTACGAAGACAATCCCCAGGACTATGAGGAGGTTCCTCATCAAGAATACATGCCGCCTCCACCTTCCATGGTGTGTCTACCGGCAGCCTTGGTCACAGACCTTCAGCTCTTAATAACGGACTATAAGCAGCGTTTTCCGACTCCGGCACCTCCACCGATGCCTGCGGGGCCTTCCACTCCACGGCCACGACCGCCTCCACTGCTTTTGGAGAGGACGGCACCTCCGCCTCGGCCCACCACGGACGACGAGGAGGAGGAGGAGGAACCTGAGGAAGGAGAACTCCAGGACGTCCAATCCCAACAAGACGACACCGTCGACGAGAGCTTCATCGACATCATCGTCGTCGACGACAACATCGTCGATGAAGACACCGTCGACGAAGACACCGTCGACGAAGACACCGTCGACGAGAATATCACCGTCGACGCCATCGTCGGCGTCATCGACGAGGAGACCGTCTTCATCATCCTCGTCGTTGACGACGACCCCGACGACGATCTCGTCGACTGCATTGATACCTGTAACGTCGGTTACAGCTATACCATCGAGCCCCTTGAGGGGTATGGACACGGACGACCAGGGTACATTTGTGCATGTACAAATAACCAAGCGTGCATTAACTCCGGCCCTCACTTCGCCCAGTAAGGTCTCAACCTTGCCTCCCACTCGTCTCTTTGAAGAGGAGGATTCGGATGACGCTAGTCTCTTTCCTGCGGACAGGCTCTGCAATGGTGGGTTCGCCCCAAGAACCTTTCGCAAGGCTTGCCTTACTTGCTTCCTGCTACTCCTCATATAATCACCACGGACGCCTCCTTGGAAGGCTGGGGAGCTTTCCTTCAGGAGCTACAGATAAGCGGAAAGTGGTCCCTTTCGGAGAAAATGCTTCATATCAACCTTTTAGAGCTCCGAGCAGTCTACCTAGCTCTAGTGGCTTTCCTCCCGAGGATAAAGAACTCAGTAGTGCTTGTCCGGACAGACAACACCACGACAATGCACTACCTGAACAAGCAGGGAGGGACTCGTTCACTGACACTTTCGCGCGAATCGCAGAAAATCTGGAACTGGCTGCTCCGCCACAACATCTCTCTCCGAGCAGATTATGTTCCAGGCACCCACAATGTGTTGGCAGATTATCTAAGCAGGAGGCAGGCAGCGTGCCACGAGTGGGAACTGGATCAGCAGGTCCTCAACAATATCTTCGCCCAATGGGGCACACCTCAGCTGGACCTATTCGCCACCCAACGCAACGCCAAATGCCAATACTTCGCAAGCTGGCATCCCCAACCAGGATCCCTGGGGAATGCCTTTTCGATAGCATGGTGCAACGTCTTTGCATACGCCTTTCCGCCATTTCCCCTGATCCCCAGGGTACTACGGAAGATGAAGGCGGAACCTTGCACTTTGATATTGATAGCCCCAGCTTGGCCACGCCAACACTGGTTCTCGGAACTTCACCTCCTCTCCCAGGAACCTCCGATCAGGCTGAAAACGTTTCCATCTCTTCTGACGCTCAGCGATCAGCAGATTCAACATCCGGATCTAGCCTCTCTCAGGTTATCAGCTTGGCTCCTGAGTTCAGAGAGTTTCGGGGCCTAGACATTCCTCCAGACTGCAGACGAATTCTAGCTCGGGCTCGAGCAGATAGTACCAACAAGACCTACTCACTCAAGTGGAAAAGATTCTGTATCTGGTGTAAGACGAATAAGTTGCATCCTTTCTCTTCCACCCCAGGACAAGTCTTACCCTACCTTTTACATCTGGCAGAATCTGGTCTTGCTCATGCCTCCATTAAAGTTCACCTAGCTGCAATCTCACGTTTCAGAAGATCTTCTTCCGGCCCCTCTTTATGGTCTCATAGACTCATAAAGCAATTCATGAAAGGACTGTTTCGCACATTCCCTCCAGTAAAGCCTGTTCCACCGGCCTGGCACCTTAACATAGTTCTAGCTCAATTAATGAAGCACCCGTTTGAGCCCATCCACAGAGCTGACCTTAAATTTGTTTCCTGGAAGGTGGCACTTCTACTAGCTCTCACCTCGGCAAGGCGAGTGGGAGAGCTCCAAGCATTCTCTATCCAGGACCCATTCCTGCAATTCAAAAAGGATAGAGTCCTTCTCCGCACAAATCCAGCTTTCATTCCCAAGGTTCCATCTCACTTCCACCTCAACGAACCTATTGTTTTACAATCATTCTTCCCAAATCCACAAACAGTGGCGGAACGAACTCTACATTCACTAGACATTCAGCGTTGCTTGAAATTTTACATTGAGAGAACGAAATCTTTTCGTAAATCAAATCAGCTATTCATAGCCTACAGCAGACCTCGAAGAGGGCTTCCGCTCACAAAACAGAGCATTTCCCGCTGGATTTCTTCGGCCATTTCTTTCTGTCACCAACAGGCAAGACGTCCGTTGAGAACAAAGGTCCGTGCCCACTCCACAAGGGCCATGTCTACTTCCATGGCTCTTTTTGCTGGGGTGCCCATTGTGGACATTTGTAGAGCGGCCACATGGAAGACGCCGCATACCTTCACCAAGCATTACTGCCTGGATGCGGAGATCATGAAGGATGCGTCAGTGGGCCAAGCGGTACTACGTCATCTTTTTAAATAGAGGTGAGCCCTTTCTTTCATCCCACCATCCTGAGTTTATGCACATTTCGCACTATAATGTATGCATTACTTATTCATTGCTTTACAGTAGCACTGTTGTTTATCTCAGATAGATGTGGTTATCTAATACCTGTATGTTATCCATATCTTTCGAAATGTGCTTTTTTCACTGCTTGCTACTCTGATTCAGGCATGTGAATCTATGAAAGATACCCTAATACTGGATAAGGAACGCGTTACTTACCTGTAACTGCGGTTATCCAGTATTGGTATCTTTCATAGATTCACATGCAACCCACCCGCCTCCCCTGGAAGGGCTCTCTCGGATCTCTCAGTATACAGCTGCTTAGCACTGTGCTCACGAAAATCTGAGGGACTAGAGCTCCTACCAGGAAGGTTCTAGAGGGTGGTGTTAGCTGATTGGCTCTGGCCAAAATTTGGTCCTTTTTACATAAGGACGTGGATAGCTTACTAAGCTAAGGCCTCTGAGGCCTATGGCTGTCTTATGTCTTCTGGACATTACTTTGTTATTTACCGGCGACTCCCATTCCCGACGACGGGGAATGATTCAGGCATGTGAATCTATGAAAGATACCAATACTGGATAACCGCAGTTACAGGTAAGTAACGCGTTCCTTACTTACCTTCGGTAACGATGTATCTGGTAGAGACGGTTCTAGCCGCAGATTCCTTCACGACCAGCCCTTCCTCCCCGTTCTGCGAGGACCCTCTGCTTGGGTTTCTGCAGTCACCTCCCTTTGGGTGGCTTGTGTTCGTTTTCTTCCGGTCAGGCTTCCCTCTTGCTGGATTCTCTTCAGCGTGAGGGCCTACCTTTGCTCTTCCCTTTGTGGTTCGTGTTTCTGGTTCATTACCAGTCTTCTTCGTTAGGGGTTCTTTTACCTGTCCTTTGGCCTCCTACTCCTTTCAGGGGTTTTGGCCCTCCTTGACAGTGTAGTCTGCGGATGGGTTACCTGTCCTTTGACCTCCGGATCCATTCAGGGGTTATGGCCCTCCTTGACACTGTGGTCTGCGGATGGATTTTCTGTCCTTTGACTTCCTGCTCCTTTCCTGCTGTGTAGTCTATGGATGACTTGCTGCTGCTCCTCTGTTCCGGGCTTGTGGCCCTTACCTTTGTGGTTGTGATTGCAGACTCTCTCTTTCTGTCACGACACTTTCCAATGCTTGTAGCCTCCTGGATGGCTCTTGCCTTGGCTCGCAAGGTGGTTCCGCGGAGTGGTGCTTTGTGCTTTCCTTGCTATGGCTTCGCTGCTTCTGGTGCTTTACTGCCACCTTGTGTTTTCGCCTTGGCTTGCACAGTTGTTCTTCCGAGTGGTGGACTGCTCTTTTCCTGCTCTGGCCTGCTGTTATCGCCTTCAGGTGCTTGGTGCCGTCTGGTGATGTTTCTCACCTTTTGTTTTTCTCTCTTTTGTTTCTCTTGTTTTTTTCCCACACTGTTCCCATGCTCTTCTCAGTTTTGTTGTGATGGCTCTGCGTTGTGGTGTGGAAAAGTTCTCAGAAGCAAACTGACGTCAGTGCCCCGGGGTGGGGCCTATGTGATCTCGCTGAGGTCACGTCCTTGGAGGACGTGGCGCCGAGTCGTGAGGTGCCGCCCCTCGGTGCGCAGAGACGCTGGGCAAGAAAGTTTTCCGGGTCCAGTCTCTCGCTTGGGGATAATTCTACGTTAAGGAATCTGCGGCTAGAACCGTCTCTACCAGATACATCGTTACCGAAGGTAAGTAACTTGTACATTAAGACAGTAAATGGCATGACAATATTACTTCATAAGATTTCTTTAATACCTCCCCTATATCTCCTACTTGTTTCAAAGCTGAATAAAATGCAGGCATAATTCACTTTGCTGGGAAGCGGCTACTCCAAAGATGTTTAAAAGCCATTAAATAACTAAATGTACTGTTTTATATTCTGTCAGTTTAGAAAAAGTACTAATCTATGTAGTTGTAGTGCCTTTTTATTAACGTGTTCTTAATCAAATGAAGAATCAAAACTTGTGCAGAACAGAAAAGGAGCAAAATCTAAAAGCATTTATGATTATTATTATTTTTTTAATCCAGGAGCAAAACTTTTAAAGGCATGCGGCTTCTAAAACAGTGGCATTCCCGGCTCTTGTTGATCCTTATTGGAATTTGCAAACACTAGTGGCATTCCCTTAGTTTTAAATTAACTAACAGCCACCTCCTCTCTTTTGGTTGTTTACGTGTGGCCACAATTGTTTTGGTTTAAAAATGTAATTGTTCTTGCCTCGGACCCCCTTGTTTAATCTGTGCATCTATATTTGGTCGAAATGTTTTGCTGTCTTGGTAATTTCATTTACTAAATGGCACAGATTGGAATGTATTATAGTTTGTTTTCTAACTTCAGAATAATTAAATAATGACATTGTATTCTTACTTGATAAAGTTAGTGAATGTGTATACTTTTCTTTGTGGTTGAATGTGTTATTTCTGTGCAGAGCTGAGCAGTTGGCTAGTGTACAGTACACACTTCCAAAGACAGCAGGAGGGGATCGGGCAGACTTTTGGAGGTTTCGTGGTCTTAGAAGTTCAAAGAGAAATCTTCGTAAAAGTAGAGAAGATCTTTCTGCTCAACCAGTTCAGACCAAATTTCCTGCATATGAACGTGTTGTTCTGCGAGAAGGTAACATTGTCTAACGTGTATTTAATCCTTGTGTTTCGAACTGAAAGGATTAATCTCAATGGGTTATCGGGGATATTTCAAAATCTGCCCCTTGACTGAAGCATATTGATTGTTCCTGGCTTTTTCTGTAGGAAAAGATTTAGAACTGCAGCTGTGCCACATAAAAAGTTTGTTTTATTTTACATAAGTTTGTATATAACCGTGTCTGGTTCTGAAAGCATGGTATTCTGAAGGTGATACTCTAGGTATATCAAATGTTTAGTTTATAGTTTAGGATGCTCTACTGTGAGAATGGCAATACGCTTGAAAGCAACAGATACAAATAACAAGGAAAACAAAATACAGACCCATGCAATGAATAATAATCTGAAAGACTTGCAGCCAGCTAATAAAACAGAGCTTCCAAGCCAATTAAAACTGATCCACACCTACTACCCTCATTCCCTAAAGATGACCAGATGATGCAAAAAGCTCCGTTTTCTTTTGGATGAAGCAAAGTCATTGCTGAAAGTGTATGTTTAGTTTTATATTTTGACGTGACGGTCTTAAGAATACATTTTCTTTTCATCAGTTTTTAGTTTTAAAACTGCTACTTTGTTACTTATCAACCCATTCTCATCAATATTCACTGGTAGAGCATGGCGAACTCCGTTATCTACAGAATCATTCACCCTGAACGCTGGAAATTTGTATTCCCTCTTGATGTGACGCAATTAAATGTGCTTCTGGTCACTGTTTGAAGGACTACTTCGTGGATTATTATTTGAAAGCTAGCTCATTTCCTTTAATGTGTGCTCTTAGCCCCCATTTCCAACTTTTCTTTGGGGCCCTGATTTTGGATTAATTCCAAATTATGTGTTATATGAAAGCAAAATTTGTATGCTCTTCTTTGTTTTAATGTTCCAGAGGTTCTTTCTTTGTAGCCACTATCTCAATGTTTGCAACATGAAAGCAAAATGTGAGACCACACAGAGCAAAGTCAGAGTAATTCATCTGAAACCATAGCAGTTGGAGGATAAATTCAACTATTCTGGTTTTAGGGGGACTTCCCACCACCAGTAGGTCCAGACTTCATGCCGGGAAAGGGATAAGATGATGGGTAGGGTTTAAAGAACAATGCAAATTTCAACTGTGGCAGGAGGGATGGTGAGTGTGGGTCAGAGACGAAGCCAGCTAAAACTTCTCTATATTTGAAGGTGATGGATCATTACCTCGACCCAGTCATACTGGGCAGGAGGGCCAGGACATTCTCATGGCTCCTGAGCAGCCTTCGTCAATTGCATCATTCAATTATTAAATGTTGAGACTCCTCCAGTACTGTAAAAGCATTTTCTTGTTTCATAGTTTTCCAAAATGTGTACTCTTCCTGCCGTGGTTACTATCTGAAGACCATTTTTAGCTGGGATAGAGGAGGATTACTCTTTCCTTTATGGCTTAGCTGGTGATGTGCATTTCATGTCTTGTTATACAAGGGAGATGGCCACAATGCAGGTCTGAATAGGTTTTAGAAAGGATTTGGCATACCAACTTGTTTATCTACCAGAAAAAACTATTTTGGGTAGGAGACAGGAGAGCATTGTTGTGCAGGCGTGTTTGGTGGACATTGATGGAAGATGATCCAATAAGGATGAACATATCTTATACATGAGGAGCTAATACGCCTATGTCCCCTGATTAGAGGGCACAGTGCCTCTAACTCACAGTCTGGGTAAACAGAGCAGTAGCCGCTATCAAAACAAGCATTTGCAATACAATAGTTCTTGCATTTGCTAGAGTTTACGATATTGGCGTTGTAATTGATGATGCCCTTTATTCATCTGTTTAAAAAAACGAACACATAAGCAAAAGGTATTGTTATTTACAATGCCAATAGCTTAATCTCTCAGCCTTGTAGTGGTGGTGGGCGGGTAAGTGGGAGTGGTGTGATAGTGTTTGGTACGGCACAGGAGATCTGAGAATTCGGAGTACTAGCCAGTGGTGGCTGCACACCTCCCCACTCCTGACTAACGGTCAACATTGGCTAGGACTCCGATAAAAAGAAAAGATGGCGGATGATATAGTTCAAGCGGACTACCATGGCAAAGTAAATCAAGAAAGGAGCGCTGCCGCTATTGTCAAAGCGGACTGCGCTGGCAGCGTAAATAATGAAAGGAGCGCAGCCACTATAGTTAAAGCGGACCGCGCTGGCAAACTAAATAGAAGAAAGGAGCGCTTCCACGAGAGTTAAAGTGGACCTCGCTGCCCAAAACTGATATCAATTAACCCCTTGCGTGCGCATGACGGAACCACGCCGTCATGAGCCACGGACGGCGTGTGCTCATGACGGCGTGGTTCCGTCATGCTGTGGCCGCTCCGCCCACGCGTCGCTGATTCCCCGCCTGTGTGGGCGAAATAAAGAGTGGAAGCAGTCGTGACGGAACCACGCCGTCATGAGCACAGCTCGCCCGTGACTCATGACGGCGTGGTTCCGTCACGAGCATGGCGGCGCCGCGCTCACCCCGCACCTCCCCCGGAATTTGCGCCGCAGCGAAGGGGTTAAAAGGTGCAAGCTAGTTTTGTAAATATGACGCGCCCACCATTACTAAAGAAGCTGGTTTTGACACATTTGCCATTACTAACAAAAAAATAAAAGCAGGCGCAGTTATTCGTTAATAGAAAGCATGTCCTTTGTGAAATAGAAGAAATCATTCAAGAAAATAGTGCTCACAGGCTAAATAAAACATACTGATTAACACCACAAGTAAAAGGTCTAGTCCTCCTGGGATGTTAGAATTTGTAGACAAGGCGTACTAAGAAGGGACTGCTAAGCCTGTTTATGAATCAAAAGCAACCATTTGAATGAAAAGCAAGAGGAGCCAATAAAAAGATAGGCGGAAAATGATGTCACCCTTGGAGAGAGAGAGAGAGAGAGGGAGAGACTCACCTCACTCACCTCACCTCACTCCAAAATGAAGAGTTAACATGGCACATATCCATGTGTGCCATGCCTGCAATCCACTGCCTATGCCATCGGTCAACCACCCCTCTAGTTGGGTGCACTATGCCACTGGTAGGTGTACAGGTGCATTTGTCCTGAACCCCTATGGTGTTTTAAGTCCATTCTTGGACATTTTAAGTGCAGTAAAGCCATAAAGAGTATATGGTCTGGGAGCTTGTTATTAGAAATTCCACAGCACCATAATGGTTTTACTGAAAACAGGAAAGTTTGACATCAAACGTCTCAGCACATTAAACCCACACAGAAGCCAGTGTGGGATTTAATGCAAAGTGCACTTATAGGACATCTTAGTGATGCCCTCTGAAAAACGACCTGACTCTAGTGTCCTGGCTGACTGGCTGCGCACTAGCTGCCACCCCAGACATGTTTCTGGACCCCTGGGTTGAGAACCTCCCGCTCTCAGGGTCCTGAAACAAAGCACATCCTGGGCAGAGGTGCTAAGCCTCCTCCCCCCTAGAAGGGCAGGGTCCACGAAGGGGAGGCTTCAAAGGCATGCTGCTTTTGTGAGCTGACCCAGTCATTTGCTGCTCCAAGCAACTGGCACTCACCGGTTCTGACCCCAACTTTGGGCAGGAGAATCGGCGGGAAAACCAAAATAGGAGAGATTTGCCAACCTTTGCCAACCCCACCCCTCAGGTGGAGGAGGGGAGGCAAAGCACAACTCTGTCCCCGCCATCTTGTAGATGGGGGGGACCCAGCCAACCAGAGTGAGGCTTATGCCCCCCTCCCACTGTAGTGTGGCATATTAGGGGGTGTACCCATCCCAAAGACTGGACCCATTCTTCCCACCCCGTGCCTATCTGAAATGCCCCTAAATGTAGTATTTAGGGTCAACCCCAAACCTTGCCTCTCAGACAAACCGACAAAAGAAGGACCGAAGAGCCGTGCTGAAGGAAGAGGATGACAACAACTGACTTGGCCCCAGCCCTAGCGGCCTATCCTGACCTCGACTGGCTCCAGCAGATTCCCAGTGTGTCCTGCAGCCAGCAGCCCCCCAGACCCCGGAGGACCTGCCCTGCTTTCCCCAACAAGACTTTGTCTCCGGTGAGCATAAGATTTGCTCACCTACAGCCTGTGGCAAAATGCCTCTACTCAGCTTATTGCAAGAATTCCAAAATATCAATCTGCATCACAGGCCTTGATCAAGCTGCGCTGGCTTCCAGTGGCAAGCAGAATGGGGTTTAAGCGGCTCTGTATTGCCTTTGAGGCACTGCACAATATTGGTCCTTATTCCCTTTGTGAGAAATATGTCTGGTACACCCCTCTTAGGACAATAAGATCCTCAGAGGCAAAACTCTTAGTATTACTGAAGGTCAAATAAGCTTCATGCGGAGGTAGGAGTTTTGTCCTGAGGGCGGCAAGACTATGGAACTCCCTCCCATCGAATCTAAGGAAATGTACACACCTATCATTCCAAAAATCCCTGAAGACTTGGCTCTTTAGTCAGTAGGAGTTGCTGTATTTTTGTCTTGCCGTTTAGAATAGAAGCAGCGCCAAGACACTTCAGAGCATTTGAGCGCTATATAAAATTGTAAATCAAATCCAGATACAGGAACAAAGAGAAAGCATACCAGAAAAAAAGAAAAAAGAATCTGAAGATGGCGACTATGTAGAGGTACATTTGGGGCGCATTCTGACGTCACAGAGGGGACCAAATAGTGGTTGACAGCGCCCGAAAAAAGACAAAAGAAAAGACAATTCCAGGCCAAAGCACTAGATAGTGAAATAATGCAGTAACCATTTCATTTTTATCCTCTCGTATTGATTAAAATTCCCCTTCTAAGCATTATATTTGCTTATTGATGAGGGACTAGTCCTTATAAATATAATGGTTCAGATATATAAAGTTGTAGTATGAAACCTGAGCACAGAGGTAACAAAAGGAGGCTGCTTGAGGCACTTCATGTTGAATAAGTCATCAAAGGGTAAAGGTTGATGTAGAATGCGTAACTTCTGATAAGTTTGATGTAAAAAGCCTTTAGCTAGAATGTATATAGAGATGACTGCAATATGATGAATTTTCTAGAACTCTAAGGAGGGCCAAGGTTTGATCTGGTCACTCAGGACAGAAGAAAAGGTGTCTTGACCTTTTGCCCTGCTGAAGATGGTAGCTTTAGAAGGTAGTTGCTCTGCTAGTTTCCATGTATTGAAAGTATTTTCATGGGACAGAGGCAGCATGGTAACTAAGGAATATAGACTCAGGGGGTAACACCTAAAAACCAGAGTCAAATATGGCCTCTTTACCAGCCCATCTAAAAAGAAGAGAAGGAAAAAAAAACTACATGGAAATCTTCTGTTTGCAGGATCCTTCTCCTTGAACCCAAAATATAAACTGCCTGATTGATCCTTGGTGTCCCCTGTGCCTGGCTTGCGCTATGCAGATATCTCATACACATGTACTGCTTGATGTGATACACAGCTTCTGAAATCCCTGAAAGATTGCCATTTATGATTGTGTTCAAAATCTGTGATGAAGGTTCCATTTCTGTTTTCATTTAAAGCTCTAAAAAAGGTTAAACTGTGTTTTTGGCTGATTGATGTTTTTTGTTTTAATGGAACTCCAAAAAGGTGGAAAATGATATATTCTGCTGGTGTATTCACACATCAGCACAAGAAACAAACAAATTAGAGGAATTTGTATGATGTTAGGTAGCATACTTTTTTGTGAAGTGAGAAAAAAAATCATGATTCACAGACTTGAAAAACAGGTCTTATTATGGCAATGGATGCCAACGCTATAGACTTGTCATTATTCTCATATGTATTTCTTCTCTAGACCTTCAACCAAAAGTGTGCATGGTCTTTACCCTTAAACTGTTTATTTTGAATCACCCACTAGTACATTTGTTATGGTCCTGGTATGAGTAGATTATGAGGAACATTTTTTAGGAGACATATCAGAGTTACCATTTGCACCAGTAAATATTTCCCAATGGAGCAGCAAAGTTGATTACAGAATGTCAGGAGATGTCATTAAATCTTTTGTACTGGAGAGCACACAAAAGCATCATAAAAATCTATGCCACAGGTGGCATCCATTTCCACACATTGGTTAGTGCTTGCTCCCAGATCCTTCAAGGCAGCTTGACAACTGATTTCAGATGTAAAATGGCCCTTCTTGAATTGCAGTGGGAATAGGGACCTACACATGCAAACACACCTGTGTGGGCTCATCCATAATGTGATTGACAATGCTTTAAGTCGGGGTTCAACCATTTACTTAAAGCAAGGTTCTCCAATGGCATGCCAGATTTTTACTACATTTATGTAAATGTGGATACGCTAAAAATGTGGCATGGATCCGGCCCTCCAGGACGGACATTGGAGAACCCTGCTCCAAGTAAATGGTTGAAGGTTTTGAACCAAAAGAAGCCATTGACTTAAGGACTTTGACCCAAAGCTTCTATAATAATTATAGAATGCAGTATCTTAATCTGAATGGTACAAGTACCTTACATTTCAAATCTGAAAATAGCACACTAACATGGCTGCAGTAGTAACAAGGTGTTAAAAATTCCTCTTTTGTAAGGGGAGGGGAGAGGGTGAACCTCTATGTCTCAATGGAAAGCACGGTCACTATGATGTAAAGCTTTGTCTTAAGACTCAAGGTTCCAATAAAAGACACAAACGGACCTTGGGCCTTTTTTCAGGCTCAGTCTCAAAGACGCATGGAATTCTGTTATATTGTAAATTGGTTTATTCAATGAATCACCATTTTGCTTAGATATCAAAATCTGAGATCTTTTAACTTTAATAACACAAATATTCATTGAATATTTCTGTTTTGTTTAGGTTGGATTGACTCTCTTGTGGGTTTTCCGCTTGTATAACCCTTTAGGCTTATAAATGTATTACTAAATATCACTTTATACTGATAGTCAAATATATTTGGAATTTCATTTCTTCAGCTGGATTTCTTAGGCCAGTGGTCATCTTTGGCCCGATTGCAGATGTGGCACGAGAGAGACTGGCAAGGGAGGAACCAGATGTGTATGAGGTGGCAAGTAAGTTTCATATTTTTCATCTTTCTATTCTCTGGTGAATATTATGATCAGAAGAGGTTTAATATCTGCTAACATTGATTTTCTGTATTTTTTTTAAAAAACTTTTTTATTGATACGTGCAAATATTCTGTACATACAGGTACTCATCACATCAAGGTTACATTACATTTCCATATGTTTATCTTGTAATTTACAGTGTTCCTTTTGTTACTCAGCAGCAGGTCCAAACTTTTCCATTTTCGCATTCATAGGCCGCAATAAGTCTGTCAGGCCCTTCTTGAGGCACCTCCTGCTCTTACAAATAGTGAGCTCGGCCTGCCAGCACCAGTCCAGATTGTTTTCCCACTCTTCGAGTGTTGGGACTGCAGCCACTCCCCACCTTTTTCCCACATTCCGCTTTGCCACTACTGCCGCCAGCGTTACCCAACGTTGCACATGCCTCGGCAAATCTTCATTTCCTGTGGTTATTAGCAGGAACTATTTAGGTGCAAGCGGAACCTCCATACCCACCACAGCAGACATTGTCGCAGCAACCCTCTCTGCCAGTATCTCTGTGGAAATATACCTTTTTAGGGGTTCACTGGTGCAGGGTCACCCTTTAATCCACGGGTTTAAAAACCAACAAAGTAGAGATCAGCACTGGAGTAGGAATAAATAACAAGTTTATTAATCACTCATGAGTGGGACCACGTCCACACAGCACTCAAGTGCTGCCTGAGGTAGTATACTGAAGTCACAGAACACAGGGCTTTTATACAGTTTTTCTGCAGTGTAAGCATGTGAACAGAAATAGGAAGGACAAGTTTTTGAAATCGTTTTCAACAAACGAGGGCAGATGAATAACTACTTGGTCAGTAAAGTGGGAGGGGGAGCAGGAGTGCTTATGGCCGCAGAAATAATTGACAGTTAACAGGTGTATGGCAGCTACAAACTCGCAGCACGTACATTGCTTTTAGCTGATTCAGGAAGTTAACTAAAATAGATCGCACAGGCAGAAAAAGACTAGCAACAGTGGATGGGAGAATTCCGAAGGAAAGGAAATAGACACCACAGCCAAAATGGCTGCATCTTTTGCCAAGTAAAATATTACACGTTTTCGACATCTCTGCAGGACCGGGCATTCCCATATCAGGTGGTAGAAGGTCCCCTCCAATCCACAACCCCTATGGCACTGTGTACTGTCGCATCTCCCCATCCGCTGTAACACTGACCTGGGGTAATACTACTTTTATCTGAATTGAACGGAACCTTGCCCTTATTGCTACCTCCCTTGGGCCCTGAAGTACCTCTGTTCATTCCTTATTTCCATTGAGCCGATGTCTTGTTCCCAGGTCGTACAGCTGTTGAGATTCTTATCTGACTCATTGCACCTCAGTTTGTGAAATTGTATATTTGAGGAATATGACTGCATGGTATCTGGTTTTTGTTCAGCTATTGTGTGAATTGAGGCTTATAGTACTTAGTAGTAGAATAACATTGTTCAGTTTATATGTTTTGGTTCTTAGTCCTTTCCATTAAAAACTTCAGTTTCTATCATAGGATTGAGATCTTCAATAATATTCATGAACACTGAATTTTCACCTGAGAATACGTTTACAAAGGAGAAAAACATTTTCTCCACATAAAGCTGAAGAATTGTCAAGTTTAAGCACATATTTGTCAGTTTTACTTTTAATAGAAAAGATAATAAATAATACCATTAGAAAACGAGGTAAATAGCACAATTGATTCAAAACCCCTATTTCTATTCCTCTATTTAAATTAGACTCAATAAATGGGAGTTGTAGCTTTGAATGCTGTAACTATGGAAGTCTATGGAAGCGCCTCATATTATTCAACTTGAAGCTCCATGCTTATGGTAGCAGTAATCTTTAATGTTATCTCTTTTGAAAAGGGATAATGAAAACTAGTATTGGCAACAATGTTGAGGTGTGTTTAAAAGATTATATTTGTTCTTGCTGGCTTTTAGTATTCATTTTTTGCATTTCCATTAAAAAACAAAATTATAAAAATTGCTTTTACATGGGCAATTGTTTTGCTTTATTATTTAGTATGTTGCATTTTCTCTCTGCTTATCCCATACATTGGCAGCCCAATTTTGAGTTTATTTAAGTATAATATCCAAGATAGAATACTGGTGTTACAGGCAAGTCTGTCTCCTTTTACTTTTTTCGTTGTAAACTTGGTAGATGCTGTATTTCTCTTATCTTGAAATGCAACAATGCATGTACATTGTAGTTAGCTAAGAGTTTTGAGGCTGACATAACAGTGTGTTGTACAAATTCAAAGTGATTTCAGAAAATAATTTCTGGACACCTTTTCTGCTGATGTATGTAGAATTCTGACAGTTCTAAGTAGTGTCACCTCATGGCATGTCAAAGATCACAATCTGTTAATGGCAACAAGTGCAGGCTAAAAAATAATGAATGTTCAGATAAAAGGAAGTTGAAAGGGGATCTTTAAGGGAATAGCTTAATTATTTTCTCATAATCTTTGATTATTTGAGCTGTAGATGTGTGGAAATTGAATACACCAATATCAACATCATATCTTTGTTGCATGAATCATCATGATATAGAATACAGTTTGTCTGGAAAGCAATGGCAATTTAAGTACCCTAATTCTGTCATGCTTAATTGTCTGACAGATATGTGATTATTGCAAGTACAAATGTATCTTTCTCTGGCCAGAAGAAGTCAGTGGGCAAACAAAAGTCTTGTTTAACTGACAAAAGAAATGATTGTGAAAAATATTTTCCTGTTAGGAAATGAACCACGGGATGCGGGTACTGATCAACGTAGCTCTGGCATCATCCGCCTTCATACCATAAAACAGATTATTGACAGAGTAAGTTATTTTATTGTTTCATTGTTAATTGTAGTTCACAATCTCATGCAATTGGCAATTCAGTATGATGCATATTAAAGCGTTAGAACTTTATGAATATAAGATTTTGAGTTTATTTGGATTTTCGTAGTGTCTAAAGCGTTGTCTCATTTTCTTAAGATGTTTAATATATTTTTGTTTAGGTAAAATTGTCTTCTTTATGTGGGACTTGATAATTCAAGAGTCATCTTACTGTGTTGATGTATCATATAATTGCCTGTCACAATTTATGGTTACCAAAATAATGTTTTCACAATATTTCTTACCATAGGACCATCCAGTTAAAAGCCAAGATTGTTTGCTTAACTGTTTGAACACCTCTGGGTATGATTGTTACAAAAGCATTGTTTTATTTTCGGAATTTAAACCTAGCACTAGAAATCCAAGAGGTGTACTTGAGTACTGTTTTTGATAGTGTTAATATATTATTAGTAGCTTTCTCTTAAGGACTGGAGAGACAGACACAAGAAGTCTTGTGTCTCTGTATCTCCTTACCCTTATTGATGGCCTAGGCCTCCTTGCTTCACTAACCACTGTCTATGATCGTCTGTCTAGGCCCACCCAGGAGCCAGGCTGATCGCCGCTATGCCCCACTGGTCAGGCTAGGGCCACATGGCTTAGCGCGCTCTTCTGCTGGGCATCACCTTCAACCCCATCTTCACCTGTAGTCGCCTGAATTCACTCACGGGGGAAGGCCACCGGCCATTCACCCAGACTGTTCGGGTCATCCGTGACCTCTGTGTCCCTCCTAGATCCTGCCTTGTTGCTGAGCTGTCAGGATTCTGTTACCTGCAGTGCCTACAGCACTGGAGCCTGGATCTTTGCATCTGACTCATTTGCTATGTTGTGTAACATGTAGCCGGTGTGGCCTTAACCTTTGAGGCTGACATTTTTCCACCCCAAATAATCAACTTTCATACAAAAATATTTTGTATAAAGTGCTTTAGATGTCATGCAAGAGCATAGTTTTTCTACTGCTTTTGTATTGTGGGTGAATTTCCATAATGGAGAATTTGGTTTGAGCTGTACATAACTTTTCCTTAATAACCGCTCTTCTAAAGGACAAAACCTGGGTATGAAGCACTAACTAAAAACATTATCATGTAATGTTAATTTTTGTGCAACACCTGTGCATATGCAGTTCTGGTGAAAGGCTCAAGCAGAATTTCAATTTTGTTTCTTTAGAATTGTATATTAAGTTTGATAAGCTTAAGATTATTATTGCACAGACTTGACATCATTTGTTCTTCGAAATAGAACATTTTATATTAGCTATACCTTCCTATGATGTAATACTGATATATTTTCTTCACATTTATGTTGCATTAATTTTATTATACCTGTACTTTCCATTTCTGCAGGACAAACATGCTTTATTAGATGTAACTCCTAATGCAGTGGACCGTTTGAATTATGCACAGTGGTACCCAATTGTGGTCTTCCTTAACCCGGATTCCAAGCAGGGTGTGAAAACTATGAGGATGAGACTTTGCCCAGAATCTCGGAAAAGTGCCAGGAAATTATATGAACGCTCCCATAAATTACGCAAAAATAATCATCATCTTTTTACAAGTAAGCTTTGTCTTTACAGTGAAACGTTATCAAATCCATATGCAAAATCTGCCACATAATGTCACTTTAGTGCATCCCAGTAAATATTAACAAAGTAAAGCAACATGGAAAAAAATGCATTGTTAAATACGTGGTCAATTTAAATTCAGATGTGAAGAAATATATTAAAGGCCATATTAAATAGATCAGAGGTATCAATTAGTACTTGCAAAATGTTCAAAATTGTACAAAAGTGAACTACTTTGGTATGGTCATAATGTATGGTGGTAAACCTTAAACTGATGCATAGTAAGTGTAACCTGAACCAAAACCGTTGTTAATGTTTCATAGCTACTTAACAATGAAAAACCATGCTAAGTTTCTCAAACTTGTGGCTTTTACCTCCATCAGCTAGTGAAACTGAAGTTCTGTTTATGAGAGGGTAATTGTGCTAATATAGCTCGTGGTATAGGAGGATCCTGTCGGACTGTGGATGCATTGTCTTTATTAGAGCATCCCAGAAAGATGGTGAGAGGCAAGTCAAAGCATCATGCCAATTCGGACTTCATACCTTGTATATGTCCTGTCTGCTGTCCTGATACCCGTTGGTTTTATGGCACCATACATAAATAATTGACTTGAGGTTAATGGAAGACTGTTTGGCTACTATCTGTATTTGCTGGATTAATAACAAGTCAATGTGGAAGATTATTTAATATGTTTCTGACCATCAAAGTCGTGGGATTATGAGCAGCTCCCACAACAAGTTATAGTCCGCAATGCAGTGTCATCATAATTTGAGATCACAATTTTTGTTTTTCAGTTTCAGTGAAAGCCATTTTAGGATTATCCCTTTATGTACATTGGATAAAAGACTTTGACATCGTTTTCAATGCCTGGAACCTTGGGAATGTGAACCTTAGTATCCATATATGTTCGAGGCAAATGAGCTGCAGATCACACACTAGCATAGTAGATCGCCATCTGGGGTTGGGCTCGGATGCTTGTACCTTGTTGTTGTCTTGGAAGAAGTCTTTGTAGTCAGGAGATAGGTGTCTCCTCCCTTGGACGATAGTGCGCATGGGCATCCACTCCATCGTTAGATTGTTTTTTCCCGCCATTGGGTTCGGATGCAACTTTTCCGCTCCGGTTTAACATTTCAATTTCAAACTTTTTCGAAGCGCAAAACTTCCAGAACAACCATCGAATCACTTTCATCTTCGACCCGACTTCATCGGCTCGATTCCGGACGTCGACGCGGGCCGCTGGGCCTACTAACGCCGTAAGGCCTACGGCTCATGGAAAGGACGCCATTTAAAAAATGCCCCCAGTGTGGAGCAAAATTTCCGTACAGTGACCATTACAAGGTCTACAACCTGTGCCTATCACCTGAACACGACGAGCCCAGCTGTCCAGCCTGCGCATCCTTTCGATCGAAGAAGACTATTCGAGATCGAAGGGCTCGGCGACACATCATGGCACAGAGACCAGCTCCGGAACCAGAGGACATCTTTGATGAAGGCCCCAATGTCCCGGAGGAAGATTCCGAGGATCTCAAAATCGTCTCAGAGGCAGAAGACTCAGACGACCTCATCACTCCTGGGCAATGTGTGAGTACTACTGCCCCTACCCCAACCCCTCCAAAACCAAAGGCAGTGGTCAAGACTTCGCCTGTTGGCCCCTGTCGAGACCGAAAACATCCTTCAGAAGCCCCGCCTCCGGGCTCGGCTCCGAAGAAAAATGACAAGCCTTCCGGTAGCTCGGGACCGAGCAAACTACATGTAATTGTCCCGCCGGCACCTTCGGCACCGAAGTCAAAAGAACACTCGGCTCTGAAATCGGCGCCGATGCCTTCCACCTGCAAATCGGCCACGAAAACGCCGAAGTCCCTAGATAAGCCGACTTCGAACGTTCCCAAGCCTAAAGATCCAGCTTCGGCTCAGAAACCAACATCCTCAGCACCGAAACAGAAGCCTAAGGACTCTGATACGCCTCCTAAGGCCAAAACCCATAAGGATCAACCACAGCCTCGCTCGGAAACGAACAAATCGGCACCGAAAGCCGTTACCGAGGAACAAGAACTTTTTCACCCAGATCCTATCGATACAAGGCAGAAAAAGATTCATATAAACCCAAAAACAGGAAATGTCACGGCTGTGCCATGTACAAAACGAAAACTGGACACACCATCTGCTCCAGTTCCTGTACACAAGAAGGACTCTGCCACATCGCCTATGCCTCCTTCTTCTCCTACACTGCTTTCTAACCCACCTCCTCTACCTACACCACCCTTACCTGTAACTTCTCCACCACATACACCACCTCCAGATAATGATAATGATGACCTAGGGGGGATGATCCTAATGACCAGTTCACGGATCCAGATACCTCACCACTAGATGATTGGGCATTCCCTATCCCAACAGACCTACCAGACCCACCGCCATATCCCTTAAAACTATCTCCCCCAGATGATCACCTTGGGTTTGGCCAATTATTAAATAGAGCTGCACTTTATCATGGTGTTACAATGCACTCTGACGCCCCAGATTAAGATTTCCTCTTAGATACATTTGAACAATCCCAAAAGTCAGTGCAAATATTACCAATGATCAAAGGAGTCATTAAGCTTGCCTCTGAGGTATTTAGAGATCCCGTCCGTGCCAGGGTTCTTAACCCTAGAATAGAAAAAAATATAGGCCTGCCCCTGAAGATCCTACTTGCATCAAAGGACAGTTGCCTTTGGATTCTCTAGTCGTTTCCAATGCTTGAAAACGCGCCAACTCCCAGACCTCCAGGGATGCGCCACCCCCGGATAAAGAATCCAAATTGCTGGAAGCTTCTGGCAAAAGGGTAGCAGCACAAGCAGCTAATCACTGGCGTATTGCCAACATCCAAGTACTACTGGCACGATATGACAGGGGACATTATGACCAGTTAGAAAATCTATCACAGCATCTGTCTGACCAGTATAAAACCCAGGCAAATGACCTTATCCAAGAGGGCAAGCTAATTTCAAATGCGTCCATTAAATGTGCACTTGACGCAGCAGACACTGCCTCTAGATCAATCAACACCAGTGTACTCCTTAGACGACATGCCTGGCTACGCATTTCAGGCTTTAAGCAGGAGGTCCAGACTACCATACTCAGACAGCCATTCAACCAAAAACAGCTTTTTGGCGCCGCTGTGGACACTGCCCTTGAAAAAATGAAAAAGGACACCGAGACTGCTAAGTCCATGGGAGCGTTAGTCTCCACAAACGCGTGGCTCCTTTCAGCGCTCCTTCTACACAGGAGCCTCCAAAAACAAAACCTCATCTACATTTAAAGCCACTACACAAACATCCCCCAGTAGAGGATATTTTAGAGGCGGATACAGAGGGAACAACTGGCGGGAAAAAATCCTTTAAGCAGTGCAAATCATTTAATCACCACATCTGCAACAAAAGGGAGTACAAAAAGGTTTATTGTACATGCCAGGCTAATTCAGCTGGGAGAGTGATGTGCTATGAGCGAAGCACAAGTCAGTCTCAACTAACATACACTTCGGATCTACTTCTTATAATACTAATTTTGGCCTAGATCCATATTTAATACAATGTTTACAATAGAAAAAGCTTCCTGCTTTTCCGTTATGTCCCACCCAGATTACATACATTTATTTAAAGAACAGCTCTTGCCTGTTGTTTGTGACTTCTCATGCCAAACTAACAGACTACAATGGAAAACATTCTTGCTGTTCTGAATTTCCTGTAACATATCCTAGGCAGGACGTTCTCAGCTCGAATACAATGAACAGGAAAAAACACTTAAACCAAACTGCATTGAAACCTTTTTTTTTTTTTTAAAGCAGGCTGTAGATTATTTCCAGATACAATTGTGCAACTTTAACATGCACGTTTAAACAGCATTATACTGTTTTTCTGTCTTTACATAATATTTCACAGTGTGTGGGCACGTGACAGATCAAACTGAATAATTAGGTCCTAAATCTAAATTAGGGTTTTGATTCCTTTCACAACAACAAAGGAAGAGGTCGAGGTAATAACACTCGCACCTCCCCCGCCACAAAACAGTGACTTTCCTCCGCTCCCCCAGACCATTCCACTCCAGTCGGGGGCAGACTAACACAGTTCCTACCTGTCTGGAATTTCATCACAACAGACAGGTGGGTAAGACAAATTATCCAGTATGGTTACTGCCTGGAACTTACAGCTACCTCCCCCCCCCCCCCCCCCCACACACACATACCACGCAAACAGCGCCAAATGTCCGCAGACCATCTTGCGCTCCTCAAACAAGAGGTTCTCTCACTGCTTCCGTTCCTGGAGCCTCTTCCACAGATAGTGCTGACAACAGACGTATCACTCACAGGATGGGGAGCCCATCTCCTCGGACACACAAATCAGGGCAAATGGACCACTCAACAGAAAGTGCTCCATATCAATCACCTAGAACTACTGGCAGTATTCCTAGCACTAAAATCCTTCCAACTACATGTACTTTGTTACTTTGATGATTTTTCCATCAAAGTAAGTTTTCTGTGACACGGCTTTTTACCAGAACTAACTTGTAAGCCTGGTGTCCTCAATCTGTAACTGCTTCTTTTGCAAAGTTGATTACCGGTTCTTCGCAGGTGTCTGATAAAAGGAGAACCAATACTGCTTTCCTTACAGCCCCAGAGCCATAATAACACTGAGGCAATAAGCGTTTAAAAACATGCTCTGAATACATGGGCTGATGGAAACGGAGAAAGCATCCAAAACAAGTAACCATGCCAAAAACAGAGCCGTGAGTGAACTCCCACTGTGGGGGAAATGATCTATGTTAAGCTAGTCCCAGCTCGGCCCCTTCACACTTTGATAGTTCTGGTGGATGGGGTAATGTTGGGGGTGAGGGTGAGGCGGTCACCTAGGCTGATCCGATGTCGTTCTGATTGGGTGATTTATTTATTTTCACAGATTGCGCCAGGCAGGCCTCTTGCCTAGGACTCTGCTGTATAGTCTGTGCTAGTGTGTGATCTGCAGCTCATATGCCTCGAATGGAATATGCTACTTACCAGTATACATCTGTTCTTGGCATGTAGAGCTGCAGATCCACACACGCCCACCCACCTCCCTGGGACCTGTATTTGTTCCAGTTCTATCTTAATTAGATATACTCACATGGACATCTCTTTTTCTTCTACTAACTCCATCATTTCCCAACATGGCGAAAAGCAATCTAACGATGGAATTGATGCCCATGCGCACTATCGTCCAAGGGAGGAGTCACCTATCTCCTGACTACAAAGACTTCTTCCAAGACAACAATAAGGTGCAAGCATCCGAGCCCAACACCAGATGGCGATCTACTATGCTAGTGTGTGGATCTGCAGCTCTACATGCGAAGAACAGATGCATACTGGTAAGTAGCATATTCCTTATGGATAAGATTAGTAGGAGGTGAAAATGCTCGATAAAGAAACCATGTAAGTTTTATATATTGTCAGTGTTTGGATATGCCTGATCTAGCCCACTGCAGAGCGGTCCGCTTTATTCCACAGGAACCTTGAACTGTAGGTTAGATGACCCTTAACCACCATGTATTTGTAGTGTTCAAGTTTATTGGTTATTTTTGTGGAATTGAACTTAATAATGGGGCAAACTGTCACTTGACTTTTCTCTGCTTATTGAGAGGTGAAGTACGCTGCAAGATTAGTTCTGATAAAAGCAATTTGATTCTTGAATGTCATTAAGGCACTAAAAAAAATCATTGATTTCAAAACACCTGAATGTCCAGTAGATGGTGTAATCATTTGTCTATATATATATATATATATATAAGGAAATGTTTTAACACAAAGCGAATGGGTGGATATGCTATCTTGATCTGCACATCACCATACGTACAGAGGTCATGGAAATTTCAATATGTCACTCTCCAAACATTTGATATTGGGTGCTAATACGGTGCCAAATGGTGCCAAAAGTATTACACTTTTGGAACTATAAAGTAGCCCAAATCTAAATCCACCTCGTAAGCACTGCAGCACACCAAAGTACAGTCACTACATAAATTACCCAAACAACAAAATCATTGTCAAGGCAAAAGTATTCAACGTTATGTTCATTCAACAGGTGTGTTCAATGACACAAACAGCTCCACAAAGTGATCCAAGTCCACATCGAGATTTCAATAGTCAGTCTTTATTTCAACTTCACAGAGCAGCCGACGCGCGTTTCACCCGGCAGGGCTTCCTCAAGGCTTTTGGAATAAATAATTCTTTTTTTTTAGTATAATCAGTCGATCTTCTGTGGAACATTTGTCCTTATTAGAAACATGTCGTTGGGATTCAAATGTAAAATATGAAATATGTGGTGCCAGATCTAATCACCATTAATCCTAGCTTGTACGTTCAGAACCGTTTTGAAGTGAACGGATAGTCAATCATAGGACCATGTTACATCCTCACTGCTGTGCCGCGTCCTGACAGCTTGTTGAATGGACATAACAACGTTGAATACTTTTGCCTTGACAATGATTTTGTTGTTTGGGTAATTTATGTAGTGACTGTACTTTGGTGTGCTGCAGTGCTTGGGAGGTGGATACAAGGAAATGTTATTTGGACCAATTGTCCTCTTTAGTGGTGGAAAACTTAAAGTATTCTTTATTTACACTAGTGATACAACTGGTAGCCTCAGTCCTGTATGTTGCCTGTAGTGATAAGTCAGAGTATTACTCTGCACCTTTTATGGTTCTTGCTTTTTCTTTTCTATCAGTTGTCCAGTTCATCGGAACACAATTTGGGTTGTGACTTTTGTAGTTTAGATTTCTTTGCATAGGAAGGGATAACACATTGCGGGGAAATCTTTGCAGTCATTGGCAAGTAAACATTATCAGCGTTGGTTCCACGAACGTAAATAAAAGATCCTCATTCTAGATGGCATTTACATTCTCAGCCATTATCAGGATTCTTCACAAGTCACAGTGAAGATAGTGGGTATGTAGTTAGGGCCATAGCAGTAACATATATTCTTTATAAGACTTCATCCAGATTTTTGTATGTAGTGTTGTCCTGTTGAGGCAAAAGCCCAGGCTGGACATATCATCAATTTCTTGAGCTAACGGTTTTTTCCAGAATATTAGCCCACATGTTAAATTCTCCTAAAATGGAAGTGTGCTTTGAGTTGGCCACTGGTAACTGCTCACTGGTGGTGCACCAGGTCTAGGAGATATGTAGGAGAATTGCATTTTTTGTTTTTGGTGATTTATACACAATTGCTCAAGTAAAGGATACAGCATCATCTGCATGGGAATCATTTCACGTGTAACTATATTGAAGGACTCCTAGTTTAGGCCTTACAGGTCCTGGGATTGGTTAATCAATAAAACAACAATAAAACAACTCAGATAAACCACCCATACTGCACACAAGTAACTTGTATAGAACAACATGCTCCAGAACGGTACTGAGCTGAACATACCTATGAAACCAGCATATGGTCAGGTTCATACAGAAATCCACAGTGTGTGAACTGCATCACATAGCTAGAATCCATTATGAAACCACATTAGGGTCCACTTTGAACTCCCTGAAAGAGTCAATCCAATCTACAGTTCTGTTTTGAACCTCAGAACACATCCAAATAATAGCAGTGGTTCATTTTCACCCTACAGCAATAGTTGCATAGGGTCTACATTGACCCAGGCACACTTTGTTGATGGGTACACAACTTTCACACACAGAAAAGAGGGCCAGAGAATACACCTCTCTCTTTTCAGTATATTTAAAAAATAAAAGAAATCTGTTTATTGACTATATAACAGACAACAACAATCAAACAAATTGAGGACACATGTCCCTGTGAGAAAATATCAAATTAAGTCCATTTTCCATGTTACACAGCATAATATTTTGATAAGAACATACATGGCAGAATCAATGCCATTCAATACACCCCCACGTATTCCTCTAGGGTAGAAAAAGAAATTGTGCAGTACCATCCCACCACATCTCAGGGATAGACCAAAGGGGAACATTCAATAATCCAATCATTGTACGGGGCTTAATTGTTGTCAAACTGATGGAATCGTTAGTGTTTGGCTATGTATGACATCCCAGTGCATAGGTTCTGTCCTCTATTTGTGGGGACATTTTAGTCTAAGGAAGCAACAGGGAACTGACGTCAATTTTATACAAATAAAAAGGGAAGATAAACTCTCTTCAGGGAGAGGGGAGAAAAGGGAGGATGCACTGGGAGGATCTAAGCCATGGGGGGGAAACGAGAGACTCGTAGGGGGGTAGAAGGATAGGCCTCCTCATTCAAGTGGGCTGTTCTGGGGATTCCGGTTTCCGACCCCTAGAGTATGGTTCAAGCGAGTCTCAGTATATGTTTGCCGTAGCTTCCAGAAACATGGCAGAACTGATGTCAATGATGCCTGTGTCCTACTACTTTATTTCTAGGCTTCAGTGAAATCTAAAGCTAGAGTCACACATTGCCGGTTTGATTCAAATATTTTCTGTATCTAATCTCATGAAAGGGAGTCAACAGAAATAATATATTTATGAATCAGTTACAGCATTACAGAAGCTGCATAACTATTTCTTTCTTTGTTGGATTTATCCTCAAACCCATGTTAGTTGTACTTCTGAAGGGATTAGCAGCTTGGTAGAAGCATTGGCTATTAAATAAAGCTGAGGTATTGATATATTCATTACCATACATGCAATTAATTTAGTTAAGATGTGTGTTTTTTTCAAGGCACATATGGTTGCTAATTCTGTATCCTGTAGCACAACTCTAATTCTCCTCATCAGTTTTTCAAAAACATAATTTGATGACAAAGTCAGTACGGAAGTTCATAGACTGGAATGTCTTCTTTGTTTTATCTATATGTTCTTGTTCTGAAATATTCTTGATTTGTTTGCCATGCACTAAAGAGTAATGCAACATTTGGTGTCTTTTTTTTTTAGATACCATTAACTTAAATTCAATGAATGATGGGTGGTATGGAGCCCTAAAAGAGGGAATTCAGCAGCAACAGAATCAGCTTGTATGGGTCTCAGAGGGCAAGGTAAGTGCATGTTGTGTCGTACTCAGTTGGGTTTTAGTTGTTACATTGACAGAAGCATTGTTGTAGGACAGATTGAATTGTTACCATACATGTAGCTGAGATTAATACACTTTCTGTCAACTTAAAAACGTAGAATATTGTTAGGGAATGGTATGTGGTGTAGTGGTTGTGTCAGACTAAATCACAACCGTGTAATTAAAATGTGTGTGTCAGGGTGTCTGTTCTTCACATTTTTGCTCCTGAAAACTTTAACTACAACGCATCTTTGTTTCAGGCCTCCTAATCACTAAACTAAAAATGTTTTACGAACATCTTTTACAATGAGGCAAAATCTTAGCCATGTGCTGGAAGGTAACCTAAATTCACTTTAGAGGGCTTTAGGTTATTTACTTCTCTTTTCACCCAGTTAGCTTCTGTTGTTCTATCAAACCCCAAGGCTTCTCATTTGGTGACTGTTACTGTGCCATTATGCCTATAAAAACAGTGTCTGAAATATGCCAGAGATAAAAAGTGAAAGATGACACAGGAGAGAGGAAGAGTAGCAACAGTAAAAGGATATTGAGGGGATGGAGACATCTGGAGAATAAAGGAAAATGCAAGGGAAACTAATGAGAACGCTTACAGATACAGAAGTTTGATGAATTTGTTTCTTTTTGAGAAGGGTGGTACTCGGAGCACAACAATGAGTACATGAGCAATGCACAAAGGATTGACAAAGAAGCACCAAGGAGAAGGATGGTGGTGTCATTTTGAAGCTACTCCCTATCTCTATTCTTTTCACTTATCCTTTAAGAAAGAGCAGGACAATGTTTAATCATCCCCTTATAGCCACTGCTTTGGGTTATAACTGGCTTCTTTTAAAAAGAAAAATTGAATTTAATTTGTTACCTTTAGAGAGAATGAAAGACCGGTGTGTGTGTGCGCTCAATAGTCTCTTTATGTTTCTCACATGTAACTATTTCTGTTGTATACAACGCAGTGGTTTCAAAACATGAATTTCATGTGGATGTCTTTTTTGAATTACGGTACGCAATTCACGGAAAGACCCCTCAAGTTGTTGATTTATTCAAAATGAATATGTTACCTCAGTGTAGGCCTGGGCGAAGCACTACGCTACGCTCGCGTAGATTGCGAAGTTCGCGCTACTTCGCACTACGCGAACTGCACGTAGCACAGTGCGAACACGCGTAGCGTAGTGTTGCGTAGTGCTGCGGTCATTTTTTGCTTGCTCGCGACCGCGAGCAAGCAAAATGACATCCTGGCGAGACTTTTTCCTTGTTCGCGATCGCGAGCATGGAAAATAAACCTCCCGGCGAGATTCCCAACGCGAGAAGGTAAGGTTTCTCATTGCGAGGGGTCGCGTATGCTCGCGACCGCTCGCGATGAGAAACTACCAGTTCGCGTTGAGAAAGCTGCAGCTCGAGTAAAAATCTACTCGAGCAGCAGAAAACTACAGCTCGCACTGTGCAAGATGCCATTTTCAATGATTGCACAGTGCCGGTTGCTTGTCCGCACTGTGCAATCATTGAAAACAACATCTTGCACAGTGCGAACATGTTACTTCGCAGTTCGCGAAGTGCTACGCGTAGCTCGCGTAGTGCGAACTTCACTTTGCGTAGCTTCGCGAAGTGCTACTTCGCGAACTACGCCCACCCTTACCTCAGTGCAGTTTCCCTCCCAATAGATCATTAATGTCTAAGCATGCCAGTGCATAATGATCATGAAACCAAACCACAACACGTAGCTTCTTTTTTGCTCTTTGTAAAATGTGAACATTTTAATTGCAGTCTGTTTGGTTGTTACCCGAGAATTGCAAAGATTAGCTTTAAAACCTGTTTTCTTCTGCAGTTGGAATCTGCTGAACACTGTATAGCATGTCTTAAGCAAAATCTTGATTTCTGAAAAACATAATCCATCATTTGTCTCTTATGTACTGTATACAAGTAAATACTCCAAATTATACTATTTAGCTTGTTTTCTAAAACATTTTACTCCAAAATAAACTTGTATTATGAAGTGAATAATTGGTTACATGTACTTCAACCTCTTCGATGCTAGCCCACCCTCACCCCTCCCGTGCTTTGCTGTTTGAGGTAGTTTGTACTTAGTCCTCCATATATTTTTGTCCACATAAGGTATCCATGCTAAATTTGCATCCTTTTTCCCCCCAACATCCTGGGGATTCGAAAGGTACCCAGGGTTTGTGGATTCCCCTGGATGGGACAGAGAGATTGGCCAAAATGTAGTTTTTTCAGGAAGTAAAAGTCTGGAGAAGAAAACATCTGTTTTTTCCCCTGCAAATGGCTTCAACGAAAGATTTGCAGTGCTAAAATTACTACCTTCCCATCTTTCAGGAGCAGGCATACTTGAATCAGAAAAACACATTTTTCAACAGATGTAGCTTTTTTTCTGGGAGATAGCCCATTTTTCCTATTCATTTCTGCTCTATTAAACCTCCTTCCAGTTAGTGGTGGAAACGGGTGTAAAACCCACGGTGGATCCCGGAAGCAATACATTTCTAAAAAGTAGGCAACATTCTGAATTCTGCAAGGTTTAATTTGTGTAGATCCTTAAAGGTTTTCCTTTAAAAAGTAACAGTTGGAAAAAAAAAATCTGTTGAAAAATAGCCATTGGTGATTACATTTTCATCTGTAACTTCTTACTATGGCAGATTTTTTAAAGCAATGTACCATTACGTCCGCTGGACCCTTCTGGTTTGGGTGATATATAGGGCTTGTAGATTCTCCAAGAACCCAAAGTACTCTGAGCCAACAACCTTATAATGGCTTTTCATTGTCTACTGACTATAAAGCAATTCATATGGTAAATTAAAACGAATGAAAAAAGGGTACGAAGGAAAACTCTGTATTTCTGAAATGCACACCAGATACTGAGCAGTAGTTCTTTGTACATCTCTGAATTTATGGGTACCTTTTCAGGCATGTGTTTCAGAAGGCATTTTGTAAAATGTCTTCTGTTTTACACACCAGCTTGCATTTGAAAGGCACAAATGTAGAGATATTCAATTGTCAATAAATGTTCTACTATTCTGTATTCCCACATGTCTCTCGATAAAACTGGTGCCCCACTTGTGTGGCTTGATCTTGCGCTTGCGACGCAAAACGTTACCTAGGATACATCATATTTCACCTAGCAGAATGCATGTATTTTTCCAAGGTGGCTAGCTGTGGTCGTGACATAAAAGGGTTCGAAATTCAGAATTTTGACTGCCTTTCAGAAATGTATAGCTTTTCGTGATCCACCGGCGTTTTCGGTCCCGGGCTTGGCGGCCATCTAGGGAAATCTACCAAACCCAGTATAGGGAGGTGTGGCTTGCGTGGATCCCCAATGTTTTCCTACCCAGAAGCCCCCTAAAAACCTCATACTTAGCTAAAAAGTCAAATGTTTCTCATATTTCTGTTTGGGAAAGTTATGGGATCACTGGGCTGGCACAAATGTCCTACCTCTACCGATAAATATGAAACCTCAAGTGTGTGGGTGGGCCAAGTGACCGTGACTGGGAAGGGTCCAAAACTTGTAGTGATTTCCTTTTTGGACCTAATGTAGTTCACCCTCAGTTTTTCACTTTAGATGTTTTTAGGCTGACTCAGCTTTGGGCCTATTCAAAAGCCAATCACTCTCATACACCAACAGTACTAACAAACCTGCCAACCCACCCAACACCCAAACATCAGACAACTGACAAACACAACTCAAGCAAGTTAATACAAATACTGGCTACTAGCCACCAACACACTTCCAGTCCATGCCCACACAGATAACCAAGCACAGGTCCATACAACACCGCCAGTCAAGCGCCAGTCTGCTCACACTGCCAGCCACACACATCATCAGCCAAACGCCAGACAATGCACACCGCCAGCCAAGTGCCATTCCAAGCACGCTGCCAGCCAATGCAAATGTCCATGCACTGTAGTTAAAAAGGGGTCCCTTCTGTCGCGTAGTTCCTAAAAATACATAGGATCTGCACGTTTGTTGGACACCATAAACTAAAAGATTGATATCTACGCTGATTCTGGAAACCTCCACAGGATATGTCAGCCTATAGGCCAGCTAGCTCACAGTGCCTTTATAAGCCCCTGAACCCTATCAAGGAGTGAATAGTTTCTGGCAACCATTGAACACAACAACCCTTAACCCTTCAGGGATCGTGGAAACAGTACAGTACTTGTGCTCAGTCAATCGTGCTCACTTAGTCTCAGGGAGATACACAGAATAAACTGTGGGGACGTTTTCAATAGGCATTTATTGAACCTGCACATTCTAGTATAAAACATGTTTGCTGCAACAATCAATAGACGGAAGCAAATGTATGAGATTGCAAGCACCAACAGAGCAAACAGTAGATACATTCCTACCATGGTGCCAAGCAATAAATTTATGCAGGTATGTATAAAAACAGTAATCTTAGCGTACTCCTACTAGGTGTACCCTACCTACTTGTACCTCAGTGTACCTAGCATGTATGTGAGTGTGAAGCAAAGAGTCTCGTAGGGAAGGGCCAACCTCCAGTACCTGATGGGACAAAATGAAGGACTCCGTCTTGGTCATGAGTTGGACACCCCACAAGGGATGTCAGACCACTGCATGTTGAAGCCTCAGCGTGAGGGACCTCCGTGTCCATGTCAGTGTAATATGGTCTCCTCTGTCCTCCTAGTGAAGGTTCGTTGTTTTTTTTTTAATACCAAAAAGGTAACCTCGGGGGTTCTACAATGATCGATATGTTGTGAGTACGATTATGTAAATGAGCCTAAATCAATTATTGTAATTATGCCCTGTTGCCCAAGGATAAAGCTAGCGATGACTTTTGTATCAAGTATGTTAATGCTGTTATGTACGCTATGTGCAGGGGATTAGGATATGATGCTAAGAATCCTCATGCATAATAAACAAGGCTAGTTTCAAGAAACCAATCAACATTTATTCAGCTCATAAATGGGTGAAAGGTCATGTTAGATCCGTTATGAAGAGCAAGGTAGGACAAATGTAGGTAAAAGGTCGCTTTTCTACTTAAACTTAGGTTGGGAAATGTAACACTCCCGTTGTGGGAAGGAAAAACACTATCATTCCCCCCCGTGTCTGTAGGGAGAGCGCCAGAGCTTTCCCCTGGGTGAGTGCAAGGATGCCTTAGAGCCATCCTCGGGATGGAAAGGGTTCTGGTCCTGCAAAGCGTTCTGTGACCACATGATATTTAAAACCACTTGGCCTTTGCACTCTATAGCTTATTATGCAACCTGATCAATCAGCAGTCACTTTCTGGCATTATCAGTGTATAGTTCATAGTTTCTATCCTGTATTCTCTCTGCACATTTCTCTGTGGTATAATATTCCTTGCTAAATTGATCTGGAATTTTGTACTTGATTGTTACTGCTCAGTGTTTGACAGTAATGATGATTCCATACTGTAGATGTGTAATTGCAAGTAAATAAAGAATCTTTAGCCCTTCATAGGCTCCTCGATAAAATTAGTAAACAACATACCTCCACCCTGCAAACACTTATTTCAGCAAAAAGTAAGTAATTATGCATTGCCCAGCTAAACAAGCATTGAAAATGCAATAGGTCTCGCCTTTGATTAAGTTAAAGCCATTTGCTTTGCTAATGATATTGTATAGCAAAGCAAATGGCTTTAACTCAATAAAAGGCGTGACCTATTGCATTTTCAATGCTTGTTTCTCTTGCAGTCTGCAGTTTTAGTTTTGCCTTTTTTAAGAGTAGTCAGAAGGCTAAAGCATATTTTTCTTTAAATAATGTGATCTTTACCAAAATTTGTATTAAAAAAAAACATAAGTAGGACATTTTATTTTCAGTATTTTATGGGCTACAGTAAATGTTTAGTTTTTAAAAATATTTTTATATTCATTTTTCCATCAAAGTAAGTTTTCTGTGACACGGCTTTTTACCAGAACTAACTTGTAAGCCTGGTGTCATCAATCTGTAACTGCTTCTTTTGCAAAGTTGATTACCGGTTCTTCGCAGGTGTCTGATAAAAGGAGAACCAATACTGCTTTCCTTACAGCCCCAGAGCCATAATAACACTGAGGCAATAAGCGTTTAAAAACATGCTCTGAATACATGGGCTGATGGAAACGGAGAAAGCATCCAAAACAAGTAACCATGCCAAAAACAGAGCCGTGAGTGAACTCCCACTGTGGGGGAAATGATCTATGTTAAGCTAGTCCCAGCTCGGCCCCTTCACACTTTGATAGTTCTGGTGGATGGGGTAATGTTGGGGGTGAGGGCGAGGCGGTCACCTAGGCTGATCCGATGTCGTTCTGATTGGGTGATTTATTTATTTTCACAGATTGCGCCAGGCAGGCCTCTTGCCTAGGACTCTGCCGGGCGGAAGATTTAATTAGTGACCGATAAACAGAATTGGCTCCCCTCAAAATCTGCAGCCCGGGCCAGGAATAAGAAGAATAAAGCATTGTGCGTAACAGCGGCAGGAAGTAGGGTCCTTGCTCAAATGTTCCACTGGCAGTGTGCTGTCACACTGCAGATTCCATCATGAACACGGCAGGGCACAGTTCCAGTGCGCTATCTGGACCGGAGCTTAGTTCAATAAATCTGTCTCCTTAACAAATGGAGGAAATGTAAACCCCCAGTGGAACAAGCACAGTCCTCTTTTAATGGTGGATTATGCGGCAAGTGCGGCTGCGACCACCACTTCCCTATCTGCACACACTTCCACTGCAGTGTACCTGACTTCAAAGAACCCCTAACGAGCTGCCTTTTTTTGCATCAAAGAGCCGAGCTAACGATTAACAAGTCAGGCGGACTTCAGAAAGGAGGGGCGGGTTTTGTGCCGGCAGCGTGAACGCATGCAATACATTTAATAACAAGCGCGGTCCTCTTTTTTAATAACAAAAAAAAGTGGTTACCGAGGCAGCAAAGTGGTTACCGACTTGCGACCTAGGCGGCCCTCGCTCACAATGACAAAGAAAGAGTGCGTTCCAGCTAATGAAGGAGACCGTATAACGCCGCAAGTGAAAGATCTAAACCCCGTGGGCGGGGCCAAAAGTGGACAGGGTGGTAACCATGAGGGACTAAGAAGCCTCCTTTACAATGAGAAGCCACCTTTTCCCATGCACTATGATGCAAGCCAATAGGAATTATGGGCGGTGCTTCAAGTCCCCTTCCCGAACAGTATAGATTTCAAGACGCTCTCAAATGCCGAGGCAGTGCATGCGCGCTGCTATCGCCATCCGAGACCTAAAAATGTTCCATTCTTTCCTGTTTTAAGTCTTCAGTTTGAATTCTTAAGAGTGGTAGCCATCAACAGTATTTATAATTTTAAAAAAAACAAAAAACTTTCAGCTACCTCCTTCTTAAAAGGGAGCATGGCTAGATGCTCAAAAGTCTCAATGAAAATGAATATGAGAATATCGCTTAAAGGCAGCAACTTCTTGTAGCTTCCTAAAACAGGGCACAGTGGCAGATATGTTTTTTTCTGTCTATAGAGCATGGATCTCAAACAATGCCACCCAGTCCATAGTATTTTCTAAGGAATTTTTCTTCTAGAACAGGTATTGTTTTTAGCTTCCCTGTACGTTAACTTGAAGCTGAGTATACCTTTGTATTGTTTCATCACATTAATGATTTATCATTATATCTATTCACATTCCTTCCTGGAGCTATATCTGTACCTTCCGCCCATATCCCTCCACACCAATAATAACAGTCAAAGTTTATTCTTCATCCGCAACTAGCGACTCTTCGTTTTTCGAGGAGGAGGATGACCCTGCCCACTCTGGGTCGGTGAATCTGTCCAATAGTCCCACCTACACATCGATGTCCGCCTGTGCCTTATCGTCATGTCTTGACCGCTTTTTAAACTGACCTCCTCGGCTTCGGCTCATTCAGCTACATCTGCGGCCAACCTCCCAGGTCCATGCTGGGCCATCTGTGAGAAAGTGGCTCTGTATATACTGTTCCCAAATGGGTACAGTGTGTACAGAGTCCACAGTCCCCAGAGGTTTGGTAGAGCTAAAGTTAGATATAACCTTACTCTCTAAAGGGGTAGCTTGGTCGAGCAGTAAGGCAGTATGAGGACAGTGTAAAGCATTTGTTGTATACACTCAGTCAGCAAATGGTCTCACACACTCAATAACTGAACTCTAGGCCAATGGTTTATATAAAAAGAACCAACAATAGGTATTAAAATATACTTCCTCAGAATGAGATGCTTTAGTTAAATACTTTGCAATAGGCAATTGACTTGTGCAGGTAATAGTTACAGTTTGTTGCAATAGGCAACACAGTTTTAAACACAATAATACATTGAGCTCAATGGGAATTTAAAGTTATATGCAATTGATTACTTTCAAGATTACTTTTCTAACTTCCAGGACTGGATCCTAGATTCAGTCCTGGGACAGTTCTTGGAGACAAGTGAGTAAATTCATTGTAGTTACTGTTGTGATTTTTAAGCAATATTTTGCTATTTTAAAAGTTGACACTTAAAAACTTTTTCTGATCAAATTACCAATGTTATCCTATGGAAGGAAATTCACTTAGCCAGTAAGTGGGGTTATAGTTACTTTTTCTAGGTCAGTGTTGGATCCTAGATCCAGCACTAGTGTACCACCTGTAAGCAGTTGAGAAACTGCGTTTAAGCTATACAGGCGATTTTTAAGGAATATTTATAAGTTTGCAAAATCGACACTTAGAAGAAATTTCATAGAAAAACAGTCAATGGTTCCCTATTGAAGAAAATTCAAGTTGCAGGAAAAGTATGTTCTCATTACTTTTGTAGTCCAGTGCTGGGCTCCTAGGCTCAGTACTGGAACATCTATCTAAGACAGGTAAGTAACAGTTGGTACGATTTTTAAAGAATATTTGTAGTTTGCAAAAATCAACACTTAGAAGAAATTTCACAGAAAAACAGTCAATGATTTCCTATGGGAGAAAATTGAGTTAGAGGTAAGTACGGTTGTGAGTACTTTTCAGGGTCAGTGCTGGGCACCAAGATCCAGCACTGGTATCTCTCCTAATAGCAGGTGAGTATTTCCGTTTTCTTTACTCGGTTGATTTTAGGTGAATATTTTAAAGTTTAGAAACTTCACACTTAGAAGAAATTTCAGGGAAAACCAGTCAATGTTACCCTATGGAAGAAAAGTGAGTTATCAGCTTTTGGGTAAGTACTCGACTGGCAGAGTTCAGGTTCTGGGCTGACTCGGGGGTCTCCCAGGCTCCGGTAAGTACAGTTGTTACACCCTCAGCGGCGCTGGGGCAGCCGGGTGCAGAGTGAGTTAGGCTCAATGTTATCCTATGGGAGACAGGGGGACCTTGGTTGGTGGCTGCTGACCAGCAGGCCACGCGGCTGTGGGAGCTGGGCTCCTGGTCACTTGCTCAGGGCAAATGGGGAAGTAGGTAGGAGTAGAAGTTACACTGCCAGGACCACTCGGCGGATGGGTGCAGGGTGCTTTTGAGCCTTCGGGCGGTCAAAGGATTTCAATGGGAAAGCTCCAGGTTGAACAAAGGCTGCAGGCTCTGGGACGAAGATTCTTCAGGTGCCACCACCACTTCGAGAGGTAAGTTGGGTAGTTGGAGGATAGGTAGGTACCCAGGAGTTGGGCACAGGGGGGCGCCGGGTGCAGGGGTGCCTTTTGATGTCGGCAAAACTTACCCTCTGTTGATCGCGGTTGGGGGGGTACCTGGTTCTGAGGCTGCAGGCGTTGTCAGGAGCATCGAGGTCAGTCCTTGGGTGCCGGATTCGGGGTCACAGTCGCCCGGAGGACGTCCTTGGGGTCTTTGTTCACTCTGGCACAGGCCAGGCTTGGCGGGTGCAGAGTGTGCAGGGTTTGCGGTTCCGGGCTGATGCCAGGGGTTAGCAATTTGCTTTGAGCAGAGCCACTGCTCGTGGGAGTCCCAGTCTTGGTAGAGTCTCAAGGTGGTCAGGTCCTCCGGGGTTTTTGAGGTTGCTGACCACTGAAGGCGCCGGAGTTCCACTGGAGCAGGTTCAAGGATCAACATGCCGGTAGGGCTGGGGCCAAGTCAGTTGATGTCCTCCTTTTGTTAGCAGCTGCGCGGCGTGTCTTCTTGTTTCTTGATCTTCTTGCTTGTTGTTGAATCGGGATCTGAGGAAGGACGGTTCAGGGTGCCCCTAAATACTACATTTAGGGGTATTACAGGTAGGTAAGGGGCAGGAACCACTGGGTCCCTGCCCTGGGGTGGGTACACCCCCTATCCTGCCACACTCCTATGGGAGGGAGGCAGTGGCCTAGTCCTGATTGGGCCGGGCTCCCCATCTTCAAGATGGCGAGAGCCCAGGGACGTGCTTCACCTCGCCTCCCCCACCTGAAGGGTGGGGTTGGCAGAGGCTGGCACACCCCCTGTCCTTCCTTGGGGTTTCCGGACAGTCTTCCCACCAGAGAGGGGGTTGAGAACCGGTAGCGGCCAGTTGCTGGGTACAGCAAGTAGCCTGGAGAAGCTCACAAAGGCGGAATGCCTTTGAAGCTTCCCCTGCCCATCCTGGGGGAGGAGACTAAGCACCTCACCCAGGATGTGCATTGTTGCAGGCCCAGGAGAGCAGATGGCTCTCTACCCAGGGGTCCAGCAACCTGTCTGCTGTGTGGCAGCCTACGCAGCCCTTCAGACAAGACGTGGATTGTAGGTTAGGTTCAGGGGGTATCTCTAAGATGCCCTCTGTCGTGCATCTTACAGTAAGTCCCACACTGGCATCAGTGTGGGTTTACTGTGCTGAGAAGTTTGATACCAAACTTCTCAGTCAGTGTAGCCGTCATGGTGCTGTGGAGTTTGTGTTGACGACCTCCCAGCACCATATACTCTTAATGGCAGCACTGCACTTACAGTTCCCAGGAATGGACCTGGGTACTGTAGGGGCACAAGGCTCATGCACCCGTGCCCACACCTCTGGCATAGGGCACCCAACTAGAGGGGTGACTGAGGTATGCCAGGGCAGTGTGTGTTGTGGGCATGGCATACAGGAATGTGTGCCATGTCAACTCTTTGTTTTGTTCTGCACTCAGACACTCAGCCTGCAAAGGCAGTGTGTGTGTGTGTCAGGGTACAGGGCCTCTAAGGGTGGCACAATAAGTGCTGCTGCCCTTATGGGCCTTCTCTGGTCACTAGGCCCTGGGCACCTAGGGTACCATTTACCAGGGGCTGACAGGTGACCAGAGATGCCAATTGGGTTTTGGCTGTTAGGCAGTTTTTAGGGAAGGAACACAGGCCCTGGGCACCTGATTGGCAGGAGCACAGGGCACAACAAGGAAAGGTGCATCCGTTTTTTCAGGCAAATAATGGGGCGGGAGGGTTACTTCAACAGAAACCCACTTTCTTACACCATCCATGTAATTTCCACCCGTCTCTTGGCCAACAATAATATCAAGCTCAGGAATTTTAAAGCAATTTTTCGGCCTTTTGATGTTGCCCAACTGTCAGAAACCGTGTTCCATGTCCAGAGGGATCAGCACCACAGACGTCACTCGAGTCAACACTTCCCCCAATATTCATTCATCTCAGGGCACTCCCAGGCTAGGTGCAAAAAAGAAGCTGTCGTGGCACGGCACTTGTGGCAAGAGGCCGTCTTACCAGGGTCTCTTCAATATAATAACACTGGTGTGAAATATGTTCGATGAAGGAAGTGAAAGTGTAGAAGCTTGAAACGTACATTACTCGACACAGTCTTCACCAAGGCACACATTTGTTTCTACTGGGCACTCCCAATTGGAGCCCCCAGTTCCCCCTCCCTGGCCCCCTCTTGCCCTCCCATGCCGGAAACTGATCCCACCTACAATATGCCATCATGGCCTTATACAATCGGGAGACGAAGTGTCTACTCCCATCCAGCTCCAAAAGGCATCTAAAAATAAGTGAAGTAGCCGGAGACAATGGAAATGTGGGATATATGTCCTGCACAATAGCTGCAATGCTAGCATGTCGCAAAAATTGGCCCTATATGTAAGTTTTCCTGTGCAGCATTGAAAGCTATAAATTCCTCGTTGGGAAACAAATCCCCTAAAACATCGCAACTTCCCGCCCTCCATGCAGACATGACCACAGAGTCCCTCAGTGTTCTGAAGGCCAGCAGATCCCAAAATACATTTTTCCGAGTGAATGGAGCAGTGCACAAAAGCACTTAAGCTGTTCGTTCCCACAGAGAGGCAGTGTGCTTGATAAGGTACGGCACATACACCATGTCCCGGCCCTCCCACCATCAGGATCTGAGGTAGGGAAGAGCATCCTCCTGTGTCCCCCAAAAGTGACTTCTTCCAAGTGTCTTCCTCTACTAACCTGTGCGCCACATGTTGTATTAGGGAGGCCAAATAATATTGCTGTAGACTAGGCACAGCCAGTCCTCCTCCTTTCAACGGTTGAGACATGTGGATCCTAACTACCCTGCTCCGTCTCCCAGCCCAGATCAGCAACATCAGGAGGGAATGTGGTATATGAAAAACAGCCATGGACAGAATTTCAAATGAATGCTGAATAATGTAGAGGCAACGAGGCCAAACACCAACGACCACACGACTCACGAGAGAGCGCGTCGGGGAATTCCAAAACTGCACCTGCCTCTGTGGTGTATTGGCCACAATGATTCCCAGGTACCGGAAGGTAAACAATTTCCAGCGAAGGGGCACAGATGGCAATTCGCATAGCTCACAAGCAGCCAGAGAGCCCAATGGAAAAACTAGGGACTCTCTGTAGTTGAGGTGAAGGCCGGAAAGTTCCCCGAATGCAGTTAAGTACGGCAGCAGAATGGGGAGAGATCGACGAGGGATACAAGAGAGTATTTTCCACATATAGGGACACCAAGTGAGCGACACCTCCCACCTTAATCCCCCATTCGTTGATATTCCGACAGATCTGAAGTGCATGGGGCTCCAGTGTGATCGCAAAGAGGAGGGGTGACAACAGACAGCCATGGCACGTGCCCCTTCCAGTGGCGTCGCCCCACTGCTTTTAAGCAGTGCAAAGTAAAGGAAACATACAATTATAATAACTTTGAGTGATTATCATTTTATGTTTGTCAGTACTGGTTTCTGTACTGCTTTGCGGGCTGGCAGGTGTGCGGGGTTACTCTGCTCTCGGAGCAGGGCAGGGGAGGAGTGGTTTGTCTATCCCTACGTGCACAAGACTGGTTGGGCGGCTCTCTCTGGCTGCCCAAAACAGTCATGCACACTTTCTCCATGCAGGCTGCATTACAGCTTGCGTGGAGAACATGCCTTGGCCCTGGCTGAGTGTCGAACCAGGACGCTCAGACCAATCACAACGCTACATGACAGCGTTGTGATAGCCAAGGGAGCCTGGCTGTGCTTCCTATTCCTCGAGTCCTACGAGCGGAGCAGGAGCAGAGACTCGGGACCCGAAAGCAAGGTAAGTGTTTATTTTTTCTAATGTATTTATTTATTTTACATTGTGCCAACCCCGCGCGCCCTCCCACGCCCTATCCCTTCCCGCGCCGGCCCCTGCTACCACCACCCACTAGCCATGCTGACCGCCACTGGCCCCTTCCCACCTCCCACAGGTCGGAGCATAGCCAACCCACCCTCACTCTGGCTGTGGGCCCCGTATACAGCAGGCATACCCAAGAACAAAAGCTCCCACCAAACCCCATAACCTCCAACACCTCCATAAGATAGTGCCACTTAACTGTACCAAAAGCCTTAGGTATGTCTATTGATGCCAATTTCTCATCTCTTTCCTACACCTTATGCAAGACGGGCATCAGGTGCTGTAGATTATTATTATTATTATTATTATTATTATTATTGGAGTTTTATAACGCGCACGGTTACCCTTGAGCATCCCAGCGCCAATCGAAGGACCAACAGAGGCTAACACGTGACACGCTAGTCTGGGAAGAGATAGGTTTTCAGAAGTTTGCGGAAACGCCGAGTACAAATCTCAGCCCGCAGAACAAGTGGAAGCGCGTTCCACGCAGAGGCCGTGTTCACCGAAAACCTTATTCCTCCCGTACGGGCTCGTCTTACTCTAGGAGACTTTAAGAGGAATTTATGATCCGAACGGAGGGCCCTTGCTGCTTTATAGGGTTGGATCATGTTCCTCAGGATTGCAGGCCCCTTCCCCTGCAGACTCTTCTGTGCCATGCAGAGTGCTTTGAAGGTTACTCTTTCACGCACCGGGAGCCAGTGCAGCGTCTTTAGTGCCGGTTTGGCGGACTGCCTTCTGGGGACATTTGTCAGCAGTCTGGCTGCAGCATTTTGCACCTGCTGCAGCTTCTTGAACGTAGATTCCGGCGCGCCCAGGAGGATTGCATTGCTGTAATCCAGCCTTGAGATGATGAGCCCCTGTATCAGCAATTTACGGGAAGTGTCTGGGAGGAGTGGCAGAATCTTGCGGGCTGACCGGAGCATACCAAAGCATACACCAGCGGTCTTTTTGGCGTGTGTTCTAAATGTCAGATCCTGCTCCAGCCACACCCCCAGGCTCCTGATCTCTTTCTTTGGGCTGGGAGGAACCCCCATGCAGTCAGGCCAACTGCTGGGAGACCGAGCAAAAGATGTATGGCCTAAGATCATGAGCTCCGTCTTTGACCCATTCAGTTTAAGGGATGAGGTCGTCATCCACCTAAACACTTCCTCCAAACAGGAATGAAGTATCGCCGGTTGCTTCTCTAATTGGGAGAGCCCCACAACCAACTGCGTGTCATCCGCGTAGCTGATGATGTTAAAGCCGAACGGAGACACCACATCCTCCAGTGGTGCCATATATACATTAAATAGGGTAGGGCTCAGCGACGAGCCCTGAGGGACCCCACACTGGAGGGCAAAGGAGGGTGACTTCCCACTTCCCTCCCACACTTCAAATGACCGTCCTCCTAAAAAGGAGGCAAGCCATCTCAAAGCCAGTCCTGTGACACCCAGCCCTTCCAGCCGTTCGAGTAATACCTGGTGGTTTACGGTATCAAAAGCAGCACTCAGGTCCAGGAGGATCACTGCCAATGACCCTCCTGAATCCAGAATGCACCTGGCTTCTTCCACCACGGCTAGCAGGGCAGTGTCAGTCCCCTGTCCAGGGCGGAATCCCGTCTGGGAATCCCGTAGCCGGCCATTAGTCTCCAAAAAGTTAGAAAGCTGGTGGTTAACCAGTCTTTCCGCAATCTTGCTTATACCCGGGAGCAGTGAAATCGGCCTAAAATTCGCCAGATCCGTCGGGTCAAGGCTCGGCTTCTTCAGGAGGGCCTTGACGACCGCTCCTTTCCATCCCGATGGCACCACTCCCTGTGCCAGAGACAGATTAATCAGCTCGGTCACTGGGGCCACAATTGTCGGTGCAGCCTGTTTTAGAAATCGCATCGGGACAGGGTCTTTAGGGGAGCCACTCTTTAATTTCCCCAGCACACTTCGTACATCTTCCGCCGTCACAGGGCCGAACAGATCCAACTCCGGTATGCCTGCCCTATGCTGAGTAGTTGGCACTGCCACTGCGGTTAACTGGGGGAGTGAACAAAGGATAGTCTCAATTTTGGCGCTGAAGTAGGTAGCCAGCTCAAGACATTTCCCTTGGGCGTTATCGTGAATCACCGGTGGGTCGGGGGTTTTTAGCAGCTCCTTTATTACTTTGAAGGACTCTCTCGAGGAACAGGTGGCTTTGCAAATTCTTTCATCAAAGTACTTGATCTTGGCCTCCCTTATCGAGTTCTTATAAAGTCTCAAGTCTAGGCGATACTCGTTCCTACTGGTTATCCCCCAGTCCTTTCTCCACGCCCGTTCTAACCTCTTGCAGCTCTTTCTCAGTGTCCTTAACTCAGGAGAGTACCAGGGGGCCGAGCCCGCTCTCTTCTCCCTAATGAGCATTTTTTTCTTCGGAAGAATGGCGTCTAAGGAACTGCTCAACCAGTTCTCTAAGCTGGCATCCGCCTCCTCTGGGTCAGACCCCACTTGGGGGCAGGTTGACTCCAGATGGGCAGTCCATTTGTCCATGGGGAGCCTCGACCAAGCTCTGTCTATCCTGAATGTCCTAGGTGTGGGAGCATCCCAGCCCACAGAAGACCAGCTGGCTAAAAGTAGACAATGGTCCGACCATGGTAGAGGAAGGGGGGGGAGGGCGGTTAGTTGCTCCATATTGGAAAAGATAGGATCGAGCAGGTGACCCTTACCATGGGTGGCACCTGAATTGATTCTTTCCATATGTATAGCACTCATGTCAGACTGCAGGTCACTGGCCGACTGGTCCGTTGCGTCTTCAAAGTGAAGGTTCAAGTCTCCTAGCACGATAAAGTTAGTAGTTGAGGAGGCGAGACCGGTGACGGATTCCATAAGTGAATCAATGAAACCGGCCACTGCCCCCGGGGGACGGTACACCAGGAGCCCAGAGATAGCAACCGTAGGGGACAGCTGAAGGGAGAAATGACAGCTTTCACAGTCCTTAATCCCTGCTTCCTGTGCTCTACACCTGAGCGTATCCCTATACAGAATAGCCAAACCCCCACCCCGCCCTATGGGTCTGTCGAGATGGTAAATCACAAATCCGGGCGGGAGGGCTTGGATCATATCTGGACTAGAAGCGGGCGTGATCCATGTCTCCGTTAAAAATAAAATATCCAGGTCGTAGTCCATGATTAGTGAATTAATTTCCGTGGAATGGCGAGGGAGTGACCTACAGTTCAGAAGGCCAAACTCCAGGTTTTTTCTGGCCTTGTGGGGACCAGACCCCAGGCTGCACACCCTACAGTTTACAAAGGGTTGACCGTCCCTCACAATGAACTGACATATGTCCAATTTGTGTGGTCGTAATGTGTGGAGATCGGTCGTGTCGTACCTGATGCGACTGCCCTGGCCATGGACATTCTGTGGTCGGGTATGAAACAGCATTGTTCCTTATGCATTAATTGGTTGATAACCGGTCGCAATGGAAGGGCAAGTACTTAAGAGTATTTTAGTGTCTGTGTTCATCATAGTGAAGGGTGTATCGGCAGAGGGATCCTATGGAATCGAACCGGGCTTCTGCAGCATAGTAATGCAGTCCTGCCTTATAGACGGTGGGAGCAGTCCACTCTTCCCTGCCTCTAAGTACACCTCTAGCAGGCATCGGGTTAGGATTAAAGCGAAGGCCTGATAAAACTCAACCAGAAATCCATCGCAGCCCAGTGCCTTCTCCACTGGTAATTGCCCTAAAGCAATACAACTTTTCCTTCATGGCGAGGGCCACATCCAAGTCACGAACATAACCGTCACCCAGCTGCGGGAGCGGTAAAGAGGCATGGAAGATTTCAACAGGTACCTGCATTGTAGGAAGCTGGCTCTGTATATGGTATACCTCTAGGTGGTTATACTGTGCAGAGTCCAGAGATTCCCCAGAAGTGTACAGGGCTCAAGCAAACCCAAAGTGCTCTGTTAGTGGTAGTGTGAGTGAGCAGCCGTAGGTCTAACACAAAGGAGTGTTAGACATGTATTGCACGTATATTGACCAATAAGGGGCACACAACTTAAAAAGGAGATCCACACCAATTTTTTATTTTTTTTCAGAACAAAATTTTATTGTCAACAGCCGTAACATCCCTGGTGTTATCCAGGGTTTTTAGTAATACAATATACATAGTAGCAGTGTTGATGTCAACATTTGCAATGTCAATTAGGATCTGAGAATATCTGAACAGGTACCCAAACAATAAACAGCAGTGCCATGTATCTGATACAAAGTCTAAAACATGTAGTTCCCAGCCACCCAAATCGAATGACTGTATAGTTACATCTCAATTTGTCTATCATCATCCTTCGTCACACCAATTCCCTACTTGTTGGTGCAGGGGGAATGGGCTCCAAATATAGTCTCCGATAGTCCGCCCACCTCTTCGAAATCTTGGGGTGTTTTCTTTTTCTGGGGGCACCAACTCTCCTTGAATGTTGGTATCTCAAGCCCCATGCAGAAATCAAGCCCCCTCGAACACACCCCAACTAATGGCGGTAACGTGTCTTTCCATGCCCTGGCGATATCATGTTTCGCCAATGTAAGGCCAAGGAGTAGTAAATAGCGCTTGTACCTGTTGCCCCCTATTCTTTCAGTAATATGTAGCATGGCCAGTCGTGGTAAATATGGAATATCCCATCCTAACACTTCCGAAAGGCAAGTTACCCCCCCTGACAGAACTTTGAGAGTGCCGTGCATTGCCACACAGAGTGCAAGTCTGTGATTTTTGCAGCACAGACAAAGAGGAGAGTCGACTAGTCCGGCCCTCCAGAGCCTATGTCTAGTGAAATAGACCCGATGGATGTATTTTAATTGGATGAGTCTTAGACGTGCCGTGATAGACTTAGACTCCAGCGCCTCGGCCCAGTCATAATCTTCTAGGGGGTGTCACGTGTTCTGTCCAGTGTGGTGGGGCTGTTAGTCACGAGTGTTCGATATGTCTTGGTGATTTTGTGGTCACCTAATTCCCCCATAAAGACTTTAGCCTCGATAGGATTAAATTCGGGTAGGTCTTCTTGGTGTGCTATGTAGGGGTAGAATGCATGGCGGAATTGGAGGTATTTACAAAACTGCGAGCGGGGCATGTCGTATTATTTTTGAAGCCCCTGGAAGGACTTTAAAGTCTGACCTTGTAGATATACCCCCACCGATATGCCGATGGCCTCCCAGTCTTCAGAACCGGAAAACATTGATAACTGTGGTAGAAGGCCATTGTGCCAGAGGGGAGTCTCCGTCCGTCTACCCCACCCCGTCCTAGTTGCTGAGGGCAACATTTTGAGCGTCGACACGAATATACGATCGTATGTAGTGACATAGTGTCCATTAACTAACGTTCGGCATAAGCTGGATCTCGTCTGTCTCCATACAACCAGTCATAGCTAAGAAGGTGTAAAGCAGCATGATGTGCCTAGATGTCTGGAGCTGCCATACCACCACAGTATGTAGACCGAAAACAGGTTCTTGGGGCCACCCGTGCTGAGCTCCCACACCAGAGGAGGTGGCCGAGGATTGCATTCATTTGTCGAAACCAGGTGGGTGGTATTCATAAGGGTGGTTTTGAAGTTGATAGAGGAGGCGAAGCAGGGAAACCATCATGAATATAACAGATCTGCCAAACAGGGGATCCACACCAATTTTATTAAATCAAGCTTTGTTCAAGTTTTATTTTTAGACCAAGATCTTCTCAAAAAGGTAAGGACGGTTTTCAGGAAAAAATATTTTAGTCTTTTAAAAGTCGGCAATTTTTGAACAGTTCAATGTTATCCTATAGAGGAAAATAACAATACGGTTTTACAAGTAAGTACCCAACTGAAGGAAGCTGGCTCTGTATATACTATACCAAAGTAACGTATAGTGTGCACAGAGTGCAGTGGATCTCCAAAGGTTTACAGTGGTAGTATGGGCGAGCAGTAAGGGTTACGCATTTATTGTACACACTCAGGCAAGAAGTGATGTCACACACTCAAAGACTGAATTCAGACCAATTGTTTGTATCAAAAATATATCTTTGTTGTATTATATTTTTAGAATCAAGCAGGACTTGTTACAGGTAAATAGAATTGTACTTTTCAAGACAGATTGCTGAATAAGCAAGCTGGATGATCAATGACTTTTGTTACAGGTTTGTAAAATAACCAAATACAGTTGAGATTACTTTTGGATTACTGTTGATTACTTTTTAGAGTACTTTTTGGATTACTTTTTCTACTCAGTCTGATATGCCTAGATATCACACTGGGACATTTCCTAGATAAAAGGTAGGTAAAACAGTTTTCTTTATCAAAACACAGTTTCTTATGTTTCCATACAAACACCCTCAACGTTTTTCAGAGGAAAACAGTCAATGCAACTCTAAGGAGAAAAATTAGGTTATTGGCTTGCAAGTAAGTAAACGGTCTTGAGGTTTAGGTTTATGGGGTTAGAACAAGGATTCCCCCAGGGTCAAGGATGCACTCAAAGTATTCTCAGCGGCACTAGGGCGGCCCGGTGCAGAGTGCTGAGGCCCTAAGTTAGCCTATGGGGTCGTCGGTTGGTGGCTGCTCTCGGGCAGGCTACAAGGTTGAGGGGGCAAATCTCCCAGGCTTAAACTCAGGGCAAAAGGGGATGTAAGTTAGCACACAAATGCATCCACAGCAGCAGAGGGGCGGCCAGGTGTTGTTTTGGCGTTGAATGCCCTGTTCTTTTCAATGGGAGTTGTGGGTTTTGGCTGCAGGCTTGGTCCTGGAAATATTCCGGGAGGAACCAACAGCTGGGCAGGTAAGTTGAAGGGCTAGCGGACATAGGTCTCTAAGACCTGCTATAGGGGCGACTTACATATTGTATATGCAGTGTATCTTGGCATGGCACACACGGCGTGTTACATCTTGTGTTTTCAAAATGGTTTGCACCATTTCACACATCCTGCAATGGGGGCCTGCATGCAGTTTGTGTGGGCCCATTTGGGTGGTCTAATACATGCTGCAGCACATAGTACTCTTTAGTACCCATGCCCTGGGTACCATTTACTATAGACTTACAGGGGTGTTCAAGTCCTTACCAATTGGGTCACAATAAGGGAATGAGCACTGGCATTTGGGGGGGGGGGGGCTAGTTAGCAGGGACCCAACGCACTTTGTCAAAAAGCATCAGTACCCAAAAAGTCCCAAAAAGAGCTTTGTCGTTCTACCTTGACCGCACAAAAGACTTCCTGGTGGACAATCAATTCTTCTTGGGCTATGTAGGAGGAAACAAAGTAAGGCAGTGTAGTAAAAGACCATCTCCCAATGGATTGTTCTATAAATTTAGATCTGTAATGCATTGCCTAAGAAGCAACCCCCTGAGGGCTTGCAAGCTCACTCCACCAGAGCCAAGACTGCGACCACTGCGTTAATGCACAGCGTTTGGTCCTAGACATCTGCCAGGCAGCAACGTGGGCCTCTGCACAAGTTCACCAATCACTACTGCCTTGACAGTCAGGTGGGACATGACTAGTACTTCTCCTTTTCGGTCCTGCACGATTTTGTGATTTAATTGGCTTTGCAGTTAACATTCAGGGTGGTATTGCTTGAGTATCTATTCTAAGGGAAGAAATCTGTGGCTAGAAGTCTTGTTCAGATGAACAAGCTACATACCTTTTGGTAATGCCTTATGTGGTAGAGATTCTCTCTAGCTGCAGATTCCTTTAGGACCCTCCCATCCTCCTGCTCTGCTAACAGATTACAGGGCCTTAGTCTGTCACACCAGTGGTCTGTCCTCATAGTGGCTCTGCGCTCCTGGTGTGGAAAGTAACGAAAGTAACTGACAACTTGCCGAGGTGACGCCTATATAGGTACTGCACGCGTCATTTCTGGCATGACGATGAGACCGAGCTGAACTGCACCACCTGGTGGTGCGCAGGGATACTGCTCAAATCTTCTTGATCCAGTCTGATGCCTGAAGATATTCTAAGGTAAGAAATCCGCGGCTAGATAGTCTCTACCAAACAAGGCGTTACCGGAGGTAAGTAACTTGTTCTTCAGAAGAGAACTTTTCATAACTTTAGTGTTTAAATTAGTTGACCAGAATAGTATTTTAGAAACGTGGCAAGCATGTTCATAGTTAGTGTGATTTCTGTTTCATATAATGTTTTGATTGACAGCAGTAGATGACTGGTTGGCTCCTGTCTTAATCAGGATTAATCAAAGAGGTTATGTTCAGTGCTTTTAGATGGTGAACAATGTGGATGATCTCTGTTGGAATCTGGAAAACACATCAAAGATAATTTTTATCTTTATTTTATAAAAATGTCTAATCCGCTTTTCCCACAGTGAATCCTTTCGTTATTAGAAATCTTTAGTCAATTGTAGATTACACAAACATATGAATGGTGGAATCTTGAAGGCCATACTTTAACCCAATGTTTATTTTACTGAAAATCTAGAGCGCTTGTCTGTAATGTTGGATGGATGCAATCTTCCAGTTTATACTAAGCACATCCACTGCTGTTGTACTCAGCCACTTGACACCTTTGATAAAAAATCTATACGAGTATAGTATGAGCTTAAAATGAAGTCACTGAAGTTACTCTTGCTTATTCTAATTATTTTTTGTTTGATGTAGGCAGATGGAGCCTCGGAAGATGATCTTGATTTGCATGATGACCGTCTGTCCTACTTGTCAGCACCAGGTAGTGAATATTCCATGTACAGCACAGACAGTAGACATACATCAGACTATGAAGACACAGATACTGAAGGTGGTGCCTACACTGATCAGGAGCTGGATGAAACTCTTAATGATGAGGCTGGAACTCCACCCGAGTCCGCCATCACACGATCATCTGAACCTGTTCGAGAAGATACATCTGGACTGCATCATGAAAATCAAACATATCCTACTTACCCACAACAAGCTCAGCCACAGCCAGTTCTCAGAACGGACTCTCCAGTTTATAAAATTGCACCCTCTCAACAGGTAAGCAACACCTTTTAAGATGTGGAAGATTTATGATTTACGATGATTTTTGTGGTTGTATGTCAGGGAATTATATTTTATATTCAATTAGCTTGTTCAAGTAATGCATCACATATGCCTCGCACAGGTGCGATTTTGTTAGTTGAAGGACTGCAAGTTCTGTCTAAATTAAATAAAAACTATGTTTTACTGGTTGCTAGTCTTAAAGTGCTGTAAGTGAACTAAATATTTTACACACTCCACAGAAAGCAGATGTCCTACCTGCAGCCCCTTACCCTTCCCAGTCGACTGAATCAAACTCTGAAAATTCTGCCAACTCATCAGCTGCTGTTAGTCCAAACGTAAATGTAACTGTTAGGTCGGATGAGCCTAAACCAGTCCCTTTCAGCACCTATCTACAAGCTGGTCCCCTAAGATCACCAGGCACTGAGGCAACTCATGTAATGCTAAGGGATCAAGATCCATCGTCCTTATCACTGCACATAGATCCAGCAAAGGTACTTGTGCTATTTTGTTGCACTAATTTATCGATTGCATGCATGCTTGATTCAGGCAATTTGACTTTAATCAAATCCAATAAATCAAATTCCATTATCTTTTAACAATTGCAAAATGCAGTTTATGCTTTTAATAGGCGTGACACCTTTGTTTTTGTTCCGCTTGCATGGCTTAAAATGTACTTCAATGCTTTAGTGAAGAAATCCTTTGTCAGTATTTTCTTTCACTGTTTGTCACATCTTTTGTATATTGTCTACGTAGCACAACACTAAGCATATTGCATTTCTTGTTTAAAAATATATGTATGTTTGCATGCATGAAAATTTGGCTAGACTAACTTGATTTGAAATGGCAGTATCTGATAGAGACATCTAGCTGCAGATTCCTTAATTTAGAATATCCCCAGGCGTGAGACTGGATCCGGAAACTTTTTGCAGCACCTCTGCGCGCCGGGGGACGGTGCCACACGACCCCACCCTTCCGTCGTCCACGTACGTGACATCAGCGAGGTCATACAAGTCCCTCCCGGCGCGCTGATGTCAGTTTCCTTCTTTTCTGCGTGCAACGCGGATCTGGAGTAAGCGGTTCCTCTGGCCTGTTTTCAGGCCTCATTTTCGACGCTTCGCGTTAAGTACAGTGTGCGATGCCTTCGGGCTTTAAATCTTGTAATTCCTGTTTGCGGCAAATGTCCGCGACTGACCCGCATCTTCTTTGTATGTGGTGTCTGGGCAAGCACCATGACTCCACGGAATGTGACGCCTGCCAGCGTCTGAAACCGAAGTCTTGGCGGGAGCGCCGTATGAAGCTTCTTTCGGCACGGCTGGCCCGGTCGGAGTCGTCTCACCCCCACCTAGTCATCGACTGCAGGTCCCCCCCTCTGTTCGGTTCCGTCGTCGATCGCCTTCTGGGGTTTGGGGCCGTCGTTCTCCACTTGGTAAGTCAAGATCTTCAACCTCACCTTCTTCTGTTGTCAGGGGCGCTGGTTCCCGGACCTTTTCCGACCGTGCGCTCCCAACGGTTATCCCCCCTCCCCCCATCCGCCCTTTCCGTGTGTAGGGGCGACTCGGGCCCAAATGGAGGCCTATGCTACGGCTTTGCAGGCCTTCCTTGGGTCCTCTCCCGTTCCTGGGGCATCCTCGGGACCTCCGCTTCTTGTGGGGTGTCCGACTGCCTCGCCGGCGAGTTCGCCCCCAGTGCCTCTTGAGCCCTCGCCTCCCAGGAACGTCGGAGAGGTGGTGTTGTTGGGGCTCAGCCCAGCTCGGTCCCCCTCTTCGGCTCACAGCGCCTCTGCCACGCCGCATAGCCCCGCGGGGCTCCCTGTGGCGCCGCAGGTGGTTGCCGGTGCTCATAGCCCTGACTTGAGCACACCCCAGCCTTCCGGGCAGGCAGCCGCCTGTCCGGAGCCGGGGTCGGCGCCATCCCGACGCCGGAGGCTGGCCTCCTCAGCTCCTCCTCCGCTCCTTCCTCCAGAATCTGAGCCTGTTCTGGATGAGGCGGAGCCGGCGCCGGGACGGCGTCGGAAGATTGCCTCGCCGGCACTGGGGCCCTTTCCTTCTTCTGAGGGGTAGCTGGTCATAGTTCCGGTGCCGGACGGCGCCGGACGGCGCCGACTCAACGCCGGATGCTGCCAAGTCAGCATCTGACGAGGCACAATCGGCGCCAACACATGTCGTTTCGGCACCGTGTCGACGCCGTGTTCTGGACTCTTCTATAGAGGCCTCTATGGAGAGTTCGGCTACGCCCTCCCACCCGGCGTCACCGGAGTTAGTGTTGCCAGTGACCCCCTTGGAATTTGTGGTGCCGCCTCAGGAGCTCCCAGATCCGGCAGGCTGTTCGCCTCCCCAGGAGCCCTGTCAGGATCCTCACGCTTCCGTGGGGCTTCCTTCCGTGGAGCATTGGGCGCACCCTCAGTGTCTTGGAAGGGTCAGCTTACAACCCTCCCCCACTGATGAGCTGTTTTTCCCCCTCCACGGAGGGCTATCTAGGCTGGTGCGGCTTTTTTTTAGAGTGGTCTCTTTGGCTACCCGCATTTTAAATATGCAAACCCCCTCTACCACTTTGTCTGTTGACCCCTTGCTTATGGTCCTCCACCGTGGGTCTGGAAATATGGAGCCGCTTTTGCCGTTTTGATGCCCTCTTGGGTACCTGGGTCCGACCTGCGTCAGGTGACCCGGTGGTTCGTTCAGTTTTGAACCGCCACTGTCCAGCTCCACATGATCCGGCCTGTCTTTTTGTGCACCTTGATGCGCAGGGGTTCATGTTGCAGACTGCCTTTCTTTCTCTGCCCCCACTAACGCTTCCTCCCTCTCGGGAGTCAAGGTGGCTTGAGTCTTGGGGTAGGAACGTCTTTGCATCCACTAGTGCTGCCCTACGGTCCTTAAATACAGTGTGTGTTTTGGCTTGGGCTACCTCTGCCCTGTGGGACTCTGCAGAGTCTTTGCATACTGCAACCTCTGAAGGTGCTCGCGTTGATCTCCTTCGCCTCATCCGGGATGGCCGCGACCTTGCCGAATTCACAATCCGTTCAGCCTTGGATACTGTGGATTCTTTGGGCCGAGCCATGGTGAGCTCTGTTGTCTTAAGGCATCGCGCTTGGTTGCGAGATAGCGTCTTCCCTGAAGATATCCGGGAGCGACTGGATGACTTACCCTTTGATGGTGTTTTGCTTTTTGATTGAGTTGGCGGTTCGCCGGCTCCTGGCGGGCTTTCGTCCTCCCACTTAGGTCTTTTTGGGCCTGTCTTCTATGTTACTTTTTCATTTCGCATCCTTAGATGCACTCTGTTTACCATGGGCAGTGAGCCTTACGTCATTTTTCTGTGTCAAGGGTGCTTACCTTCTTATTGGCATCCCTTGGATGCGTTTTTGCTTTCAGCTGCCTGTTGGCCTTTTGTGGTCGTGTTGCACAGGTTGCTGTGTCCTCTGACTGTGGTATTCAGCCGGTGGCTTGGCTCTGTAATGTTATTCCGGCTCGGAACTCAGCTCCAGGTTCCGTTCGTTACTGCGTTCTTTTGGCCTGGCTTCTTGCCCTAAGATGTGTCCCCCGTTGTTTGGGGTATACATACTTCATGTGGGGTACTTGTACGCTATTATATAGCCTTGCTTATCTCACCTGGGCCTGGGGGTCATGTGGGCTCCATGCGTCGCTTGGTGGTTCGTTGTGCGGTGTTCTATGTTTTTCCCTGGTGCCATCTGCTTTCGCCATGGTCTTCCACCTCCTTTGGAGGTTTCATGGTCTCCTCTTCCAAAACGGCTCCTACCTGCCTTTACTGTTGTAGGTATGGTCCGGTATATACATTTTCATGCTCCTGGCTCGTTTTGTCTTTGCATAATTGTATGGTCATACGTTTATGTCTGCATGGCGGTTGCCTTGGTATCCTCTTCCTACGTCGCTACCTCTTGTCGAGGCTATGACATCTGGACCATGTGTGGGGGGGCTTTTCTGAGTTGTTGCAAGTTGGCCATGGGTTCCTTCTTGCTTCTGCTTACTGGAGTGGTTTTCCTAATTGACATATGCTCCCTTTTTGTCATTCGACGATGTACGTGTCTTTCTGGAGTGTTGGTCTTGGATTCTGAGACTTCCCACCGTTCGTTACCGCGGTGTTTTTGTCCTTTTCCTTCGTATATGCCTACTCTTGTTGCAGCTACGCATGCGGGACAGTTCTTTTGATGGCAGTGGTCATTGATTACTGTCTACAAGTCTGTTGTGGGTTGTTTCTCACTTTGACCTCATGCTGCCCGGTCGGGCACTCTTCTGTTCAAGCCACTTTAAGGTCTCTTTGGCCTTTTGCCGGCAAAATATTCTACCTGCTTCGGCGGGTCGGGGATTGGTGCTATTGTCCCTCCTTACCCCTTTTGGGGTTGGGTGTGTGCCAGGCATGCTTCTTGTCCTGCTGGGTTTTTCCCACGCATTGCTCAGGTTCTGGCTCTTGCCTTTGGGCACTTGCCACAGGCTCCTTCGGCTTCCTTCTATAGGCTAGTCTGTTAGGCGCTGGTTACATCTCTTCGAGTTCTTTTAAAGCCTGGGTCAATGCACTTATTGTGCGCCATTTAGCAGGGAGTGATCCTTCTTGCTCTCTCTTTCTCTCTTTCCTTGCTCTGGTATAGGGCTCATGCCGTTCTACCTGGCATTTTTTTATACGGGTATGGTGTTTCGGATTTCTTCTATCCTGTGACTTCTGCTCTTCGTGGTGCTGGGGTTGCTGTCGGGCTGGTCTGCCACAGCTCCCTCCCCCCCCCCCCCCCAACCATTCCCCCCCCCCCCTCCCTATCCGTCACTCTGTTATCGGATCAGATGTTTGGTGCTTTCTGTTGTCCTGTCGCAGACCTGCCTCACTTGGGGTATGGCTGTGGTACCTATTCTAAGTTGAGGAATCTGCGGCTAGGTGTTTCTATCAGATGTACGAGATACTTACCTTCGGTAACGATGTATCTGGTAAAGATGTTGTCTAGTCGCAGATTCCTTAACGCCCACCCGGCCTCCCCGTTCTGCGAGGACCTTGTCTAGTGGTGTTTTCCGCTGGCCTCTTCGGTTGCCATTGGGTTATATCTCAAAGGGATTCAGATTGTTGCACTCCCCTGGGTGCTTTCATATACAGTTCGCCTCTGCTGGGGGCTTCTTTCCGTTATATGGTGCATTTGATTCAAAAGAAGATTTGTTTTCCTCTTCAAATCCCTTCACTTCCGCCTCCTCTACTACCTCGGGGGTCCTGGTCTCCTCATGGTTATCGTCTTTGAGGGTCTGTTGTGCTCTGTTTCCTACCTCTGTTTTTAGAGGGGAAGGACCAGTCTTCTCATTCTTTCCTACAGTGGACTGTTCTTTCTGTGTTCCATTCTTAGTGGACTGCACAGGTCCACATTTCACTACTAGTCTGTTTCTTTTTGTCGAGATGTTGTTCCCTTGTTGCACTCAGTAAGGGGCTTTCGTTTTGCTTGCGGGGTCTTTCTCATGGCTTCCACTTACATGTGTAGGCAGTGTCTATTCTGTCTTTCAGATGGTGTCTTCCACCATCCTCCTCCTTTATTCATGGAGTTTTCATCCATCGCACACTGTTCCCATACTTTCACAGTTTTTTGTTGGTGGCTCCGTGTTGTGCCGCGAAAAAATTCTACAAAGAAAACTGACGTCAGCGCGCCAGGAGGGACTTATATGAACTCGCTGACGTCATGTACGTGGACGACGTCAGGGCGGGGTCGTGTGGCGCCGTCCCCCGGCGCACAGAGGTGCTGCTGCAGGAAATCTCCAGATCCAGGCTCACGCCTGGGAATATTCTAAGTTAAGGAATCTGCGGCTAGACAACGTCTCTACCAGATACATTGTAACCGAAGGTAAGTAACTCGTACTGTTGGGCGTGTTGCAGGTTTAGCAACTCTCCATGCTGGGCAGTTTAGTCTTCTAATTAAGACAGCACTTTTTGTCACAACATGACATTGAATTACTGTAGACACAGTTGCTAAAAGCCGAACACTATTTGTACCAAGAAGAGTACAGCTCATCTAAGTCCACATTCTGTCGGCAGCTTGCTACGAATGTTATCCCTTGAACATACCTATGCTATGAACATTCTTGCTCAAGCACACGTTTCCTAGAGGCCTGTGTACTCAACATTTAATCTCTTCATAGCTAAACCATGTTCTAACAAGCCACAGATGCTCATTTTAACATACTCAATGTTTTGTTCAAGAGTTGCGACACTGTGTAAAGTTTGTTCTTAGACATAGATTTTTGTGTGGCTGTTCTTGATCTCACCGACTCGCGAAATGCAAGTCATTACTTGTAATAATGTTAGAAAGTAAAAATAAAAGTAAGAAAGACTGTTGTAAAGATGAAGAAAATGGTATTGGCAATACATTTTTAAAAATATTATTCTGTTTAATTTGGGTTGGCATTCAGAAATTTTTATTTCAAAATATAGTAATATGTCTTTTAATCAAGGTTCTTTGAACATCAGTTGCATATTGCACGCTGGTAATTATTTTAATTAATATGCAAAATTTAGATCATGAACTACCGTGGGATTTTTAATCTGTTGAATAATACATGTTCGAGGCATATGAGCTGCAGATTACACACTTTTGCATAGATCGCCATCTGGTGTTGGGCCCGGATGTTTGCAGTTTGTTTTTCCTCTTGGAAAGTCTTTGGAAGTCACGAGGTCGGTGACTCCTCAGTTGGATCGTATTGCGCATGGGCTTCGGCTCCATCCTCAGATTGTTTTTTTCCGCCATCGGGCTCGGATGTAATCTTCGCGCTCCGGTTCCGAACATTTCCAGTTCGACGATCGAAGTGGAATCCTCACTCACATCGCGGTATTGTTCAGATCGCGATCTCCTCAATCACCTGCTCATCGACAAATATTCGGTTCCAGTCGTCGACGGCAGCCTTCGGGCCTACCCAAGCTCCAGTCCCGGCTGATGTAAAGAACTCCATTCAAGAAGTGCCCTCGATGTGGGTCCAAATTCCCCCACACCGATCTTCATGAGGTGTGCAACCTCTGCCTCTCCCCTGAACTCGAGGCTCGAGACTGTCCGGCCTGTAAGTCTTTCAGATCAATAAAGACTATTCGAAACCGAAGAGCCAGAAGAAACATGGCACACTCCTCGACCTCCGTTCCAGTCGACATCTTCGGAGACGACGTCGAAGATCCGGGACAGCCGCGCACCGAAGAGGACCTCGTCAATGCTTCCGAAGCCGACGACTCAGATGTGGAGGACATCACTCCGGCGCAGAGGGACGTGAGTTATATACCCCCCCCCACACCAACCGCCGACACCCAAAAAGGCTTCGGTCATGCCTTCGCCTCCGGGCCTAGGCAAGACCAGAGACACTGCTTCACACACCCCACCTTCGGGCCCGGTGAAGAAGCCAAATAAGCCTTCCGGTGGCTCGGGCTCGAGCCAGCCTTCCAGCGGTGCCGAAAGAGAAACCAGCCTCTACCTCGACACCGAGCTCCGCACCGAAGTCCTCTGTGTCGAAAGCCAGCGTTTCCGTACCGACGTCATCTTCGGTACCGACCAAACCCCATAAGGCCCTCGGCACCGACACTTCTACGCCGAAGCCCACCTCGGCACCGACCAAGAAATCGGAGGTTTCCAAGCCCAGTGCTAAGCAAACCGGCACGGACAAGCCTAAAAAGTCATCGGCCCCGAAGACTTCGGCGCCGACAGAACAAACATTGTCACAGGAACTGTTTACACCGGATCCCTTACAAAAAACTCTTACCAAGGATCCAAAAACTGGACATTTGGCACTCTCTTCCAAAAAGAGACATTTGGACAAACCGGCTCCGCCTCCACCTCCAAAGAGGAAGGACTCTGCTACCTCCCCTTTCAGAATACCTTCCCCAACTCCTCCACCTCCTCCACCCTCTCCACCTCTGCCCACTATGCCTTCTCCACCCCCACCTCATCGCTCTCCGACCCCGTCTCCAGACGATGATGATCAAGGGGACCCATATCACGATCCAAGGGATATGCCCCAAGACCTCACCCCTACAGGATCCCCAGACCCATGGGACAACTACAATAACCCAGATATTCCAGACGTCCCACAAGATGACCTTTACCCTTCCAGGCCATCTCCACCGGAAGACTCATTAGGTTTCCACCACCTACTTCAGAGGGCGGCACATTATCACGGGGTAGAGTTACACACTGACCCAGTGGAGGAGGATTTCCTCCTCGACACATTTGATACCGCACATAGGTCTACCTCCATACTACCCATGCTCAAGGGGGTGGTAAAACATGCGCCAGAGGTGTTTAAGGACCCAGTAAGGGCCAGGGTCATTAACCCACGCATAGAGAAAAAGTACAAAGCTGCCCCCACAGATCCTGCCTATATCAAAGGGCCAGCGCCACTAGATTCCCTAGTGGTTTCCACTGCACGAAAGAGGTCAAATTCCCAGGCGTCCGGCGAAGCACCACCACCTGACAAAGAGTCAAAGCTACTGGACGCGTCAGGAAAGCGCACTGCGTCACAGACAGCAAATATATGGCGTATCGCCAACACCCAAGCGCTATTGGCCAGATACGATAGGGCACATTATGATGAATTAGAAACCATAATGCACCATCTCCCGGAAAGATACAAAAATAGGGCCAATTAATTAATTCAAGAGGGTAAGACAATAAGTAACACCTCCATACGCTGTGCCTTAGATGCAGCAGACACAGCCTCCAGGGCCATTAATACTAGCGTCCTCCTCAGTCGCCATGCTTGGCTGAGAATATCCGGTTTCAAACCAGAGGTACAGGCCTCCATCCTAAATCATCCCTTTGACCAAGAACACCTATTCGGCCCAAAGGTAGATGAGGCCTTCGAAAAAATGAAGAAGGACACTGATACGGCGAAATCCATGGGAGCCCTGCAGTCACACCCTCCTAGGCGCTCCTTTCGCCGCTCTTCCTTTCGGAGCACGTCTAGAGGCTACTCCTCAGATAGCGCGTCCACTTCCTACAAATCCCCCACTCAGTCCACCTTCACAAGGGGTTATCAAAGAGGCAGCTATAGAGGCAATAACAATAAAGGCAGAGGCAAAACAAATACCGCCCGCTCTGCCACACCGCCTACCCAATGACTTCCCCCCGCTCCCTCCAGACCATCCCACTCCGGTCGGGGGCAGACTACAACATTTCCATCAGGTCTGGGAGACCATCACCTCAGACAAATGGGTGACCCAAATTATTCAGTCAGGATACTGCCTGGAATTAACATCTCCCCCCCCCCCCCCCCAAACATTCCACCCAGGCAACGCCCAATGTCACAAGAACATTCCACATTTCTAAAACGGGAGGTAATCTCCCTTCTACAAAAACAGGCAATAGAACAAGTTCCCGCCAATCAGCAAAATTTAGGGGTCTACTCCCTACATTTTCTTATACCAAAAAGGGACGAGACTCTACGACCTATTCTAGATCTCCGGCCCCTAAACACATACATACATTCAGACCATTTACACATGGTAACGCTTCAGCAGGTGCTTCCGCTCCTCTCCCAGAATGACTTCCTCACCAAACTGGACTTGAAAGACGCATACTTCCACATTCCGGTACACCATGCTCACAGAAAGTACCTCAGATTTGTAGTTGACGGGCAACACTACCAGTTCAAGGTGCTCGCATTCAGAGTCACAACAGCACCAAGGGTATTCACCAAGTGCCTAGCGGTAGTGGCGGCACTCCTCAGAAGACAGCACATTCACGCCTTCCCATATTTGGATGACTGGCTGATAAAAGCCACATCCTACAACCAATGTGTACACCACACCGCCACTACAATCCAACTACTTCACCAACTAGGCTTCACGGTGAACCACCAAAAGTCCCAGCTAACACCATCCCACATAAAGCAATACCTCGGTGCCACCATAGACTCCTCAAAAGCCATAGCCTCCCCCAATCCGGCCAGGATTGCAAGCATTCAGGCTTTGCGTCAAAGATTCATACTTCAACACTCCCTTCCAGCAAGAGTGTTTATGCAACTGATAGAGATGATGGCCTCTTGCATTTTCATAGTGCCCCACGCAAGACTCCAGAAGCGTCCACTCCAAGAGTGCTTAGCGCGCCAATGGAACCAGGCCCAGGGGCAACTGACAGATCTGGTGTTGGTAGGCGGTCGCACCCATCGCTTTCTGCAGTGGTGGAACACCACAAACCTTTCCAAAGGTCGACCGTTCCTGGACCCGGTTCCACAAATAATACTAACAGACGCATCGCTCTCCGGCTGGGGAGCTCATCTATTACACCTCACAGTGCAGGGCACATGGACGCCGCAACAAAAGTTACTCCATATCAACCATCTGGATTTACTAGCAATCTCTCTAGCCCTAAAATCCTTTCAGAGACAGATTTTAGGCAAGGCAGTCCTCATTCGCACAGACAACATGACGGCAATGTATTACATTCAAAAACAAGGTGGCACACACTCTCCACAGCTCTCTCAACTAGCACAGAGCATATGGAGATGGGCAATTCCACACAAAAATTTTCTCCTAGCCCAACATGTCCCAGGAGTCCAAAACACCATGGCAGATCTGCTCAGCAGACCGACGCAGCAGATCCACGAGTGGGAACTTCACCCGCAGGTTCTTCACCCATTCTTTCAAATGTTGGGGCATCCGCAGATAGACCTCTTCGCCACCCACGAGAACAAAAAATGCCCAAGCTTCGCCACCAGATATCCACACCCATTGTCCAAAGGCAATGCGATATGGATGAACTGGTCAGACAAATTTGCGTACGTTTTTCCACCTCTCCCACTAATTCCATTAGTGGTGCGAAAGCTACAACAGCATTCCCTCACACTGATCCTAGGCGCTCCAACATGGGCCAGACAACCGTGGTACACCACGCTGCTGGAACTCTCGGTAGTACCACACCAAAAGCTACACCTCTCACCATGCCTCCTAACCCAGAGAGATCAGGCACCCGGACCCAGCTCAGCTCAACCTTGCGATCTGGCTCCTGAAATCCTAGAATTCGGATACCTAAACCTTCCCCCTGACTGTATGAACGTCATCAGAGAAGCTAGACGCCCTACCACTAGAGCCTGCTACGCTGCCAAGTGGAAAAGATTTGTTGTTTATTGCCATAACAACACAATCAATCCTCTAGACGTGTTTATACAACACATCATATGCTACTTACTCAATCTACAAAGGTGTAACCTAGCATATACCTCCATTCGGCTACACCTCGCAGCAATTGCAGCTTACTTACAAAACAGGCAGCACCTATCACTTTTTAGAGTACCTGCAATTAAAGCCTTCATGGAAGGCCTAAACCGAATAATTCCCCCCAGAGTACCACCCTCACCTGTGTAGAACTTAAATATTGTTATCACAAGGCTAATGGGGCCGCCCTTCGAACCTTTGCATAAATGCGAACTTCAATTTCTCACATGGAAAACAGCTTTTCTTGTAGCCATCACTTCCCTTAGAATGGTCAGTGAGATACAAACACTTACCATACACAAACCTTTTCTTCAAATGCACCAAAACAAGGTTGTTCTCCATACCAACCCAAAATTCCTACCTAAAGTCATTTCCCGTTTTCACCTAAACCAATCTGTAGAATTACCGGTATTTTTCTCGCAACCACAGACCGTTGCAGAAAGGGCTCTACACACGCTAAATGTCAAACGAGCCTTACTTTACTATATCCAAAGAACACAACCTTTCAGAAAGACCAAACAACTGTTTGTATCTTTCTCTCCACCACACAAGGGCAACACCATCTCAAAATCAGGGATAGCTAGGTGGATTGTAAAATGCATCCAGATTTGCTACCACAAAGCAAAACGAACGCTATCCGTTCCCCCTAAAGCCCATTCTACACGAAAGATAGGGGCTTCTATGGCTTTTCTAGGGAACATCCCATTAGATGATATCTGCAAAGCAGCTACATGGTCAACACCGCACACTTTCACTAAACATTACTGTGTAGATGTGCAAACCAAGCAACAAACTAGTGTGGGCCAGGCTGTACTCGAAACACTGTTCCAAACAACTGCAACAGATACCGGTGGTCGCCGCTAAGGTTGGGAACTGCTATATAGTCTATGCAAAAGTGTGTAATCTGCAGCTCATATGCCTCGAACGGAATATGCTACTTACCAGTATGCATCTGTTCTTGGCATGTAGAGCTGCAGATCTACACACGCCCACCCGCCTCCCCGGCTACCTGTATCTGTTCCAGTCTATCTTATTTAGATACAACACACATGGGTTTCTTCACTGTTATTACTACGTTCCATCTTTCCCTGTTGGCGAAAAACAATCTGAGGATGGAGCCGAAGCCCATGCGTAATACGATCCAAAGGAGGAGTCACCAACCTCGTGACTTCCAAAGACTTTCCAAGAAGAAAAAAAAACTGCAAACACCCGGGCCCAACACCAGATGGCGATCTATGCAAAAGTGTGTAGATCTGCAGCTCTACATGCCAAGAACAGATGCATACTGGTAAGTAGCATGTTCCTTATGAGTTATGTATATTGAATTTTTGATTTTACGTTATGGTGGTCCACACAGATGTCTGTTTACACTTCCAAGAAATGCCAAGGAGCTATGCAGGCTTTATTTTGATATTTCTGCAAACTTAATCCAGCATATGAAACTTTGTTTTGGTCAAATATTTATAGGAAGCTGGCACTGTATATTCTATTCCAAAGTGAGGTATAGTGTGCACAGTGTCCAGTGGATCCCCAAAGGGTCGCAGAGGTATAGTTAGATAGCACCCCACTCTCTATTTGTGGTGGTGTGGTCGAGCAGTAAGGCAGTATCAGAGGACAGTGTTAAGCATTTGTTGTACACACTCAGTCAGCAAATTAATTCACACACTCAAAGACTGAACTTCAGACCAATTGTTTTTGTATAAAAAAAAATATTTTAGTTATTTTATTTTCTAGAACCTAGCAAGCCTGGCACAGGTAAGCAATAAATACAGTAATAATGCAATTGAAATACAGTTTGAATGATACTTGTATATGCACTTTGGTTTGATTTATAGTATGGCTGCAGAGAAATGCAATACTTAGTAAATGCAGTTCATTGACTTGAATAGGCTTTTTAGTAAATTAGCAGGTAAGTAACTTTTGAGATTACTAGGCTTACACAGAGTAGTATACATAGATACTACCCTGGGACATTTCCTGAAAACAGGTAAGTAAATTCATTTTTGTTAGATTATGCAATTTTAAAGAATTTCTATAATTTCTCAAACTCCACACTCAGCGGCACTAGAGCGGCCGGGTGCAGAGTGCTGAGGCCCAGTGTTATCCAATGGGCAATAGGGGACCTCCGGTTGGTGGCTGCTGACTAGCAGGCCCCTTGGTTGTGGGAGCAAAGCTCCTGAACTTTAGCTCAGGACAAATGGGGAAACAAAGTAGCACCAAAGGTGCACCCTCAGCGGCACTAGGGAGGCTGGGTGCATGGTGCTGTTTCGACGTCGGACGCCCTGTTTTCAATGGAGAACCTCCGGTTTGTAAAGACACTGCAGGCTTGGGGACGAAGGTATTCTGTGTGCGACCACCACTTTGAGAGGTAAGTTGGGAAGTTAGGGATTGGTTAGGCACCGTCGATTTGGGCACACAAGGCAGTGGGGCGTTGGGTGCAGGGGTGCCTTTTGGGGTTGGGATCTTACCAGCTCCTGGTCGCGGTTAGGGGGGGCCTTCTGGATTTAGACTGCAGGCGTCGGCTGGAGGCTTGAAGCAGGCCAGGGGTCGGCGGATCTTGGGGCAGGATCGCCGGGGTGACCTTGTGGTGTTTGCCCGCTCGGGCCATGAACGGCGGGTGGTGAGTGGGGCGTATTCACAGTATCTGGCCGGAGCCAGAGGTTGCAGATGAACAAATCTGGTGTTCACTGGAGACAACGTCTTTGTTCTTGAAGGGAGGCAGGTTCTCCAGGATTTTTTAGGTTTCTGGCTGCAGGACACACCAGGATTTCTTAGGAGCAGGATTGAGGGGGGAGACAGGCCGGTAGGGCTGGGGCCAAGTCAGAGGGCGTCTTCCTCTTGTTAGCTGCTGCAAAGTTGTTCGGTTCTTCTTCTTGTAGTTTCTTCTTCTTGTCTGAGGAAGCAAGTTTCAGGGGTGCCCCTAAGTACTAGATTTAGGGGCGTTACAGGTAGGTAAAATGCAGGGTCCAATGGAGCCCTTCCATGAGGTGGGTACACCCTTTATTATGCCACCCTCCAGTGGGAGGGGGGCATGAGCCTGTCCCTGGTTGGCTGAGTCCCCCCACCCCCCATCTTCAAGGTGGCGTGGACTGAGAGTTGTGCTTCACCTCGCCTCCCCCACCTGAGGGGTGGAGTTGGCAGAGGTGGGTACACCTCTCTTCCTCACTTGTTTTTCCCGCCAGTTCTCCCGCCCAAAGTGGGGGTCAGAACCAGTGGGGACCAGTTGCTGAGAGCAGCAAGTGGCCTGGGGAAGCTGACAAAGGCGGCAAATGTGCATTGTTTCTTGTCCCAGAGAGCAGCAGGCTCCTGAAACATGTCTGGTGGTGGCAGCTGAAAGCAGCCACTCAGCATGGACACTAGTGGTAGGTTAGTTTTCAGGGGGCATCTCTAAGATGCCCTCTGTGTGCATTTTCCATTAAATCCCACACTGGCTTCAGTGTGGGTTTAATGTGCTGATAAGTTTGGTACCAAATTTCTTAGTTTTCAGTGTACCCAGCAGTAAATACTCTTAATGGCAGCACTGCACTCACAATGTCTAAGAATGGACTTAGACACTGTATGGATTCAGGGCTCATGCAACTGTATCCTCACCACTGGTCCAGTGCACCCAGCTAGAGGGGTGAATGACCTATGACAGGGCAGTGGGTTGTAGGCATGGCACACACAGATGTGTGCCATGTCGATTCTTCACTTTGTTCTGCACCTAAACACTCAGCCTGCAAAGGCAGTGTGTGAGTGTAGTGGTACAGGATCTCTAAGGGTGGCGCAATAAGTGCTACATCCCTTAGATGCGTTCTCTGGTCACAATGCCCTGGGTACCTGTGGTACCATTTACCAGGGGCTGACCTGTGGCCAGATATGCCAATTGGGTTTAGGCTTCAATGCAGTTTTAGGAAAAACAACATAGGCCCTAGGTACAGGAGCCCAGGGCACACTCAGTCAAAGTACATCAGCAAAAGGTGGGGGCAACCATGCAGAAAGAGGGCACTTTCTCATCCCCCCACCCCCTGACGAAAAAGGATGAGACTAACCTAGAGGGACTCCATTTTCTAAGTGGACAAACCTAGACAGTCCATCTGCATTGGCATGGGCAGTCTGTGCTCCACTACAAAGACCATTCCTTGTAGGGAGATGGACCACCTCAACAGTTTAGGATTTTCACCTTTCATTTGCATTAGCCATCTGGGAGGTCTGTTATCATTTAGGAAGTGAGAACCAAACAAGTATGGGCTCAGCTTCTTCAGGGATCAAACCACAGCAGAGGCCTCCCTCTCAATGGCAATCCATTCCTGCTCCCTGGGGAGAAGCCTTCTGCTTATAAAAGCAACATGTTGGTCTTGGCCTTCATCATTGGTCTGGGATAAGACCGCTCCTATCCCTAGCTCAGAGGTATCAGTCTGCACAATGAACTGCTTGGCATAGTCTGGAGCTTTGAGAATTAGTGATGAGCACAAGCCGTTTGGCAATTAACTGTCCAGTTTACCTTTTTGGGCATCTTCTTGGAGGTGAGTTCTGTGAGGGGAGCCACAATCGACCCATATCCCTTTTACAAACCTCCTGCAGTACCCAGTCAAGCCAAGGAATGCCTTGACTTGGGTCTGGGTTGTTGGAGCTGCCCAGTCCAGGATGGCCTGGATCTTGGGCTGTAAGGGTTGTACCTGGCCTCCACCAACAAGGTGGCCCAAGTACACCACAATTCCTTGCTCTATCTGGCATTTGGAATCCTTGATAGTTAGGCATGCTGTTTGCAGGGCATTTAAAACCTTACCAAGGTAGATCAGGTGATCCTGCCAGGTGGAGCTAAAGACAGCAATATTCTCTAGATAAGGACTTGGTTCACCAACCTCTGGAAGGTGTCAGGGGCATTCTTAAAACCAAAGGGCATAACAGTAAACTGATAATGCCCATCAGGTGTGGAGAATGCTGTCTTATCTTTTGCTCCTGGAGCCATGCCAATTTGCCAGTACCCTGCAGTTAAGTCAAAGGTACTTAGAAATTTGGCTGCACCCAATTTGTCTATCAACTCATCTGCTCTTGGGATAGGGTGAGCATCTGGATCTGAAAGAGACACGTTAGTGATAGATTCCTTTCCTTGCCTTAGAATATCCCCAGGCGTCAGACCTGATCCGGAAAGTTTTTCGTCAGCAGTACCCCTTCGCGTCGGTAGGTGGCGTCATGCGGCTCCGCGTCCGTCGCTGGCGTTGTAAGCGCCGAGATGTCACGGAGACTACTTAGGCGCCACCCAGGCGCGCTGACGTCAGTAATTTCTTTTTCCGCGCCAGATCCGGTTAGAGCCACGTACCCTAGTCACTTTTTGACTAACTTTTTTGAGACTTTTGTCTTTACTTCTTGAGTCTTTGACTCCTGGTGCCGTGTAGGGATGCCTGGGTTTAAATCCTGGGGGGGCCTGTTGCCGTACGATGTCAGTGGCCGACCCCCATGGCGTCTGTCTCTACTGTCTGGAGCGCGACCATGACTCCCGGTCATGTCTGGCCATGGCTCCAAAGGCTTTGCGGGAACGGTCCCGAAAGGTGCTGGAGGCCCGGCAGTCGTCTCCGCGCCGTTCGAGGTGCAGGGGTCGCTCGAGGGACTGACCGCGGAGCAATCCTCATCGCTTCTCGGGGTCGAAGTCTTCACACTCCAAATCGGGTAAGAGACGTCGCAAGAAAAAGTCGAAGAAGCGTTTGCGCTCTCTGACGTTGACCCCCCCCTCTCCCCCCCCCCCGTCAGTCTCCGGACGAGGGTGCCAGGGGTACTTCCCCCGTGGCTCCGTTGGAGCCTGAGTCCCGAGGCCTACCCACCTTATCTGGGTCTGTCGGCGACTCCGGCCCAGGTGCAAGAATTTCTTGCCACCATGAACCGCCTTTTCAGGCCACGGGCTCCCGCCAGCGCGCCTTCGGGCCCCGCGGTCCCAGTTGAGGGTCCTTGCTTGCCGCCGGCTCCAGCCCCGCAAGGTCCTCTGCCTGTGGCTACGGCGCCGCACGGTCCTCCGCCGGCGCCTCCCGCGGCTCCGTTCCTGGTGCCGTAATGGGTCCCATTCATCCCGTCCCCACCCTTGCCCAGGTTTCCGGATAATTTGCTCCGGGTTGGGACCCTAATTGGGACATGGAGCCGGATCGTTGTATTCCCCTGTCCCTCCCCCACCGCAGCAGCCTGTGCCTCGGGCGGTGGAGGAGGGGGACGACTGGGAAGGGTCTGAGGATCCTCTTGCACGGCGGTGCGAGTCTGAACAGGAGTGGGCGGGGGAATCGGAGGATGCAATTGGCCTTGACCTCTCCTCCGAGCCTGGTTTTCAGTCTCCTCCTACTGTTATGGAGGAGGGCGCCACGTATACTGTAGTGCTCCGTAGCTGAGGCCCTTGACCTTGATCTGCCTACTGTCACTCTCAAAATCAACCATCACTGAAGTTCTTCAGCCGGCGGCAAGTTCTATGGAGCCTCTGCTGCCGTTCAATGAGGCCTTAACGGATGTTTTGATGGGCACCTGGTCTAGACCAGCCACAGGGGTTCCTGTGGATAAGAACGTGGCCAGGCGTCATCACCCGGCACCGGGTGACCCTGCCTTTTTAACAAACCATCCAACTCTGGAGAGCCTGGTCATCCAGGCCTCCACTTCCCAAAGCGCATTCCCTACCACCCCGCCGGTTAAGGAATCAAAGAAGCTGGAGCAGTTTGGCAAGAAGTTGTTTTGCTCTGCCAGATTGGGGCTGCGGTCAGTCAACACTGCATGCCTCTTGGGCTGCTATTCTCACGCTGTGTGGGTCACGGTGGCGCAGAGGCTGCCCCAGTGTCTGGAGGAGGTTCGGGCTGTACTTTCCCAAGCTGTTGCGGAGGGGAAAGACGACGCAAAGTTCGCCATCTGGTGTGGGCTGGATACTGCAGACTTTTTGGGTAGGGCGATCTCCACGACAGTGGCCCTGCGTCGCCATGCCTGGCTGCGGTCCATGGGGTTTTTAGGGGATGTTCAGAGTTCCCTCATGGACATGCCTTTTGATGGTACTCGCCTGTTTGGCGATAAAGCAGACAGTGCGCTGGTGCGCTTTTTGAGGACTCTCGGGCTACGGCCAACTCCTTAGGTCTCTCTATCACGCGCCCGGCCAAGTCTTCCTTTTGTGGCCATGGAAGGGGAACCCCTACACGTTTGTTCGGCCAGAAGCCTGCGCAGAACCATCCTCAGCGGGGCCGCGGGTGTGGTGGCTGCCGTGGTAGCATAGGGGGCCAGCATGTGGGTCAGTCCACCTGCGCTCCTGCAGCGTCCGCCTCAAAGCCATCCTAGTCTGAGCTTTGGGGTGCACCCCACGCCGATGGGTGGCAGGATTCAACATCACCTTCCCCACTGGCGTTCTGCCACTTCGGACAGAGGAGAAGTGTGGCTCACTGGTTAGAGCAGGCAGACCTGGAAGCAGAGGTCAGCCCGGGACCAGGGTTCAATTCCCGGCTCGGCTGGGTCTTGAGTCCATAAATTGTCCATGGACTCGATAATTCTCGCTCCAGTGCATACTCGATTCATGGGTTCACACTCTGCGACTCTGGGCAATAGCTTGCTTAATCTCCACAATGGCCCCTCGCGGCGGGATGCCTGGCTTTCACCTTGTGGATTCCCTGCTGGGTTATCTCACAGGGGAATACCAGGACGGGTTCCCTAAGCAAGCGCTTAGAGACCAGTTGGTGATTTGCGCTATATAAATATCTGTACATTTACATTTACATTTACAGATGGGTGCTGCAAATCGTCCGAAGGGGCTACTCTCTCCCCTTCGAGTCTGCCCCCACAGCCATGCCACCTCAGTTCTAGAACTAGTGACATCATATATCAGGCCAACTTCTCACACACTGCATGTCGGGGGATCACTTTGCACTTTTCCAACAGGAAGTCCTGGCCCTCTTGGCCAAGGGGGCCATCGAGTGCGTTCCTGGGCCAGAAGTAGGACGTGGTAGTTATTCCCACTACTTTCTGGTCCCCAAGAAGGGGGGGCCTGTGCCCCATCTTGGACCTCAGGAACGTCCATTGCTTCCTCCGAAAGGAGTAGTTCAAGATGTTGACTCTGGCTCAGGTCTTGGCTGCCCTCGACCCTGGAGACTGGATGGTAGCATTGGACTTGCAGGAAGCATATTTTCATATTCCCATCCTGCCAGCCCACCTGCGTTACCTGCAGTTCATGGTAGGCCAGGAGCATTTTCAGTTTGCCGTGCTCCCCTTCGGCCTTACCAGTGCCCCTCGGGTGTTCATGAAAGTGATGGCGGTGGTCGCAGCTCATCTGCGCATATCAGGGGTTTCAGTCTTCCCCTATCTCGACGACTGGTTGTTGAAGGCGGGCTCGCCCCAGGCAGTCGTCCACGACCTTCAGACTACGGCCGACCTCCTGCATTTGCTGGGGTTCTCCATCAACGTGCCGAAGTCGCACCTGAGTCCCTCTCAGAAGCACCCCTTCATCGGGGCGGTTCTGGATTCTACGCTGTTTCGGGTTTATCCTCCCGAGCAGCGAGTCCGGGATATTCAGGCTATGATTCCGATCTTTCAGCCTCTATCTCGGGTTTCGGTCAGGATGACCCTCCAGCTGCTGGGCCTGATGGCCTCCTGCATCCTGCTGGTGACGCATGCCAGATGGCATATGCGGGCTCTGCAGTGGGACCTGAAGTTCCAGTGGGCACAGCATCAGGGCAACTTGTCCGATCATGTCCAGCTCTCGGAGGGCACTGCACGGCAATTGCAGCGGTGGCTCACGAATCGCGATTGAGTCAGTGGCAGATCCCTCTCCCTTCCCCAACCGGAGCACACAGTGGTGACGGATGCGTCCTGCCTGGGATTGTGCGGCCACTTGGGAGAGGCGGAGATCAGAGTCCCCTGGTCTCCGGCAGAGTCCCGGCTCCATATCAATCTTTTGGAGCTTCGGGCGATCCGACTTGCACTGAAGGCATTCCTTCCCTCTGTCCGGGTAAGTGTGGTGCAGGTGTTCATGGACAGCACCACCGCCATATGGTATTGCAACAAACAGGGCGGGGTGGGGTCGTGGACCCAATGTCAGGAGGCTCTGCGTCTCTGGACATGGCTGGAACATCAAGGCATTACCTTAGTGGTTCAACACCTGGCAGGTTCTCTGAATGCCAGGGCGGTCGAACTCAGCCACCGGTGCAGGATGGATCACGTATGGCGTCTGAACTCGAACATGGTGCAAGGTCTCTTTCTGCAGTGGGGAGAGCCTTGGTTAGATCTATTCGCCACCGAAGAGAACACGCAATGTCATCAGTTCTGAGCGTTGGAATTTCGAAGGCGACGCTCGCTTGGCGACACTTTTCATCGCGAGTGGAGCTGCGGTCTGTTGTACGACTTTCCGCCTATACCACTTCTGCCCAAAGTGCTGAAGAAGATTCAGCGCGACTGAGCCCAAGTAATCCTTGTGGCTCCAGATTGGGCACGAAGATACTGGTATCCCGAGCTACTCAGCATGGCGATCGATCCCCCGATCTGACTGCCTCTTCTGGAGGAGCTTCTGTTGGAGCAGCAGGCGACGGTCCTCAACCCGAACCTGTCCAGCCTCCACCTCCATGCGTGGAGATTGAACAGCGACAGTTTACCGCTTTCGATCTTCCTCCTGAAGTCTGTGATGTCATTCTGGAAGCCAGGTGTCCCTCTATTAACACGGTATACACCTGCAGGTGGAACAAATTTGTAGCATGGTGCACAGCAAAGGTTGTGGATCCCCTTTCTGCCCCTCTTTCCGAGGTTCTTCTGTTCCTTCTCTCTTTGGCCCAGCAGGGCTTTGCTCTGGGCACTATCAAAGGTTGTCTTTCGGCAATCTCCGCTTTTCTACTGCTTCCAGATCAGCCTTCTCTTTTTAAGTCCCCGGTTGTTAATCGCTTCCTCAAAGGCATTACACACACGTTTCCTCCTATGCCTTTCATAATGCCTCAATGGGACTTGAATCCTGTATTGACCTATCTGATGTGCGCTCCTTTTGAGCCCCTTCCTAACTATCCCTTACATCTTCTCACTCTCAAGACGGCTTTCCTGGTAGCTATCACCTCTGCCAGAAGAGTGAGTGAGCTCCAGCCTCTTTCTTCCAAACCTCCTTTCCTTTCTGTTCATCCAGACAAAGTGGTTCTGAGGACCCGTCCTTCTTTCCTGCCAAAGGTTGTCATGCCCTTCCACATCGGGCAGACCGTCACTTTGCCCACCTTCTTTCCACCTCCGCATCCTTCTAAAAAGGAACAGAGGCTCCACTGTCTGGACCCAAAACTTGCGCTCTCGTTCTATCTGAAGCATACACAACAGTTCCGGGTGGATGACCAGCTCTTTATTGGCTACATGGGCACCAAAAAAGGTCGGGCCGTGCACAAACGAACCATATTTCGGTGAGTCGTTCTGTGCATCAAAGTATGTTACTCGTTGGCCATGAAGGAGCCTCCTGTGGGGCTGCTTGCCCATTCTACTAGGGCAACGGCAGCCACTTCTGCCTTGGGGCGTGGTGTTCTCTTGCAGGACATTTTTCAGGCAGCTACGTGGGCCTCGCTGCACACTTTTACTAAGAATTACCGCCTTGACAGTCAAGTCCGGAGAGACGGCTTCTTAGGCCGTTCTGTTCGCCGTGACTTTCTGGTGTAATCCTGTTCGCAGACCCACCACCGGGGTTGGTATTGCTGGGGTATCTATTCTAAGGTAAGGAATTTATCACTAACGTGTCTCATTCAGATGCACAAGTTACTTCTTGTGTAACAATATATCTGTAAGTGATAGATTCAACACTAACAATATATCATTAGTTAGTGATAGGTTCCTTACCGCCCCACCCATCCTCCCCGTTCTGCGAACCTATTCTAGGGTTAAGGTCATCCCTTTCAAGGCCCTAGTTTCATGGCACCAGTGGTCAGTTTCTTGCATGGCTCTGCGTTCCTGGCGCAGAAAGTAGTGTACAGAACTGACAACAGTGCGTATGGGTGGCTCCTAAGTAGTCTCTGTGATATCATCTCAGCGCTTATGACACCAGCGACGGACGCGGAGCCGCACGGCACCACCTACCAATGCGCAGGGGTACTGCTAATGAAAAATGTTCCGGATCCAGTCTGACGCCTGGGGATATTCTAAGGTAAGGAATCTATCACTAACTAATGTCTGTTACAGATTTATCGTTACACAAGTAGTAACTTGTGCTTTGGGGACAGAGATGAGCCCTCTATAGTCCACACAGAGCCTCATTTCTCTTTCCACCCTGTGGATGAGGTTTGGGGACTAGAACCACTGGGCTGGCACAGGGGCTCCGAGGGTTCAATAACCCCTAACTCCAGCATCTTGCTGACTTCAGCTATGATGCTTTCCTTGACTTGATCAGCTCGTCGATAGATTTTATTTTTGACAGGTGAACTGTCACCAGTGTCCACATCATCGGTACACCAGTTTGTCTGACCAGGGGTCAAGGAAAAGAGCTTAGCATACTGCTGCAAGACTTGCTTGCAATCAGTCTGCTGTTGGGCAGAGAGGCTGTTAGAACTGGGGGTCTCTAGTTAGCTGAGGCAGTTACCTTAGTCCAAATAGGGACCCTTGCTTCTAGTCAGGGAAAGGAGGGACACCCTCTTTGATAACCCCTCCTCACCCCCTGGTAGCTTGGCGCGAGCAGCCAGCCTTATCTTCAAGGCAATGTGTAAAGTATTTGGAACCACTCTCCCAGTGACACAGTTATAACACCACAAATGGACACCACACTGATGTATGAAAATAGTGGTATCTTTATTAAGAAGAAAAATATGGTAAGACCAACGATAAAAATCCAACATATGCGTTTTCGTAATATTTCACGTTCCCGGTTATTAGGCCAAAAAACAGGTTCTTGCTGTATTAAAGAGCAGATCTGAAAGAAACACGTTAGTTAGATTCCTTACCTTAGAATATCTCCAGGCGTCAGGCTGGATCCGGAAAGATTTTTCGTCAGCAATACCCTTGCGCGTCGCTAGGCGTCGTCTGCGGCTCCGCCTCTGTCGTCAGCGTCGTGATCGCCGGGATTACTTAGACACCGCCCTCTCGCGCTGAATTCAGTTCTTCTTTTTTCCGCGCCAGTAAGCGCAGATCTGGGAAGAGCATACCCTTTAGTCACTTTTTGACTAAACTTTTTGAACTATTTTGGTTCTTCTTTTGAGTCGACCTCGACTCCTGGTCCCGGTAGGGATGCCCGGTTTTAAGCCGTGCGACGCCTGTAACCGACTGATGTCAGTTACGGATCACCACCGTCGGTGTCTCTACTGCCTTGGGGCCCACCATGATGCCCAGTCGTGCCCCGACTACCGGGCCTTGAGCTCGAAGGCTAGGCGGGAGCAGTCCTGCAAGCTCCTCGAGCTCCGGCAGTCGGCTCCGCGCAGCTCGAGGTCCCGGTCGAGGAGGAGGTCGAGGAACCGGTCGCGGAGCTGAAGAGTCACCGCTCGTCTGGTTGAAAGTCCTCGCATTCAGGTAAGTCGAGGCACAGTAAGAAGTCGAAGAGGTGACATTGCTCTTCTGACTCCCCTCGCCGGTCGCGCGACTCGGCTGAGGGTTCGGGTGGCACCACCCGCGCGGCTCCATCGGAGCCGCAGGAGTCTCGTCCGGCCTCATAACCTCCGGTCCCTGGGCCTAACGCGACTCCGGACGAGGTTCGAGACTTCCTTGTGGCCTTGAGGAGTCTCTCTCCGCCGTCGCGGCCTGTCGGCGCGCCTTCGGGCCCCGCGGGTCCACTTGGGAGGTCTAGCGAGCCGGCGGCTTCGGCGCCGACTTCGGTCCCGATGCCGAAGGTCCCCGTGGGATTCAGGCCTGGATTCCGGTCGACGGCGGTTGACCTTACGACGCCTCCGCCGGCGCCGACCCCTATGGTGCCGCCCGCGGCGCCGTCTTCGGACGACGTCGTCCCCAGTTTTAGTCCGGGTCCGGCGTCAGAGCGGCAGCGCCCGGTGCTGTCTCCGGCACCGATGGATGAGCATTTCATCTACCGCCCGGCTCTGTCCTTTCTACCTGTCTACCAGGAGACTGATGACGGGGACGACTGGGAGGGGTCTGAGGACCCTCTGGCACAGCAGTGCCAGTTAAGTCAGGACTGGGCAGAAGACCTGGGGGATGCCAGTGGTCTCGACACTTCGCCTGACACGGGCATCATCTCTCCTCCCTCCGTGGCTACGGAAGAGGGTGCAACCTATTCTGTGGTGTTGCGCAGGGCTGCCGAAGCCCTTCACCTGGAGCTCCCTGCAGCGGCCGTGAGGACTAACCTCCTCACCGAGGTGCTTCAACCGCCAATAAGCTCTTCGGAGCCTCTACTGCAGTTCAATGAGGCACTCATTGATGTTCTGATGGGCACCTGGTCCAAGCCCTCCACAGTCACTCCTGAGGACCGGAACGTGGCCTGGTGCCACCGCCCTGCTCCGGGCGACCCCAGCTTTCTGTCAGTGCACCCCACCCCTGAGAGTCTGGTTATCCAGGCCTCTACGTCCCAGACCGCCTTCCCGTCCGCTTCTCCGGATCGGGAATCCAAAAGTTTGGGAAGAAACTGATTTCCTCCCTCAGTTTGGGGTTGCGGTCCATTAATACCCCGTGCCTTTTGGACTGTTACACCCACTCCTTGTGGGATACGGTGGCGGACGTGCTGCCCCAGTGTCCGGATGAGGCCCGGACACAGCTCGCCCAGGCTCTTGCTCAGGGGCAGGATGCAGCACGGTACTCCTTACGATGTGGGCTTGACACCACGGACTCGCTAGGTAGGGCGATTGCGACGGCGGTGGCGATTCGTCGCCACGCCTGGCTGAGATCCACAAATTCCCCTAGGGATGTCCAGAGCACTCTCATGGACATGCCATTCGATGGCTGTCGCTTTTTTGGCGACAAAGCGGATAGTGCGCTGGAGCGATTTAAGGACTCCAGGGCTACGGCCAAGTCCTTGGGCATCTCGGCCTCGCGCCCGCAAGCTTCCGCTTTTCGCCCCTTTCGTGGCCAAGGAAGGGGCACCCCCGCACTTCCGTCTAGCCACAGGCCACAGAACCAACCTCAACGCGGACGTGGATTCCGCTGAGGCGGAGCAGGGGGACAGAGAGCCGGTCAGCCCACATCTCCTCCCGCAGCATCTGCCTCAAAGCCTTCCTAGTCTCACCTTTCAGGCCCATTCCACGCCAGTGGGAGGCAGAGTTTGCTATCACCTGCTCTACTGGCGTACCATCACGTCGGACAGGTGGGTGCTGCAAATCGTCCGAAGGGGCTACTCCCTCCCCTTCGAGGTGATCCCTCTGCCATGCCACCGCAGTACCACCGCATGTCGGGGGATCACTTGCAACTTCTGCAGGAGGAAGATACGGTCATCTTGGCCAAGGGGGCTATCAAGCGCGTTCCTGGCCCAGAAGTAGGTCAGGGTTGTTACTCCCACTACTTTCTGGTTCCCAAGAAGGGCAAAGGGGGCCTACGCCCTATCTTGGACCTCAGGAGCATCAACGCCTTCCTCTGGCAGGAGAAGTGCAAGATGCTCACCTTAGCTCAGGTTCTGGCTGCCCTAGACCCTGGAGACTGGATGGTAGCGTTGGACTTGCAGGACGCTTATTTCCACATCCCCGCATCCTGCTGGTACATCACGCCAGGTGGCGGATGCGGGCTCTGCAGTGGGACCTGAAGTTCCAGTGGGCTCAACATCAGGGCAACCTGTCCGACCACGTCTTGATCTCGGAGGGCACTGCAAGACAGTTGCAGTGGTAGCTCACAGACCGCGATTGGGTCAGTGGCAGATCCCTCTCCCTACCCAAACTGGAGCACGTAGTGGTGACGGATGCATCCCTCCTGGGATGGGGGGGCCACATGGGAGAGGCGGAGATCAGATGCCTCTGGTCTCCGGCGGACTCCCGGCTCCATAGCAACCTATTGGACCTGCCGGCGATCCGGCTTGCACTGAAGGCATTCCTTCCCTCACCCACGCACACAAGGCTCTCCACGACATGGGCCCCGAATACCTCAACATCCGCCTCACGTTCTACACACCTACCCGCCAGCCTCGCCCTCTCCACCGTCCCACGGATTCGCAGAACCACCACCGGAGGAAGATCTTTCTCCTACCTGGCGGACAAGACGTGGAACTTCCTCCCCACCCACCTACGACTGACCCAAGACCATCTCTCCTCTTCGAGCAGTAGCGGCACCCCCCCCCCACCCCAAGCGCCTTGAGACCCTCGCTTGTGAGTAGCGCGCTCTATAAATGTTCTTGATTGATTGATTGGTTCCCTCTGTACGGAGAAGTGTAGTGCAGGTGTTCACGGACAACACCACCGCCATGTGGTATTGCAACAACCCGGGCAGGGTGGGATCGTGGACCCTTTGTCAGGAGGCTCTGTGCCTCTGGACATGGCTGGAACATCAGGGCATCACCCTGGTGGTTCAACACCTGGCGGGCTCTCTGAACACCAGGGTGGACAAACTCAGCCGCCGGTGCATGATGGATCACGAATGGCGTCTGAACTCGGACGTGGCTCAAGGCCTCTTTCGGCAGTGGGGCGAGCCTTGGTTAGATCTATTCGCCACCGAAGAGAACGCGCAATGTCATCAGTTCTGTGCGTTGGAATTTCCAAGGCGGCACTCGCTCGCGAGTGGAGTTTCGGTCTGTTGTACGCCTTTCCGCCTATACCACTTCTGTCCAGAGTGCTGAAGAAGATCAGGCGCGACCAGGCCCAAGTCATCCTTGTGGCGCTGTATTGGGCAAGAAGATACTGGTATCCTAAACGGTATACGCCTGCAGGTGGAACAAATTTGTGGCATGGTGCACAGCAAAGGCTGTGGATCCCCTATCCACCCCTCTTTCTTAGGTTCTCCTCTTTCTTCTTTCCATGGCCCAGCAGGGCTCTGCTCTGGGCACCCTCAAGGGATATCTTTCAGCTGTTTCTGCCTTCTTACGGCTTCCTGATCAGCCTTCTCTTTTCAAGTCTCCTGTTGTTGCTAGATTCTTCAAAGGCATTACTCACATGTTTCCTCCTGTCCATTTCGTAATGCCTCAGTGGGACTTGAACCTGGTGTTAATCTATCTGATGTGCGCTCCTTTTGAGCCACTTCACAATTGTCCTCATTGTCTTCTGACTCTTAAGACTGCTTTCCTGGTTGCCATCACCTCTGCCAGAAGAGTGAGTGAGCTCCAGGCTCTTTCTTCTAAACCTCCTTTCCTCTCTGTCCATCCGGACAAGGTTGTTCTCAGGACTCGTCCTTCCTTTCTCCCTAAGGTGGTTACTGCCTTTCACATCGGCCAGTCTGTTACAATGCCCACCTTCTTTCCGCATCCCTCGAAAGAGGAAGAGAGGCTCCACTGTCTGGACCCAAAACGTGCGCTCTCCTTCTATCTGGTCCGCACAAAACTGTTCCGGGTGGACGACCAACTCTTCGTTGGCTACGTGGGCGCTAAGAAGGGGCGGGCGGTGCACAAGCGAACCATCTCTCGGTGGGTCGTTTTGTGCATTAAGGCCTGTTATTCCTTGGCTAAGAAGGAACCTCCTGTGTGGCTGAGGACCCATTCCACTCAGGCCACAGCGGCTACTACTGCCCTGGGATGGGGAGTCCCTCTGCAGGACATTTGTCAGGCAGCAACGTGGGCCTCGCTGCACACGTTTGCCAAGCATTACTGCCTGGACAGCCAAGTCCGGAGAGACGCTTCTTTGGCCGTTCCGTTCTCCAGGACTTACTGGTGTGATCTTGGTTCGCAGACCCACCACCGGGGTTGGTATTGGTGGGGTATCTATTCTAAGGTAAGGAATCTAACTAACGTGTTTCTTTCAGATGAACAAGTTACTTACCTTCGGTCACGATATATCTGTAAGAAACATTAGTTAGTTAGATTCCTTACCGCCCCACCCATCTTCCCCGTTCTGCGAACTGATATCTAGGGTTAAGGTCATCCCTTTCAGGGCCCAAGATTCATGGCACCAGTGTTGGTTTCTTGCATGGCTCTGCGTTCCTGGCGCGGAAAGCTATGTGCAAGAACTGACGTCCGCGCGCGAGTGCGGCGTCTAAGTACTCTGACGTCATCCTGGCGATCACGACGACGGACGCGGAGCTGCAGACGACGCCTAGCGAAAAAAATCTTTTCGGATCCAGCCTGACGCCTGGGGATATTCTAAGGTAAGGAATCTAACTAACTAATGTTTCTTACAGATATATCGTTACCGAAGGTAAGTAACTTGTTCAATAATGCAACCCTAAATGTAAGTAATCATGCAGTTCGTAATGCAAGAATCATGCAATGCTCATGCACATAATCAGGCAGTTCGTAATGCGAGAATAATTCAATCCTCAATGCACATAATCGGGCAGTTCGTAATGCAAGTATAAAGCACTCCTTAATGCAAGTAATAAGGTAGTTCGTAATGAAAGAATAATTCAATCCTCAGTGCACGTAATCAGGCAGTTCGTAATGCAGGAATAATACAATCCCTAATGCAAGTAATAAGGCAGTTCGTAATGTAGGAATAATACCAGGCCAATCGACACAATTAGCGCGGGCACCACTGGGCCCAACCATAGGAAACAGTCCTGAACTTCAGAGGGCGGCCACGGTCCTGCAGAGCAGGTCCGGGCTGCTCGAGGACTCGGCGTGTCTAAAGCAAAGCAGCGGGAGAGAGACAGAAGCACTCCTGTACTCCTCCTGCACGCCTCTCCAGACAACACATGCTTGCGGCTCCCGACCGGAGTCCAAGCCTTACCTGGGGGATGCTCTGCCTCGCTCTTGCCCCGCTCGTCTTACGTCCTGCTGGGCGCTTCCAATGACGATGCAGCTCGCATGCAAGGCGACGCTGTAGCCGGACAGGTTAGGGCGCTGCCTTCTCCGTTGCTGACTATCTTGCGAACAACGATCACGATTACCCCACGACTTCCATAGCTTTACAAAATCCTTCAGCACGCTGTGGCTCGGGCCAGGGGCGGCGATCTTGATCTGCAGCCTCCGTTACGATGACGGCTCGGACCACAAACAGCTACACAGCAGCGTGGACGATGATTCACGCTGCGGGGGCACTGCAGTTACGGGGCACTTTCCAACCAGCACCAAGGACCCCATGGCAGTCTGACTGCACACGCACAAAGCGTCGCTGAGACTTGGTTGGGTTTCGGGCCACACAGTCCCAGGGCAATGCTTATGAAAGTCTCAGGCTGCAAAAAGAACACGCACACAGCGTCGCTAAAGACACACTTGGAAACTTTGATATTCCAGAGTTTCCACAACAGGGAGCCAGCTCTCCTCAGGCCCTTGGAGACAAGTCACTTCGGGACACCGCACACAGCAAAGTCCTTTCAAGCAGGGGGACACAGCACACAGCAAAGTCCCTTAGCCTCTCTTTAGTTAAATCAGCAAACCACAGGCCAGCCCCAGAACACACAGCAAGGGTCAGTCCTTCTCTTCGTTCTCTTCAGCTGTTCTTCCTTGGCAGAGGTTCCTTCTTGACCACGAAGTAGTTTCAACCCTTTTCAGTCTTGATCAGTCCAACGTTCATGGGTTTCAGCTCTCATAGTTATACCCCTAAATGTCTTTGAAGTCTTTGTGTTCAAGGGGCACTGACCCCTGTCCAAACCAGTTCTGGGTGTCTCCTTGCCAGTAACACCTCCTTCCTTTGATAGTGGGGGTCTGGTTCCTCAATCACTCAGCAGGAGGTAGAGCCATTCTTTTATGGCAGCTGCCCAGGCCTCTTCACATCCAGGGGGCTACTCCTCCCCCTACACTCGAGACTGCACAGGCTGACCTGCATCTGATCTACTCTTCCCCTGGGTCAAGACATTTCTCAGATCCTATCACATTCAAATCCAGACAGTCAATCCACAGCCAGGCAGAGACACATAGAATTGTTAGAACAAAAAAAACAGCCACTTTTAAAAGCGTGGTTTCTAAACACACAATTCAAAAACCACCTTGACAAAAAGATGTGTTATTAAATTGTGAGTTCAGGCACACTAAACTTCTTCTCTCCATCTTAAGCCTATGGGAAGATAGGTTGGAAACATATTACACAGCCTTTCCCATTCTGTCCTATAAGCAAGATGGCCTTGCAACAGTGAAAAACTAAATGGAGAGTATTTCACTGTTAGGACATGGTGTACACACCTCAGTACATGTCCTACCTTTCACAGACACTGCACCTTGCCCAGGGCGGTACCTATGGCCTGCTATAGGGGTGTCCAATATGCATGGAAAAGGGAAGGGTAAGGCCTGGCAAGTGGGTGCACTTGTCAGAACGATATGGCAGTTAGCAAACTGCACGCAGGCACTGCTGAGGCAGGCCTGAGTTCTCTCTTTAGGGCTACCTGTGTGGGTGGCACAATTAGTGCTGCAGGCCCACTAGTAGCATTTGCATTACCAGCCCTGGCACACATAGTGCACTTTACTAGGGACTTAACAAGTAAGGCAAACATTCCAATTATGGACAACCAATTACCATAACACTTATACAGGGAGCACTTGCACTTTGACGCTGATCAGAGTGGCAAAGTGCTCCAAGGCATCTAAGTCGGCAACATAATGTCAGAAAAACGTCGAGGAGGAAGGCAAAACGTTTAAGGCACTTTAGATACAAAGGGGCAAGTCCAACAGAGGCTGAAAAGACAACTCCATCTTTGAGGTTGTATGAGAGGAGGTCAGGGAGAGGTTCACTCTGTCTCCTGATCCTCATTAGTCACCATCAGCATGGTGATGTCAGCCCTGTCATGGTAGAGCTTCAGACAGTTCACTTGGGTGTCCTGCGTGTGCCCAGGTCAACCAAGTAGGTGACCTCACTCTTTTTTCTAGGATAGGGTAAGGGCCAACTCCATCTGTCCTGGAGAACCCTTGGTGCCACTGGCTCCAACACCCATACCTTTGGCCCAGGTTGAAATTCAACCAGTGCAGCTTTTTGGTCATACCAGTGCTTCTGAAGCTCCTTGCTGCCCTCAAGAGTTTTGGATGCTTTTTCCATGTACTCGGCCATTCTGGACTTGAGGCCAAGCACATAGTCCACAATATCTTGTTTGGGCTCTTGGAGAGGCTTCTCCCAACCCTCTTTTGCAAGACAGAGTGGTCCCCTCACAGGATGGCCAAACAGAAGTTTAAAGGGGGAAAACCCCACTCCCCTCTGTGGCACTTCTCTATAAGAGAAAAGCAGGCATGGTAAGAGGATATCCCAGCTCCTTTTTGAGTTTTTCAGGGAGTACCATAATCCTTCCTTTCAATGTCTTGTTGAATCTCTCAACAAGGCCATTAGTTTGTGGGTGATAGGGTGTAGTAAACTTGTACTGCACTCCACACTTTTTCTACCTGTGTTTTAGGTAAGCAGACATGAAGTTAAAACCTCTGTCTGAAACCACATCCTTGGGAAACCCTACTCTGGTGAAGACACCAATGAGGGCCTTGGCTACTGCAGGAGCTGTAGTAGTCCCAAGGGGAATTGCTTCAGAGTACCAAGTGGCATGAGCCACTACTACTAGAATGAATGTGTTCCCTGATGCTGTTGGAGTTTCAAGTGGACCCACTATGTCCACACCTACCGTTTCAAAGGGAACCCCCACCACAGGTAGAGGTATTGGGGGGCCTTTGAGGGGCCACCTGTCTTGCCACTGGCCTGACAGATGACACAGGAGCTTACAAACTCCTTTACTTTTTGGTGCATCTGGGGCCAGAAAATGTGGCTAACTAGCCTTTCCCAAGTCTTTGTTTGGCCCAGATGTCCAGCTAGGGGGATGTCATGAGCTAAAGTTAGGAGAAACTCCCTGTACTTCTGAGGCACTACCACTCTCCTAGTGGCTCCAGGTTTGGGGTCTCTGGCCTCAGTTTACAGTAGTCCCTCTTAAAAATAAACTCTGTGGGTACAACTGACATCTCCCTTTTCCTGTGCAGCAGCTTGCTGCCTCAGGCCTTCAAGAGTTGGACAGTCATGCTATTCAAGGCACAGCCCTTCCCTAGAGGGTCCCCTTTGACCTAGGAGTTCAACCTGGTAAGGGTCAAGCTCCATGGGCTCAATTCCCTCTGGGGTGTCCAATTCCTCTCCCTGAGGAGAGGGGTCCTAATCCTTTTGCTGTGCAGAAGCTGGTTCCCCAGTCTTCTTACCTTGTATCTTGGAAAGTTGGGCCATACTTTCAGGCTCCAACACTTCTTTTTCACCCTGTCTCTTGTTCTGTGCTCTTGTTTATACACACACCAATTCAGGGATGTCCAGCATTGCTGCATGGGTTTTCAGTTCAACCTCAGCCCATGCTGAGGTTTCCAGGTCATTGCCATGCAGACATGCAGCTGGTAGCTTTGGACAGACCACTACCTGTTTCAGGCCAGTAACCCCTCCTGCAGGGGTGCCTTTTGGTGTCGGGAAATCTTATCCTCTGTTGATCGCGGTAGGGGGGGCACCTTGTTCTGAGGCTGCAGGCTTCTTCAGGAGTGTTGAGGGAGGTCCTTGGGTGCTGGACTCGGGGTCACAGTCGTCGTGGGGTCGTCCTCGTGGTGTTTGTTCCCTCTGGCACTGGCCAGGCTTGGCTGGTGCAGAGTGGGTTGGGTTCGCAGTTCTGGGCTGCTGCCAGGGATTAGAGGTAGGTTTTGAGTAGAGCCTCTACTCATGGGAGTCCCAGGGGCTTAGAGCCAAAAGGTAGCCAGGTCCTCCGGGGTTTGTGAGGTTGCTGGCCACAAGAGATGCCGGGTTGGAGCAGGTTCGAGGGTCGACAGGCCGGTAGGGCTGGGGCCAAAGCAGTTGGTGTCTTCCTCTTCGCTGCAGCGCAGGTCTTCTTTCTTCTTGCTCTTCTTTGTGTTTCGGAATCTGGAATCTGGGGAAGGAAGGTTCAGGGTGCCCCTAAATACTAGATTTAGGGGCGTTACAGATAGGTGAAGGGCAGGGACCAATGGGTCCCTGTCCTAGGGTGGGTACACCCCCTATCCTGCCTCTCTCCTGTGGGAGGGGGGCAGTAGCCTAGTCCTGATAGGGTAGGCCTTCCCATCTTCAAGATGGCGAGAGCCCGGAGATGTGCTTCACCTCGCCTCCCCCACCTGAGGGGTGGGGATGGCAGGCTGGCACATCCCCTGTCCTTATTTGGGGTGTCCGGCCAAGCTTCCTGCCAGAGTGGGGGTTGCAGTGGCCTGGGGAAGCTCACAGAGGCGGCATGCCTTTGAAGCTTCCCCCTGCCCAACCTGGGGGAGGAGATTTAGCACCTCGCCCAGGATGTGCATTGTTGCAGGCCCAGGAGAGCAGGGGCTCTCACACCCAGGGGTCCAGCAACATGTCTGCTGGGTGGCAGACTAGGCAGCCTCAGAGCAGACGTGGATTGTAGGTTAGGTTTAATGGGGCATCTCTAAGATGCCCTCTGGGGTGCTTGGTACATTAAATCCCACACTGGCATCAGTGTGGGTTTAATGTGCTGAGAAGTTTGATACCAAACTTCTCAGTCTTCAGTGTTGCCATTATGGTGCTGTGGAGTTCGTGTTTGACGAGCTCTCAGCACCATGTACTCTTAAATGTCAGCACTGCACTTACAGTGCTCAGGAATGGACCTGGGTACTGTAGGGGCACAGGGCTCGTGCTCCTGTGCCCACACCATTGGCATAAGCCACCCAGCTAGAGGGGTGGCTGATGTATGCCATGGCAGTGTAGGTGATGGGCATGGCACACAGGGATCTGTGCCATGTCGACTTTGTTTTGTCTTGCACCCAGACACCCAGCCTGCAAAGGCAGTGTGTGTATGTATGGGTACAGGGCCTCTAAGGGTGGCACAATAAGTGCTGCAGCCCTTAGAGGCCTTCCCTGGTCACAAGGCCCTGGGTACCTAGGGTACCATATACCAGGGGCTGACATGTGGCCAGGGTTTGCCAATTTGGGTTTTGTGTGTTTTAAGGAAGGAACATAGGCCCTGGGCACCTGATTGGTAGGAGTCCAGGGCACACTTAGTCAAAGTACATTCAGCAATTCAGCAAAAAGTGGGGGCATACCATGCAAGAAAGATGGCACTTTCTCACAGTACGTAGAGGTTGATTGTTGGAGAAAAGGATACTTGGACCCTTTTCTCCCTAGGAAGTGAAGGGGGTTGATCTACCTGGTCATCCCCTTTCTCTACTTCCTCATCTGACTGGTCTTCACCATTTTCAGATGGGTGGTCCTTAGCATACCCAGCCAACAGCTCCTGGAGCTTTTGTTTGGTGGGATATGACCCCATGTTTATGTTTTTAAGTTTTCATAGGGACCTTATCTCCTTGAAAGACAAGTGAAGATAAGGAGTGAGGTCGAGCTCCTCAACCTGGTTCTCTGTCATTATGGTTATTTTGACTAACAGCTGGGTTCTTATTTTTGAGACACTGTTAAAAAAACAAACTTCTATCCCCTCTAACCTTAGCTACAGTGATGTTTTATTTTCTAAAATTCTAAAGGGACTTAACCAAGGCCCTAACAAGAGTTTTAGTAATTTTGCAAAAATTGCCAATTTGACAAATCAGAATTATAAAGACAATTTGAGTTCTGTCGTGTGATCAGGTGGTAACCAAGCAGTCCAACAAATGCAAAGTTGTATATCACACCGCTGATCCACCAATGTAGGAAGCTGGCTCTGTATATACTATTCCAAAGTGAGGTATAGTGTGCACAGAGTCCAGTGGATCCCCAAAGGTAGGCAGAGGTAAAGTTAAATAGCACCTCACTCTCTATTTGTGGGAGTGTGGTCGAGCAGTAAGGCAGTATCAGAGGACAGTGTTAAGCATTTGTTGTACACACTCAGTGAGCAAATCAATTCACACACTCAAAGACTGAACTTCAGACCAATTGTTTTTGTATACAAAAATTATTTTAGTTACTTTATGTTCGAGGCATATGAGCTGCAGATTACACACTTTTGCATAGATCGCCATCTGGTGTTGGGCCCGGATGTTTGCAGTTTGTTTTTCCTCTTGGAAAGTCTTTGGAAGTCACGAGGTCGGTGACTCCTCCTTTGGATCGTATTGCGCATGGGCTTCGGCTCCCTCCTCAGATTGTTTTTGTCCGCCATCGGGCTCGGATGTAATCTTCGCGCTCTGGTTCCGAACAGCTTCCAGTTCGACGATCGATGCGCAATCCTCACCCCAATTGGCGGTATTGTTTCGATCGCGATCTCTTCAATCAACGCGCCTTCTCATCGGCACAAACCTTCGGTTCCAGTCGTCGACAGCGGCCTTCGGGCCTACCCAAGCTCCGGTCCCGGCTCATGGAAAGAACTCCATTTAAAAAGTGCCCTCGATGTGGGTCCAGATTTCCCCACACTGATCTTCATGAGGTGTGCAACCTCTGCCTCTCCCCTGCACACGAGGCTCAAGACTGTCCGGCCTGTAAGTCTTTCCGATCCAAAAAGACTATTCGGGACCGAAGAGCCAGAAGGAACATGGCACACTCCTAGACGTCCATTCCACTCGACATCTTCGGAGACGACATCGACGATCCAGAACATCATCGCACCGAAGTGGACCTCGTCAGCGCTTCCGAGGCCGACGAGTCAGATGTGGAAGACATCACTCCGGCGCAGAGGGTCGTGAGTACCAATCTACCCCCCCCTCCACACCGCACCGACACCCAAAAAGGCTTCGGTCACGCCTTCGCCTCCGGGCCTAAGCAAGACCAGAGACACTGCTTCACACACCCCACCTTCGTGCCCGGTGAAGAAGCCAAGTAAGCCTTCCGGCGGCTCGGGCTCGAGCCAGCCTACCAGCGGTGCCGAGAAACACACTTCGGAACCGAAAAAGAAACCAGCCTCCACCTCGACACCGAGCTCCGCACCAAAGCCCTCGGGGTCACCGGCACCGACACTTCCAAGCCGAAGCCCATCGCGGCGCCGACCAAGAGACCGGAGGGTCCCAAGCAGGGTTCTAAGCAACAAACCGGCACAGAAAAACCTAAAAAGACATCGGCCCAGACGCCTTCGGCGCCGACGGACCAAATAACCTCACCAGAGCTATTTACACCGGATCCCTTGCAAAAAACTCTCGCCAAGGATCCAAAAACTGGACATTTGACACACGCTACGCCTCCACCTCCAAAGAGGAAGGACTCTGCTACCTCTCCGTTCAGAATACCTTCCCCTCCCCCTCCCCCTCCCCCTCCACCTCCTCCTCCTTCCCCACCTCCAACTCCTCCGCCCTCTCCACCCCCATCTCATCGTTCTCCGACCCCGTCTCCAGACGTGATCAGGGGGACCCATATCATGATACAGGGGATGTGCCACAGGACCCCACCCCTACAGGATCCCCAGACCCATGGGACGATTACAATATTCCAGATACCCCCAACGTCCCACAAGACGATCTTTACCCTTCTAGACCATCTCCACCAGAAGATTCATTAGGGTTCAACCATCTTCTGCAAAGGGCGGCACATTATCACGGGGTGGATTTGCATACCGACCCCGTGGAGGAAGATTTCCTCCTAGACACATTTGATACCTCACATAGGTCAACCTCCATACTGCCCATGCTCAAAGGGGTGGTAAAGAATGCGGCAGAAGTTTTTAAGGACCCAGTTAGAGCCAGGGTCATGAACCCACGTATTGAAAAAAAATACAAACCTGCTCCCTCAGATCCCTCCTACATCAGGGGACCAGTGCCACTAGACTCCTTAGTAGTATCTACGGCATGTAAAAGGGCAAATTCACAAGCGTCAGGTGATGCACCGCCACCTGACAAAGAATCAAAACTACTAGATGCATCAGGCAAACGCACAGCATCCCAGGCGGCCAACATATGGCGTATAGCAAACACTCAGGCACTACTGGCCAGATATGACTGGGCTTATTATGACGAATTAGAAAGCATAATGCACCATCTTCCTGAAAAATATAAAGCTAGGGCCAACGAAATAATTCAAGAGGGTAAAACAATCCCGAATACCTCCATACGTTGCGCCCTAGATGCAGCAGACACAGCCTCCAGGACCAGGACCATCAACACCAGCGTCCTTCTCAGTCGCCATGCTTGGCTAAGGGTATCTGGTTTTAAACCAGAAGTACAAGCCTCCATCCTTAACCATCCCTTTGATCAGGAACATCTATTTGGGCCAAAGGTGGATGAGGCCTTAGAGAAAATGAAAAAAGACACGGATACCGCAAAATCCATTGGGGCCTTACAGTCTCACCCGCCCATCACCTCAGACAAATGAGTGACCCAAATAATTCGGTCAGGCTACTGCCTAGAACTAACATCTACCCCCCAAACATTCCACCCAGGCACCGCCCAATGTCACAAGAACATTCAAAATTACTAAAGCAGGAGGTAATCTCCCTCCTACAAAAACAAGCAATAGAACACGTTCCTGTCAATCAACAAAATATGGGGGTCTACTCCCTATATTTTCTCATACTAAAAAGGGACGAGACTCTACGACCTATTCTAGATCTCCGGCCCCTAAACACATACATACACTCAGACCAATTTCTCATGGTAACGCTTCAGCAGGTACTTGCGGTCCTCTCCCAAAACGACTTCCTCACCACACTGGACTTGAAAGACGCATACTTCCACATTCCAGTGCACCATGCTCACAGAAAGTACCTCAGATTTGTAGTGGATGGACAACACTACCAATTCAAAGTGCTCCCGTTCGGAGTCACAACACCTGGCGGTGGTGGCGGCACACTTGAGAAGACAGCACATTCACGTCTTTCCATACCTAGACGATTGGCTGATAAAAGCCACTTCATACAATCAGTGTGTACGACACCGCCACCACAATCAAACTACTTCACCAACTAGGCTCCACGGTGAACCACCAAAAGTCCCAGCTACAACCATCCCACATAAAACAATACCTCTGTGCCACCATAGACACCTCAAAGGCGATAGCCTACCCCAATCCGGCCAGGATTGCAAGCATTCAGGCTTTGCAACAAAAATTCATACCTCAACACTCCCTTCCAGCACGAGTGTTCATGCAACAAATAGGGATGATGGCCTCTTGCATTTTCATAGTGCCCCACGCAAGACTCCAGATGCGTCCTCTACAAGAGTGCTTAGCGCGCCAATGGAACCAGGCCCAAGGTCAACTGACAGATCTGGTGTTGGTAGACGGTCGCACCCATCGCTCTCTGCAGTGGTGGAAACCCACAAACATTTCCAAAGGTCGACCGTTCCTGGACCCGGTTCCCCAGATAATACTAACAACGGACGCATCGCTCTCCGGCTGGGGAGCTCATCTATTACACCTCACCATGCAGGGCACATGGACGCCGCAACAAAAGTTACTCCATATCAACCATCTGGATTTACTAGCAATCTCTCTAGCCCTAAAATCCTTTCAGAGACAGATTTTAGGCAAGGCAGTCCTCATTCGCACTGACAACATGACGGCAATGTATTACATTCAAAAACAAGGTGGCACACACTCTCCACAGCTCTCTCAATTAGCACAGAGCATATGGAGATGGGCAATTCCCCACAAAATCTTTCTCCTAGCTCAACATGTCCCAGGAGTCCAAAACACCGTGGCAGATCTGCTCAGCAGACAGACCCAACAAATCCACAAGTGGGAACTTCACCCACAGGTTCTTCATCCGTTCTTTCAAATGTGGTGGTATCCACAGATAGACCTCTTTGCCACCCACGAAAACACAAAATGCCCAAGCTTTGCCGCCAGATACCCACACCCATTGTCCAAAGGAAATGCGATATGGATGAACTGGTCAGGCAAATTTGCTTACGCTTTTCCGCCTCTCCCACTCATTCCCTTAGTGGTGCGCAAACTACAACAACACTCCCTCACACTAATCCTAGTAGCTCCAACGTGGGCCAGACAACCGTGGTACACCACGCTGCTGGAACTCTCCGTAGTACCACACCAAAAACTACACCTCTCACCATGCCTCCTAACCCAGAACCATGGAGAGATCAGACAACCTGACCCAGCTCAACTCAACCTTGCGATCTGGCTCCTGAATTCCTAGAATTTGGGCACCTAAATCTTCCCCCTGACTGTATGAACGTCATCAGAGAAGCTAGACGACCTACCACTAGAGCGTGCTATGCTGCCAAGTGGAAACGATTATTTGTTGTTTATTGCCATAACAACACCATCAATCCCCTGGACGTGTCCATTCAACACATCATAGGCTACTTACTCCACCTACAAAAGTGTAATCTAGCCTATACGTCCATTCGACTACACCTCGCAGCAATTGCAGCTTACTTACAAAACAGGCAACATCTTTCACTCTTTAGAGTACCTGCCATTAAAGCCTTCATGGAAGGCCTAAAAAGAATAATTCCCCCCAGAGTACCACCCTCACCTGTGTGGAACTTAAATATTGTTCTCACGAGGCTAATGGGGTCTCCCTTCGAACCTTTGCACAAATGTGAACTACAATTCCTAACATGAAAAACAGCTTTCCTTGTTGCCATCACTTCCCTTAGAAGGGTCAGTGAGATACAAGCACTTACCATACAAGAACCTTTTCTTCAAATGCACCATAACAAAGTTGTTCTCCGTACCAACCCAAAATTCCTACCTAAAGTCATTTCCCCTTTTCACCTAAACCAATCTGTAGAACTACCAGTATTTTTCTCTTAACAACAGACCGTTGCAGAAAGGGCTCTGCACGCGCTAGATGTCAAAAGAGCCTTGCTCTACTACATCCAGAGAACACAACCTTTCCGCAAGACCAAACAACTGTTTCTCTTTCTCTTCACCACACAAGGGCAACCCCATCTCAAAATCAGGGATAGCTAGGTGGATTGTAAAATGCATTCAGAAAACGAACGCTATCCGTTCCCCCTAAAGCCCATTCTACACGAAAGATAGGGGCTTCCATGGCATTTTTAGGGAACATCACGTTAGATGATATCTGCAAAGCAGCTACATGGTCAACACCGCACACTTTCACTAAACACTATTGTGTAGATGTGCAAACTAAGCAACAAGCTAGTGTGGGCCAGGCTGTACTCAAAACATTATTTCAAACCACTGCAACAGATACCGGTGGTCGCCGCTAAGGTTGGGAACTGCTATATAGTCTATGCAAAAGTGTGTAATCTGCAGCTCATATGCCTCGAACGGAATATGCTACTTACCAGTATGCATCTGTTCTTGGCATGTAGAGCTGCAGATCTACACATGCCCGCCCGCCTCCCCGGCTACCTGTATCGGTTCCAGTTTATCTTATTTAGATACACACATGGGTTTCTTCACTGTTATTACTACGCTCCATCTTTCCCTGCTGGCGAAAAACAATCTGAGGATGGAGCCGAAGCCCATGCGCAATACGATCCAAAGGAGGAGTCACCAACCTCGTGACTTCCAAAGACTTTCCAAGAGGAAAAACAAACTGCAAACATCCGGGCCCAACACCAGATGGTGATCTATGCAAAAGTGTGTAGATCTGCAGCTCTACATGCCAAAAACAGATGCATACTGGTAAGTAGCATATTCCTTTCTCAAACTAAGCAAGCCTGGCACAGGTAAGCAATAAATACTTTACAGTAGTAATGTAATGGACGGTGGGTGCAGAGTGGGGCGTATCTGCGGTGTCCGGCCGGAGCCAGAGGTTGCAGATGAACACATCCAGTGTTCACTGCAGCCAAAGTCTTTGTTCTTGAAGGCAGGCCGGTCCTCCGGGTTTTCGAGGTTGCTGGCTGCAGGACACACTGGGATTTCCCAGGAGCAGGTTCGAGGGGGAGACAGGCCGGTAAGGCTGGGGCCAAGTCAGTGGGCGTCTTACTCTTCTTAGCTGCTGCACGGTTGTTCGGTCCTTCTTCTAGTTTCTTATCATCTAAGGAAGCAAAGTTCAGGGGTGCCCCCAAATTCTAGATTTAGGGGTGTTACAGGTAGGTAAAATGCAGGGACCAATGGGTCCCTTCCATGGGGTGGGTCCAACCCTTATAATGCCACCCTCCAGTGGGAGGAGGGCATGAGCCTGTCCCTGGTTGGCTAACTCCCCCCCCATCTTCCAGATGGCGTGGACTGAGAGTTGTGCTTCACCTCAAATCCCCCACCTGAGGGGTGGAGTTGGCAGAGGTGGGCACACCTCTCTTCCTCTCTTGTTTTTCCTGCCGGTTCTTCCCCCCCCAAAGTGGGGGTCAGAACCAGTGGGGACCAGTTACTGAGAGCAGCAAGTGACCTGGGGAAGCTCACAAAGGCGGCAAGCCTTTGAAGCTTCCCCTTCGTGAACCCTGCCCATCCTGGGGGAGGAGGCTTGGCACCTCGTCCCTGGATGTGTATTGTTTCAGGCCCCAGAGAGCAGCAGGCTCCAGAAACATGTCTGGTGATGGCAGCTGAAAGCAGCCAGTCAGCCAGGACACTAGTGGTAGGTTAGTTTTCAGGGGAATCTCTAAGATGCCCTGTGTGCATTTTTCATTAAATCCCACACTGGCATCAATGTGGGTTTAATGTGCTGAGAGGTTTGATATCAAACTTCTCAGTTTTCAGTGTAGCTATTATGGTGCCCTGGAGTTCGTAATGACAAAGTCCTAGCACCATATACTCTTAATGGCAGCACTGCACTTACAATCTCTAAGAATGGACTTAGACACTGTAGGGGTACAGGGCTCATGCACAACTACCCTCACCACTGGTATAGTGCACCCATTTTGAGGGGTGACTGACCTATGCCAGTGCAGTGCGTTGTACGCATGGCACACACAGATGTGTGGCATGCCGACTCTTCACTTTATTCTGCACCAAAACACACAGCCTGCAAAGGCATTGTGTTAGTGAAGTGATACAGGACCTCTAATGGTGGCACAATAAGTGCTGCAGCCCTTAGAGGCCTTCTCTGGTCAAAGTGCCCTGGGTACCTGTGGTACCATTTACCAGGGTCTGACCTGTGGCCAGAGATGCCAATTGGGTTTAGGCTTAAATGCAGTTTCAGGGAAAGAACATAGGCCCTGGGTACCTGATTAGCAGGAGCCCAGGGCACACTCAGTCAAAGTACATCAGCAAAGAGTGGGGGAAACCATGCACTTTCTCACAGCATTGCTAAAAGCAGACCTTTTAGCAACGGGTGTATAAAAGGCAGGCCTTTGCAATGAATTTGTTTTACATTTTAATGTAATCTTTCTTTTTATTAGCAGTAGCAGGCTACGTGAATCGAAGGTGACACACTAAAATCATAATAAGTATCTGTGAAATCGAGTAAAATTACATTTGCATGTTTTAGGTTGCTTGGATCCTTGGCATTATTAGTAACAAGCATTTGCAATGCAATAGGTCTCGCATTTACGCTAGTTTGAGCCTTTGGCATTGTAAATGACAATGCCTTTTATTTATAGTTTGGTTTATAAAACATAAATAAAAGACATTGTCATTTACAATGCCAATAGCTTAAACTCGCGTAAATGCGAGATCTATTGCATTGCAAATGCTTGTTATCCATTGATTTTCTCCACTTGCATTGAAGTATGTGAAGTTGTGTTTTCATTCATTTGAGGTCATTGATTCATTTGGTGCTCTTTTTGTAGTCAACACTGGATGTGATTATTTTTGGCCTCTGTTTTTCCAGGGCACTGGAGACACAGTTGTAGAAGGTGTGTACGTCTTGCGTGTTTAATGGTGTTCTTTCAAGATGGGAATTGAGTTTGTGGATGTCTAGTTTCTTCAATTGTCTGCACAAGTGCTTTTTGAAGTCTTAGAAGAGGTGTCATTGATATGAGTCTTGATCTTAAAGGTAATTATATTGCTTACATGGGGGGGTAATGTAACTGTGACGTATCTTAAAGGTGCAAATATGACATCTAGCGTGTGTCCTTCGGAGTTAGTTAGCCCAAAAACAATGTGTTGGATGTTGAGCGCTCCAAGGTTGGTTGTAATAGCTGTGATTTATTCTTCTTGTGAAACCATATGTTGAGGTCTCGACTGAGTGTATAGGTTTGGGTGGACAGATGGGTTTGGTCACTGTATCTTGTAAAACATCTTTCAAGTTGCCTGTGGGTGGTGGTATATATATTGAGAGGAAGGAAGAAGTTTTAGTTGGAGTGGGGTGACATCCTATCATCAAGGATTCACAGCTGGCCATGGTATATACATTCAGTGTATGTAACTGACAAAATTATTTGTGAGCTAGAAAAATAGTACGACAAATACAAAAAATCCATAATTATTCGGGAAATGCTGAGGCTGCAAAATTGTATAATTCCAATGGCCCTACATATAATTTAAATTCAGGGCATTAAACAGGTTATATTGCTTTGGACAGCAGATTTTAGAACTTAATTTGCACAAGGGATGAAATGAGAATCTCCTCCAAGGCAAAGATATTTGCTGTTAGGGCCTGCAGGGGTGAAAAGCTAAAGTGGAGTTACCAGCCTATGCACTAATGGTTCTGGCGAATGTAACGTGCACCATCACCAAACCGGCTGGATCTCCTTGTCAATGTTTCATCTGAGGGTGAGTGATTTATTGTTGCAGGCTGTAGGAAAAAAAAACATCAAGGAAAGACAATGAGTTATTGCATCCTGTCCATTTCTACTACGAAATGTTTCTCTCATTGACCCCTTCATTTGCTGCACTGGTGTGAATGTCCTGGATATCTCTTTTTGTCAGGATCTGTAACTGAATTTATTAGACAAGGAGTTTACAGAGATGTTAAACTGTGGTGGGCACAGATTAGTGATATGAATACATCCAGCTTGGCAGACCTCGCGGTTGGGATTGCAGGCACTGAGCAAGCATTCAGCAGGCAAGATTAAACAGTTATTGAAGTTGCAAAAAAATGTGAAATCCAAACTGCTGTCTGAAATAGATACATTTGGCTTTATGGAGGGAAAAAATGCTGACTTATCCATCTGGCGCCTAATGCGACAAGGCCAAGCGCGGGATGCTCGCCGAGGAATACGAGCTCCTGAAGCCTTAAAGATTTGAATTCTGATCCAGCCTCACAAAGCCTAGTTTAAACTTCCTAGTGCTTTTCTGCAGGTGATGCAAAGAAAAGAGATGATCAGAGGATATAACATTTTCATAATTCGAGCTGACTATGGTACACACATGTTACAATTCCACATGCCTAGCCTAAAACTACAAACCTATCTATCTTGCATACACAGGTGCACGCATAGCCAAAACACACACACTGCCCAAAACATGTGCGTGTTACCCAGCACAAAATCGTCATTCAGATCAGGAATGCCCGCGGACCCCTGAAAGGTGACACGGCCGTGTGTATCAGGGAAACACTGCAGCTCGTTATCCCGGTCCGGGGACCGGCCAGGGCTGTCACTCCGAACGTGCGGGGATGAAACCGAGAGCCCGCAGGGGAGTGCTCCGAGAGGCGCAGGCTACCAGGAGGAGGCGACAGGCGACCTGTCACAGGCAATTAAAGGTGCTGGTCTTTTAAAGAGGACTCTCTGTGCAGTGTAAACAGTGTGGTTTGGAGCAGTTTGTAAAGCCAGACTCTGTCAAGAAATCATTGGAAAGAGTGAACGCATAAAATGAAGCGGAGGGCGCTCTAAAAACGTAGCTCCGTTGTTTTAAGTGGATGTAGGGCAGCTGATTCTTATTTGAATGTACACACTAAATTGCTCGGCACTTTGGAAAAAGCGATATCAGAAACTGCTTCAACTGGTCAAGTTTGTTGCCTCAGCTTTTTGAGGGAAATCATTTATTTCGATAGTTGCTTGTAACCAACATAAAATAATTATGGGTTATTCTATACCGCTTTCCCAGAATATGCAACGAGTTCTGACACCATTTTCATGCGGAGTTAGCGCCATAGAATAAAAATATAAATATTATTTCCGTATGCTAAACTTGACACTTTTCGCTCGCAAACAAGGGTCGGACGTCACGAACTGTGTAACGAATTAACACTTCGGAGGCTGATATCACAAACATGTCAAGTGAAGAAGACCGCAATATGTGGATCGCGATCGCTCTGAAAGCGAAAGTGATCGCGATGCACAAGTTTTCAAAGTGCTGCTGGCGGCCGGCTGCGCGCGTGCACAATCGCGTGAACGCAAGCGTTAGGCCAGCCAGCAGCACTTTGAAATTCCCACATACAAAATGTCTCTTCGAGCCAGCGCATGCGCTGGGCTCAACGAGACCTAAAAATGATACAGGTAAAGAAAAACATTCAGTTGTACAATGTTGATGCTTACATTTTTGTTTGAAACAAAAAAATAATTGTTGGTCAAATACAAGTGGTTGTTGTTTCTAATGCTGCTGTTCAACAGTTACACAATATATATGAACCCTTTTCATAAAAGGCAAATTACCGCAAGAGAGAATGCTTCATTAACAAAATGTGGGAACCTAATGGATAAAAATAACATGGTGCAGGGAGTCTAAGCTTTGATATAAAATGGTTAACAACTGCTCCAGAGTTTATTGTTAGAGGGCAATGTTGGGTCCTGTCATAGAACAGTGACATTTAAAGGAAACAAATACAGTTCAGTGGAATTAATATTGAACATGATCTCAGTAATTCAGTTGTGTAACTGCTTTGTAGAATAAATTAGTCATTTGTTTTTGCAATTGTATAAGGTTGTGTATCATTTACCCAGGTCTACAGAAAAGATGAATATACTGTTGAGGAGCCTCCTAGGCATAATTATATCATGAAACAACCGCCTGTTGCTCATCCAGTCCAACGGCAGCAAGATAAAGAACCTAATATTATCTACACTGAGCCGAATTTAAGGTATGATGCACAGTCTTCTCCTTATGCAGAGAAGCAGCCAACCCGAGACTATGAGCAGTCAGCGTATAGATATGACTCTTCAACAAACTATGCAGGCCATTTGCCCCACAATTTTGACCCTCAAGTACACTATGATGAGCATATAACATCTCATGAAGATCAGTGGGAATATTATAATGACAAACAGCCTTATCCGCCTTGCATGTCTTATGACAATAAACAATCCAGGGACTTTGACCACAGACAACATATTGATGAAAGCCCTGAACATTACCTTCCATCCCAAAATCGTTATGAAAAGCCACCCCCTTTGTCATATGACAACAGGCCCCGCTTTGAAAATCCATCTAAAAACTTTAATTCATCTCAGCAGCGGTATGAAGAACAGCCCACTGCTGATTACGATGTTCATCTTCGATATAAAACAGAAGCACTTGCCTTTTCTACAAATGCATCAAGTTCTCCAGAACATAAGCAGTACTTTGAATCACAGCCACAGGATTATGAGAAAGGTCCTGCACATGGACCTAATACAAAATCATTACATTATAAACCCACTCAAGCAGCAGAGAGTTTACCTCCTCCTCCCCCATCTCAGATGAAATCGGAACCTTTGCCTCCTAGCACAAAGCCACTTCAGATGAATGCAGTTGTTGCAGGGGAAGAGGATGATCCAGCAATGAAGCCTCAGTCAGTACTTACTAGAGTTAAGATGTTTGAAAATAAAAAATCTACAAAGAAGGAAAAAATCAAGGACCTTAATGATGCACCCACTTTAAAAGTAAGTGTTTACATACTTCTGTGTTTTATAAACGCTTTTATGCCTCCCTCCAGCCTTCGTTGTAGCCAGAACCCAAGAATAGCTTCATACAAATTAGGTTGTTACAGCTTGAAATGGGAATGATGCAAATTATTGTCTACGAGGTAGTTCATGTTTGGCCTTGTCCTGCTGGGATTACACTGAGTTAGATTTGGATTTTGTAGGTGTATGGCCCCATTATGAAGCAGGCTCCTGATACGTGGGTGGTGCAGACCTACTTGTTTAAGCTCATCCTCGTTGCTCTCTTGAATGAAGGCAGACTGGATGTTTTCTTGAGCACAGATTCATGGTGTTACAGTATGAGGTGGGGCCACAGGTGTGTGAACTCCCTTCCTTCAAGAACAGTGATCTGAAAATAGAGGATTAAAGGACTGATGTATGTATTTAAGAATAGCTCTGGCAGGTTAGGGATAGAGAACGTATCTGTGAAACCATTGAAAAGAAATACATGAGAAAATGATATGTTCGCGTCGTGTGTGCTGTAGATACACATGTTTTGCATACTCCTGCTATTTAGTGTTGGGTCCAGATGTTTGCAAATTGTTTTTCTTCGAAGAAGTCTTTCCTAGTCACGAGGAAAGGTAACTCCTCCTTTCGGTGACTGTACACATGGTCATCAACTCCATTGTTAGATTGTTTTTTTCCGCCATCCGGTTCGGACGTGTATTGCCGTGCTCCATGTCAAAACCGTTCTTCGGGTTCCCTTCGACGCGCTATCCTCTCTACCCTCGACGATATTGTTTCCGTACACGTTACCCACTTTTCCGCATATCGTTTCGACATCGGAATCCACTTTCGATCGGAAAGCTTTGTGGATGGCCTTCGAGGCTCTCCGTCGATGGATCGGTCTCTGTTTAAATTCTGCCCTAAGTGTTGCGCGAAGTATCCTGCACTGACTCTCATAAAGTGTGCAACTTGTGCTTGTCTCCGGAGCACAAGGAAGAAGACAGCGACGCTTGTAGATCGTTCCGATCGAAAAAGTCTCTTCGCGATTGTCAGGCTCAATGTCGTGAGATGCAGCGACAACGCATCAAAGACACGCCGGACATCTTCGGTGAAGAGTCTGGACAAGAAGACAACAAGGCAGCAGAGAAGGAGGAAGCCTTCTCCGAGCAAGACTCCTACTCGGAGCTCGAGATATACCTCGATGCCGAAGAACTGCCACAGGGACAAGGTGATGTGAGTACTGAAGACCCCTTGCCCCCACAAACTCCGAAAAAACACAAGGCTTTGGCACCACCTCCGCCTCCTGGCCAAAGTCGGCACTCCAGGCCCGGCAACAAAACTACCAGTCAAGCCTTCCGGCTCGGTACCGAGTCGACAAAAGTCCTCCTCAGTGCCGAAAGCCTCCGGTTTCAAGCACAAGTCCATCTCCGAGCCGAAATTCTCCACGCCGAAAGCCAAGCAGCCTTCGGAGCTGAATCCTTCCGCGCCGAAAGATCAGCTTCTGTCGACACCGAAAACTTTGGAACTAAAGACTCCGGCACCGAAACACAAAGAGACCCCTTTGTATGCGAAATTAGACACTATTCCATTACCATTCGAACCAAAACAAGAGGCTCTATATTCACATAAAGCCACCTCAGAAACGCAAGATAAAAAAATACCCTTGAAGAGAAAGTCTGTGGCTACAAGTCCTTTTCATATACCATTGCCTCCACCTCCAGCACCTCCGTCACCACCTGAGAATCCTTTGCAAATTACACCTCAGGGTTGTCCTCAATCTCATCATGACGATGATGATGCAGATGTTGAGGGTTGAATATTCCAACAGATCCATGCACAGATTACACAATTGATCCCCCAGGTGATACTGATCCAGACCTTTACCAAGCCAAACCATCTGCTCCAGACGACCATGCATCACACCAAGAACTCCTTGCCAGAGCTGCACATTACCATGGGGTAGAGCTTTACAAAGAATTGCTAGAAGATTTATTTTTTTTAGACCTTAGCATCCAGACACAGGTCATCACAATCACTTCCAATGCTTAATGGCATGATGCAAAACCAAAGGGGATGATGGACGGAGTGTTGAACATTGCAAGCACTCACCCCCAGTCAACTGATCTGAGGAGGGTCAGAAAACACACCCAAAGATCAAAATACCTCAGCTTACAAGGGTAACAACCAGTCCTCTCCCTCCAAAGGTTTTTTCTGAAGAAGTTATAGAGGCAACAACTTCAGGGGAAGGGGTAAAGGTAACACATTGCATAACTCTCCTTCCTCCAACAAACAGTGACTTGCCCGCACTTAACCACCGATTATACCACACCTGTCAGGGACAACTTCAGCAATTCCTTCACATTTGGCAGTCTAGAACATCAGACAAATGGATGCTTGGAGTTATCCAACATGGTTATTGCCTGGAGCTTACCAGCAATCCCCCAAACATTCCACCTCGCTCTCACAAGTTATCTCAAGAACACATACACTTGCTAGAAAAAGAGGTCCAGTCCCTTTTACTAAAAGGAGCAATAGAGCCAGTTCCAGTACAGTACCGGGGCTCAAGGGTTTACTCTCTGTACTTTCTCATCCCCAAAAAGGACAGTACCACAAGACCTATTATAGATCTGAGAGAGCTAAACCATTACATAGTGTCAGAGCATTTCCACATGGTGACACTTCATCTGGTACTCTCACTTTTGCAAACAGCAGACTTTGTGTACTCTAGATTTTAAAGACGCAAATTTTCATGTTCCAATTTATCCAGCTCATCGCAAATACCTGAGGTTTGTGATAGCAGTCAAGCACTAACAGTTCAAGGTACTTCCCTTCGGGTGTAACTACAGCGCCCAGAGTTTTTACCAAATACCTGGCAGTAGTCACTGCTCATCTCAGAAGACAACAAATACATGTCTTCCCCTACCTAGACGACTGGCTCATCAAAGCCTGCACTCACCAAAACTGTTTGCAGCGCACACAGAACACAATAGGTCTACTTCATCGGTTGGGCTTCACCATCAATGCATAAAAGTCTCACCTGCATCCTTTACGGATGCAGTCTTACCTAGGAGCCACTCTAGACAGTCAAGGCTTTAGCTTCTCCCAATGTAGCCAGAATACACAATATTCAGACTACCACTCTACAGTTTCAACCCAATCAAGCGTTAATAGCCAGAGTGTACATGCAACAACTAGGAATTATAGCGTCTTGCATAGCAATTGTACCCCATGCAAGGCTTCAATTGTGCCCCCTTTCAAGAGTGCTTGGAACGTCACTGGAATCAATCACGGGGTCTAGTAACCGATCTAGTGTTGGTAGACTGCCGTACACAGTGCTCTCTGCATTGGTGGAACCCACAAAACTTATCAGCAGGCCAGCCTTTCATCGACCCTGTTCCATAGATCGTGCTCACAGCAGACGCATCTATAACAGGTTGGGGGGGCGCATCTCAAAGATTACACAATACAAGGCTTGTGGAGCAACAAGCACAAAACTCTCCACATCAACTATCTAGAGCTCTTCGCTGTCTTCCTAGCACTTAAAGCTTTTCAAACTCATCTCTTAGCCTAAACTGTCTTAGTCCGGATGGACAACATGACAGCAGTGTATTATATGCAGAAGCAGGGGGGGGGAGGGGGCACTCTCTCCAACTGTCAACGCTCGCTCAAGCCATTTGGAACAGGGAGATCCATCACAAGATTTATCTTCTGGCAGAACATCTCCCAGGAGTAAACAATGAAATTGCCGATATCCTCAGTAGAAGAAGGCAATAAATTCATGAGTGTAAACTCCACCCCCCCCACCCCCCCCACAAGTTCTCCTTCCGTACTTCCAACAGTGAGGATTTTCACAAATAGACCTATTCACCACAGCCGAAAATGCTAAATGCCTACACCCGCGATCAAAGGGCAATGCCATGGATGAACTGGTCAGGGATATTTGCATACGCTTCTCTCCCGCTCATTCCATGTGTGGTTCAGAAGCTCTGCCAAACATCCCTCTCACTAATTCTGGAACTTCCCACATGGGCTCGTCAACCATGGTACACCACCCTGTTGGAACTGTCACTGGGACCACATCAAAAATTACACCTGAACTCCAGTCCTCTCACACAGAACCATGGAGAAATAAGACATCCAAATCCCAAAGAACTGAATTTAGCAATCTGGCTCCTGAAGTCATAGAGTTTGGGTACTTAAATTTACCACCAGACTGTATGAAAAGAAGCAAGAAAGCTTACCACCAGAGCTTGCTATGCTGCAAAATGGAAATGATTTGCGGTATATTGCAACAACAACAAAATTAATCCTTTAGACGCTTCTATTCAAAATTTTATTTGTTACATTTACATCGAACAGGACTGACTTTTACGTCTATTTGTTTGCACCTCGCAGCTGTAGCTGCTTACTCACAAAATAGGCAACATCTGTCACTATTCAGAGTTCCAGTAATCAAGGCCTTCATGGAAGGTTTAAAAAGGGTAATACCACCAAGGATTCCTCCTTTCCAAGTCTGGAATCTCAACATTGTCCTCACAAGGCTCATGGGTCCACCTTTTGTACCATTGCACAAATGCCCTTTACAGTTCCTCTCATGGAAATATCTTTCCTCATTGCTATCACATCACTGAGGAGAGTTGGTGAGCTACAGGCATTAACGCTAGAAGAATCTTTCTTTCAGCTACACAGGACAGTTCTCAGTACAAATCCCAAATTTCTTCCCAAAGTAGTTTCTGCTTTTCATATAAACCAGTCGGTTGAGTTACCAGTTTTCTTTCCTCAACCTGATTCCGTAGCAGAACGTGCTCTTTACACACTTGACGTTAAGAGCTTTATTATACTACATAGATAGAACAAAGGACTAACGCAAAACGAAACAACTGTTTGTAGCATTTGCTCCACCTCATAAAGGCAATCCTATCTCTAAATCTGGTATTGCGAGATGGATTGTTAAATGCATTCAGACATGCAAAGCTAAAGCCAAAAGGACTTTGACTATACCCCCTAGAGTGCACTCCATTTACAAAGTCGGGGCTTCTGTGGCCTTTTTAGGTAACATCCCTTTAGCTGACGTATGTAAAGCAGCTAAATGGTCTACACCACACAACTTTACCAAACACTATTGTGTAGATGTGTTAGCAGAACACCAGGCTAATGTAGGCCAAATAGTACTTAAAACACTATTCCAAACAACTGCATCATCTACTGGTTAGCCACCGCTTTGGGAGTATACTGCTTTATAGTCTATGCAAAGCACGTGTATCTACAGCACACATGCCTCAAACTGATAATGTTACTTGCCCAGTAAGCATCTGTGGTTGGCATGTAGAGCTGTAGATTCACATGCACCCACCCGCCTCCTCTGGTACCTGTAGTTGTTGCAGCTCTTCATTGTACATTTATACGCATGAACATCCATATACTACGCTTACTTAATCCATTCTCACCCTTTTGTGGGAAAGCAATCTAACAATGGAGTCGATGGCCATGTGCATTCTCACCGAAAGGAGGAGTCACCTTACCTCATGATTAGGAAAGAGGTCTTCGAAGAAAAACAACTTGCAAACATCCGGAGCCAACACGAAATGGCAGGAGTATGCAAAGCCTTTGAATCTACAGATCTACATGCCAAGTACAGATCTTTACTGGGTAAGTAACATCATCCTTTTGTTTTGGAGTCAGGATGTCATGGTGTAGGTGTATATTCAGATTCCCGCTTACATAGAATTCCAACTCAGATGCCTGCCCCGTCATTTCCTTTCATCGTGTATCTTCACCTTGCCCGTGTTCACCACCTCAAGCTTGCAGACCTCATGTTACTAAGTTGTCAGTTTCCTTGTATTCAGTTGATTATTAATTTATTGCAAACCAAACAAAAGGCTAACAGAAACAGATGAAAATATATATTAAATAGATTCCTTGAAAGGAGCACAGCAGTAGAAATGTATGCATTCACTGGCCGGGGGAGTGAGGAAGAAGAGTTTGAATGCGGAGGTAAGGCAAAAGATTGTGAGACAATTTGGTGGAGGTAGTTAATAACTATTGCAAAAATGTGTATATTTTTTAGTTTTCATTAGTTGTGTAGCTATTTCTATGCAGGCATTTTTCAATTAAACTCTGAAGGCTAACTGGTGTTATCCTGTTTTATCCTTTTGCTCCATGTTACTCAAAGAAGTTTTGAATTAGGTTCTCAGGGAAGGTGCCTTCCAATTCATTTATCTGATGCAGAGCTTTCCTGTTTGGTACATCGGCTTAATATCTGGGCTTTTCTTCTCCTTTTTCAGGCTTCTGCTCCTAAAGCCTTTTTTGTTTGCCTCACGCTTTATTTATCTAGTTTTTTTTCTAGTTAAGGTATTACTGTGGTTTTACTCCTCACTATCTTACCTTTTCTGAAATGCTTATTTTTGTACCCTTAAGAAGTATACCAGTTGAATGAAATTTTTCAGCTTTACTCTATCATTCTGCTCTCCACTCTGCTTTTTTCAGTAATGTTAGGTTTTCTTCACCAATTTGTGGTGCTGCTTCTCTGCATATGCCACTTTTGCCCTGTAAACCGACTTCCTCCAAGTAGGCTGTCTATCCTGGTATCTCATGTTATTGCTCCAGTTCCAGCTGTGTAATCTAGTATTGTGCTCATGTGTGAAGTGAAATTTCCAACAGAATTCTAAGGGTCTGGAAGATATCAAAAATGAGATCTATTCTCTACATCTACCACAGCATCAAGTGTTCTTGCCGCAACAATTACCAGACCCATATTTTAAATAGCTGGCTTTCAGGCCTTTTATCTCCCCCTCCTCCCCAATACTCCCCCACTTGCTCAACTTATCTGTTTCTCCCATGCTTTTAAACTCAAGATCACTCCTTCACCATATTGCAGTTTTTTCTTTGATATACATGAGTACAGTTTTTATTATATTTGGGTGCCCAAACCACGTTCCTGTTGGTCAAAATTGTGTTCCATTTAGTTTGTCCAAAAACTAGGAGGGAACTCCTACTGTGCTTAGCCTATCTCTCCGTACCCGCCCAAGGGGATCACCTATGGTGTTAAAAGGACTTTCACCCACTGGGATTCCAAGCGGCATGCTTCATCATAGAGTCCTCCTCCAGATACCTTGTGTATCTAGCCAAGCTTTACCTTGGTATCCAAGGGAGCTCTTTGGTTTTTGGGTGGTATCCTAGATTTAAAATAGACTGCGTGTCCTGAGGGTTCATTTTATTTTCAAAGCGCACCCTGACGAAGTTGAAATCAGGTAGAGATGCCCTAAGGAAATTAGTATCCTCTATATCTACTTGGAATCCCAGTGGGTGAGAGTCCTTGTAACATCACAGGGTGGAGATTAGTAGACTCCATGAGGGGGCCCATTGTCCACTCCTCAGGGTGGGTACCAGGATAATTTTTTCTTACATTTTAATTATTTCTCATATTTTAACAAAGCGCTTCCTGCTACTGTGTCTTGATTGTTCAGTGTTTATTACTATTGTCTAGTGCTGTACGGAGAAAAGGTTCACTGAAATCTTTAATTGTTCCGTCTAGTCTTGCAGCACTGTGTAGCTACAGTTACTCCAACCTTGTATAGCCCCTGATTTTAAACAAATGCTCTCTTTTACCTGTTGCATACTGTTGGAATTGGCCCTTCTTGCAGTGTCATCCCAGATCATTTTGCCTTCCTCTGTCTTTTTTCTGACCTGTCATAGGTTTTATGACTCTGGGCACTGTATCACTGCTGATTAGTGCTAAAGTGCGTGTGCTCTCTATTGTAAACTTGATAAGATTGGTCTACACCTGTTTGGCATATTTAATTTACCTATCAGTCCCTTGTACAGTGGTATCTCATATACCCTGGGCTAGTAAATTAAATGCTACTGGTGGGCTTTCAGCGCTGCTTGCGCTACCCACCAAAGTAGCCTTTCAAACCTGTCTCAGGCCTCTGCCACTGTAGGGCCTGCATGCGCAGTTTACTGCCGCTGTGACGTTGCACATAAAGTGGTTGCCACATCCGTGACTCCCCTTTTACTACATATCAGTCACCCTTAGGGTAGACCCTAACTAGCCCTATGGGCAGGGTGCAATGTAGGTAAAAGGTAGAACATGTGCCTTAACTGTGTGGCATGTCCTGGTAGTAACAAACAGCCTATTTGGTTTCTCACTGCTGTGAGACTGCCCTCTCATAGGAATGCATGGGGGATTCCCTTATATGTGCTTCAGTGGTAATTCCTGACATGAGAGGGGTAGTGTGATCAGGTTTGGTATGTTTGGAATAGTGGTGATAAATGCGGCGTATTGGTGTTCACGGATTTATTATCACTATTTTAGAAATGGCACTTTTAAAAATGGTATTTCTGTGTGCTATGTGTCTTTGTGCCTGCATGTTGTGTATTGACCGTCTGGCCTTGGAGTGACAGGGGCTGGGAAGGTGCAGTGGCTCCAGAGAGTCTGGATGAGTCCGCGCTAGGCTGAATAGGCCTGGTCTGCATTTGGAATGGTTGGAGAAGTAGCACCCGCACATGAATAGGGCTGTGCCTGCCTTCCACAATGACAGCTCTGCCCCCCTGTGGTGTGTCTGGGGCCAGGGCTTACACTTACAAGGTGGAGTGTTGTGCACATGCAAAGTGCCCCCCACAACAGGTTTGGGCGGGGGTCAGAGCTCTGTGACAGCAGTGAACAAAGACGTTGTGGAGTATAAGTATTGGGGTTGTGACCCCATGTCTTTTGAACTGAGCTTGCTTGGGGCTGCCAAAGATGCTGCTGGCTACAGACTGTCAGGAGGAACCACCAGGGGCCTTGCTGAACCAGAGAGCTGACCTGCTGTTTGCTGGGTAGAAAGAAGGACTGCCACTGTGTTTTAGAGCCTTTAGTGCTGGCATGCCTGTGCCTGGTTGTTGGTAGCCTCCGGGATCTCCCATCCCAGGGCTGAGGGGCTTGCCCTGAGTGATTTGGAGTGGCGTGTGGTGAGCACCGTGCTCTTCGCCCTGTGATTTGGAACAGCGCATGTGGAGCGCTGGACAGGTCCTGGAAGAGCGCTGTTGTGGGAGCTAGTGTAAATTGCTGTTCTGGCTGCCTGGCCAGCACCCTGTGGCGTGCAGCAATCACAGTTCAGCAGGGGACTCTGCTGAAGTGCCCCGTGCTGTATTGCTGCTGAAACAAAGAAGAGTTTGTGCAATTACCAGCCAGCACTCTGATTTTTGTGCCACCACCGAAGCTGCCCCGGGCTTGACTGCTTAGGGAGCTCCTCTATACCTCCTGTGATCGACGCCTCATGTCTGCGCAGTTGGCGGGCTCTGCGCAGACCCAGACGTCGCCCCGGGCTTGCCTGACTAGGAGCAGAGAATGCGCACAGTACCTGGCAGCTCGGACGTCAGCCAGAGCCTTCCCTGTCGTTGCCGTCATCGGGACAGCGGCCTGCAAGAGGGCAGAGTCCAGAGGGCTGCGATTCACAGTGCCGGGGTGCGGGCGCGGCCAGGGGCCGCAGGAGTCTCTCTGCCGCACCCCTGACGGGCTGATACACACAGAAGCCACCACACTGTGCTGCGTGAGTTAACCAGGAGGGTGTGCTCCCCAATGGCCAAACCTGAGGTACTGGTCCCAGAGGAATGGACCCGTCCCTTGGCTATTCTTCTTCTGTCCCCCTATCAGGAGAGGCAGGCCAGGTCGCCATTAGCCGATAGTCCTGCTCCCGGCACAAGTTAAGTGGAGAGGCCCCGCTTTCAGGCCTGGCCGGTTAGCCGTGGGTAAACAAGGACACGACCAGTTATCTGTTCTCACCTGGAACATTGCAAATTTTTCTAGGAAAGTTAATTACGTGCATAACTAGTGACCAGATTGCATAATTTCTCTGCAAAGTAATGTGTATTCCTGGAGTTTCATATGAGGTGTTTAGGGAGGAAGCTCCTCAACAGTACTGCAATCTTTGTGGTAGGCGGCAGGTAGCCCAGGAGCCTACGAGGGGAAAAGGTGTTACCACATTCCCTGTAATAGGGGCATGGAGGTTTCTGTGTTACGCGCTGTGGATAAGGGTTACCCTATAAGTATAATAGGCGTGCAGGGATACTGTACCCTTCGTGGTCATGATGATATTGGGAGGATATGATTCCCTTATGTGATGTTTGGCTAATGTGTTAGCATATTACAAGGTGATGTCCTCATCGCATGTTGATGGATTTAGAATGTGTGCACTCTACAGATATTTACTATAGTGCACTACTGAAGTTGATTATACATTAGAGTTTATGCTAAGTGTGATCCTACCAGTACTTACTGGTCAGCCTGATGATGTTATGACCCGTTTGGCTTGGTGATTTATGTAATCCCTGTGAAGTCATGACGAGTGCCAGTGGCACAGTGTAATATATGTGATTGTGTTCTTATGTGTTTTTATGGATAATACAAAAGCTGTTTTTATATAACCTTGTGTGGAGTTTCTTTTGTGGTGTGCCTAGTGTGTCGCTGCTGTGAGAGTGTTGCGCAAACGCTTTACACATTGCCTCTCGGAGAAGCCTGACTGCTCTGCCAAGCTACTAATGGGGTGAGCATGGGTCATCTTCAGTGTGTAACTCCCTTGCCCTGACTAGAGTGGTGGGAGCTGCCTGGCTTAGCCGCATGCCGAACCAACCACAAATCTAATTTCTAACACATACATTATTTTAAAACTGTAACTCTCTTGTGTTACTCCTGTGCAATGCAAGAATCTCTCTTTACTCAGAAGACTGAAAGACTACCAAGACATCAGTAAAGGCCCCCAATCTGGCCAGCTTCTGCGGACCCCTTGCACACACTTCCCTGCAGCACTATGAATGGCAGTGACTCACTTAGCTAAGTGGCAAAAGCTTGAGACCTGGTCCGCAAGTAAAGTCAAAGAAAAGGCGTCACTCTCCCTCACTATTGCACTTACCAAAATGGCAACCCTGAGGAGATGGTAGCGTGGCCTCAGTTCTAGTGCCTCTGATAAAGAGGATCAGTGAATGAGAGGTTGGACAGAAGCACTAGAGAGCAAGGATGACCCTTCCCCCCCGTGGTATAGTAGTGAGCTGCTGTTTAACCCAATCTCCAAGGAGACAGATCTCATTGAGCACACAGCTAATCCCAATGCTGAGTAGCAGGATGATCTACTGGAGCCACCAAGATGAGGCCTTTGGAGGCAATAATAGTGAGGCATCCTGGAGAAAGAAGTCTGAGAATAGATAAGGTCCTTGAACATGATCAGGAGTCATGCCCAAAAGGCTGACATGGAAGATTGAGAATCTGAGCTATGTGGATATGCGGAGAGAGAAACCAAACAGCTCAAGTCTTGATTTTCAGCTTTCACATGCATATAAAATATACCCGAATTTGCTACATTTTCTTTAGCTCATCACTCCTATCCACCATTATAGCCACAATATACCAAACTTTATCTGTTTTTTTAATTAAACATTGATCAAATAAGTTTGCACAAAAATTTCTCACATGTGATTGATCAATGCCCACAAAGAAGAGGATGGCTTGAGAGCTGTCTGTGATGCATGTAAAGCTATGGCAAAGGCACATCTGATAATGGTCGCAGCAAGGCTTCAGAAAATGGGGTGGTCTGTTAGCAGCTCTGTAACACAGGAACATATGAAACTGGACAACTAACTCTTAAACTGTGCAGAGGAAAATGTTGATGCTGAGGAGTCAGTTTAATGCACTTGTAACTAATAAGGTTGGATGTATGCTACTAAAGCTAAAACAGATATATTATGGAAAAGTAGGTATGAATTTAAAAGAGAGATGCCAGTTAGAGTCTCTGATAGATTAAGGCTTTCCCACCAATATTTCAAAATCTTTTTTGATAAAGAATTCATAACCTCACCCCAAAAGGATGACCATATGAGATGGTTGAGCAAGAAAGAGTTGGAGGACTGCAAGTCCTCCATAGCTTAGGAGGAGATCTCGCTAGTATTATGGAAATTTGAACAAACCATGTTGCAGCCTTTTTCTATTGGGGTGCCTCTTCAGAGTTTAAAACTTCGAAATCCATCACCCAGCCCATTTTGGAGCTAGTAATGATTGCAATCAGCAAACCTAGCAAGTGTCTTAATGTACTGAGTGTACAAAGCAGTAGTCCTTTTAAATATTTATGCAAAAATAAATCAACCAAGATAATGGCCTTCCCATTAGATGGTGCAGTGTCTTATGTGTTTAACTTTGACCTATCTCAATTTTTTAAGGGGAGACATACTGTGGGGCACCGCAGGATTGCCCTCTGTTTCCTGCTCCACACCATACTAAGGGTCTTTGACTCAGCAAATACGAAAGGTGGTTATTGGGAGATGGTCTCTATAAGACAAGTAAAGAATTTGACAGGTCAAATGTTTATTTTCTCCTTTAGCTTACAATATTCTAGTTACCCTGACTAACCTATGACCACCTATAGAAGAACATGAGCGGATTCGCAGGCTCGCATGGCCAGATTTGAAACCTTAAGTTTAAACAACTCTTGAGATGAGGAACAATAGCTTTAAGCTCATTCTCCATTCTCTTGGAATGTGCCCACAATTAACCCCTTCAGCGCTGCGCGGATTCCTCCGCGGTGCTGAAGGGTTCGAGCGCTGGCGGGGCCATGACGGAACGGTTCCGTCATGAGCACAGCTCAACCGATGCTCATGACGGAACCGTTCCGTCATGAGCATGGAAGGGGACAAATAGCCGGGGAAAAAATAGTGAAAATATTCTTGATCAATACGCAATGCTGATTTCCTCCCATTGCTGATTGGACTCCAGAAAGAACTCCAGAGCTGGCATTACCATTCTCTCTCATAGTGCAGACATATTGCCTCAATTAAAATGTTGATGCTTCCCAGGGATTTTTCTTGTTCAAATGATACCGTCTAAGAATGTTCTGCAATTACAAAGAGGGTGGGAAGAAGAAAAGAATATCATTCAAAACCACTACTCGGTCTGGGGGTTCCAAGCTTTTTAATCTACTTCCAAGCTGCTCATCTTAGCTGTCTTTTAGAATGGTCAAAGGCAGAGATAGAACACCAGTAATGCTTTATCAACCACTTTCTTGTAAGGGATTATTAATAGGAAGTCCCATGGACGAACCCCAAACACAGCTATTGCTACCTTTCATAGTCACCCATTACAAAAGTTACTTTCAAAGTATGACATGCAGTGGGTGAACCATCAGGTCTTGGAGAAAAACCGGTCACCATTTACCCCATTTTTTAGGAACCCAGAATTTGATGCTTCGATAGAGATGCCTTCATACAGTGGAGATTGACTGACAGATATATTTAAATAGGTGACGGGTTTAAAAATGTGAACTTTAAGATTTTTGAACAAATTAAATTGGACTATGGACTGGTTGAGTCTTATAAGGTATGAATACCAATACTCAAGTACTGAGTTTTGCAAAAAAAGATAAGACTGCAACAGCACAACCTCTCGACAGCATTTGAAAAGCTATTACAAAGAGTAGAGGCGGGCACACACTCAATATTTGAAAACTGCAAAATTCTCATAGAGGAATATATGGCCATTAAATGTACTTCGCAGCTTAGGCTGTTGGTTAGCAGATTTGGACTCTCTCTGGATATCAGAATGGGAATTTATCTTTTGTAATGCTTATGAGGGAACAAGGCATGGCATGCGCATTGTCCCTGGACCACAAGCCTACTTCATGCAGTTTTCAAGACCAAATCGTAGCCTTGCTCGAGGGACTGCTCCCATTGGAAGCTGCTTCAACATGTACTTAGGAGTGTTGAGGAATAAAGTATTATTGGTAGCAGGTATTTAAGGCTGTCAGTATTATCCTTGCTTCACGGATCCCGAGGGAGAGAGCCAATTTAGTACTTTGACGGATGCCTGAGACGAAGTTGGGTAGGCTAAATATTTGTTCTAAACTGAGGAATGCTTTGACTGGCTGCCAATCAAATGATCTTGGCGAGATGGGGGTTGGTACAGGTACTAACGTTGCATGAATAGTATGGTAGAGTTTTGTGCATCCTAGAAATGGAAAGATTACCCATAGCACCATTGGAGATCAACAGCACTGAGAGAAAATGTGGGGACCTGTGGTGGACTTTTTGTTTAGCGACTTATTGCCCGATAATTTTAAGGGCCATTCAGCTACTCACAGCATATTTTCACCAAGGCCAACGGGATTATATTTGAACTTGCTATCACAAGTTGTTCTTGACAGGGCGAGAAGCTATACAGGGTACTGCACTGGTGGGGATCGGGTGCTGGGCTAGAGGAATGTTAACTATGTCATATGTTTGGAAAGCATTGAAAATATATTGACTCATAGAGGGTGCATTAAATTTGTGTTTTATATTAACATTATTTTGCAACACAGACCTGTACACTACTTGATATGGGAGAAAGCTGAAATGTTAAACACTGGACTTTAATTAGTTAAACTAGTAATATAGAATTGAGTAAACACAAGATTAAAAATAAACAGTCCTCGACTGTAAAAAAAAAAAAGTAGTACTTAATCTTTTGAGCAAATTAAAAAGAGGGAATTGTAAAATGAATTAATTGTTAGGAAACAGAAAAGTTTTTTGCTTTGCATTTTGCATCCAAGCTTTACTACCTAGTTACGTGAGCAAAGAGTAATAATTTGTGTAGAGTGTTCAAGGCAAAGACCTGATACTCTGATTTTAACATTCAAAATCTCACCATCATCACTGTTGCCTTGCCACCATTCTTGAATATTGATGTATATGTCAATTTTTCATTGTGTACAACATTGAAATGTTTCTGTTAGAACTTGAAGCAGAGTGTTTTATGTAGGCACTTGCTTGAGGCCAAGGGCCATTTAAAATGGTGAAAGTAGATTATTTTTGGATTAGATTTCTCTTATTCAGTAGCTCTAGTAACAGATGTAGACCTTTGCTGGGTCCCCAGCACTAAAAACAATTGATGTGAGAAATAATATGTTATGCAAAATTAAATGTCCAAGTATTTTTCTACAGCTCCCAGAAATAGCACCCAAGCCTGCACTTGCTCCAGTAGGTGCTCAAAAGCCAGTCATCCAACAGCATTATGAACAAGAGAAAAATTATCGGTAAGTCATTCACTCTATGCAATGTGTATTCAGTTACTAGGTGAATAGAAACACAGTTGGATATTTAGTGATTTATACCACTGTGAGACATGGAAAAATGTTTTGTGAAGTTCTCTTCTTTCTAGTGTTATATTATGGATCACAGGTATTTGAGGAACGACAGTTTTGCAGCGTGAATCTTTTCAGGATTCACATGTTGTGCATTATTACGTCATACAGAGGTTGGGTCCGGAATTTCTTGTGTATAGTAGTCCTTCTTCTCTCTTTTTCTTTTTTTACTGTTGGTCAGTGTCGCTGCCCTTCACCATTTGGTGCTTGTTCCATCCTCCTATGACGTTGGACACCTTCCCTGGAAGCCTCACTCTTGGTCGCCATCTTCTTTCTTAATCTTATTTCCCGCCGTTGGGTTTAAAAGCATCGGAAAGATCTCCAAAATACAGGAAGAATAAAAAGAAGCAAGGGAGTTTTTTTGTCAAAGGGAAGTGGACAAAAATTGTGGCAAAACAAAGGCGGTGATACCTACGAACTTCAAGCAAAACTGAATTTGGTGGATTTTTTGTTGTCGAGAGACAGAGTGCGTGCTCAGGGGGACCCCTGCTTGGCCTGAAATGGAGAAGACTCCGTTCTGGTTCTGCCCACTGTGCCACCACAGGTTTGTGCTGAGAGACTGCCATCAAGTCTGCAATCTTTGCCTACCTAATCACCATGACTTGAGGTCCTGCGAGGCCTGCATGGAGTTCATGGCGAGGACGCTGAAGACCCAAGACAAGCAGAGGCATGCACACTATGCTATGCAGGTCCTAAAAGACACTATCTCATTTTGAGATTTAGGGTTGTCGAGTGAGGAGGAAGATAACCCTACCGAAGAAGCTCTGACGTCAAGAAAAAACACAGAAGAGCGAAGAAAAACACGAACCAGTAACGCTGAAAAAGATAATGGTGATCGGGTCAAAACCCTACTCTCAAACGAAAGTCAGCGGTGGCGCTGATTATGTTACCGACCGAATGCAAGACAAAGCACAAAGATCCTCCAGGGTCCCATCCAAAGTATGCTGCAGGTGGGAGAGGTGCCGAAAAAACGTAGACCTCAAAGGACGAACGAAGTGGAGAAAAAAAAAAACACAGCAGCTGCGCTAACAGAAGCTGAAACTTCAACATGAAAAAAAGAGACCACCTCTTGCTTTTGACACCGAAGAACACACACTTGAAATCGAGCACAAGAAAAGATGGCTTGAAGCCGAATGGCAGCCATACTACAAAAATTAAAGATTTCGATTCAGGATTTCATAGAAGCCTTAGACGGAAGAGTAAAGAGAAGGGAAGAATACAGCAGAACTAGAGCCACCCCTCACACCTGAGCCTCAGGAAGAACAACAACAAGAGCGCTTATACGAAGAAGAGGAGACAGAGGGACAAAGTCAATATCAAGACACCGAGGAATTCAAAGGCATCGAAGACCAATGGTAGCATCTCGAGAAAGCCTTCAAGCTCATTGCCCACAGATGATGTGGCCATGTATAACCATTTAGTCACAAAAGCTGCAGAAGGGTATGGGGCGCAGATGGAGGAGGAAAAGACACAAACTTGTTACTTCCTGGAAACATTGATACCATTACAACTAAGGTCCAATGCCTTCCTAAGCTACCAGCAACATGCAGAGCAGTAACTCCTAGGATGGAGAAAAAGTACAAACAGTCCGACAAAGATCCAGCACATAGCAGGGCCAATCTTTTGACAGATTGAATAATCGCAGCCAAAGCCAAGAAGAGGGAAAATATTCTTACTACCTCTGGCCCACCGGCAGTTAGGGAAAGCAAAATAATTGATATAATGTTGATTAGATGGGAATAAAATTAGAAAGAGGAGCCGCAACACAATGGAGGATAGCAGACTCAAATGCTTTAGTGAACAGATTTGCCCATCAGAACTGGAAAGAAATAGCGGAACTAACAAAGCACCTACCTGAACAATATAAAAAAAGAGTGAAAACCCTGGCTGAAGCAGGGAAAGTAATTACAAACACATGCCTAAAGTAGGCACTAGATGCTGCAGACACAGCAGCAAGACAGTTGGTGACAGGAACAACATTGAGACATCATGTATGGCTGAAGATATCAGGCTTCAAGAATGAAGTACATGCCAACATAGTCAATAGTCCGTTTGACAGTGAACATTTATTTGGCAAAGCAGCAGACACACTGCAACAAATTAATAAAGACAACTATACAGCAAAATCCGTGTGCTCCCTACAGTTCAGGGGTCAGCCATGAAGAGGACCACCCTTCAACTAGAGAACCTACAGGAGGAGGTGGTTTTCAGACCGAGACACCAAAGCACAAAGCAGTCTCCGCCTACATCACATCAGTAGCAACACAAAGAAATCAATGCGAACAAAGATGGACCCCCTGAAAATGATAATGGTTCCAAGGGCAAGGGAAACAAGCAATACATGTGAGTTAATACCCCTTGGCAACCAGAAAATAGAATGAAATAAATATTAATAAACAAACCTGAAGAACATGTGAAAACAATAAATATATACTTTAATTGAGTTGATACAAACCTGTAATATTAGGTTAATGGGGTGTGAAAACCTAACAATTGCAAATAATCTTACATATGTAAAAAAAATATGTACTAGTTAGAAATGTGCAAATGCACAATGGAAAAATGTGGACTCGCTAAATGCTCTCTTAGTACACTTTGTATTATTGTTGCGCCTAATGGCACATGATGCAGAAGATCAAGTAATCTGTAGACGTGGCAACAAATGAATCCTGTTCTATGTGCATTTTTAACAAGAAAACAGAGAAACAAGATACTTAATATTTGTATGTGTGAGTAGACAAGTTGGAATAAAAAAGAAAAAGAAAAAAGGATGAAATAAAAGAGAAAAAGAAAGAAAGAAAAAGAGAAAAGTAAACAAAAATGGCTTTAAAAGGTGGTCTGTTAGGGGAAGTCACCACTGCCTCAGCCCAAGTAGCTTAATGGCAAAAGCAGGCTGTGACTGCAAAGGTTGATACCATGCTGTGTGAAAAATGTCTATCCCAAAAAGGATGAGTAGGCGGTTGTCCTACCCTCACAAAGCCGGACCGCCTACTCGTTCTAGAGGAACCGACACTACATATTAGTGTCTACACGAGCCGGTACTGATGCCACACATTATTGACCCTAATGGGGTTGTGTTTTTAGATCTACAGGTACCACTTATTTGGGTGCTGTAATGGTGGTCAATTTCTCACTTCACACCACTGTTGACCACTACCAATAAGTGTAGGTAGATCCTAACTGGTCCTGACGAATTGCCATCTAACAGATTAAGGGGCAAGAAACATGTTGACCTTTTTGACAAAGCGCATATATTTCACATCCTTAGAGTGAAAGCACGCGTCCTTTTCACTTTTAATTAGGGTAGGGGCCACATTTCATTAAAATTATCTTGAGTGGACCACCTCCCCTATTTTAACCCACTTTATTACACACCACTATCACCTACTCTGACCTAGGGCCCTCACACGCACTTCACACACCGGCATAAGGAATAAAGATCTCCGCCAGGAAGGCCCCACTTCGGGTGCCGATCGGTTATTGCAGCGCCGACCCGATAAGGAGCAGACCCGATGATGAAGCAAGACACCTAGCTGCCTGGGTGTGTGAGGGTCTTTTTCCGAATAGGAGAAGACTCTTCACCACTTCTCTTTGACTCTACACCACCACGTGGAGCCAATGAGCATACACAACCTTTAGTTTAATACTTAGGAACTGCATACCACTATTGTAGAGCTTCACCATCAGGCATGTATGCTGGACCTGGATAAAAAAATTGCCTGCACTTCCCTCCTTTTGGTTCAACTAAATACGAACCTGCATGTTCCTGATCAGAGATATCGAGAGAGAACTGCAGGAACAGGTAGCAGCCTCTGTAAAAGATGGAAAACGTCAAATAATCTGCGAGTCCTAAGCAAAGTATAAAATAACGATTGTGCAAGAAGGAACACAAATGAAAATTCAAAAAATAATCTAACAAAAATATATCATATGCCGAAAATTTGGTAACTGACAAACCAAAAGGTATATGTTAATGTAGATTATTATATTGAATGGCATGTTTCCCAAGGTGATTTGTTATTTAAACCCTTTTTGCAAGTATTTAAAGAAAAAATCCAAAATACTTCTCTAAGTTTTCTGACTTCAATACTGAAAGGGTTCTTTGAGTGGTTGATTTTTTTCCAGAATGAACCATTTGATGTTGTCTGGTTCATGATTGAGCTCCAAGCACTGTTTAACCAACAGAGCTGACAATTCAGAAGTTCTAATATCTGAGAGATGCCCAGATATTCTAGTGAAGCAAACACAAGGAGATGGACGGAGCGCTGAAACATTTCAGCACTCACCCCCAGTCACAGATCTGGGTTGAATCCATCATCGTTCTTTAGCTCTCTTCGCCCCCCCCCCCCCCCCCCCCCCCCCCCAGTTCAGACACCGCTATATGCAAATCAGTCTTGACCATGTGCCTCAAGGGAACAGTTCAGCCCGAACTGCCAAGCCATGTCTTCCCTGGACCGGAAACAAGCATCCTGGGACCGGTTTCAGGCTAACAGCCTTCATCAGCCAGGCCAGCTTGAATCCAGTGGCAAAGTGAGCAAGGGACCCACGTCTGGGCATACCCTGCCAACTTAGGGCAAACAAAGCAAACACAAGGAGATGATGGACAGAGCGCTGAACCTTTTCAGACACTCACCCCAAGCACAGATCTGGGTTGAATACATCATTGTTCTTTAGCTCACTTCACCACCCCTGTTCAGACACAGCTATATGCAAATCAGTCTTGACCTTGCGCCTCATGGGAACAGTCCATCCCGAACTGCCAAGCCATGTCTTCCCTGGGCCGGAAACAAGCATCCTGGGACCGGTTTCAGGCTAACAGCCCTCATCAGCCAGGCTAGCTTAAATCCAGTGACAAAATGAGCAAGAGGCCCACGTCTTGGCATACCCTGCCAACTTAGGGCGAACAAATATCTTTGATGTTTTTATTGAGAAGATTAGCAAACATCGGCTTAAGAAGTTTTGGAGTGTCATCGTGTCAGTATTTAAAATGTTTAATCAAAGATTGGGGAACAGAAGAGCTAATGGAATTACCCGAATTCCCACAACCACGATTCGTTGGCCCCTTCGAGTGGTTGGGCTCCTCCCCTACATCTATGAAGTAACACTACCCACTGAGTGAGGTGGAGAGACACTGCCGGTTCCTGAATTTGGAACCAGGCATTTACATATTGAACTCCCCCCCACATATAGGGGGGTCAACTCTAGGTCCTCATCTTGGGGACCACTCTTAGAGATCTTTGGTCCTGAAGAAGTGCCGCTTCATTTTGGAGCCCCGATGGCACGAAACAAGTTGACCACATACACATAAGAGCTACCCCGGTACCTTAAGACCTTCTGGTGGCCCCATTGCTTTTACTTAGTCCCGGTCCCATTTCTGAATTAAAATGTTCATAGGTCTGGTGCCTATTTTAAATCACTGTGTCACTTTACACACACCACTACTCACTTTATTTGAGCCCACACTCACACCATTCACATACGGCGTTCTCAGATCAAAAGAACTCCGCCAAAGATGCCACCAGGCCCGCCAGACATTGCAGCGCCGGTCTGACGCAGAGCGCCCTATGATGAAGCATGACACCCTAACAGGTGTGTGAGGGCATTACGATCTGAAATAGAGGTCCCCCAGCGACTCAAATAGACAGTTAGTGGCTCGCAGTACATCTGCCTCATAGAGGAACTAACTCCTTTCTTTGATTTAAAAGTATTTAAAATGTGCCGGTTGGAATTCACAATTTGTCAGATTTTTTTTTTTTCCATTCAAAGTGGAATGACGTGTGACACAAACCAGATGCGAGACCTCACGAGTAGGTTGTGTTCTTAGTTAGCGATCCCTGTCGTAGAAACGTGCTCTTTTATATGATTCATAAACTGGCCATCTCGAATAGCCCCTGGTTATGAACTTCTCTGTTATCATGAAAGATTGGGTATCTTAATCGGACACAGTTGTACAATTCCTAAGGAGACGCAGGAATTGTCCAAACGGGATGCTTTGTTTTTGCACCCTGGGGTGGTAACTGTCAAAATGTAATAGTGTTTCTAGCTGAAGGTTTAACATAGAGATCTACTTCTAGTTGCCTGTTGTTGTGTCTAATCAAGATATCTAAAAACTCAACTTGACTTTTGCTATAGTTACTAGTAAACCAAATGTTGGGGTCACAGGAGTTCAACCATGAAACAAGTTCCACGAGTATGTACTCAGAGTTAGTCCATATAAAAAAAGATGTCATCTATATAGCGAGACCAATAAATGATTGACTCAAAGGAGCTATCTCGTTATATATGTGTTTGAGGCATGTGAGCTGTAAATCACATGCTTTGCATAGCCTGCCATCTAGTGTTGGGTCCGGATGTTTGCACTTTGTTTTTGTTCGAAGGGGTCTTTTCCAGTCACGAGGTGGGCGGCGACTCCTTTTGGTGGTAGTGCACATGGACATCGGCTCTGTGGTTAGATTGTTTTTTTCTGCCATCGGGTTCGGATGTGAATTGCTGAGCTCTGTTTCGGCACCGTTTCTCGGGTTCCCTTCGACACGCAATCCAGTACCCTCGACGGTATTGTTTCTCAATGGCGTTTCCCATTCTCCGCGAATCGTTTAGACTCAAAGTCCTTCGATCGGAAAACTCTTGGAGGGCCTTTGGGCCTACCCACGCCGGGTTCTCTAGCAGTTGATGGAATGTACTCCATTCAAACTCTGTCCCAGGTGTCGTGTCAAGTTTCACGCACCGACCTGCACGTAGTGTGCAACCTCTGTCTATCCCCGGAACACAACAAGAAAGACTGTGACGCGTGCCGATCGTTTTGATTGAAGAAGATGCTTTGTGACCGTCTGGCTTGACGTCACAAGATGCAACATCAAGGCGGCTCCATACTGCACATTTTTGGTGGAGATTCCGATCGAGAAGAACTACAAGCTCAAGGAGCCAAGGAAGCAGAACACATCTCAGTGTCCAAGGCCAACTCCGACATGGAAGAAGAGGAGCAGGTTACACTGGGTCAGCGTACCGTGAGTACAGAAGTCCCCTTGCCCACACAGCACAAGACAAAAAAGGCTCCAATCCTTCCTCTGCCTGCGGGCCAAGGTCAGCACAGGGAAAACGTTTCGAGCGCTCTGCCCCAAGACACAAATAGAAGCCTTCCGGCTCTGGCTCGAAATCCTCAGCGTCGAAATCGAAGCATGTTGTGGTCCAAATCCCACCTTTATCGAAGACTAAATCTAAAGAGCCAAAGAGTTCAGAGCCGAAACTTTAGACGCCAAAAATGGTGAGAAAAGACAAAAAGACTCCAACAAAAGAATCTCCGTCCGACGTTCCACCTTCGGATCCGAAACTGAAAGAGCGGGTTATAAACCCAGACACTGGACATATCCATGCCAAATTGCCTGAAAAAAGGAAGCTGGACCAACAGGAGGAGTACCACATTCCTTTGAAGAGGAAAAATGTGGGTACTAACCCTTTACCACCTTATATTCTACCTCCTTTGCCCACTGATCCCAACTTACTCATCACACCCACAAATTCACCACCACTATCACCCGACCCACAGGATGAAGGGGCCGGGGATAAGGATAGACCACAGGATATTGACCCATGGGAGGACTAGGACACTCACCTACACACGGATAATGACCCTGACTTATATCCGTCCAGACCCTCACCACCCAACGACAATATAAGATACATTGAGTTTCTTAACAGGGCTGCTCATTATCATGGGGAGGAACTGCATAAGGAGGCTTTAGGGGAGGGTATCTTATTCGCGACCCTAAGTTTCTCTTAAAGAACTACCCATACACTACCAATGCTTAAGGGGATGCTTAAACATGCAAATGAGGTTTTTAAAGATCAAGTATCATCACCTAGGGTTGAGAAAAAATATAAACCTGCCCCTACTGACCCTGCCTACATCAAAGGCAGCTGCCCTTAGACTCTCTTGTGGTTTCCAATGCTTGCAAGAGAGCTAACTCGCAGACCACAGGTGAGGCCCCTTCTCCTGATAAGGAGTCTAAGTTAATAGGGTAGCGTCACAAGCGGCTAATCATTGGCTCATTGCTAATGCTCAGGCTTTGTTAACCATATATGATAGGGCCCAATATGATGAGTTAGAAAAGCTCCTGCAACTTCTGCCTGATGAACATAAATCCAAGGCTAATGATCTAATTCAGGAGGGCAAACTAATCACCAATACCTCGATCAGGTTCGCCCTACACGCAGCATATACAGCAGTGCGTGTAGTAAACACCAGCGTACTGCTACGCAGGCATGCTTGGTTGAAAATTTCGGGTTTCAAGCCTGAGGTACAAGCCACTATTCTCAACCAGCCATTTGACAAAGAACACCTCTTTGGTCCAGCAGTTGACACCTCGCTGGAAAAAATGAAAAAGATACTGAGGTCGCAAAGTCCATGGGGGCTTTGCAGTTACCTACAAATAGAAGTTCCCTTCGTTGCTCCTTTTACACTGCCGCTCCCAAGAATATTTCCACAGAAAATCCCTCCTTCTCTTACAAGGGCAATAACCAATCGCCCTCATCAAGAGGTTATTTCAGATCAGCTTTTAGAGGAAACAATGGTAAGGGAAGAGGCAGAGGCAACTCCACACGCACTTACCCCGCAAATAACAAGCAGTGACTTCCTTCCACTACCCCCGATCATTTCACTCCTGTTGGACGTCTTTTCCAATTTCTCCCTGTCTGGAACACAATCACCTCAGACAAATGGGTTCTACAAATTATCCAATATGGTTACTGCCTGGAACTTAGACACTCCTCCAAACATACTTCTAAGATCACACGCAATGTCACAAGAACATCTCACCCTTCTAAAGCAAGAGGTTCTCTCTCTTGTTAGAAAAAGAAGATCTAGAACCAGTCCGTTAAAATATCATGGGGCCGGTGTATACTCCCTGTACTTCTTAATTTCCAAGTAGGACGTCTCTTTCAGGGCTATACTAGACCTCACAGAACTAAATCTATACATTCAGTTGGATCACTTTCACATGGTCACACTCCAACAAGTGCTACCGATCCTTCAACAAGGCGACTTTCTATCCACTCTGGACTTAAAGAACGCCAATTTCCATATCCCAATACACCCTGCTCACCGCAAATACATCAGGTTCGTAGTAGCAGGTCAGCATCATCAGTTGAAGGTCAAAGTCCCATTGGGAGTAACTACCGCACCCAGGGTTTTCACCAAATGGCTGGCAAAGTCGGAGCTCATCTACGAAGGCAACACATTCTTAAAAGCCAGCTCGTAAAAAAGCAGTCTACGTCACACTCTCAAAACAAGCCCTATCTCCAACCATCCAAGACACACGCATATCTGGGAGCCACAATAGAGACACAAAAGGCTTTTTCTACCCCAATACGGCCAGAATCCGCAACATGCAGACTCTATTCCGTCAGTTTCAGCCTTAACACTCATTGCCAGCTCTAGTGTTCATGCAGTTACTAGAGATGATTGCGTCTTGCAGACTAATAGTCCCTTACGCAAGACTTCAAATCCGTCCCCTTCAGGAGTGCTTAGCACGTCAGTGGAACCAGGCTCAATGTCTGTTTTCAGATCTAGTGTTGGTGGACACACCCATCGCTCTCTGCAGTGGTGGAATACACAAAACCTTTCAAAAGGGCGGCCATTCATTGACCTGGTGCCATAGATAGTGATAACAGCAGACGCATCTCTCACTGGTTGCGGAGCTCAACTCCAGACGCATACAATTAGGGCATGTTGAGCCTGCAGCAAAAACAGCTTCTTATAAATCATCTAGAGCTGCTAGCGATTTTCCTAGCGATCAAAATGTTTCGAGCTTACCTAGTAGGCAAAGCTGTCCTGATCTGTACAGACAACATGACAGCAATTTACTACATACAAAAACAGGAGGGGGGGGGACACAATCTCTCCAGCTGTCACAACTAGCACAGACCATCTGGTGATGGGCTATACATCACAAAATGTATCTTCTTGCATAACACGTTCCGGGAGTAAACAATCAGATTGCAGATCTGCTCTGTTGTCAAAGACAACAGATCCACGAATGGGAACGGGACTCTCAAGTTCTCCTCCCATTCTTTCAAAGACATAGATCTGTTTGCCACAAACCTAAACGCTAAATTCCCGAAGCTTCGCATCCAGGCATCCACACCCATTGTCCAAAGGCAATGCACTATGGATAAATTGGTCAGGAATATTTGCCTACGCTTTTCCGCCTCTCCCACACATTCTATCAGTGGTTTGTAAGCTCAGACAAGCGTCCCCAACACTAGTCCTAGTTGCTCCCACATTGGACCGACCACCCTGGTTCACAACCATGTTGGTGCTCTCAGTAGTTCCTCACCAAAAACTACATCTCACTCCCAATCTGCTCACTCAGAGCCATGGAGAGATAAGACATCCAGATCCTAGTCATCTCAACCTTGCGATCTGGCACTTGAAATCTTAGAGTTTGGCTACCTTTATCTCCAGCCAGACTGCATGAACATCATCGAAGAGGCTAGACGTCCTACCACAAGAGCATGCTATGCAGCAAAGTGAAAGCGGTTTGTAATATACTGTAATAACAATCAAATCCACTAGCTGGATGCTTCAGTTCAAAACATCATTTGCTATCTATTACATCTGCAGTCGTCCAATTTAGCGTACACATCCATATGCTTACATCTTGCTGCTATAGCTGCATACCTAGGGAAAAGACAACATCGGTCTCTCTTTAAAGTGCCTGTCATTAAAACATTTATGGAGGAACTTAAAAGAATCATTCCGCCAAGACTTTCACCTGCTCCAGTGTGGAATCTCAACATTGTCCTTACCAGACTGATGGGTCCACCTTTTGAGCCATTGCATAGACGAGAACTGCAATTTCTCACTTGGAAGGTAGCTTTCCTCATAGCTATCACATCACTGAGACGAGTAGGTGAGTTTCAGTCACTAACCATAGAAGAACCGTTTTTATAAGTACACCAAAACAAAGTGGTTCTTCGGAACAACCCTAAATTCCTACCAAATGTTATTTCTGCCTTTCATATAAACCAATCTGTTGAGTTGCCTGTGTTCTTCCCTCAACCAGATTCTGTGGCAGAACGTGCTTTGCACACTTTATATGTAAAAAGTGCACTATTTTACTATGTAGAAAGGACAAAACCTTTCCGTAAGACACAACAACTATTTGTGGCGTTTTCTCCACCATATAAAGGCAATCCTATATCTAAATCAGATATTGCAAGGTGTATAGTCAAGTGCATTCAGAAATGCTATGCAAAAGCAAAACTAACATTGACAATTCCCCTTAGAGCGCGCTCCACACGCAAACTAGGGACTTCTATGGCATTCTTAGGGAATATACCCATAGATGACATCTGCAAAGCTGCAAACATGGTCTACACCTCTCACATTCACAAAACACTTTTGTGTAGATATGTTAGCAAGACAGAAAGCTAGTGTGGGCCAAGCAGCTTTACGTACACTATTTCAGACAACTGCAACAGCTACAGGTTAGCCACCGCTTTGGGAGATAACTGCTGTATAGTCTATGCAAAGCATGTGATCTACAGCTCACATGCCTCGAATGGAAAATGCTACTTACCCAGTATGCATCTGTTCTTGGCATGTAGCGCCGTAGATTGACATGCATCCACCCACCCGCCTCTCCGGGTACCTATACCTGTTGCAGGAACATCTTACTTAGATACATATATACATGGACATCTCTTACTACTCTTACTAACTCCATTATCACCCTCTGTGGCAAACAATGTAACAATGTAGCCGATACCCATGCGCACTATTACCGAAAGGAGTCACCTACCTCGTGACTGGAAAAGACGTCTTCAAACAAAAACAAAGTGCAAACATCCGAACCCAACACTAGATGGTAGGCTATGCAAAACATGTGAATCTACAGCTCTACATGCCAAGAACAGATGCATACTGGGTAAGTGGCATTTTCCTTTTGTGCTCAAATTTGACCATATAGATATTAGCCACGGTTGGATCTCCCAAGGCTCCCATACTTTCTTCTTTGGTTTGTTTAAAAAGTTGATCCCCAAATTCAAAGGTGTTTTCAGATCAAATAATTTTGAAACACTGGAGTATAAAGGAGGTAGGGCAATCAATATGTTCGTCAATGAACCAGCTAACCGATTCAACCGCACCGTTCTGGGGAATATTACTGTGAAGGGCCCAAATGTCCAGAGTCACTAACAATTGAGTGTTAGGGCCAATTCCGAACAGTTCCGGTATCGCCAGATTAGGCACGCCTTGCTCGCAGTTCTCCCAAAAGGCACTGTCCTTCCTGATTCCTCTCCTCTGGAGGGCAGGATGCTAGATGGCGACTTGCCTGAGAAGGCTACATCTCTCATATACAAAAAGCTTATTAACAACATGCCCGATCCCCTGATCCGCCTGAGAGGTAAATGGGACCACGATGTAGCTGGGTTGGAAGATGAGGAGTGGTGGGCTGCAGTGGCTTCTCCACGTGAGGTTGTCATTTCCTCCAGTCTGTCTGGTCCAACTAAAAATCCTCCATAGAATATACTTGTCAGGACCCTCATTGGTACATATGGGCTACGCCCAAGATAGTGGTTGTGCACGACACAGTGGGCAAGAGGGCACCTTTATTCATGTACTCTGGGAGTGTATGATAATCCAGAAATACTGGGAAGGGGTGGTACTCATGATGGAGGAGGTATTGGGACAACAGATACAATGTAACATCAAATTGATTTTGTTGAATATATGGGACCCCACTGACCTCAGCACCAAAGAGATAATCTGGGTTACTTTGGGCTTCACGGTGGCCAAGCGGAATATCGCACAACTGTGGTGGTCACCGAACCCACCTCGAATTGCAGACTGGTCCAGGGACATGGATTGGTGTATGGTGACGGAATACCTATTTATGGCTCTAGGGGGTGCCCGAAGAAATGGTCACACAAATGGAATAAATTTCGGGGGGATATATGTGAACCTCCAAGGAGCCGTGATGAAATTGCTGCTGAAGTTTGATAGTATGAGACTCCCGATGATTTTCACAATGTGTTGTGATAGTGGGCTCTTGATGTTTTATCTCAGTGTGTGTTACAGAATAACTGAACAATGCTGTGCTTTAATTGTTTACATGCCTATCTTCAATAAAAAGAGTTATCAAAAACAAAACAATTGAGTGTTAGAATTGAAAGGCAAACAGAAAAAAAGAGCAACATTTGTCGCCCTAAGTGGGATAGGAATGTCCAGACGTGGGTCCTGTACTCACCGTGCCACTGGAGTCAAGGTAGCTTGGCTGGTGAGGGGTGGTACTCCGAAACAGGACCAAGGATAATTGTTTCCGGGCCAGGGAGGTCCTGGCCTGGCAGTTCTGGCTGGACTGTTCCCATGGGGAGCAGGGTCAAGACTAAATTGCATATAGCTGGCTCCAAACTGGAATGGCATAGTGAGCAAGAAAAAGATGGATTTATGCCCAGATCTCTGTAGTGGCTCTCAAGAGGAGCAGCAGCAACATTAGAGTGACTCTCTAAAGTTAGATTTCCACCCACAGACAATAACTTTCTCCAGGAGTGAAAGAAAGTAACATCAGACAAGTGGTTGCTCAATATAATACAACACGGTTACTGCATAGAGTTGTAAAAACACCCGCCAACATGTTATTCAAAACAAAAAACGCACACAAAGGAGATCTCCAAAAGGAAGTAAAAGAGCTGCTACAAAGACAAGCAGCCAAAAGAGTGCCCACAAGAGAGAAAAATCAAGAAGTTCACTCAACATATTTTCTGGTTCTAAAACCAGACAAGACACTGCAACCTATACTAGACCTCAGTTTCTTCAACCAATTTATAAGAACACAAAAATTCAACATGACAACCCTACAAGAAGTTATTATGCCTGTCTACACAGCCCAATGAATCCACAACACAGAAAATTCCAGTGTTTTGTGATCAACAAAATGCACTAACATTTCAAAGCACTGCACTTTGGAATTTATTCGGCCGCAAGGGTTTTCTTGCAGCTGTGGTGGAACATCTGAGAGGAAACGGAATACATGCCCATCCATACCTAGACGATTGGATGGTAAGAGCAAACTCCGCACACAGGTGCAGAAAATACATGAAGAAAGTGATGGCAACACTGCACGGACTGAGATTCACTATAAACGTTGAGAGGTTTTTGCCAAAACCAGAACAACAAACTCTTCTTAGGAGCGCAGATAAACACATTTCTAGGGAAATCTTACCCATGCAAAGAGGGTACAAGCTATACCAAAAGAAGCTCTTCGATACCAGAAGGATCAGTCTCTGGCAGAGAGGACTGTGGGGAAATTACTGGTAATGATAGCTTCATGCATTCCACTAATACCACATGCGAGGCTTCACACATCACCAGTCCAAGAATGGATACAGAGTCAATAGTCCCAATCAACAGGGAACTGAGAGGATCTAGTGGTTGTCGCAGAAAATACAACAGGAGATGATTAATTGGTGGAACAAAACAAATGTAACAGCAGGAAAATAAATTATGACTACAGCTCCAAGAGTGACCATTACCACAAGCACCTCACATATCAGATGGTGAGCATGCATTTACGACTACCTAAACAATCAATAGCATTTCTCAGAGAAGCAAGGAAAGCAACAATTAGAAGATGTTACACTGCAAAATGGGAAAGATTCACATATTGGTGCCAAAAACATAATCTGCTTCAAAACCGGGCATGAGAAACTACAGTAATTAAATATTTAACTAATTTGTTGGAAAATGGTTTGACTTGCGCTTCTCTAACGGTACGTTTAGTAGCTTACACAAGGGGCTACATAGGGAAAATGTTGGTTGACTACTCCAATAATCAAGATTTTTCGAAGGGCCTGAAAGAGTATCACCACTCAGGAGTGCCACAATACCCACATGGAATCTCAATGTGATGTTCACACAGTTAATGAAGGAACCATTCAACCCAATCTATAAGATAAGTTTAAAGTTCATCACGTTTAAAGCTATGTTTTTAACAGCCATAACTTCACTACACAGAGTAAGTGAATTGCAAGCACTCACCAAACAAGAACCTTATTTTCAAATACATAAAGACAGAGTAGTCTTAAGCCCTAACCCTCAATTCCTTCCTAAGGTCATATCTCCGTTTCACGTAAATCAAACAATACAAATTTCAAGTTTTTTTTGTTCAAAATCCAAAGACTTAAGCAGAAAATACTGCATACTCTGGATGGCCGCAGGGCGTTAATGTATTATACAGAAAACACAAATAACATCAGAAAATAAATACAACTTTTCATTTAATTTGCAAACAACAACATTGAAGAGAAACTTACAAAAGTTACCATCACAAGATGGATAACACAGACAATCAAAATATGTCATAAAAAAAGCTGGCGTTCTACTAGAAAGAAACCCAGGGGTACTTACTCTCTACAAGGAAGCAAGGAGCAACAATTGCTTTTCTACCAAACATTCCGCACTATGATATTTGCATGATGGCCACATGGTCATCAATACACACATTAACAAAACACTATTGCATTGATCAAGTAAAAGGAGAAGCACAGGTGGAACAGAAACACCCAAAACATCTGTTTACAAGTTCATCCTTGTCTTCAACCCAACCACCACAATAAAGACAACTGCAACAAAATCAATGCACTGCATGTGAATCCAGAAAAGATTCACACTGCAAAACGAAATGGTTACTTAATGGTAGGAGTAGTTTTGCAGCTTGATGAATTTTCTAGATTCACAGGCGACCCACCCACCTCCCCAGAAAATGAGTCGAGACAAGTAAACAGAGGACATTTATACAGAACAATAACAAAAAGCTAAAAACAAAAAAATACAGTGAGGCTATTAGGGAGGGCGTTTGACGTCACAGGAGTATTGCACAAGCACCAAATGGTGGAGGTGGTCGATGCCCAACGACAATAATAATTTTAAAGAAAAGAGACCAGGACTACTACACACAAGGAATTCTGGACCCAACCACTAGATGTGAATCAAGAATATTCTTCATACTGCAAAACTACACCTACCGTAATCATTTCATTTTCCTGCATTGCAACTTCATAAATTTGCATGGTTGTTTCATTCCCCTTTTCTATGTTGGGGATCTACAATATTTTACTCCAGCAATATACATTATCAACATACCTGAAAGGCTACAGACTTCTGGTTATTTAGCAGCACATTGAGCAGCTGATGATGTGCTCTGATCTTAACTCCATCCATTGTCCACCATAGCTGTAATTTCAAAGCACAAATGTAAAGCGAGAGCCTCTGCATCTGAGGGAAGGAGGCTCATGAACTATCTAGCTGTGACAAATGGACAATACATGTTTTTTTCACATTTATAGCAGAAACGCTTTTCTAATTATAGCAAGAAATTATTTTTACAATGCCTTGAAAAAACTCAATTTCCAAATAAAACCGCATTTATAAATTTATACTTTAACTGTGGTATTTCACTTTGCTGACTTAAGTAAAAATTTAATATTTCTATGCAACCTTGTCTGATCCTTAAAGGAAACCTGTTGTATTAATCATGTGTATTTACTTTAGGGCTCCAGAGCCACAGAAACCCCATTCAGTGGCAGCAGATGATATAATCCGCTCAAATCATTATGATCCAGATGAAGATGAAGAATATTATAGAAAGCAGTTGTCTTTCTTTGATCGAAGAAGTTTTGACAAGCCTGCCGCCCAGGTTTCAGCTAATCTCCATCATGAATCTTTGAAACAGACACATCCTCAGCATCATCAAAACTACAACAACTTTCCATCCAAGTATGTTTTTTTTAATCCAAGTCTTTTTGTTTCATCAAGTACTGAACAGTTTCATGAACACTTTATATATAGTGTTGCTGTTTGGTTATTCTTTGTCACCGTGATCTGCTTGTCAAATAGATTTCTTTAGTGTTGTCAATCAGGCTGACCCAATCTGAATAGTTACAATACTTTATTTTCCACCATAAACTTGCTCAGGTGGTATTTCCCTTAATTTCACCCAGATATTGTATAGTTTTTAATTGATATTTCATGTTCGCAGAGCACAAACTTGGGTAAGATAAGAAGTTGACAAGATGAATCAACCATTCTGTACAATGTTGGTTGCCTTGCCCCCATGAATGAGATAATAAAGTCCTTGGTCACATTAGGCAAGTGAGTGGGTCTTAAACAGGATGTGGTTTAGTAAGAATGTTAGAAATGCTTCAAATTAAATTCTGGAATATCGACTTATGATTCTGAGAGACGGCAAATGTGTGGCGATTTCTCAGATAAAAAGCGACGGCTCTCTAATCTTAATTGGGTCCACTCCTTGACAGAATTTTGAGGTGGGCAAGTAGAAAGCTGCTTCTACTTCACCTAGTTGTATTCAATTTTCCTTGGTCCCTTTTCAGTTTTCTTCCTCTTGAAAACATGTATGTTCGTGGCATGTGTAGCTGGAGATGCACATGCTGTGCATACTCCTGCCATCTAGTGTTGGGCTTGGACGTGTGCAACTTGTTTTTCTTCGAAAAAGTCTTCGAGTCTATGGCCATTACAACCCAGGTGTGTGATTTCGCTGTCCCCCTCTGAACCTCGACGTTGTTTGCTCAACATTTCGGAACCCACAGATCTCAACCATGCAATGCATGCTTGGGCAACCCTAAGTACCACACTAGCCAAATAGAACATTGCACAGCACTGGGGGGCTCCAACAATCCCCTCCCACCAGCAGTGGTGCCGTGACCTGGACAGCGCCATGGTTGCGAAAGAGGCAGTTTTCATCCTCAGAGGTTGCCCACGAAAATGGACACGAGTTTGGGGGAAATGGAACGCCTTCAGGGGAAATATATGTGACCCACCATCTGAAGACTCAGAATCAGACTTAAGTGATTAACGATACTCATCCAAGGTGAAACCACGCACAAGTCGAGGAACTTTTGGAGGTGCGGGAGGTGGGGATGATGAAAATGGTATCTGTGTTTATCCTTACGTTTTGCGGTGAAGTTGTGGAGTGTGAAATATGGAATATAACTGTGACAATTACTGATAAAGGAATGTTTTACTCGCTGTGTATGACAATCACAATAATAATAATAAAAATGTTTAAAAAAAAAAAGAAAACGTCTTCGAGGGGCGGAGGAAAAGAGTCTGCTGACAGTACTTGTAGTACACGTTATGGTTTGTTAGAAAGCTTATTGTAGGAAGCTGGCTCTTTGTATGAAATACCAAAAATAGGTATATTGTGCAAAGAGTCCAGGTATTCCCTTACTAGTGGACAGGGGCTTGCTCTAGCAATCCCAAGGTGCTCTTCTAGGGAATAGTGTGGTCGAAGAGCCTTAGGCAGATTAGAGAGGAGTGTTAAACCTGTGCAAATCCACACAATAGTCAATAAATGATGCTCACAACTCAATAAGGAAATCCATACCAATTTATCAAAATAACACGTATCTTGATATATATATATTTAGGCACCAGAGTCAATACGATCAGGTAAGTACGTTTTGCAAGAGAAATACTTTTATGGGAAAAAAGTTGACGTTATCCTATGGGAGGAAAAACAAGTACAGCATTCCAGTAGAGAACAGCGACTTATGAGACCAGTCTCCTGGACTTAAGATGGGTAGTGGGCAGGACCCAAGGCAACACTAGCAGACCATCTCCGGCGGCACTAAGGCGGCCGGGTGCAGCGGTGCAATACAGCATTGGTTGCCCAAAGTTAGGCAATGGAGATTAGTCTCCTTAAAAAGAGTCTGCAGGTTTGGACTGGGAGGCCAGTTGGGTTGAACAACCCAAAGAATTCAAATCTTACGATGCTAGGGGATGTGGGGACACTGGTGGTCCTCTTATCCTCTGCCTTTGCAGACGGACTTTGAGGTGTCTGGTTTCTTCGTCCGGGAGCACTCCCAGTTGAGAGGGCCTCTGCACATCAGAGTCTCCTTTTCGATTCTTGTAGCTGGAAACCTTCCTCTTCGAATAGTCCCCTGCCTCCTCTGGCCAGGTTTGTCGCACACCAACAGCAAGGATACTCTCTCCGATAATAGCACGCTCTACAATTGTGCATAACAGTACCCGTGTGCTTAAATTCACATAATTGTCCCTACTAGACCAGAGCATCACCGTGGATTTGTGAAAGATATGCGAATAATAAAAAAAAAAGTGGGAAGCATTTAACAGATTCTGTTTCCAAATGGCAGTTTTTCCGCTGTATGCAATTAAAACAATGGCAGCTGAAATAAACATTATCATTAGGCAAAAAAGTAACCATTCGAAGTAAATAAAGTGATACTACTTGGCACCGTCTGCTGGCCCTTTGTACCTTACTTCTTCCCCATGCTCAGAAAACAGTTTTCATTCAATAAAAAAAGATTTAAAGACTCCTCCATCCAATAGTAGATTTTTTTTCTTCTGTTTTTTATTTGTTACAATGGGTTCTTGAGGACGGCACAATAACACGCATATACACTGGCGTGAATTAAGTATATTTATTTCCAGTATACTGTTATATTCCATATAGTTACCCTATATAGGTGCAGGTAACATTGCAACCTTTCACCTATATTCTTCCCTACATTACATACATAACGATTCTTGGGGACTGACCTTTTAGATACGACACTGCATTCAGAACACGGGTTTTTCCCTAGTTTAAATCTCATACATTATGCAGGAGGTTTCTTGGAAGCACAGCAGGACTACCATCTCCGGTATAATATCTCTGTATAAAGTTCAGGCTCGACATAATCCTTTAGGCCGGTACAGTAACAGCAAGGTAGGACCCCTGGGGAGATCTATGGGTATATATACATCACATCTTGCTTAGAAAGATAGAGGAGACCGAGACTTCCCAGCTGACACACTGACCAGAGACACTGAGGTTCCTGCATGCAGACGCTCCAGCTAGCAGTGGTCTAACATCCCTCACGGGGTGTCCAACTCGAGACCAGGACAGGGTTCCATATTCTCGCATTCTCAGGTAATGGGGTTGACTAGACCCTAGAGGGATGTGAGTCCTCAGACCTTGGTCCTAGGATCACACTCTCCCCCGCAGCTCCGCTGTGCTCTGCGTGGCCTCCGGAAGCCAGCCCCTCCGTTGCAGGGCTCGAGACTACCCTGATTCCGGTTTTTCCTTTTGCGCGCTGTAACTTGTGACTTAAATTGGTATTATTGTGCCTGCTGCTGTTTATTTTGTCTGTTTGTTCCCCTTATTGCCCTATGCTGTGTGCTGTTGTTCCCCCTCTGTTTCCCGCAGCCGCTGCCCACTGACCCCTCCCCCTACTGCCCGCCTCCCAGCTGTCCGTCCCTCTCCCTCCCCTACATTATGGCGACCGCTGCGGGGGAGCGCGTGTGAGTCCTCAGACCTCTGTCCTAGGATCACACTCTCCCCGGCAGCTCCGCTGTGCTCTGCGTCGCCTCGGGAAGTCAGCACCTCCGTTGCAGGGTTCGAGCCTACCCTTATTCTGGTCTTTCCTTTTGCGCGCTGTAACTTGTGACTTAAATTGGTATTATTGTATCTGCTGCTGTTTATTTTGTCTGTTTGTTCCCTTTATTGCCCTTTGCTGTGTGCTGCTGTTCTCTCTCGTTTCCCCTCCGTTTCCCGCTCCCGCTGCCGCTGACCACGGACTCCTACCCCTACCGCCCTGCTCCCGCCTCCCAGCTGCACGTCCCGCCGAAGGTGTGCCTAAGGCAAGCCCGTCTGCGACCCGACCGCGACCAGCGCCAGGAACCCTTGTTCTCCTAGACCCATCCGCTACGACTCAACCACCCTCAACACACTCAACCCCGGAAGACACGCCGACTGCGCAAGATCCTCGCCGAACACCACCCACGGACAGTTCTCATGCAGACCCTGCCGCAGATCCTTCACCATCGACATAGCTCCCACGACCGCTGAAGAAACGCCTGATGCACGCACCACTAAAACCCTTACTAAAATATTTAGGTATTTTTATTTCTAAGTCAATAGATCAATTATTCTCTCTGAACTATAGGGCCACATTGACTAAAATAAAAACCCTTCTAGATAAATGGTCTGTACTTCCTCTATCTATAATTGGACGGGTGTCCCAGATTAAAATGGCGATTCTCCCGCTTTTGTTGTTCCTTTTCAGTAATGTACCTTTAAAAATTAATGCGAGTTATTTTAAAGAAATTGATTATTTAGGAATTTTATTTGGGCCAAGAAGGCATCCAGGGTTAAACTAGAGGTTTTACATCTTGAGGTAGAAAATGGGGGCTCGCTCTTCCAAAAATGCGAACTTATTATGAGGCGGTCATGCTCGATAAAATAGCTTGTTTATTAGATATTAATAATTCAGAAGATCATTTTTTTTTTAAACAAAATGCTTCAAGAGGCAGGTGTACAACTTCCTATTTTTTTGAAAATCCTCAAATTGCCAAAAGAAACTAGGTATAAAACACTACGTGATTTTTCAATTAGATTGCTATCACTATTTAAACAAAATAGTTTTCCAGGATGGCTTTACTTAAAGCTTCAAGAATGTAAGGCTTTGGGACTATTTCTACATCCAGGACGTATTCTGAAATGGAAGGAAATGGGTCTAGAGGAATTGCGACATTTTTTTAAGAATAATAAGATCATCTCGTGGCAGGAGATTCAAAACAAATATCCAGATCAAACTGTGCTTAATTTTCTTGATTATTAACAGATTTCTTATTTTCTCCAAACGGCCAATTTTCCCCCTCCTTCGGCAACGATACATCTGGCTTCCCTTTTATACGAAATCAAAGTGAAAGGCATAGGAAAATGGTATTCTTTGTTTACGGAAGGATAGTGAGCTCCCTATCTTGAATAATTTTTTGGACAAGGTTCAGCGGGAAACAGGGTGCGTTTTGTCAAGTCAAGAATGGCAACTTCAAGCTCAGTTAGGCCATAAGGTCTTGAGAGCGGCTAATTTCAAACGGATGGCTTTTCTAAATAGATGGCTAGCATATTTTACCCCGTTGGCCCTGAGTAAACGATTTCCAGAGGTAGAAAATAGATGTTTTCGTTGTCAGGCTGGAGAGGACGGGAATTGGCTTCATATTTTCTATACCTGTCCGGAGCTTAATGAATACTGGCGAAATATTTTTCAATTCATAAGTCAGGCCATCCATAAATCGATAGATCCTCAAGAAAAAATAGCCTTATTTGGAATTTCCAGAACTATCTCAGGTTTGACTAAATATTAAGAGGCATTTGTAATGATTTGTTCACTGATGGCACGATCGTTAATTTTGCAAAATTGGAGATCACCTGAGATACCCTCATTTATGAAATGGTTTAATAAAATGAAGCGTACGAGGGCGTTTGAAGAAGCATATGCGCTGAGGGTGGGAGCAATGAGCAAATTTAAGAAGACCTGGCAGTTTTTTGATTATTCTGATATGGACTGAAGTTGATTTGTGGTTTTTTTTTTTTCTCTCAACATTGTGGTTTATATCAGTTGTATACATACCTACATATTATGGAAAAAGATTTCAATTATGTTTTATGTGGAATATGAATTTGACGTACATGAAGAGTTACTTCTTTTGATTGTATTTGCATTTATCCCTGCTCTGCTCAATAAAAAAAAAAAAACCCTTACTTGCATCCTTCTCAATGTGTGCTTCCTATACCGACACGCCGTACAGATCTGGGACCTGATCGACACCCTCTCGCCCGACGTCGCCTTCTTCACGGAAACCTGGACCAACACTACCTCCGGCCCGAAATCACCACTGCCATCCCAGACGGCTACAAGATCCAGAGAAAGGACCGCCCTCACCGCCCAGGAGGAGGATTCGCCATCGTGCACAAGACCCCCCTCCGACTCTCCACATCCAGCACGAGTGACCCCCACTCCAACACAGAACACCTCCATTTCCAGATCCAGACAAGCCCCAGGACCACGCTACGCGGCACCCTCATCTACAGACCACCAGGACCTCTCACCCACCCCGCAACTACCATCGCCGAGCTCGCCGCAACCCACGCCATCACCTCCACGGACTACATTCTACTCGGGGACCTGAACTTCGGCGATGACTCAGACTCCACCACTCTCCTCGACAACCTAGAACTGAAGCAGCTCGTCAACACGCCCACCCACAGAGCGGGTCACACCCTGGACCTCATCTTCGCAGGAGGAACAAACATCCGCTTCAGCCACACCTCCCAGCCCCTCCAGACTGACCCCCACTGCGTCCACTTCACCTTCAACAACACCACTGCACCCAAACCCACCCTGCACTCGCCACGACGGAACTGGAGCAGGGTCCCAGAGGAGCACCTCAGCACCACCCTCTGTCAAAACCCCCCCAGCGCCACGACCGACATCAACTCCGCACCCAGGGAATTTCACTGCTGGATCTCCTGCTGGGACGACAAGCTCGCACCCCTCTGCCCCGCCAAACAACACACTCTGAAGGCCGCCTGGTTCACCACAGAACTTCAAGAAGCCAGACACTCCTGCAGACGCCTAGAGAAAACCTGGCGAAAGCTGAAAACCACGGAAGCACAGAACAACCACAAGAACGTCCTAAAGGAATGCCACCAGCGCATAAGAGACACCAAACGGACCTTCATAAGAGACAAAGTTCAGAACAACGTGGCCAAGGAACTATTCAGCATCATACAGCAGTTGGCAAAACCCACGGACGTCACACCTTCCCAGGAACTCTGCGACAAGCTCAGCTCCTACTTCCATCTAAAGATCAAGGCCCTCTACGACAACTTCAGTGAACCGACGACGAACACCACCCCCCTGCCCACTGCCGCCGATGAGCTGACCATCACGTCCTGGGATCCCGCTACCGTCGACCTCATCACCGCGACCATGAAGTAAACTCACTCAGAAGCCCCAACGGACCCCTGGCCACCGCACATATTCCACAGGGCCACCACATTCCTCGCACCCGAACTTGGACGCACCATCAACGCCTCCCTCAGATCAGGCATCTGCCCAGACGACTGGAAACGGGCAGAGGTAAAACCCCTCCTCATGAAACCAACCGACCTAAAAAACTACCGGCCCATCTCTCTCCTCCCCTTTGCGGTCAAAGTCACCAAGAGACTTGTAAACGCCCAGCTGACCGCCTTCATCGAAGAGACCTCCATCCTGGACGCCACCCAGTCTGGATTCTGCAGCAACCACAGCACCGAGACCACCCTCCTTGCCGCCACTGACAACATCTGCATGCTACTGGATCAGGGACACACTGTGGCTCTTATCCTCCTAGACCTCTCCGCAGCCTTCGACACCGTTTCACATCGCACGCTCGCAGCCAGACTTCATGACGCGGGAATACAAGGAGCCGCCCTCGACTGGATCCAATCCTTCCTCTCCAGCAGAACCCGGAGGATTTGACTCCCGCCTCTCCAAACCCACGGTAATCAACTGCGGAGTACCCCAGGGACCACCACTCTGCCCCACGCTCTTCAACATCTACATGGCCCCCCTCGCCGCCATCGTCAGACAGCATGGGCTCAGCATCGTATCCTACGCCGACGACACCCAACTCTTCCTCTCACTCACGAAGAACCCCGAAAACACCAGGCTCTGCTTCCAGGAAGACAGCTGCCTGAAGCTAAACTCAGAGAAGACTGAGGTCCTCATCCTCGGACCCTGCACCTCCGCCTGCGACAAAACCTGGTGGCCCTCTGCAGCCCATCCACCCCTACAGACCACGCTCGGAACCTCGGCATCATCCTTGACTCCACCCTCTCCATGAACCGCCAGATCAACACCGTCGCCTCCACTGCCTTTGCATCCTCCGTAAGACCTTCAAATGGATCCCCCCCCGACTGCAGAAGGACCGTCACCCACACACTCATAACCAGCAGACTGGACTGCGGCAACGCCCTCTACACCGGAATCAACAAAACTCTTCTACACAAACTCCAAACCATCCAGAACACCGCAGTCAGACTCGTCCTCAAGACACCACTCCACGAGCACATGACCCATCACCTACGAAGCCTCCACTGGCTCCCTGTCGAGACGAGGGTCACCTTCAAACTCACCCGCGCCTACAAATCCCTCAACATAATCGGACCCAAATACCTTAACGAGAGAGTATCCTTCCACGTACCCAAGAGGAACCTCCGCTCCGCCGACCTTGCCCTGGCAGAGGTCCCCCGCATCTGCAGAAATAGAACCGGGGGGGAGAGCTTTCTCTTACATCGCAGCCAAAACCTTGCACAAGCACCCTGTAAACATCAACGTTCCCTGACCCTGCACACGTTCAGGATGGACCTCAAGACCTGGCTCTTCAACTGATCCGCAGCCGCCCCCCCCCCGCCCCCCCCAGCGCCTTGAGACCCTCACGGGTGAGTTGTGCACTTTATAAACCCCTGATTGATTTGATTCTTGGCATAACACCTCCATAGATACTAGGTGCATTTGGGTAGATCTAGTTAGGGAGGCATCGTAGGAGTACACACCTTTTATCATGTGTTTTATATACTTGTATGTATTCATGCTTATTGCAAGATGGTATAACTTAACCATCCCTTTACTTTCGTAGTACTTTTAATCCTATATCTCTGCTACTGTCTAAGGGTTGTTGAAGCTCATCTTTTCTACACTAGAATAACAGCTCAATAAATCCTTATTGAAAACGCCAAGCCTGTTTATTCTGTGTATCTCTCGGAGACAAACTAAGTAAGCATGCGTGACTGAGCGAAAAGTAGTATATTGTTTCCACGATTCTGAGGGATCAGGGTTGTCATGTTCTGAGGTTGCCAAGAACTATTCTCTCCCCAATAAGAGGAGATTCTAGTGGCACTGTGAGCTAGCTGATACAGACAGGCTAACATACCCAGTGGGGGTGCACAGAATCAGTCTGTCAACAATCCCACAGTTTGTTATCCAAACACGCAGATCCTGTAAAGGTTATATAGGAACTACACGACAATACACCTCCTATCAGCTCCTGGCGACTGTTACAACAGTCTTTACTGGAATCCTCACAGAACCCCTATCCTGCATTCCATTACCCACAATCTAAACTCAACACATCCTACCCCTTATGTAAACAGCGCAAAAGACCTAGAGACATCTAACACATACCCCCCATGAACACTGAACATAACAATCGAACAATAAATGTCCAAACCAGCACAACACAAAACACAAGACCAATATACACAATACAAGACCAACATACACAACACAAGAACTACCAACCAATCGAACCTTCGATTCGAAACAAAAACTGAAACTAGAACCTCAATACTGTATTTTATTTCAATACAAAATCTTTAAGAATAATATGGTGGTCGCACTTGTCTCCAACTTTCCCTATGAAATGAAATGAAAATGAAATGAAATAGATTTATAACGCGCAAACTAGAGGAGACCACACCTTCTGCTGTACCACCCTCATCATGCCTACCATGCACCTGCTCAATCACTTGCCCACACGTCACCTGCTATCCCTACAGAGCTTTACTCTGACTGCATCTCCGGCCCAGGAACATTTGCACCAACCATCACCCCTCTGTTTGAGAGTCCTCTTGAGAGTCCTCTCCAGCGGCACACAATGCACCAGTATTATTCATATTGTCAACTAGAATCATACTGCTTCTATTCCACCATTTACCATTTTCTACCTGCACAGCATGTTTCGAGATATTGATAACTTTAGTCTTGGGGAAACATTTTGAAATTCCCTTCTTGACACCCAAGGGTCTTTTCACCTTGATCACATCATTCACTTGGAAAATGCACCTCCCTCATCTTTTTATCCTTGTCATATATCAACTTGCTTTTCAACTGAGCATTCTCCTCCTTACCACACCTCTGTCCCAAATCTGGTAGTCTGTCCTTACTATGCATGTATTCCAACACCCAACTATACCCGCCTTTCAGTAATTTGAATGGAGAAACTCCTATGATGTTATGTGGAGTATTGTGATAACTCCATAATCTTTCTTGCACAGCTACATTCACATCTTCCACTGCTTTTATAGCCAACAGAATCATTCCCTTTATCATTCTGTTTACCCTTTGCACCATTCTGTTTCCTCGCGGACTATACAAGGCAACAGACAAATGTTTGATTTAAAAAGATTTCATAAATGTTTGTATTACATGCCATTTAAACTGGACTCCATTATCCGTGACTTAGACTTCAGAGACCCCTTCTCTGCAAAATAAGTTTTTTGAGGCATGTGTGCTGTAGATACACATGCTTTACATACTCCTACCATCTAGTGTTGGGTCTGGATGTTTGCAAGTTATTTTTCTTCAAAGAAGTTCTTCCAGTCACAAGGTAAGGGGACTCCTCCTTTCGGTGATAGTGCGCATAGACATGGATTCCCTTGTTAGATTGTTTTAGACGTGTAGTGCTGCCCTCCGGTTCGAAAACCGCTCTTCGGGCTCCCATCGGTGCGCAATTCACTCTACCCTCTATGGTATTGTTTCCCTACGTGTTTCCCTGTTCTCTGTGTATCAAACTCTCCATTTTCGATTGAAAACCTTGTTGGCGGCCTTCAGGCCTAGCTGCGTCAGTCGAGTCTTCTGCCACTGGAACGGACTCCTTTCCAATTCTGTCCTCGGTGCCACGCCAAATAGCCTCTCACTGACCTACATCAAGTGTGTAACTTGTGTCTCTCTTTGGAGCACAAGGAGGAAGACTGCAACGCTTACAAGTTGTTTTGGTCCAAGAAAACTCTACACGATCGTCGGGCTCGACGACAAAAGATGCAACGCCAAAGCATCCAACACACTACGGAGATCTTCGGGAAACAATCCGACCAAGAATAGATCGAAGTGTCCACCACAGAAGAAGAGGGCCTCTCCATTACAGAATCTGATTCCAAGCTCAAGATTTATATGGAGTCTGAAGAAGTGCCTCTGGGACAGGGTGCCATGAGTACTGTAGACCTCTTGCCCCCTAAATCCTCTTCAAAACCTCATAAGGTGAAAGGTGCCATCTCTGCCTTCGGGCCAAGGTCGGCACTGAGACAATGTCCACTACCAAAGACAAGTCGATTTCGACGCTGAAATCTAAGGACAGTGTTCCCCGAGCATCCAGCATCAATTTTATACATTTTTAAAGGCAAATTGGAACCCAAACAGAAAAAAATCTATATTAATCCGGATAATAAACATATTTTGGCTGAAACTCCAGCAAAACACAAGCTTCCTGCACAGGACACTGCTAATAAAATTCACTTAAAGAGGAAAAAGGACATGGCTCCAGCACTGTTTATCCTGCCCTACCACCATCGCCATCAGCACCATCTTCTCCACAGTTAATTGAAGATCCCTTACACATAACACCTCAAGGCTCTCCACATACAGATCATGGTGATGATGATACTCATTTGCCTGCAGACCAATGGAATGATTACACCATTGACCCTCCAGTAGACAATGAGCCAGACATTTACCCAGCAGAGCCATCACCACCAGTTGATATGGCTTATCAGCTGCACATTGCTAGAGCAGCACAGTATCATGGGGTGTCATTATATACCTTTAAGAAGAGGACTTTTTATTTGAAACACTTAAGTCCACACACAGATCAAGTCAAACACTCCCTGTGCTTAAAGGCATGATGAGACATGCAGGTGATATCTTTAAAGACCCTGTCTGAGCACGTATTTTAACTCCAAGAGTAGATAAAAAAATATAAACCCTCGCCATCAGATCCTGTGTTTATCAGAGGACAATTACCTCTTGATTCCCTATTAGTGTCCAATGCTCGCAAACCTCTGGGGATGCACCTCTCCCAGATAAAGAATCCAAACTTATAGATGCCTCTTGAAAACGAGTGGCTGTTCAAGCCACTAACTACTGGAGCATCGAAAACACACAGGGCCTACTAGCTAGGTACGACAGGGTACACTGGGATGAGATAAAATGGAGCAACTCCCAGATTAACACAAACCTAAGGCACAACTGTTAGATGAAGAAGGATAACTCATCTCTAACCCCTCAATCAGATGTCTTTTAGATGCAGCCGACACTACAGCTCGGGAGTTCAAAACAAGCATTCTCCTGAGAAGACCTGCATGGCTTAGGATCTTCGGTTTTAAGCCCAAAGTTCAACAGTCCATTTTGAACACCCCCTATGATAAAGAACACCCGTTTGGTCTGGTAGTCCACCAATCCTTGGAAAAGATGAAAAAGAGACATGGCAAATTCTATGGAAGCGCTCCATTCCCCATCCAATAGAGGTTCCTTTTGCCGCTCATTTTACAGAGCAGGGTCCAAAACAACATTCTCCGACCCAAATACTTCCTGTTACAAAAACCACCACCAAGCCTTTCCCTCAAGAGGTTTCTATAAAGGAGGATGTAGAGGAAAGAAAGAAAAAAGTAGGGTAAAGGTGCCACACCACGTAACATCCCTTCCCCTAATAAGCAGTGCCTTGCCCATACTTCTCCCCGATCACTTAACACCTGTGGGCGGAAGACTTCAACAGTTTCTCCCCATTTGGCAAACTATAACCAATGATAAATGGGTGCTTGACTTTATCCAGCATGGTTATTGCCTGGAGCTCACCTCCAATCCACCAAACATTCCACCTTGCGTTCACAAACTGTTGCAGACCATTTGCAGTTACTCAAACAAGACGTGCAATCTCTTTTACAAAAGGGAGCCATAGAATCCGTTCCGTTTCAGTACCAAGGTTCAGGGGTTTACTGTCTTTATTTTTTAATACCCAAGGACAGTTCCTTAAGACCAATTTTGCATCTCAGAGACTTAAACCAGTACATACTGTCAGAACATTTCCATATGGTAACGCTTCAACAGGTTCTTCCTCTCCTACAGCAAGGCGAGTTTTTGTCCACACTTGTCTTGAATGACGCATATTTTCACATTTCCATTAATCCAGCTCATCGCAAATATCTCAGATTTATAATAGCAGGCAAACACTATCAGTTCAAAGTACTTCCATTGGGAGTAACCAATGCTCCCAGGGTATTTACAAAATGCCTAGCAATAGTAGCAGCTCATTTCCGAAGACAACAAATTCATGTCTTCCCGCACCTAAACGACTGGCTCATTGAAGCCAGCACACAACAAAAGTGTTACAAAACACTCAGACCACGCTACACCTACTCCACCAATTTGGTTTCATGGTCAACATTCAGAAATCTCACCTACAGTCTTCACAGATACAATCTTATCTAGGAACCACTCTCAACACTCACACGGCTCTAGCCTTCCCCAATGCAGCCACAATTTCCAATGTCCAAACTCTGTTGCTATATTTCCAAACCAATTAAACCTTGCCATCCAGGACTTTCATGCAACATGTGGGAATGAAGGCGTCATGCATTGCAATAGTAACTCATGCAAGACTACATGCAGCCATTACAAGAATGCTTAGCACGTCAGTGGAATCAGTCACAGGGTCAATTAACAGATCTAGTGTTGATAAACAGCCGCACCCATCGCTGTCTTCAGTGGTGGAACCCACAAAATGTATCCAAAGGGCAGCCCCCGTTCCACAAACAGTGCTCACAGACGCATCGCTCACTGGTTAGGCTGCTCACCTACAAGATCACACAATCCAAGTGTGTGGAGTCTAAAGCACAACAATCTCCATATAAATCACCTAGAGCTACTGGAAGTTTTTTTAGTGCTCAAAGCCTTTCAAATTCAACTTTATAGGCAAAGCTGTCGTAGTCCGCACGGACAACATGATAGCTATGTACTGTATACAAAAACAGGGGGAACACACACTCTCCAACCGTCACGCCTAGCTCAAGCCATTTGGAAATGGGCTATACACCACAAGATTTATCGCCTGACAGAGCACCTTCCAGGACTAAACAATCAGATTGCAGACCTTCTGAGCAGACAGACGCAGCAAATCCACTAGTGTGAACTTCATCTTCAGTTGTTCCTCCCTTACTTTTAGGAATGGGGATTTCCCCAGATAGACCTGTTCGCCACAGCAGAAAATGCTAAATGCCCAAGCTTTGCTACCACGTTCCCGCACTTGCTCTCCAAAGGCAATGCCCAGTGGATGAAGTGGTCAGGGATATTTGCCTACGTTTTTCTGCCTCTTCCACTCATTCCACTGGTAGTTCAGAAGCTCAGGCAATCATCCCTCACACTAATTCTCATAGCTCTAACATGGGCACGTCAACCCTGGTTCACTACACTGCTGGAGCTGTCAATAGTTCCACACCAAAAGCTGCATCTCACCTCCAGTCTCCTCATGCAGAGCCATGGAGAATTCAGGCATCCAAATCCCAAAGAACTCAACCTGGCGATCTGGCTCTTGTAGTCATAGTTTGGTTATTTACACTTGCCACCAGACTGTATGAATATCCTAAAAGAGGCTAGAAAGCCTCCTAGTAGGGCATGTTATGCAGCAAAACTGAAGCGATTTGTTATCTATTATAACAATATCAATACTCTTGATGCTTGTACCTAACATCATCTGTTACCCGTTACATTTACAGCAATCTGGACTAGCCTACACATCCATGTGCTTACATCTAGCAGCAGTAGCTGCATACCTACAAAAGATATGACACTTATCTCTGTTCTAAGTACCGGTGATTAAAGCCTTTCTAGAGGGATTAAAAAAAGTGATCCTATCAAGAGTCCCACCTGCACCAGTGTGGTACCTAAACATAGTACTGACAAGGCTAATGGGACCACCATTTGAACCAATGCATAGGTGCCAATTACAATTCCTCTAATGGAAGGTTGCTTTCCTCATCACAATAACTTCACGGAGAAGAGTTGGTGAACTCCAGGCATTAACTATACAAGAGTCCTTCTTTCAACTTCTTAGAGACAAAGTGGTTCTTTGCACCAGTCCTAAATTTCTCCCTAAAGTAGTGTCTGCCTTTCATAATAATCAATCGGTTGAGTTACCTGTGTTCTTTCCTCAACCTGATTCTGTAGCAGAACGAGCTCTAAACACCCTTGATGTTAGAAGAGCTCTACTATATTACGTTGAAAGAACAAAAGAATTTCGCAAAACAAAGCAACTCTTTGTTGCTTTTTCTCCACCACACAAAGGCAATCCCATATCTAACTCAGGCATTACAAGATGGATTGTGAAATGTATCCTGACATGTTATGCGAAAGCAAAAAGAACTTTGCTAATACCCCCCAGAGCGCATTCCACTCACAAAAAAGGGGCTACTATGGCCTTCTTAGGGAATATTCCCCTAGCTGATTTTACTAAGGCAGCAACATGTTCTACACTGCACACATTCACCACATATTCACCAAACACTATTGTGTAGATGTGTTTGCGAGGCAACAAGCTAATGTAGGCCAAGCAGTACTTAAAACACGGTTTCGGACATCTACAAAACTACAAGTCAGCCACCGCTTTGGGAGTATACTGCTGTATAGTCTATGCAAAAGCATGTGATCCACAGCTCACATGCCTCAAACGGATAATGTTACTTACCCAGTAAGCATCTGTTCTTGGCATGTAGAGCTGTAGATTCACATACGCCCATCCGCCTCCCCGTCTCCTGTAGTTGCTGTTTCTCAGTTTATATACATACCCCTGGACATCTGTATTCTACAATTACTAACTCCATTCTCACCCTCTGCAGAAAAACAATCTAACAATGGAGTTGATGCCCATATGCACTATCACTGAAAGGAGTCGTCCGCTTGCCTTGTGCCTGGAAAGACTTCTTCGAAGAAGAACATCTTGCAAACATTCGGACCGAACACTAAATGGCGGGAGTATGCAAAGCATGTGAATCTACAGCTCTACATGCCAAGAAAAGATTATTCCTGTGTATGTAACATTATCCTTTATGGGCTTCATTAATGGCAATCAGACAAACGTTTTGCCTGTCGGATTAGGTGGGCCCAGCCGCTGGTCTCCGGTGCAAGGAGATGTTCGTTCTTTGCTCCTTTTGAGAGAAGGCAGCACAAGGCAGCACTTTGACAGGATTAGGCTGATTGGGCCACTGCAGACACACTCACTTGGATAGATGCCCCAGTTAATGGCTCACTTTGCTGCCACTTGTCTGTTCTGATGGCCAGGAAAACCATCCGCTCTGCTTCCACTTTGAGTAATCAGATTGGAACACACCATCTTGATACAGACATTTAGAGCAATGGTCAAGTTGGGTAGAATGAGGTAAGCAGTTCACATAAAAATAAAATAAAAATGGGAAATAATTCCACAGTGTGTTTACTACATGCGTGAAATGCTGTGGGCTGAAACAAATGCTGATGGACAACCCTTAAAGCCAGATGAACTAGAGTAGCAAATGGCCAAAAGGGTCTGCTCAAAAGACTATTTCTGTATCAATGAGTAATATTGTTGTTTTTGTGTTGTGTGCTAAAGCAGTGTGTATGAGATGCCTAAAAAGATATTTTTTCCTCTTTAAACTTTGAAAGTTGTCGACTTTATTTCTAATGTGCGTAAGTCTTAGACATGCTAAAAAAGCCTGCCGACCTACAATTGTGCAGTTATTCAAATCAAACATGTTAACCACCTTGCATGCCTGTGTTTAACAGTGATAGTCTGTGTCACAATTCTGGTTTACCCAAGCTAGAGTGAGACTCACTCTTCACACTTCTCTTCTGTGCTGTACCTGTAGCGTTTATGACAAATATCTTGCAATATTGCTTTGCTCCTTTCCCGTTTCTTTGTGTCAGGACATCTTATATGTCTCTGCATGCTAAGTGTACTGTGTGTGAGACAATTCACAGATGATGCCTTTGCTGTATTTGTTCTGAGAGTGAGGGTACTGTGCCTTCTCTGTGGGAGGGAAGTGTACATGACTGCTGCCTATCTGGTACATGCTATTTATTATAGAATTGCAAAAGCATGTTCATTATGCAGAAGCAAAAAAGCGGTTTGCTCTGTCAATATTTGTTTGTTTCTGACTACTAAACTGAAGATTGGGTTGTTATTAATTTTATTCAACATATTCTGCTCTCTATGAAATGAAAATGGCTGTTAGTGTTCTTTAAAAGACATTGTCATAAACAGTGAGCTAAGCTGGTAGCAATATAATTTGTCAAATGCAAATGGAAATAAACAGTAACTCAGACGTTTATGCTTGAAATAGAATGACAACTTTTCTTTCATTCCTGTCATATTTGCTTTGCCATTGCCTAGATTTCTTGGCTCATATGCTAGCTATGACTTCTTGAAAAGGAGCATCAAGTGGTAAGATTAACGTTAATGCGAGGCTGCTACATGATATGTCCATTCCAAAACTAGCCAGCCTTTTGTGCTTTTAAAATGATATACTTTTGCCTTAATAAACGTTCCTTGAAACACGTTTTCTTTATTTGCCTTATCCTCAAATATTAAAGAGGGGTTATAGTTGGATAGTGTCTTAATTAAATGTGTTTTACAAAATCATTTTACTGTGCACATTAAGTTGGTTAAGTTCCCCACATGTCTGGTCTAGATGTCATTGTTTGAAAATCCGGTGTATTTCCCTATGCTGTCTTTACACCTGCATTTTCAGAAATGGTTTGGCATTTTTATTGAAGGATTAAACTCTAGAAGACCATACATATTACAATGTTTTATATGCATGTTTAACTGTTACGCAGGCTAATTAATCATTCAGTAATGTGTTAGCTCACAGACTTGTATAGAAATACTGTAAATCTCAGTACGACTCCCAGTGAATTCTAGGACTAACAATTAAAGTTAAATGGCCCCAAACAGCATCCTTGCTATTCGTAGCTAATATTGTGCATCTAATGGTCCCTTATCGGCACACATCCCCTGAAAACTGTTGGTTATGTGATTCCTAGGAATTAAAATGTCAACGTAAAAACAAATACGCTCAGCATTCACATAATGCATTCATATGGATATTCACATGGGTGGATGCATTTTTGTCTGGCATACACTTCAGGACAGTATTGTAAGTGTTGTTCTTCTCATAATCAAAACTACCAATTTTGTAAATGTACATCCTGGATACTTGTAGTAAAGGAAATAGTCAGACCTTGCTTAGTCCTCTTTTTTAAAATCATTACAGTAGATTGCATTTTTTTTAAAACACCTTTAATTCAAAGTACTAACAATTGTTCACAAAGGTGTTAACCCCGAGTGTTTGGTACACTTTGGTCTATTAAAATAAACTCAAACTACATAACCGCATATCAAAAATCTGATAATACACAGTCTCTGAAAAGGCAATATGAGTAAAACTGATTCACTGATATACCCGTGCCTCAGATATGCCTGTTCATTAATACTGGTTATAATCAAACCTTCATAGATTCCAAAAAAGAATTGAAATGTTTTAAGACTCATTAGTATAGTTTTATGAGCGAATCATCAGCACAAAGAGGAGTTACTGCATAATGATGCAACTGGCTGGATGTGGTACAGATTACGATAACTTGTTAAAATGTACCAGAAGAAAAAAGTCCTCTGCTTCTTCCCCAACCATTTGCTGGGTGGATTTGGCCCTCGTCCCGGGTGTAATGAACAGTAGCAGGTGCTGTATGCGGCCCTGATGCTTGTTGATGTAGCATTCTGTTTGTTAGTGACTTTGAAAATGAAACAATTACATCTTTATACCCTAAGCCTTCATTTCTCCTCAATTCCATTACCCTCCCCAATATATACTATTATTCCCTATTGCTAAATACACTTTCTGCTCAAGCGTGTGCAGAAACAAAAACTCAAACATTCAAAACCAAAAATTCAAACATGGCCAATCCGAATTCACAATTTTATGTTACATCGGGCAGGAAAAAATTAACAAAGTGCACACTTGTAATAATTATTGTTAGCTAACACATCCAGAAAGCTAAATTTATAAAATTACAATTTTTACAACAAGAAAAATAATTACAACTCTTCCACTTGCGAAAACTCACACCAGACAAACCGTTTGTGTGAGACACTGCTGTATAATCACAATCCTGAAAAAAATTAAAGACTTTTTACAAATCTGCAAACACAAATGTCTCCATCTGTTTTTTCCCTGCTAACAGTGTTCGCTAAAAGTATAAACATGTCCTATTTAATTAAAAAATGGTCCACGCAACCTTTTTATGTAAAACTTGGTATCAAAGTTGGGAAGAAGTATTTCACAGAATCCCCAAGGGAAAAAAGCTGTTGATCTCAGCCACAGCATGCATTGATTGAATGCAAGAACATATTTCGCTAGTATATCCCACAAAGCAAACGACTGTCCTTAGCAGGCCCTGAGTAGCCTTTTTTCTCTTCTCATGTGGTCATATTCAGTTCAATTGCACAAACGAAAACACAATCAATAAAATGTAATTAAACTTTGCAAAGTTGAAAAAACATTTGAAAAAAAGCCAATGGCATACATTTACAATGCTTACATTGAAAGAGGAAATATTTTTGGGGGCTCTTTGGTGCTGGATATCCAGATTAAAATATACAAATAAAATCTTATGTAAAATCTGCAACACACTTTGTTATGAGATACCTATCCTTCGTTCCTCTGCTATTTCATAGATTAAAGATGTCCCTCAGGTTTTCTTTTTTGAGGGGCTTTTACTATATCTTCACTAGAATTAATCATTTCTGTCTGAATTCATGACACCGGCTCACACGTGAAAATTGATTAGTCAGTCTGCGTATCTATTATTCGAGAAAAATATTTGTAATTTTTAATTTGAATGAATCTTCTGGCATGACATTCAAAATAATTTATTTTCCGAGTCCTATGTCCCTATTCATTCTTGTGGGCACTTACTACCAAGTAATTCTTATATCAGCAAAGATATTTTCATGTATTTGTTTGCAATTGTGCAATTCATATTTCAGATATTAAGTGATTTACAGATATTTCTCCTTTGCACTGCATTTTGCATAGCATAGTTGGAAATGCTGATGCGGTTTGTAAACTTGTATTATAAAAATACACAGTTTATTTAGCAGACCCAATTTCGGGATTGTTGACAATTGACTGAACTTCTAAAAATGAAAGTTATAACCACAAATAAAGGATTTCACAAGTGAAAGCTAATATTGAAAAGTATGCTCACAATGCCATCTTCATTTGTATTCCTCATCTCTGTACTCCAATCTCCCAACTCCCTCCTTTTCCTACCCTGTGCTTATTTATGCTTGACCACTCCTGTTTTCTGATTTTTTGGGTATTTTTACTCTTCCTTACTCCTATCAAGGCTTGGTGTTCAAGCTACGTTCTAAGTGTTACATCCTCTTTGCAGTAGCTGAACCCCATTTCCTTTGGCATGTTTTTCTGTGGGAATAGCAACCCAGTGCACTGTAATGTGTGCAGCTGTGGTGATGTCCGTAGGATGGTTGGTGTGAACTTTGAAACTTTGTGTTGATCTTCCTTAAGATTCCTCCCCAGTAGACTAGATGTTCCGTGAGTGTAGTCTGTATCAACATTCAAAGGTGGAAACTATGTTCTGCTAGTTGTGATGTGGTCACATAGAATTCTCACTATAAATCTAAGTGGCCTTCCATAACTGTGGTCTGTGTGGCCATCCAGCCATGGTTTTGATATGCAGTCTGTGTTTGGATGTGTGGTTCTAGGAGACCTTGTGCATGGTGATACTACCTATTCCCACATGCTGTGTTTGGCATGCCAGATCTACCAAGAAAGCAAAGAATGCGTTGGGACAGTCTACAAACCACCTTGCTCTCTTGTGATCAGTCCTATCTTTGCTTGCTGGCTCAATGCCCAGGAAACACGTTATTTTGACTGGAGGAGTGTTTGAATTTTAAACCAACTTTGTCCTCGTCTTCCTGCCAGTGCCCCTGAAATAGTATGACTACTCAACCACATGAGCTAGCATAATGCTCTTGGTCTTAGGCTAGATTTGCGAACCAGCTCAGTGGGGGTGATTGGAAGGGACTCAATCTTGGAGTGTCACTTGTGCATTGTGTTTGATTAGGCTCAACTTCCCACTGCTGACCCTGACCAAGAGAAAAAAGGACATAAAATCATGTGTACTGTACCAGGCAGTTAGCCTGTCAGGAGGTCTTGCCTGCCACTGTGCTAGCCAATATCAAATGGTAACTGCTACATCAGAGGTTGAGCAGCTGCAGTTGCACATTCCAGGACTGCATGGTCATTAAGCCTGCATTATCCTAAAGCTGCCTGGTGGCCCAAAGGAGTCCGGATGAGCTCAGACCCAACCACAGAGAACTCCTTCACTGAGTTTGTAGTTTGTTGTCTGTAGCCATTTGCCATGAATCTATAAGTGACTGAACAGTCTTCCTAACTCTAACCCACCTCTGTCGATACCAGAGTTTGAAGTTACATGGGTATTAGTTAAGCCTGTGGATACAGTAGGTGCTTTGTCAACTGTTTTTTTTTTTTTTTTTACCAGGGCGGGTCATCTCCTAAATATGGACCCTTATGTTTTATACACCTTTCCGACTTTAGTTTGTGTGCCTTCTTCAACTAGAAGTCAGTCCCTCTGCAAAAACATCTAACCATTTCTGGCTCTAATCGATCTCCCCTTCTAGTGGTAAGGCTCATTGCACAGGAATCACTGACTACTGGACCTATAGTACCTCCTTTACTGTGGACATTGAGTATTTTATGAACTTGCCTTGGATACCATGAATCATGTTCCTTCTACTTGGATGGGTTGCCTATTAAAATTTGCGGGTGGATTTTTTTTTCCCGTTTCATGGGCTCCTAACAACTGAACTGTCCCATCTTGGATTTAAGGCAGAGCACCGAAATTACATATATCGAACGTGATTTCATGCTTCTTTATATCTAGGATCTCTGCACAGTGATTAGGCTGGAGTAACTGTAATAAACCCACAGAGTTATGAAAGCTACTGCAAAACACCCACGATTACTACAGAGAAATATGTTATGAAACTGCAGCACTAGAAAGCTATATGATGTTTGCGGAACTATCTGTCTTGCTTGAAGATAGAGCCTTCTGTTTATTTTTTTATATCTTCTGTGAATATCATAATTTGAACTGTTTTATTGCACTTGGATTCATATAAAGGTTTTCTTCCTATAATTAGGTTTTATTTGCTCACTCCTGCTGTACCACGTTTTCAACCCACTACCATTTCCTAGGGGAAGCGTTAAGTGCTCTGCTTTCACCTCTGAAAAGTCAGGTGTCCAAAGAGTGTACTATGCTTATCCAGTTGGAGTACATCAGTACTTGTGGACTAGTATAATTCCCTTTGTATATACTAGCCAGTAACCAATCAGTTAAATCTCCAAAAGAACTGCCTTTTTTTTTATCCAGAGCAAGAGAGGGATGTGATTTAAATTTTATGATGAGGAATTGAAGAAACCTGTATTATTGTTTTAGATGGACAAATGACCTTCTGAAAGAATCAAGCCAACACCTGCTAGATGCCATAAAAGTTCAATAAAAATGTCATCTAGTAGCATGACGTTAAGCAGTCATGTGTAAACCAAAAACAATGTGCAAGGTATTTGAACAGTGCATCCACAATCGAAAAAGTCCACAACAAGTTTTAAAATAAAGAGAAAATACTAAAATACGACCAAACTGATAAAAATCTCATAAGGGAAAGCAGATCTAAGAATTTATATAAATTTAAGGGAAAAACTGTGCCAAAAAAGCACAAAGCGTCAATGTTTGTTCATGGAAGTTTTAGACCGGATCCTAGGCATGATTTGAGGCTGAACGTAATGGAGTTCTGGTCGAATACAACACTTGGAAAGTCATTTTTCTGAAGAGAAGACATTAAAATGTCTTCTTGCGCAGATTGGGAGTTATATTTTTTCTCAGGTGTGCTTGGCGCCTTAAGTGGGATGAAACAGAAATTCAGTTTGATGCAGTGAAATTGATGGTCGAATACTTTTTCCTGCAGGTCTCCTTAAATCTCTGGTGCAGATCGTGGGCGCAGGGATGACATCACAAGACCTACATAGACGCTGTCCCTGCTTGATGAAGTCAGTTCTTTCTTTTTCCGTGCCAGCCTAGCGCTGATCTGGAGAGAGCTACCCCTAGCCGCTTTTTCACTAACTTTTCTCCACTTTTTGTTGACATCTTTTTCGAGTGGTAGACTCCTGGTACGTCGAGGATGTCCCAGCGTTGGACCAGCTTCAAGCCTTGCGGCTCCTACCACCGGATGATGTCCATGATGGATCCGCACCTCGTGTGAATTTGGTATCTGGAGCACGACCACGACCTGAAGTTGTGCTCCGAGTGCTGGGCCATGATCCCAAAGGCTTTGCAGGAGTGGTTCAGAAAACTGCTATAGGCCCGGCGCTCGGCTCCACGTCGTTCTCTTTCGAGGGGAAGGTCTCGAGGATGGTTGTGGAGCCCACACTCCTCGCACTTCCAAGTCGTTGGAGAGATCCTCGGGTAAGTCAGGGAAGCACAAAAAGTAATCGAAGAACCACAAGCGTTCTTTGACTTCTCCACGTCAGTCGCCGGCGCAACACAGGAATCTGAGCACAGTCGCTCGAATCCTCCGTCTCCAGAGCATACTTCTGAGACGGCTCCACACCTCCCTCCCTTTCTGGGAGCCAGGGCGTCTTCTGTCCAAATCCATAAGTCCTATGAGACTTGTACATCATATTTGGGCAGCCCGGCTCCGTCAGGGGAGTTGATCAGGGGCCCTGGGACTTTACGTCGGCGGCTTTGGCCCCAGCTCCAGAGGTTCTCCTTGGATCTAGGCCTGGACCAGGATCGATGTCGGTCGATCACACTCAACCTTCCCCCACATCGATCCCGACAACGACGCTCCCGGCGACGACCATGCCCCCGGTTGGTGCTGACCCCATCCTCATTCCCAAAGTGGACATGGAGCCAGACCGACATCGGTTCTGATGTCGGAAGAGACTTTCGTCCCTTTGTTCATTCCTGGTGTTCCTTTTGGGCCAGAAGTTCCAGTCCATTCCATTTATAAAGCACGAGGCTACCACCGACGGTGGTTTCCCGGTTCAGGAAGAGGGCTGGGAGGGGCCGCTTAAACTGACTAGCTTGAGATACCGGACTGGAGAATGGACCTGGATCTGGTCACTTTCCCTGATACTTGCTTTTTCCCCCTCTCGTGGCTATGGAGGAGGGAGCTTCCTATGCTGTTGTGGTGAGGAGGGCAGCCGAGTTCCTCGGCCTCGAGCTCCCTACAGTGGCACTCAGGATTAACATCCTGACAGAGTTGCTTCAAACTGGGGCTTCCTCTTCTGAACCCCTTTTACTGTTCAATGAAGCCCTCACAGATGTCCTTTTGGGCACCTGATCCAAGCCCAGTACAGGGGCTCCTGTGGATAGGACGATTGCCTGCAGCCACCGCCTGATCTGGGCGACCCAGCTTTCCTGAGCAAACACTTCTCCCCTGAGAGCTTGGTAGTCCAAGCCTCCTCATCAAAAGACACATTCCCTTCCGCCCCTCCCTCCAGAGGGAGAGGAGTTGGCCTAACGGATAGGGCGGTCAACCTCGAATCTGTGGAACCGGGTTCGAGTCTCGGCAATGACGCTCAACAGCCTGTGATTCTAGGCAAATCACTTAATCTCCCCGTGCCTAACAAAAATGAAGGTGTCCTCATGTAATGCAACTGGTGCTATGTAAAGCGCTCTGATACCTGATTTGGGTCAAGTTCGCGCTATATAAAACTCTGTAAAAATAAACAAAAGAAGCTGCACCATCTTGGGGAGATGTTGTTCTCTTCCTCCAGCTTGGCATTGAGGTCAGTGAATACCGCATGCTTATTGGGCCTCTACTCCCATACTACTAGGGGTACAGTCGTGCAGGTGCTGCGTCAGTGCCTGGTGGCGGCCGGGCCGTTTTCTCCCAAGCAGTGGCAGACGGGAGAGAGAGAGACAAATTCACCATACAATGTGGGCTGGATCCACCGAGTCACTCAATTGCCACGTCGCTAGCTGTTTGGCGCTACACCTGGTTGAGGAATTCTGGCTTCTCAGGGGGATGTCCAGTCTTCTTTAATGGGTATTCCCTTTGATGGCACTCACCTTTTTGGTGACAAGGCAGACTCAGCACTTGAGATCTTCAAGGATTCTCAAGCTACGGCCAGGTCCTTGGGCCGCGCGGTTACCTCACGTCCACCTCTATCTGCCTTTCTTCCCTTTTGTGGCTTCGGAAGGGGCACCCAGCCACGTCCTGTCCAGCACAGCCACAGAGTCACGCAAACTCTCCAGCCTCTGCGTGGCTGCGCACATGGGACCCAGCGTCCTCTTGGGTCGGGGAGCCAGCAGGCGGGCCAGTCCACCCTTTCTCCCCCTGCCGCAGCCTCCAAACCTTCCTAGACCGACGTATTAGGTCAATCTACGGCAAGTTGGAGGCAGGATCCCCCCTCACCTCCTCCACTGGCAATCCATCCCATCAGACAGGTGGGTTCTGCAAATAGTCTGAAGGGGCTACTCCCTCCCCTTCAAGATTACCCCTCCCTCCATGCCACCTTCTTACGGAGGATCATTTGGCACTTCTCCGCTGGTAAGTATCAGCACTCTTGGCCAAGGAAGCTATACAGTCCCTGTGCCAGAAGTAGGTCATGGTTGTTATTCCCGCTACTTTCTGGTACCCAAGAAGGACAAAGACCTGCGTCCTATCTTAGACCTCTGGGCCCTCAACTTCTTCCTCCAGTAGGAGAAGTTAAAAATGCTTACCCTAGCCCAAGTTATGTCTGTACTCAACCCAGGAGACTGGCTGGTGGCGTTGGACTTGCAGGACTCTTATTTTCAAATCCCCGTCTTGCCGGCCCACAGATGTTACCTTCGGTTCATGGTGGGCCACAAGCACGTTCAGTTCACCGTGCTCCTCTTCGGCCTTACCAGTGCCCCTCAGGTGTTAACAAATGTGATGGCGGTGGTCGCAGCTCATCTGCACAGATCAGGTGTTCCAACCTTCCCCTATCTCGAAGACTGGCTGTTGAAGGCGGCCCGCCCCAGGTGTCGTCTCCCACCTCCAGGCTACGGCTTACCTCCTGAATTTGCTGGGGTTCACTATCCACTTGCTGAAGTCACACCTGACTCCCTCTCAGATGGTCCCTTTCATGGGGCGGTTCTGGACACAGTACAGTTTTGGGCCTATCCTCCAGAGTAGCGAGTCTGGGATATTCGGGCTATGATACTGCTGTTTCAGCCTTTATTCAGGATTTCGGTGAGAATGACTGAGGCCTCATGGCCTCATGGCCTATTGCATCCTGATGGTGGATCATGACACATGGCATATGCTGGTTCTACAGTGGGGCCTGAAGTTCCAGTGGGCGCAGCATCAGGGGTATTTTTCCAAGTAGGTCCAGATCTCGAAGGGAACTGCACACCAACTGCAGTGGTGGCTCACGAACCAAGATTGGGTCAGAGGCAGACACCTCCCCCTTCCCCAACCAGATCTAACAGTGGTGACGGATGCGACTGGGATGGGGTGGCCACCTGCGAGAGGCAGAGATCAGATGCGTCTGTTTTGCGGCCTCCAAATCAAACTTTTGGAGCTCCGGGCGATCAGACTGGCACTGAAAGCATTCCTTCCCTCTCTCAGGGGAAAAGTGGTGTAATTGTTCACCGACAACACCACCGCCATGCGGTACTGAAACAAACAGGGCAGGGTGGGCTTGACGCCTTGGGACATGGCTGGAACATCAGGACATGACCCTAGTGGTTCAACACCTGGTGGGCTCCTTGAACGCCAGGGAAGAAAAACTCAGCCGTCTGTTCCCAGTCGATCATGAATGACGTCTCCATCCGGATAAGTGGCACAAGGTCTCTTTCAGCGGTGGGGAGAGCCTTGGCTAGATCTGTTTGCCTCTGAAGAGAACACACAATGTCAGAAGTTTTACGCGCTAGAGTTTCCAAGCGGCACTTTCTTGGTGCCTCTTTTCGTCCCGAGCGGAGCTTCGGCCTCCTGTATGCCTTTCCACCTGTATCACTTCTGCCCAGAGTGCTCAAGAAGTTCAAGTGCGACCGGGTTCAAGTCATTCTTGTAGATCCGGACTGGGCACGAAGAGTCTGGTACCCCGACTTTCTGAGCATGGCCATCAATTCTCCGATCAGACTTCCCTTCAGGAGGATCTTCTGTCGCAGCAGCCGGGGAGGGTTCTTCACCAGAACCAGTCCAGTATCCACCTCCTTGCGTTGAGATTGAGCAGAGGCAGTTGACAGCTTTCGACCTTCCGTCCGAAGTCTGTGATGTTACCGTGGCAGCCAGGCGTCCCTCCGCTAAAACGGTATACGCCTGTAGATGGAACAAATTTGTGGCATGTGCACAGCAAAGGCTGTTGATCCCTCTTTCTGCTCATCTTTCAGAGGTTTTTCTTGTATATACTTTCCTTGGCCCAGCAGGGTTCTGCCTTGGGCACTTTTAAAGGATATCTTGCAGCCATCTCTGCTTTTCTTTGGCTGCCAGATCAGCCTTCTTTATTCAAATCCCCTATTATTAACAGATTCTTTAAGGGCCTTACTCATCTGAACCCTCCAACCAAGATCAAACCAGAAAGTCCTGGAGGACGGAACGGGAAAAGTACCCATCCCTCCGGACTTGGCTATCCAGGCAGTAGTGTCTGGTAAATGTGTGCTAGGATGCCTATGTTGCTGTCTAACAAATGTCAAGGACTGGAACTCGACAACTGGTGTGGGTAGGCACCCTTGGGCGGACCCTTGTTTGACTTCAAGACTGTCTACTCTATACTTTTTTGTTCCCAAAAAGGACAGCTCTCTCTGGCCTATCTTAGACCTCCGGCATCTCAACAAATGCACCCTATTGGAAGATTTCCTTATCACTACCCTACAGTATTTCCTCCATCTACTCCAGACAAGGCGATTTATAATATGCTGCTCTACCTCAGGGAGGCATACTTTCACATACTCATCTACCCTGCCCACCTCTAGTACCTTCATATTGTAAGTGGACATCATTGCCATTCAGAGCAGTTCATTTCGGGGTCTTCACTGATCCATGGGTGTTCACAAAGAACCTAGTGGTGGTGGCTGCTCTCCTGCAAAGGGGGGGGCACTTGTACCCTGCCCAGCCTTACTGATTGGATGATCATGAACTCCATATGCCCATGAAACAAAAGTGCCTCGTGGGGGAAAGATCACAGACACTCGGAAGATCTAGTGTTGATAAAGGCAAGCACTCACCTCATTGATTGGACAGCATCAACTTGTTGTAGGGCAGGCCTTTCACAGACCTCTTTCCTCAAGTGACCATCACCACAAGGGTCTCTATCATAGTCTCGGGGTGCACATCTCAATGATATGACTGTTCAGCTGGTACGGCCCCTCAGCACAAGGGACACCAAATGAATCACCTAAAACTGCTAGCCATACAACTACCACTCAGCTTTCTTCCAAGTCATTCTATTGAAGTTAGTCCTCATCAAGACAGATAGCACCACAGCCATGCTTTACCTACAGAAAAAAGGCAGTATGCATTCTCGCCAGCTCACAACACTAATTCAGGGAATTTGGCATTGGGAGATCCGCCACAACATTCAACACCTAGCGGAACACCTTCTCGGGTTGGACAGTAAATGTGTAGACCTGCTCACAAGGACACATCGACAAGTCCACAAGAGAGAATTCCACTGGTGAGCCCTACAAAGGAACTTACAGTTGGGGCACCTCGCAAATAGACCTGTACGGCACCCTTAAAATACAAAAAAAAAATGCCCAAACTTCGGCTCTAGATCCCCACACCCATAGTCCATGTGCATGGCACTATAGATTAATTGGTCAAAGAGCTTGGCCTCTGCTTCTCTGCCTCTCCCACACATCACGTATGTAGTGAGTAAGATGAGACACACATCCCTGATACCTCCCACCTGGTACACAGTGTTGCTGGAAATGTCCATAAACCCCCATGAGATGTTACTGCTTAGGACGGATTATCTCTCATAGAGGCAAGGCCAGATAATACACCCATGTCCCAGGCAGCTCAGCCTAGCGAGCTGGCACCTGTGAGCTTAGGATCTGGCTGTTTAAACCTACCCCTAGAATGTGCGACTGTAGGAAAGTGCCCCTTTTTGCATGGTTGCCCCCCACGTTTTGCCTGATGTTTGATGCTTCTTCACTAGGTGTGTCCTGAGTTCCTGCTAATCAGCTACCCAGGGCCTGTGTACTTTCCCCAGAACAGTACCTTTGCTCCTACATTTGAACTCCTCTGGCCTACATATAAGTCCCATGTAAAAGGTGCAAGTAGCACCAAGGGCCTTGTAGCCAGGTAAAGTCTCTGAGAGCTGAAGCATGTATTTTTTGACCCTCAGACTCCTCTCCTGACGCATACACACTGCCAGTGCAGTCTGTGTGCCAGGGGGAGAGCCTAAAACTACAAGTCGTCATGGCACTCATCCCTGTGTGCCATACCCACCAAAACACTGCCTGTGACATGGGTCAGTCACCCCTGTAGTAGGCCTTACAGTCCTAAGGCAGGGTGCACTATACCACAGGTGAGGGCACAGTGACATGAGCCCTGTGCCATCCGCAGTTATTGTAAGTGCAGTAAAGCCATTTTTAAAACATGGGCTGGGAGCTTGGCACCCCGAACTCCGCTGCTCCATGATGGCTTTCCTGAAAATTGAGAAGTTTGGTATCGATCTTCAAAGCCCATTAAACCCACACTGATGCCAGTTTTGGATTTAATGCCAAATGCACTCAGTGGGCATCTTATAGATGCCTCTTGAAAAACGACCTAACTCTAGTGTTCTGGTTGAGTGGCTGCTCACCAGCTGCCACCCCAGACATGTTTCTGGAACCCTGGGTCGAGAGCCTCCCGCTCTCTGGGTCCTGAAACAAAGCACATCCAGGTCGGGGTGCCAAACCTCCTCCCTCAGGATGGACAGGGTCCACGAAGGGAAAGCTTCAAAGGCCTGCCGCCTTTGTAAGCTGACCTTGCCTTTTGCTGCTCTCAGCAACTGGCCCCCATCGGTTCTAACCCCCTGTTTGGGAGGGAGAATCGGCGGGACAACCAAGATAGGAGGAGAGGTGTGCCCACCTTTGCCAACTCCATTCCTCATGTGAAGGAGGCAAGGCAAAGCACAACTCTCAGTCCCCACCATATTGAAGATGGGGGAGGAGAGGGAGGGGACCCAGCCAACCAGAGAGAGGCTTATGCCCCCTTCCAACTGGATGGTGGCATAATAGTGGGTGTACCCACCCCAAGGAAGGCCCCCATTGGACCAGACGGTACCTACCTGAAACGCCCTTTAAATTTAGTATTTAGGGGCAACCCCCTAACCTTGCCTTCTCAGACAAGCAAGAAGAACCGAAGAGCAGCCCCCCAGAACTCTGAGGACTTGCCTAGCCTTCCCTGCAAAGGCTCTGTCTCCTGTGAGCACCGGACTTGCTCATGAACCAGCCTCTGGCGAATCCTTGAGTCTGCACCACTCGGCACACGATGCCCAACACCACAAGGATGCCCCCCCCCCCCAGCGAACCTGACCTAGGATCTGGTGATCCCTGACCTACCTCAAGCCTCGCAATGACACCTGCAGCCTTTACCTGGAGGGTCCCCCTAACCTGTCAAGGCACCCTATTGCAATCCATCTTACCTCTCCAGCCAGTGGTAGCCTCCAAAAAGGCTCCCTGCCCTTGCCTGCTTTCTTTGTTCCGACCGGAGATCTCCCATTTAAAACAACAGGGCACCCAACGCCTTCTCAGCACCCTGCCCCACCTGTGCTGCTGTGGGTGCATCTTGTGTGCTAACTCGAATCCTCCTTTGCCATGAGCTTAACCCTAGAAGCTTTGCTCCTTAAACCCAGTGGCTTGCCCCAGAGCAGCCACCAACCAACAGGCCCCTAGCCCCATAGCCTTACATTGGACCTCAGCACCCTGCTGCCCTAGTGCCGCTGAGGGTGCTCTTTGAGTGCACCCTTGACCCTGGGGGAACCCTTTGTAAGAAAGTGGCTCTGTATATACTGTTCCCAAATAGGTACAGTGTGCACAGAGTCCACAGTCCCCAGAGGTTTGGCAGAGGCTAAAGTTAGATATAACCTTACTCTCTAAAGTGGTACATTGGTCGAGCAGTAAGGCAGTATCAGAGGACAGTGTAAAGCATTTGTTGTACACACTCAGTCAGCAAATGGTCTCACACACTCAAGAACTGAACTCTAGGCCAATTGTTTTGTATAAAAATATATAGTTGTTTTATTTTAGAACCAACAATAGGCATCAAAATATACTTTCTCAGAATGAGATGCTTTAGTTAAATACATTCAATAGGCAATAGACTTTTGAATGCAATAGTTACAGTTGTTGCAATTGGCCACACAATTCAAACACAATTATAACATTGAGCTCAATGGGAATTTCTAAGTAAATGCAATTAATTACTTTTAGGATTACTTTTCTAACCACAGAACTGGATCCTAGATTTAGTCCTGGGACACTTCCTGGAAACAGGTGAGTAAATACGTTTTGGTTACAGGTATGATTTTTAAGGAATATTATTGTATTTTAAAAGTTGACACTTAGAAACTTTTTCACATAGAATCACCAATGTTATCCTATAGGAGGAAATTCAATTAGCAGGTAAGTAGGGTTATCGTTACTTTTTCTTGCTCAGTGTTGGATTCTGGATCCAGCACTGGTGCATCTCCTGTAAACAGTTGAAAGAAATCGTTTTGTTATACAGGCGATTTTTAAGGAATATTTGTAAGTTTCAAAAATTGACACTTAGAAGAATTTCTGGCAAAAACCAGGCAATATTATCCTATGGAGGAAAATCAAGTTAGCGGTAAGTACGGTTGTAATTTCTTTTCAGGGTCAGTGCTGGGCACCAAGATCCAGCACTGGGATCTCTCCTGATGGCAGGTGAGTAATTTCGTTTTCGTTGATCGGCTGATTTTTAGTGAATATTTTAAAGTTTAAAAACTCAACACTTCGAAGAATTTCCAAGTGAAACCAGTCAATGTTACCCTATGGATTAAAAGTGAGGGGCCTTTGGTTGGTGGCTGCTGGCAAGCAGGCCACGCATCTGTGGAAGCTGGGCTCCTGGTCACTTGATCAGGGCAAGTGGGGAAGTAGATTAGGATAGAGGTTGCACTTCCAGGGGCACTGGGGTGGCTGGGTGCAGGGTGCTTTTGAGCCATCGGGCGCTCAATGGATTTCAATGGAGAAGCTCAGTGACGAACAAAGGCTGCAAGCTCGGGGACAAAGATTCTTCAGGTGCGACCACCACTTCGAGAGGTAAGTTGGGAAGCTGTAGGTTAGGTTGGCACCCAGGAGCTGGGCACAGGGGACCGCAGGGTGCCGGGTGCAGGGGTGTCTTTTCATGTCGGGAAATCTTACCCTCAGCTGGTCGCGGTTGGAGGGGTCCCCGGTTCTGAGGTTGCAGGCGTGATCAGGAGCGTCGAGGTGGGTCCTTGGGTGCTGGATTCTGGGTCACAGTCGCCGGGGGGACGTCCTCATGGTCTTTGTCCACTCCGGCACAGGCCAGGCTTGGCGGGTGCAGTGTGTGCTGGAGTCACGGTTCCTGGTTGGCACCAGGGTCACAAAGGGCTTGTTACTTGCTTTGAGGAGAACCATTGCTCGTGGGAGTCCCAGTCTTTTTAGAGTCACAAGGCAGTCAGGTCCCCGAGGTTTTTGAGGTTGCTGACCACTGGAGACGCCGGGTTTTAGCAGGAGCAGGTTCGAGGGCCGACAGGCCTGAAGGGCTGGGGCCAAATCAGTTGGTGTCTTTCTCTTGTTAGCAGCTGCACAGCAGGTCTTGTTTCTTGTTGTTCTTGCTTGTTTCGGATTCGGGATCTGAGGAGGGAAGGTTCATGGTGCCCCTAAATACTAAATTTAGGGGCGTTACAGGTAGGTAAAGGGCAGGGACCAATGGGTCCCTTCCCTGGGGTGGATACACCCCCTACCCTGCCACTCTCCTGTGGGAGGGGGGCAGTAGCCTAGTCCTGATTGGGCAGGGCTCCCCATCTTCTAGATGGCGAGAGATCAGAGATGTGCTTCACCTTGCCTCCCCCACCTGAGGGGTGGGGTTGGCAGAGGCTGGCACACCCCTCTCCTTCCTTGGGGTTTCCTGCCAGTCTTCCCGCCAGAGTGGGGTCAGAACCGGTGGGGGCCAGTTGCTGAGTACAACAAGTGGCCTGGAGAAGCTCACAAAGGCGGCATGCCTTTGAAGCTTCCCTGCCCATCCTGGGGGAGGAGACCTAGCACCTCGCCCAGGATGTGCATTGTTGCAGGCCCAGGAGGGCAGGGGCTCTCCTACCCAGGGGTCCAGCAACATGTCTGCTGTGTGGCAGCCTAGGCAGCCTCAGAACAGACATGGATTGTAGGTTAGGTTTTAGGGGGCATCTCTAAGATGCCCTCTGGGGTGCTTGGTACATTAAATCCCACACTGGCATCAGTGTGGGTTTAATGTGCTGAGAAGTTTGATATCAAACTGCTCAATCTTCAGTGCAGCCTTAATCTTAGTGCTGTGGAGTTCGTGATGACGACCTCCTAGCACCATATACTCTTAAGGGCAGCACTGCACTTACAGTGCCCAGGCATGGACCTGGGTACTGTAGGGGTACAGGGCTCATGCCCTTGTACCCACACCACTGGCATAGTGCACCCAGCTAGAGGGGTGACTGAGGTATGCCAGGGCAGTGTGTGTGTGGGCATGGCACAAGGGGATATGTGCCATGTCAACTCTCTGTTTTGTTCTGCACCAAGACACTCATCCTGCAAAGGCAGTGTGTGTGTATCAGGGCACAGGGCCTCTAAGGGTGGGACAATAAGTGCTGCAGCCCTTAGGGGTCTTCTCTGGTCATAGGGCCCTGGGTACCTAGGGTACCATTTACCGGGGGCTGACATGTGGCCAGAGATGCCATTTGGGTTTAGGCTGTTAGGCAGTTTTTAGGGAAGGAACACAGGCCCTGGGCACCTGATTGGCAGGAGCCCAGGGCACACCAAGTGAAAGGGGGGGGAGGGGTACTGCAACAGAAACCCACTTTCTCACACCCTTGTTCTAACCCCAGAAACTAGATTAGTTACATGCAAACCGATAACCACATTTTCTCCCATTGGATTGCATTAACTGTTTTTGCTCTAAAAAAGTGCTAAGTTTTGAATTGTGTTTGTATGGAACAACTGTGTTTTAATGTTAAAGTGGTTTACTTACCTTTGTCTAGGAAATGTCCCAGTGTGATATCTAGACATAACACACTGAGTAGAAAAAGTAATCTTTAAAGAACTCCAAAAAGTAAACTCAAAAGTAAATACAACATAATGAAAACTGTCTTTAAATGTTTTACAAACCTGTAACAAAGTCTATTTCAACAAGATTGCATATTCTCATCAACCTATTTTGAAAAGTACAACTTTATTTATCTGTACCAAGTCCTGCTAGTTCTAAAAAATAAAATCTAACTAAAGAAATAGTTTTTTTATACTATTAATTGGTGTGAGTTCAGTCTCTGAGTGTGTGACATCAGTTCTTGCCTGAGTCTGTACAATATATGCTTAACAATACCCTCTGATAAAGCCTTACTGCTTTCCCACACTACCACAAATAGAGAGCAAGGTGTTATCTACTTTTATCTCTGTAAGCCTTTGGGGATCCACTAGAGACTGTGCGCAATATACCTTACTTTGGTATAGTATACACAGAGCCAGCTTCCTACAGCAACTATTCTACATAAGCACACAGACTAATCACACGGGCTACTATGCTGCATCTCCAAACACCTAGACCCCTGGAAGTTATCTGCTATCACATCTTTAGAAGTTAGGCCATTCCTATACATCAGTATGTCAGGATTCCAGTAGTCCAGGCTTTCATGGAAGGTATTAAGAGTGTCATACCTCCCACAATACTGCCTATACTTGTGTGAAACCTTATCATAATCCTCACAAGACTCATGGGGCCACCCCTTTGAACCTTTACACGTAAGGCCCTTCTAGTTAATTTCCTGGAAGGTAGCTTTCCCTGTGACCATTACTTCCCTTAGATATATTCGCAAACATTAACAGTCTTAAGAACTTTGTTTCAGACATCTGCATCAGACATACTCTAGCTGCAGCTGTTTGTTTTTTTATTTTTCCAACCACACATGCTACAAACAGAAAATGTTATACACCCTGTAAGCATCATTTCGTAGTGTGTAGTGCTTTAGATTGTCATGTGCCCACCCTCCTCACCGGAGGCCTGTGTTGATTTCAGATCTCTCCCATTTTGTCACTGGTTGACACTGCACAATGCACATAGAGCACCATGCTGTGCTTGCCTGAAACTCAATACATGTTCTCACCTGCTGTGCAAAAGACCATTTTTCAGGGTGTTGGTGCCCATGCACATTCCCTACTAGAAGAAGAGCCACAGTCCCATCTTGTGACTAGAAAAACTTCTTCGAAGAAAAACAGCTAACAAACGTCCGATCCCAGCATTAGATAGTAGGAGTATTCAGAGCATATGCATCTACTGCACTACATGCTAAAAATAGATGCTTATAGGGTAAGCAATATTTTTCTTCTGGTGAATACTTTGTTCACCTGCAGTTTCCTCACAATCCCAACTTCCTTCCTGTGCTGACGTTTGGTGCTAAGACCTAGTAAGAAGGGTCCAATTAAACTGCTGTGTTGCACTACTTTAATTGGTGAAATTCCTTTTTTTTGCCTCTAAGGGCACAGAAAACATGGAGGTGAAACTGTTATGAATGCACCTGGGTGGGGGCTTTATGGCTCCAGTAACATCACCAAGGAATCACTTCTAGTGCCAAAATGTAGTCTATCACCCCTACTGGCTTGGACAATCATGAAAGTTTCCAGTCTGCCACCCGGAGATTTCCAACATGAGATGAATATCCAGGTAGATAAGATTATCCACCAGAAAGATTTGTACTGAAGAAAAGTAACTTTTTTACATTTTCTTAAGCTCTTCATAGCCGCTCTGCCATCCTCGACTTCACCTTTTCTCGTGCTATGTGTTAAACATAGTCAGGAAATGGTAGACAGCCATAATTTAGGAGTAGGATTATTAGCATTATGGTGATTCCTAGTCAATAGGCTGCAGCCTGTTCCCAACTCACTCCATTCTGCCATTTATCAGATCCATCAAATCATACAGAACTGCTAAGGATGTGCCAAGGAAAGGGGTGCAGCTACATATACATATGCAAGTATGCATGCTACTGACAATAAAGACCTCTGTACTAATAGCCATGAGACATAGTTTCTTGCCATGCTGCTTGGTGGCTGAATACCAACAAGTTTGGAATAAGCAAGTACATGCGGGAGGAAAGTAATGGAGGCACCATAAATGTAGATTTATTTTTGTTTTTTGCTAAACTGTTGATTTTCTATTTGGAATGTAATCCCTACCCTTAAACCAAAGATGAAAATATATCACTCAATATTGAAACCTTAGTTACTAGGCAAAACCAAATGTTCCTGATGCTATCATTTTCTTTCCTTACACTTGTCACAGGGGAACAGTTTCCGATGCTGAACCTTTGGATAGACCAGTTACCGAAAAGCGCTATGAACAGGTTTCTCATGTTACTCCTCCCCCATCACAGTATAATCAGTCTTCTCAGATCATTGTAAATAACACAGTATCCCTGCCTGTTCAGCAAAAGCAGTCCATTCTGGAAGGTAAATGTTGAATTCAAAATGTTTATATTCTTTTGACTGTGTTTGACATTTAAAAACAATTTGTATCTTACAATTTGAGTTGTTAAATGCTTATTGTTTGTGAAGTGAAGGATTGTTTTGTGGTTCCAGAAGAAACGTAGAGTTTTGTATCCGGATTTAATTTTACCCATTAGAAGCTAAAACCTCAATCTTCCGTGTCAATTTTGAGGACTTTTAGAAAGAACATGTGATGTATGTAACTTGTATTGTTTTGCAAATTCACATATATTACCTTGTCTTGCATACATGTAATATATTTTTCCCATGCATTTGTTTATTCTCTTACAATAATGGCTTAAGCCCAAGTCCCTAACCATATCATTGCATAATGTTGGTAAAGTGCACACAAGAATAAAATAAAATAAATATATATATTTTCTGAACTGAAGTAACTAACTCAAGCCTTTGAGTAATTGTGACTTACGCCCCCACTATGCACAGTGTTGTCATAAATGATGTAATGTCAGATGTCATCAGTGATTTTATCAATGGTGTCATTGAACATGTGAGTGATGTAATAGGTGAGTACGTTAGCAGTGCACGACTAAGGCGCAGGTTATAGTTTATTCAGGGCTTGAGTTATGCTTAAAATATCAAGATGACCGACTGACCTCGACTAGAGCCGCTGCTGCCTCTCCCCTCTGCACCTCTTTGAAAATGCTGGGGTAGCAGTGAGCTTAACAAACAAGGGAAAATGAAGGAAAGAACTTACTTTCATTTCATGTACTTACTTTTCGATATGTCATGCGGTTGCTGAGAGCCGGGATCCCGTTTAGGACCAGGGTGAATGCTACAGTCCTGCATTTGCTGACTCGGAACACCCGCTGCCCTTCTGGTGTATCGCAGGAGTTTCTTCGCCGCTCGGACTGGGCTATGGCTCCAAGACCGGAGAAGGTAGGCAAGGCGGCTAAAGGGGGGCCGAAAGACCTCCAAATGTGTTGGCAGGCTCGGGTGGGGGGGGCCGTGGGGCTTTCAGTGCCTCCAAAGCTAAGGCTACAGCTAACGCCGGTGATACTGCCTCAGCGCGGACCGGATCAGCAGCTGGAATCTGGTCTGGATCTGGCTCGCCAAGATGGAAAACTGCAGATAGATCCTGTAGCCTTGATAGACTCACCCGAAAATAATGCAACAAGCGCATCTTTACCACAAGGACCGGAGCTTTCTCCGCTGAAGGACAGTAATTTACTAGCAATCATAACGCCCGCATTTGAAAGTGGCTGTCTAATGGATTTGACGGAGACACGAGGGGTCCAAGCGGGGGTCCAAGAGAAGAGTCGGGCAGAGTCCGCTGGAATAAGCTATAATAACCGCAATAACAATGTCGACACTGCTGTCATCAAGGGGGGACTAGTCAGCATACAGGATGACACTAATGCTATAGACAGTGACTCTAGGCAAATGCCCCAGCTCCTGGTTGCAACGGCGCTTGGCTCCCCTGAAGGAGATAAATTCTACTCACTCTACGATGATTCCGATCCCGACTCGCTAGTTTTGAGTTATTCAATTATCTCTAGCGGTACGGACTCCGGAGAATCTTCAACAGTGCAAAAAGCGCATTATAGTAAATCGACCGTGCAAAAGCGAAGAACAAGAACCAAAATAAGCCCTGTAAAAAATGCTCTGACCACAGAGAGAAATCTGGAATGGGACTATTCTGCCACAAGTATGGTGTATGAGAATACGGGGGTCGCGACAGTAGATGGTTCAGCTGCACCCCAGGGTCCTGCTGCTCCCCCCCCCCCCCCTCTCTGGACTTAATATACTGCACCCTAAAACAAATACAGGGTGAGGCCAGAATCGAAAGTAGGCGAGCGCTACAAGCAGCAAAGAAACTACAGGCCTCAATTCGCAAAGCCACAAATTATGTACTGGAATGGCCGAAAGGGTTACACAAGTGGAGGACAGGGCAGTGGCTTTGGAGGAATCGGTCGATAAACTACAGGAGTCTAAGGGGCAGCAGGAAAAACAGGCAATGGACATGTGTTGTAAGCTCGAGGATTTCGAGAATTGACAAAGGAGAAATAACGTTCGATTACTGGGAATTGCCGAAAATGCAGAAGGGGGGAACATAATATCCTTTGTTGTATCCCTGTTAAAAGGCGCACTTCGGGAACTCGCACAATGGAATTGGGGGACTGGGGTCCAGCGGGCCCACCACTTTCCAATCATGCGGAAACGCAATCACCCAGCTGGGCAAGAAGAGCGCCCCAGAGCAATCTTGATTTACATTGGGAATTTTTTGCTCCGACAAGCCATAATAGATCTGGTTAGACCAGATGCCAAGAGGACTTTCGGTGGGTACACCTTCATTGCACGCCCAGATTTTTGCCACGCCACTGTGGAGCGTAGGTGGAGACTCCGCCAAATGATAACTGTATTTCAGGGGCAGGGTTGTGAGGCATATTTGCTCTTTCCAGCCCGCCTTAAGGTTATTATTAATGGGCGGGTTTGTATGTTCTTTTCAGAGGTTAAAGCCCGAGAATTCCTGACAGAGCTGAAGGAGGCAAAAGGAAGGAGAGGAGTGATGACACACGATGTTTCTTGATTCTGCCTAAACGCTAAAAATGCTAAAAAAAAAAAAAGCCAGTCGGTAAATGAAAGATAGCCCGAGGGCAGAATAGTTGCTTATCTGTTTTGCATTATGCCTTCATCTCGATTTTGTTTGTAAGCGATGGGTTTCAATTGGATTTATTCTGTTTGTTTAGCTATACTAAAGGTGCAGAGGGGGGGCAGCTTAGGTTGCGAGATCGGCCATCACACATAGGTCTTGACAGACCTATTTGCCCGTTTGGGTAATAGGGGGGGGGGCGGGTTCAGGGGAGGGGGTTGGGGCACGGGGGAGGGTAAGCCACAGCACAGCATAGCTGCAGTGAGCGGCTGGATGGTGAAAAATTGGCTGAAGCTCAAATCTAATAAAACAGAGGTGATAATATTTGGGAATGCTCCTACCTTTTGGAATCTTAATGGGTGGCCCTCTACAATGGGAGTACTTCCTGCCCCGGTAAAGAACCTGGGAATAATTGTCGATGACAAACTGAATCTGGGCGACCAAGTCAATTCAGTTTTATCATCAACTGCCTTTGTTTTAAAATCAGTAAAACAGATCCTGCCTTTCCTGTCAGCAGGGAGTCAGAAAGCAGTGGTACTGCTCTTATCTTATCGAGGCTTGACTATTGTAATGGCCTCTATTTAAACATTCAGGAACACTATTTAAATAAATTACAAAGGCTACAAAATGCAGCCGCCAGATTACTCGCTGGGGTGCCCAAATTCGCAGCCATTTCCAATGAAATTAAAAAGTTACATTGGCTCCCGATAAAAAAGCGTGTGCTTTTTAAATCTTTGTGTACCGTTTTTAAAGCACTCCAAGGTACTGGACCAGAATATCTGCAGAAACAATTTAACTGGTACATACCCACAAGAAATCTACGCTCATCAGGAGCCAAAATGGTGACCGTTCCGACTACTTAAAAGGTTTCATTGGGAGGACGAAGATTCGTCTTCGGAGCGGCCAAGGCGTGGAATGATCTTCCGGCCCAGCTCAGAAATTACCCTGATCTGCTGACTTTCAGAAGGGCTCTGAAAACTTGGCTGTTCAACAATTAAAACTCCTTCAATGGTGATGGCTGAAAAGACAGGTAACTAGCGCCAGGACACCCCAGGGTAACCGATGCGCTTTACAAATAAATTAACATAACATAACGATGTATGAGGAAACGAGTTTTTAAAGGCCTTAGGCATTTTGGACAGGTTATTTATAGAAGAGAAGATTAAGATGGTGCTAAAGGAGAAGAAAAACAATAAGCTTACGATGGAGGGAAAAGGTCTCAAATTATCTTATGAATCCATTAAACCTTAGAATTATAACTATTAATATCTGTGGGCTCAATGGCCAAGCTAGGCGACAAAGGGCGGCTATTCTATTGAAAACCATGAGAGCCGACATCTTATGTGTACAGGAGACCCATATAGAAGGCTTGAGGGGCGGAGTTCTTGAACAACTTGGGTTTAGGCTATTGGTGGCTACTAAACAGGGTACTAGGACAAGAGGAGTTGCTATCCTTACTCGACGGAATTATATAATTGTTCAAAGGAAATTATCAGATAGATGGAGCCGGTGGGCGGTATTAGAATGCGTATTTGCCGGGGAGGCTTTTACTATCTGCTCGGTGTACGGTTCGACTGCTGACGAACCAGAGGTATTTGACTATTTAGACATGGAGCTAGCCAATTGGCCCACCCCCTTGATAGTATGTGGCGATTTTAATATCAATGGGCTGGGGGGGCTGTGGGGTAGTGGGGGAGATGCAAATTCAGGTCGGAAAAAAAGGGTCTTTAAGACACTCACTAATATGGCCAGCAATCATGGACTTATTGACTTATGGAATCCTCTAAATCGGAACGATCCCGGTAGCACATTCTTTTCTGCTCCACATAAGGCAGTTTTCAAACTCGATTATTTCTTCATTTCCTATTCATTAGCACACCGGGCAAGGATAGAAAAGTATCCTAGGATACTATCTGACCCTAACCCTTTAGCTCTTACCCTGGCTTTTACTAGCAGTTTGTGTAGCGAGCGGACATAGACTTTTGAAAGAGGGCTCCTAACAGATCCCGAATATGTCTTGCATATGAAGGGATGGATTACGTCTTACTGGGACACAAATAGATATAGCGCGAGCTCTGGAGTGGTGTGGGACACTTTTAAGGCGGGTATTAGAGGGGAGACACTCCGCTTTACTCTCTCTCGACAAAAGAGGGAAGCATGCCGGGTGGAAGCCCTGTGTAAATCGCTGGCTAGCATTGAGGAGGAATTGGCAATTGCAGTAAATGCTGATTTATTACTCGACGATATTTTACTCCGGCTGGCTTGGGCCAAGGCAAAAATAGGAGATCATGCTGCCGCGAAGGCAGACGAGCTTTTCTTAACCAAGAGAGAACATTGTTATAAATTTAGTGAAAGAGTTGGCCATATGCTGGCAGCCAGACAAAGGAGTGTCAAGAGTGAAATAAATGAGATCATAGACGAGAGCGGGAATTTAGTAAAGGACCCACGTAAGATTCAGGGAGTATTCCAGCGGTTTTATCAGCGATTATATGGGGCTGGACCTTGGGTCCAGCAGGACTTAGCATTAGGATATCTCAATAGCATACCATTATCATGTATTGATGATGATGCTATATTGAGACTTGAAGCATCTTGACATCTGATGAGATTTATTGTGCCTTGAAGAATCTCCCCTCAAGTAAAGCAGCTGGACCCGATCAGATTCCCCTGGAGTCTTACAAAACTTTTTGGGATGAAATCGGACTGGTTCTGGTGGACACGATCTGCCTTGCGCAACTCGGGAGCTCGGTCCCCGACTCCTGGTCAGGAGCCAATATCATTATATTCCTAAAAAAGGGTAAACCATCTCGGGAGCCCGGATCATATCGACCTATCACCTTGATAAACTGCGATGTAAAGATCATCTCTAAAGCTCTGGCGACTAGATTAAACTCCATAATAACGAAAGCAATCCACCCATATCAACACAGGTTTATTCCTGGAAGAGGGACTACCCAGCATATCCGACGGGTAATAACCTTATTTGATGCAGCAGAAGTCTCGGGTGACCCTATGGCTATGCTTCTTTTGGATGCAGAGAAAGCTTTTGATAGGGTCTCCTGGGACTATCTCTGGCAGGCAATGAAATGGTTTGGAATCGGGCAGGGGTTTACAAAAGCTATTCATACCATGTATAGCGCACCAACAGCTTGTCTTAGAGTTAACGGGAAGTAAATTCCGCCTTTCACAATTATGCGGGGTACCAGGCAGGGTTGCCCCTGCTCACCCCTATTATTCACCATATACATTGATCCCCTAATCCGGCAGCTGGAGGCATGTCGTGAGATCGAGTCTGTTATTTATCACGGAGCTGCTACAAAAGTTTTAGCATATGCTGACAACGTCGCCTTAGTTACCCCTAATCCTGTTGCAGCGATTGCGGCAGTTGAGGAAATAGCTTTAGCCTTTGGCTTGATCTCCGGATATGCCCTAAATAAACAGAAGACACAGATTGTCATGAACGGGGAGATAAGACGCTCTGATCCGTGGATGATGGACTCAGCGACATATCTTGGGATAACTATTTCCCTCCAGACCTGAACAACCTAGTGGCTATTAATATCAATCCCATTATCCGGAAGGCCAACATAGATTTTGATAAACTTTATAACTTACATGTCTCATTGGTTGGCCGCTGTAATGTGATAAAAATTGTATTTTTACCAAAGATATTGTACTTATTTAGGACAATACCTTTGGAATTTGGGAAGAGGTGGTTTATGGCACTGGATAATTTGGTTAATAGATTTGTTTGGGCTCATGGTAAAACCAGGAGGGCCCTACGCTTTATGACTGTACCCCAATCGAGGGAACCCTGGGTGGTCCCGGATTTCAAGCTTTACTATTGGGCTGCAGCTTATCAATATATAGTTGGATTACTAGGTGGCAGATCTGAAAACTCGAGTATGGAAGATAAGATCCCAAATGTATATAGGCTACTGGTGGGGGAAGATGCTAAAAATTGTTTTATGAAATTGAGTGAGCCTAGCTATTTCAAGCGAACTAAATTTAGAACTCTGCAGGCTGCCTTTAAAATCTGGACCACTTTTAAAAAAAAGACTGGTTTAGGGAGGCTGAATTACTATACACAATTGTATGGTAATCCAACGCTGCCAGAATTTTTATAGATCAAACTATGGCGCACTGGGCAGGATGTGGCCTCACGAAAGTCGGGGATCTATTAGGTACCGACGGAATCTATCAGTTTAAGGATATCCAGGAAAAATTTGGTATCGGGACCGGGAACTTTTTTAAATATCTTCAGCTCAGAAGTAAAATGTTGGGTGGACCCAATGGGTTCGGTAAGGTGAAAGCCATAGAAGTTATAAGAAGTGGGGATGGCTGTACTTTTAAAGGAATTTATAGCGAACTTATGGCACTTAAATTGGATGATCTAGAAAAACATGCCGAAAAATGGGAAGGCAGGTTGGACACTGACCCGGACAATTTCTTCCAGTCACTAGAGCTGGGGGAGACAGTACTACGCTCTGCTGGGCTTCAGGCCCAACATTATAAAACAGTGTTTTCCCTGTACTACACTCCGGCAAAAATGTTACAGTTGGGGTGGGGGGGCGGCAGGAACCTATGTGTCCACGCTGTGATAATTCACAGGCTGATTTAGACCATATGTTTTCAACCTGCCCCCGATTAGACATGTTAAAAATCTCAATTTCGACATTTTTAGAGTCCACTTTGGCCCTTAGGGATAAGTTAACCTCATCTTTAATTCTTCTTGGGGTTGAAAATGCCCAGGGACACACTATGTCTCTCCGCTTTGTCTTTCTCACAGTGGCAGTTTGTGTTGCCTCAGCTTGGCTAGATCAAGCTGCCCCTACATTTAATCTATGGTTGGCACGGCTCCTCTCTGTATTTAACCTTAAGAAGGGAATCTATGAAAGAGAAGGCAAGATCGGGAAATCTCTTGGTAGACGTATATGGGCACCCTTATACAGTTGGAGGGAATCTCAGGCCCAAATAAGCCCTAAAAGAACGGCGCTTACATATCGCCTAGACATATTTCTGTAGCTCAGTTACTTATTTATTTAATCTTCTGTAACGGAAACGCCCTCTACGCCGGAGCCTCGACGTCCCGCGCCGCGACCACATCACCCCCCACCTGAGGAACCTGCACTGGCTCCCCGTCAAAAGGAGAATCTCCTTCAAGCTCCTGATCCACGCACACAAGGCACTCCACAAGACCGGACCAGCCTATCTCAACAACCGACTCTCCTTCTACGTACCCAACAGGAAACTCCACTCTGTTGACCACGCCCTGGCCACGGTCCCGCGCATCCGTAGAACAGCTTCCGGAGGCAGGTCCTTCTCCCACCGCGCCGCCAGGACCTGGAACACCCTCCCCCTCTACCTACGACAAACCGAAGACCTGCTGACCTTAAGGAGACAACTCAAGACCTGGCTCTTCGACCAGTAGCAGCAGCCCCTCCCCCCCAGTGCCTTGAAACCCACACGGGTATGTAGTGCGCTTTACAAATTACTTGATTGATTGATTAACAAAATAATAATTTTCATATCTGTAGTTTTTGGGTTTTTTATTTAATTTTTCTTTTCTTTTTCTTTTTTGTCCTTTTCAAATGCCTTTAAATGAAATGCTGTATGTAAAAAAATGGTATTATGATTCCTCAAATATAATTGCAATGAATTGTTAATTGCTGTGCTGTTTATAAAATAAATATATATTTAAAAAAAAAAAAGAAAAAATATCAAGTTTTCCTAGGTCAACTTCTTTAGACACCCAGGAAAAATAGGGTTACATTTTATCTTTAAGTATTTCTCAGGAGCTGCTGAACCTCCTGCAGGCCTCCTCAACTCTATAAAAAAAAAAAAACCACAAGAGGAGAAATCTTCTGGTTATGTCTCTGCCCACTTTGTTGAAAATCAAAATATCATAAAATGAATGAATGACTGGCTGTTGTATTGTATAGCGCACAGCTACTCTGTGAGGGTCCTGGCGCTTGACATGGAAGAACAGGTGGATGAGAGGCCTACCAGATAAGAACAATTCATTCCCTAAAGGTAGATTTTCAGGGATTTTTAAAGGTTACTTTGTCTGTAGCGGATATCAAAGGGGCAGGCATCTGGTTCCACTTCATAGCAGCCAAGAAAATGAAGAAGGAGCTCCCCCCGTTGTTTTTTAAAGCGGGGGACTGATAACAGGCCAGCTTTGCTAGAGCGCAAAAACTTCCTGGCTCTGTCCTTCTTTTCCTCTCCTTCAAGTAGGTAGGTCCTATTTTGTGAAGGGCGTGGTGAGTCACTGTAAGTGTTTTCAACATAATGCGCTTGCGAACTGGTAGCAAGTGTAGTTTCTCTAGAAAATAAGATGGGGGAGTGTTTAGGTAACTGGTAGAGTAGGCCGACTGCTATGTTCTGAACCACTTACAGACGTTGAACTAGATAGTCGGGAGACGCAGGTACAGAACATTGACGTAGTCCAGTCTTGAGACAATGAGCGCCCTGACCACTGTCACCGGTGCTTCATGTGGAATTTCCTGAGCATTCATAGAAAGCAGAAGCAAGATTTCACTACAGATGAAATCTGGGATTAAAGAAAGGTTGGGAATTAAACAAAATGCCCAAATTTCTTGCCACCGCCATCGGTGAGACGGAGGGGAGTTACTACTGGGCCAGGCTCCTGTCCACCCTAGGAATGGGTCCATCCCAAACAGTAAGATCTCCAGTTAGCGTGGGTTGCATACAACTTGTTTGCCCTAAGCCAGTCAGTAGGACCTTCATGCAACATTTGTTTGGTCTTCGCTGAGTCTCCTTCATACGTGAGCTGAAGCTAAGTATAGTTGAAGTACGATATAACCCTAATGTCGAAGGACTCGACCAAGAGCATTAATGGGGTCATATATACATTAAAAAGAGTAGGGCTCTGGGAGGGGCCCGGAGGAACCCCTTCCACATTTCAAAGGTTTTGCTCTGGAGGAAAAAGGCATCATTCAAACTACCTGCTCTCGGTTTCCTAAAAAGGAGGCCAACCAGCCTAAGGCTGATCCAGTAACCCCCAAGTACTCCTACCTCTTTAGCAGGATGTTGTGAACCACCGTTTTGAATGCTGCGGTCAGATCTTATAGCACCAATGCAACATTGAGTCCCGAATCCAGGCCTGATGTAATGGATTTGGAGATACTCCAGTTGAGCCGTCTCGTGTCCTGAACCCAGATTGGGAAGGGTGCAGCAGCTAGCTTTCAGCTAAAATAGCTGTGAGCTGGTGGTTCACCATCTTTTACAGAATCTTGGTGGCTGCTGGTAGTAGTGAAACTGGTCTAAATTTCGCTAGCACTTCCAGGTTGGCATGGTTTTTCTTAAGTAGAGGTATTACATTTGCTCTTTTCCATGAGTCCGGTATCACACCAGATTGAAGAGAGGTTGAGAATAGCTTATGGTAAGCGGGACAATATTGTCGGTAATAACCTTCAGAACATGCGGGGTAATTGGATCATCAGGGAACCTAGAACTACAATTTGCGAACTGGGCCCTCAACTCCGCTATAGTGAGTGGTAGAAAAAGTGTCAGTTTTTTTTTGCTGTTGGCCCTCATATGTCTCTAGGCCCTGTAACAGGATCCAGATTGTTGAGTCAGTGGGTTGGCCTTATTACCAAGAGAAGTCACTAAGTCTTGTGCAGAGGACTTCAATGGTCTCAGGAGGTTGGACCGTAGCCCTTGGGCCCACAAAACTAGTTACGATCTTAAAGATCTCCTTTCGATTATTGTCATCCTCTTTGATACTTTGGGAATAGAAGGTGCTTCAAGATTGCATTATTTTTGTGGTACGAGTTTGGTGGCTATTTGTAGCGTGCCTTTACAGTCTCCCAATAATGACCTGACCATACCAACTAATCTGGGCTCTCCCACTGTACTGGTATATTAGACATGATGCCATCAGTGGCATGACCTTTTTTATGTGTAGGGCCCACATCAGCTTGGATAAGGTTAAGTGATGCTAAGGTTTCTAGAAAGTGAATTCGCAGTAGATCATCAACCTTCTCCAGGTGTATGTTAAAGTCTTGTAGTATCGTAAAGTTAGCAGAATTAATGCATTTAGAGGCTCCGGCCTGTTCTAGAGATGCTATAAAGTCTCCTGCGTATCCTGTAGGGCGATACACTAAAATGCTGGAGAAAGACTGTTTGGTGCATGGTGATATACTAAACCTGAGAGCTTTTGCCTCCTTCAGATCATCCAATAGAAACTTATAGCACTTAAAAACCTTGCTATATAAAATGGCTCCCCATCCCCCACCCTGTCTGCGTGAATACATGACTAGTTAATGGGGATTGTTAATTGCAGGCAAGTCAGGGCATAAGTCCTCACTCATTGCATGTTTCCGTCAGGAATAGGGCGTCCAGCCTATTGACTTCTAACAGGTTATGGATGTCTGGAGCATGTTTATGTAGAGCGTATATTAATCAGGGCGGCCTTAAATCTACTTGATTTCGAGGTCAGGCATCTAACTATTGGGAGGGTGTAGCCTGTGTTTGCAGTGTAAACAAGAAATTGGGCCTTTGCAGTGTAAAATGAAAGGGGTACACACTTTGAGTCCTCCCAATACCTCATACATTGGATGCTATGTAAACACATCTAGTACAGCCTACGAGGGTAAGGTCTCAAGACCGGTCGCTGAGTCACCACACCTGGTCCAAGTCTTCGCACTCTTCGAGTAATTCGAAGCATAAGAAGAAGGCGAAGAAGCACCACAGATTTACGTCTTCTCCCCGTGGGTCGGCTGACGTGACACAGGACCCTGAGCGTTGTTGCTTTAAGGCTCTATCTCCAGTGCCTGATTCAGAGACTACACCGTGCCTCCCTCCTTTTCTGGGAGCCGGAGTATCCCCTGCCCAGCTTTGTAAATTCTATGGAACCCTCCACCATATCTTTGGGCAGCCAGACTCCGCTGGCACGCCTTCAGGCCCCGTGGAGTTGGTTGGGGACCTTGGGCCTTCGATGCCGGCAGCTCCGGTGCCAGAGGGCCCCCGTGAATCCAGGCCTGGATCCGGATCGACACTGGTCGACCCTCCCCGGCGATGACACCCCCGGCGCCAGCCGTGCCCCTGGACGATGCCATCCCCATCCTCATCCCAAGATGGACCCGGACTTACGTCTGCCGACGTCGAATCAGATGCTGGAGGGAACTTTTGTTCCCTTGTTTATCCCAGGTGTTCCCTATCACCCTGAGGGTGGTAATGAGACCTGGGAGTGGGGTCGCTGGACCCTTTGACAGACCAGCTGAAAGAACCAGACTGGAGAGAGGAATTGGGTGACGCCAGTGGTCTGGACACCTCCCTACACCTCTGTATGCTTTCTACCCCTACCGTGGCTACGGAGGAGGGAGCGTCCTATGCAGTGGTGGTGCTTAGGGCAGCCGAGGACTTGGGCCTGGAGCTCCCTACAATGGCAGTCAGGGCTAACGTCCTGACAGTTTCAGGCTTATCCTCCCGAATAGTGAACCCGGGATATTCGGGCTATGATACCGATGTTTATCCCGGATTTCGGTGAGAACAACCGTGAGGCTGCTGGTCCTCATGACATCCTGTATCCTGTTGGTAGACCATGCCAGCTGGCATATGCTGGCTTTGCAGTGGGACCTGAAGTTCCAGTGGGCGCAGCATCAGGGGAATCTTTCCAACTACATCCAGATCTCAGAGGGAACTGCGCAACAACTGCAGTGGTGGCTAACAAACCAGAATTGGGTCAGAGGCAGATCTCTCTCCCTTCCCCTACCAGACCTCACGGTGGTGACCGAGGCATCACTCCTGGGATGGGGCAGCCACTTGGAAGAGGCAGAGATCAGAGGAGACTGTTCTCCGGCAGAGTTCGAGTTCCATATCAACCTGTTGGAGCTTCGGGTGATCCGCTTGGCACTGAAGGCATTCCTTCCCTCCCTCAAGGGGAAGGCAGTGCAGGTGTTCACAGACAACACCACCGTCATGTGGTACTGCAACTAACAGGGCGAGTGGGGTTGTGTACCCTTTGTCAAGAGGCTCTTCGGCTTTGGACATGGCTGGTACATCAGGACTTGACCTTGGTGGTTCAGTATTTGACGCCAGGGCGTACGAACTCAGCCATCAATGCCTGGTGGATCACGAATAGCGTCTTCACCCAGAGGCGGTACAACGTCTCTTGCAGCTGTGGGGAAAGCCTTGGTTAGATCTGTTCACCACCAAAGAGAAATCGCAATGTCAGCAATTCTACTAGTTGGGAGTTTCCAAGGCGGCACTCGCTCAGCAACTCTCTTCGTTGCGAGTGGTGTTGTGGCCACCTGTAAGCGACCGGGCCCAAGTCATTCTTGTGGCACCGGACTGGGCACGAAGAGGCTTGTACCCCAAGCTGCTGTGCATGGCTTTCGATCCTCCGATCAGACTACCCCTTCTGGAGCATCTTCTGTTACTGCAGCAGGGGATGTTCCTCCACCCGAACCTGTCCAGCCTCAACCTCCTTGCGTGGAGATAGAGCAGCAACAGTTGACAGCTTTTGACCTTCCTCTCGAAGTCTGTAATGTCATCTTGGCAGCCAGGCGTCCCTCCACGAAAACTGTATACGCCTGTCGATGGAACAAGTTTGTGGCATGGTGCACAGCAAAGGCTGAGGATCCCTTTTCTGCCCCTCTTTCTGAGGTTCTTTTGTTACGTCTTTCTTTGGCCCAGCAGGGCTTTGCTCTAAGCACTCTTAAAGGCTGCCTAGCAGCCATCTCTACTTTTCTTCGGTTACCAGATCAGCCCTCTTTGTTCAAGTCCCCTATTGTAAGTAGGGTCTTTAAATGCATTATTCAGCTCTTTCCTCCATCTCCTTTCATAATGCCTCAGTGGGACTTGAACCTTGTTTTGACTTATCTTATGTGCGCTCCCTTTGAGCCTCTGCACAACTGTCGTCTTAGACTTCTTACCTTGAAAATTTGCCATCACCTCTGCTCGCAGAGTGAGTGAGCTTTAGGGTCTTTCTTCTAAGCCCCCTTTCTTCTCGGTTCATCCGGACCAATTGGTGCTTTGAACAAGACCTTTAGTTCTCCCTCAAGTTGTCACTCCTTTTCACATCGGACAGACTGTCACTCTACCCACCTGTTTCCCGCCTCCGCACCCTTCCAAGGAGGAGAGACTCCACCATTGGGACCCGTAACATGTGCTGTGTTTCTACCTTTACTGCACAAAGGATTTCCAGGTGGGCGATAAACTTTTTGTTGGCTATGTCGGTGCCAAGAAAGCTCGAACTGTACAAAAGCGTATCATCTCTAGATGGGTTGTCCTTTGTATAAAGATTTGTTATGCTTTAGCTAAAAAGAAATCTCCAGTAGGGCTGCAAGCTCATTCGACTAGAGCTACGGCAGCAACTACTGCTTTGTTACTTGGTATTCCCACTCATTAACATCTGCCAGGCAGCCATGTGGGCTTCTATACACACGTTCACCAGGCATTACTGTCTGGATAGTCAAGTCCAGAGGGATGGCTACTTTACCCGTTCTGTCCTCCAGGACTTTCTGGTGTGAACTTTGTTCGCAGTCCCTCCTCCGGGGTTGGTATTGCTGGGGTATCTAACCTAAGGTAAGTAATCTATAACTAATAGTCTTTTTCAGATGAACAAGTTACTTACCTTCGGTAAGAGACATGTATTAGTTATAGATTCCTTACCGCCCCACCCATTCTCCCCGCTCTGCGAACTGTCTTCTGGGGGTAGGGACTCCCTTGCGGGGCCCTAGTGTGGCGCACCAGAGGTCAATATCTTTCATGGCTCTGCGCTTCTGGCGTGGAAATTCGTGTCAGGACCAATGTCCGCGCGCAGGTATAAGTAGGCACCGCAACGTTATCCCGTGACCATGATGCCAACGATCGACACGGAGTCAATTGACGCCACCTATCGACGCACAGGGGTACTGCTGAGGAAAAATTCTCCCGATCCAGTCGGACGTCGTAAGGTAAGGAATCTATAACGAATATATATCTCTTACAGATACATCGTTACTGAAGGTAAGTAATTTGTTCTTCCAGCAATCAATTTCCCAAAGTAAATGGCTGAAGCCGTATCTAACATCAGACACCAAAAGTTTTGTACATGCACAATACGCCACATAACTTAAGTCCATGCCTTACATCAGACGCACCAAGAAACTCTTTGGAAACATAGAAAAAACGCTGTCTGCGGGTGTTCATCTTCTCGTGCAGGATCACCCCCTTGGGACCACAAAGGGACAATAACTGTGTGCTTTGCCTTGCGCTTGACTGCTTGCTTCTCATCTTGCTTGGCAGTAGGCTTTTCTTTGCGCTGGAACAGCTCCTCTGGGACTACAAGGAGAGTTGGCTGTGTGCTTTTGACTCCTCGTAGCCACAGGTTACCGATTTCAAAAATTTGAAAGGCGTACACAGGTAATTCTTTAGTAAACTAATTTGTAACTTCACAGTATCTTTCAAATAGTCCAATTGACGATCCTTATGAAATATGAGGGAACAATAATCTATTAGACACTGTCAGTAGGTTAAAGCATAAACCTCGGTATCACACTAACTGTTTGCCAAACCCCACTCCTGGAAATGTAGCATTGAGGAAGCTGAAGTAATAAATGGAAGACTTGGGTCCAGTAGTTGTAGAAGTTTATTACTACACCAACCACTGGTCACCCAAGCAGCCAACCATGGAGTGCTGCCTACAAGATTTCATCGGAGTGAAATAAGGTGTTATAATATAACCCAGTGCGTTTTTTATGGGAGCGTCAGCCTTGCCTCAATGAAAAATAACTTTGAAGATTTTTCACTGCCAGGACATGTAAGATCCAAGAAAACATGACCAACTACTTTAATACTATAAACCCTGCTCGATGAGCGCTTTTGGCCTACCTTAGGTGTGACTTACAAGTATTAAAAAAGGAGGTTTTGGGCCTTGCAAAAGATTTGTTTTGCCCGGTCTAATTGGCAGTTTTAAAAATGCCACACTATGCAGCAGTAGCAGGCCTAGAGTCATGTTTTGACCTAGTCTCTGTAGTGTTTGCACAATCTGTGCTGCAGTTATCTTGTCATTTAACTTGCAGGACCTGGTTACGCAGAGTACCATATACTAGGGACTTACAGGAAAGTTAAATATGCCAATCAGGTATTAATCAATTGCACATGAACTTTAGGGGTCAAATCACATACTCTGTGCGTCAGCGCCCCAGTGTTCAGAGTCAGTAGACCAGCACTAAAAGTAGCAACTAGTGGAGGTAATCCTGTAAAAAGGGCATTTCCTCAGTTACCATGAAAAATGTGAGATAAAAACCCACAATGTAATGCAACGTGTTGTAAAGGTCAACACGTTGTATTACATGCGTGGTAAATGCATGCTTCTTTACAACATACATCCACTTTTCCCAATGCGTGCATAATGCATGTTTAGTATAAGTAAGGTTGCACAATGAAGGCTTCCTTTCGCCCCTGGACTTACTCATTTGGCAAGACGATTGTGTGTAGCATTTGACTGTCTAGTGTGTGTTATATTTATCAAAATATACATAAAATGAATCACCATTAACCTTAGCATTCTTCCTAAAACGGTAGCTGCAAAACAAAGGCAATATTTCTTTCGACCATTCAGTAAAGGTTTAGAAAACTAGACATCAAAACAGGGGATAACACGAGTGAGCTTGTATTGCCAAATGATTCTGCATCTTGTAAGTTGCAGTCTGTGGTGTATTGCCATTTTGATCTATTTAATTGATTCAGATCTCTAAAGGATCAAGACACTAGTAGTCCTTGGGGTTCTTAATTGCATCAACATTTTCTGCATCCTCAAGTAATGATACTGATTACTGCAACTCCCAGCAGTATTTTTAAGCTTTCTTATGGTCTCTCCATTCTTTGGTACAAACATCAATATTAGAAAATCATCATTAGACTATTTCCGTCAATCTCTCCCAAGTTGCAATGCTTATAAATTGAACAAATACATTTTGTTAAGGGATTCGACAGCTTGACATCTAGAATGCGAAATTAAGTGATGTGAGGAACTATAGTGAACAACTCTTAGAGGTCGGTATGTTTGGAGTCCTTCTTGCAAACAAGCTCGTATGTCATAACAGTTGTGTACTCCGCATCGTCAATATAACCCAATAAACTATCTGTGGGACATTATGTGGTCATAGTCTAATAAACTACCGATGCTCAAAGTCAAAATTTAGCCAGTGACGAATTGTTGTCTGAATTGCAACAGTTTTGGTAACTTTGTAATGTGCCTGGGTTTTTTCTTATTATAGTTTGTCGTACAGATGTTTTGCTCATTATCAGACTACATATAGTGTTAATATCTGTATATTTATAATGGCATATGTGTACTACTGTATGTACAATTTATTTGAGTCAAGTTAATCACATCTAATGTTAATCAGTCATTGGTGTTTTAGCTTCATGAAAAGACCCTTATCAGCTTTTCTGTGTTACAGTTAATTCTCATTCTGTGGACCTCCAGAACTCAACAGTGTTGAAACCTGAACCACCACCATCTCAAACTAAACCATCACTTTTTAGACCTGCAAACCGAGAGGAGACAGTGCAATCTACTTACTATCCTCAGAAAAGTTTCCCTGACAAAGGCCCATCTAACGGAACTGATCAACCTCAGAAAACAGTCACTCCAGCATACAATCGTTTCACACCTAAACCTTACACAAGTTCTGCCAAACCATTTGAGCGTAAATTTGAAAGTCCCAAGTTCAACCACAGACTTCTGCCAAATGACACACAACTAAAACCAGATTTGCCCACAAAGCCACAAAATTCTCCACAGTCTGTTTCAAAAGTGAACAATTTATTTAATGTAAACAGTGTGGGGAAAGAATACGATGGTGGAAAGGATAAGTTTTCTTTGCAAGCTGAAAATAAACCTACATATCAACCAAATAATGTTACTGCAGTGCCTAAAGCTATTCCTGTCAGGTAAGCTATTTGTTTTTAATAACTTACTAGGTGCATGCTTGCCATTAGCCAATATTATGGCAACAAGTCTAGTTGTTAAGATGCTTTAAGATGAAATTGTCTTTGTGAAAAATGCTAAGGCATAAAAGACTACTGACTGTTGATGTTATGAGTACTTTACATCCATGGTCTGGTTTAGCAAGCAAGAAATGTTTTGTCACTGAACACTGGCTAAAAGTTGGTTATTTGCCATTGCTCACAGTAGAGAGCTATGTTTATGCATAAATGTATGTATTATTGTTTTTTTAATTATAAACTGTAGGCAACTTAATTTTTTTCTTTAGAGTGCATTTGTTCCAAGTTAGTGGTCCTTAGAATATGGACATGCATTAGAATTCGGGGATGAGTGAATGCACTTTTAGCTCTCTGTGTTAAAGGATTGTTGAAGCTAAACTATCGTTAACTTCTTCCTGGTAGTATGGCTGTGTTCAGTGTTGATTTAAGTCAGCAGACAAGTTTCATAACATTTAACAAAAAGTACTCACCCCTCCTCCTCACTCATGATGTCCCAAAGCTTGTATGTCACCGAGGAGGTTAGTCTTATGGAGTCCAAGGACCATGATTGCTTTGTACTATATGACATTTACAGAGGGTTAAATGGGGCCAATATTCCAGACTACTTTGTGAATCTTAAATTGGATGCATGATGCATCAGCATCTGAGACCCTGTTGGATCTGGTACCGTGGTCTCAGGTTCAGGATTAGCTTGAACATCCCTTACTGGCCATCCAAGCTTTTTGATTATTCCTGCAGAATCGCGGAACTACAAGTTCAGGTGCAATAGAGTGACAGCCCTTATCAGGGCTCTGTGCACAATGAGGTGGAAAGAGTTTGTAGAGCTGCCAAGCTGAAGTTGAAGCACATCTTCATGACTGATTGAATTCTGAAAAGGCTTTACTGGCCAAAACTGCAATCAAGATTTCTGATTCTCTTGGATGCACTTTCAGGGACCCACTTAGTTGGAAACCAGGAAAAAGGAAGTTGACCAGTGGAAGACACCCACCTGGCAGATTAAGGATTAGAGTAGTCCCAGATTTGATTGGTGCGGAGGCTGAGATTCCAGACTACCATCTCTAGGTTGACTCACCTGCATAAACCATTTTTTCATGTTGGGATATCCTCTGGCTCACCTTTTTGTGAATTCCAGTGGCAAAGAGTACTCTTTAGTGTGATGTGAATAGTAGGTGTAAGGTAACAAGACTTCAAACAACTATGCAGTCAAGAACTACATGATCCAAACAAAGTTAAAGTGCAGAGTGTCCAGGGTATTTCAAACCTTCTGCCAGATGGCCTCAAGCGAAGCAGACCAAATGTGTATGGGGAAAACCTTTGCAAGAAGGAAAGCAGACACATTCCACAGAAGTGCATCTGCATTTTCTTTACTATATTTTCCCTCCAGACACTGGTCTCCAGCTACTCATTGCCTGAAGTGTATTTCCACTTGAGATGCTTTAATTCACTTTTGGGTGTTCTATTCCCCAAATCTGTAATGCTTCCAAAAATAAAGTAGTGGCACCTTTTAGACTTCACACAGAGAAAATTATAACAAATTGAGAATAATGTTACACACTCCCCAAGCTTTATTACACTAGTACAGGTGTAACCAGATTAGTGAAACAGTACAGGATGGTCATAATGCAGTACAGTGGTAATTAATAATTCATATCTCAATTTCCAACTATGTATTAGTAGAGATTCTATTTAACGGGTGTTGCACTGCAGGAGGTTCATAATCCTGTTTATGAAAGATTATAGGGTGTGTAACCTCTAGGAGCCCTCTTGCCCTATTAGACGTCACGACAAAGAGTTTCAAAAGCAAGAAGTCAGAAGGTATTGATGAGATTTCTTATGAAAAGGGTTTGTCTTTTCTGTATTTGAAACTAGCAAGTGGTGAATTATCCAGAAAGTGGTGAATTATGGATCAATATCCACAGCTACCTACAGGCTCAGGCTCTGTGTTTAGCTGCACATTAGTCACAAACCTTTGAAAACAGATGTAGAAGTCCAGAATGGTTGACAGTTTTTCTACCAGGCATTGTAGACTAGTAAGTTTGCAGCCTCAAATATTCTAAATCATATCTGCAAATGGATAACATACAATTACTTATTGATTTCATCCAGAAATAAAGGAGGCAAGCCAGCCTTTGGTTTTTTCAAAAACACTTGTTTGCAAGTTCCACGTTGATATTTTTACTTTTTCTCTTCCTCGATCCCCCAAGACTAAAACAGTAACTCTCACTCTTCACCAGTACAACTTTGGCATTAAAAAACATAGAAGGGCATCCATTCCCATGTTTATGCCATATGCTGTGATGTCCTAGAATTAGCAAAACATAGCACTGCTTTTCTAATATGAGCAACATGGAGATCAGTGATCTGGTAGGTGACTTCTGAATATTGTCATTACTAGCATTTTAAAATCAATAAAGCAAAACTGTTTGAGACCCAATAAATGAACTTAGTTCTGGCTCAGAGTGCAGGTGTAACAAGGCTGATGATAGGCATCCTAAAACAACTCTAGAGTTTCTATCACAGAGGAGAATTCAAAAGAATGGACACTTATCGTCTGCGACTAAGGTATCCAGTGATTTAGAGAACTCGCATATAAAATGCTAACTAGAGAGTAATACTATGACTCCCTCTCATTCCACACTTGTCTGTTTTTACTGCGACAGTCTCTAGGAATCGATAAACCACTGACCACAGAATCTGTCAATGGTGGTTTCGTGCATCCTGATCAAACTGTTGACCCAGCATTGCCTTTCTGACTGCAGAAATGTACAAAGAAAAGAGACCAGTCGATCCCTGCTTTCTCCCTTTCAAAGTTCCATCTTTCTGTTTATTTGGCTATTTATGGAGACAGTTCAGCATTTAAAAATGAATGTGCCTCACTACTGCTTCTTTGACTGTTATATTTTGTACTATCCTGTAGTGTTTGAGGTTTAATTTCTGTTTCATATTATTTGTAATGTGTGTTGTCTGTAGATACACATGCTATGCATACAGCTGCCATCTAATATTGGACCCAGACTCTGCAATTTGTTATTCCTCAAGGACGTTTTATGATTGACGTTGGGCCTAGTCTCTCCTCCCCTCACGGTATTGCGCATGTTCAACAGTTCCTTTGTTAGACACTTATTTTACGCCATCAGGCTTGGACGGTCTGCGTCGAAGCTCTGCAGCATGCAATGCTCACGCAGCCTAAGGTAAAGAAACAGACGCGACCACATCCTAGGCACTGAGGACCGACTACCCAGCAGCCAATACACACATGCCGTTCGAAAATGAGCTTCTCCGGGTGATGAAGACATAGGATCTCTTCCAATGGTGCCCTCAGTGTGGTGCCAAATACGCACACCAACACACACACAATGTGCAATTGGTGCCGATCTTCAGAGGAGAAAGAAGACGAGTGTGCAGTTTCCACATTGTTTAAAAACAAAAAGACACTTGGGACCCATGGGGATCGACGCCATGGAACTGGCAGGCAAGGTCAAATTCTCGCACAACAGCGATGTGGAGAGAGATAAGTGTGCCGGTAAGAGGTGGCATGGTCATCGCCAGATCCTACTACATCGCTTCTAATTCACCCTCTAGGGATGAACATGCTCCAGTGCAAGTTGAGGGACCCACATCGCCGATGCTGTTCCTCGTAATTTGGCGAGAACCAAGAGATACCACGTACCATGCGTACTGTTGACTCTTGTGCAAAGAAAATCTAGCACTCACCACCCCGGCCATGGTGCACCACAGCCCTCGGGCTCAGGTGCGCCACAGCCCTCGGGCTTGGCCGACACCGAAAGAAGGCTTCAGAGCCAAGAAGGGACGAGAGCATTCTCGATCAAAATTGGGCAACAAGGCCACAGCATAAGGACAGCTCTGGCACAATGCCGACACCAAAGCACAAGTCAGCACCGGCAGGCCCATTTGGCACCGAAGGATAAGAAGGAGGCTGTGACCCCCCAAAAAAATCACATCCGAAGAATAGCTTGAGCATCTCTGAATCGAAACAGCCCTCACTTCCGAGGACTTGAAAACAGCATGGGCACTCATCTGGCCAGAAGAAAAGCCACAACTCAGGGGTACCAAAGCCACATAAAGTTTCTGAGGGCACACCACCGGCTCCAAAGATACTAAAGACTCGTACACAAAGACCAATTGACGAACAAGGCATTGTCTTTAATGGACTGCAAGAATTGTTGCAGGAAAAACAAACAAAATGCCAAGAGACAGGCTCAGGAACAATCCTTGGCACTGCCGCTGCCAAAAAGGGTGCCACAAGAGCACCAGGAGTCCAATGACTTTCAGCCCCCAGAGTCACCACAAACACACTTGCCCTCTCCTCAAGAGGAGGGAGAGGTACAGGATACAGATTCCCAAGGAACACTGGACACCCACCATATCCCTGAACCATGGGATGATTATGGTGTGGTCCTGCAAGACCCAGACATGGACCATCCAGTACCTACTAAGGCATCACCACCAGATGAGACATCCTCATACCACAGTGTAATCCAAAGAACGGCAGAGTACCAAAAGCTCCCCATGCACACTAAAGAGGAGCCAACTAACTTTCTCGTGGAAACACTTTCGCGCACAGAGCGCACAGTTCAATATCTGCCAATGATTGGATCCGTCCTCCACATATCCAAAGAGATCTTAATGGACCTAGTCAAGTCTAGGGTCCTAACTCCTTGCTGAGAGAAAAAATATAGGCCCTCTCCAACTGACCCTTTTTACATACAGGGGCACCCCCCAGCAGACTCGCTTGTTGTCACCACTGGCAAGAAGAGAGATGTAGCACATGGCACTGGAGAGGCTCCTCCTCCAGACAAAGAAAGTAAACAAATTGATGCAATTGATCACCAATTCAGTTGGCCTATTCTTGATGCAATAGGGCTACAAAGGACAAAATGCAAGACATGATGCAACATCTCACAGATGAATACTAAAAACAAGGGGAAGACCTGGTAAATGAGGGGAGGCAGATATCAAATGCAATCATCAAATGTGCATTGGTCGGAGCTGAGACTGCTGCAAGGGGCATCAGTACATCAATAATGCTCCGTAGACCTGCGTGGCTACGTATATCCAGTTTCAAATCCAGGGTGCAGCAGCATATCCTCAATGTCCCATTCGATGGGGAAAACCTCTTTGGGCCTCTGTGGACATGCAGAGAAGGACACCAACACAGCCAAGGCACCCAGACAACACCTCAGAAACATCAGCCCTTTCGTTGTTACCAGGGGTGAGGGGCAGCAAAGACGTCTAACCCAGAAAATACCACATACAACAACAGTACTACCAGCAAGAGTGTGGGTACTATCGAGGAGGCTACAAAAATAGGGGCCAAGGTAGATGTACCCCCAACAAGGGCACCGCCACACTAGAGTACAGAAGACCTTCCAATCCACCAGTTGTGGCCGGATATCACATCAGACCAATGGGTACTACAGATATTCAGGCAAGGATATTGCCTAGAATTAACTGAACAGGCACCAAATATCCCACCTAAACATCAGGTGTTAAATCCACAGCATCTACATCTGCTAAAGGAAGAAGTAAAGGAGTTGCTGCTAAAAGGGGCCATTGAACTAGTCCTACATAAACATCAAAACAAAGGAGTCTACTCCCTTTATTTCCTCATACCAGAGAAAGATGGCACACTGCACCCATTCTGGACCAGCACCCACTCAATCGTTGTATATTATCTGAACAATTCCATATGGTCACATTGCAAGATGTGAGACTGCTACAAAAAAAGGCGATTTCATGGCTGCATTAGACATGAAGGGCGCTTGCTTCTACATTCCAATCTACCCGGCACACCACAAATACCTACGGTTTATGGTATGTGGGCGTCATTATCAATTCAAGGTCCTACCGTTTAGGATGACAACTGACCAAGGGTGTTCACAAAGTGCTTAGCGAAAGTAGCAGCAACATTTCTAAGAGATCACATACATGCCTTTCCTTGTCTAGACGATTGGCTGATCAAGAGTCCAACCAAAGCTAAATGTCTTAACAGACACTCGAAACATAATCAACCTACTACACTAATTAGGCTTCACCATCAATGCGACAAAATCGCATCTCCAACCACTCCAGATCCAACCATACCTAGAAAGGATACTCTGTTCAGTATCGGTATTAGAATTGAGGGTCTCTAATTGGCAGTGCTTGCACCCTGTTCCAGTAGGGTTCCTTCCTTCTATGAAATGAAATGAGGATTTATAAAGCGCGACAATCACCCGGGGGTATCCAGGCGCTAGGCAGACAAACAAGCTGAGAGGAAATGGAAAAGTCAATTATTTGCGGAAGAGCCAGGTTTTTAGATGTTTCCTAAAGTCCAACAGATTTGCCTTAGTTTTAAGTTCTGTTGGGAGAGAGTTCCACAGCCTAGAAGTGCAGACGATGAAGCCTCTCCCACCCAAATTGGCTTTTTTAAATCTGGGGATTATAAAATTACTGCTTGTGGATGAGCTTAGAGAACGGGAAGGGATGTAGCGTTGAAAACACTGAATCAAATATTATGGACCAACAGCTTGTTGAGCTCTGAAGGCAATACAGAGTGCCTTGAATTGAATAAGTTGGTCAATAGGGAGCCAGTACAGATAAAAGCAGCTTCCCAAGCATTGATTCATGTTTTGGGATGCCCATTAGAAGCCGTGCCGCGGCATTCTGCAGTGTTTGTAGTTTTTAAAGAAAATGCTTTCGTATGTTATTGAAGAGAGCTAGTCGGGGTAAAGGGATTACACCGCTAAGATAACCCCTGCTCAACCCCTTGGTAGCTTGGCACGAGCAGTCAGACTTATCTCAGAGACAATGTGTAATGCATTTGTACTTAAACACACAGTGATACAGTGAAAACATTACAAATTGAGACCGCACCAGTTTAGACAAAAATAACCAAAGGCGGGGAGAACGCTGGCTGGGACCTCTACGATGTGCTCACGTTTGTTAAACAAAGGCCGGAATCCAGAATCGGTGCAAGTCTTCATTTATTCAAGCAAAGGCAAGTGTGAGTCCATTACAATCTTTGGACATAGTGTCCACCATGACGCGTTTCGCTCGCATCCGCGAGCTTGATCACATGACGCGCTCGGGAACAATCGTGCATAAATTAACACACAAGCACAAATTCCTGTAAAAATCAACCTTAGTGTGAATAAAAATAAACAACAGACTCCTGATACAAATGATTACAAGCTTTGAAACTACCGACAGTCTTGAGTCACCGTATTGGTAGTTAGTAGCAACTAACTAAAATCCAATATTATGAAGCTGCTAAATTGATACAGATAATAATGGCAAATATTATTTACAAACATGATAGATAGCATTTTAAAAAATACCATTTAGAACTCGTAGGCAAATTTCGTCAAAAATGTAGTCAAATCAGCAAAGTTACTGTTTTGAGTGCAAAAGATGCAAGTGCAATGAATCAAAAAATGTTGTGCAAATATCGCTAAATCCTTGACCAGTGCCAAAAGTCAGAATAAATGTGCAAATACCGCTAAGTCAAAGGCAAGTGCCTAGTGCCAAAGGGACATAAATATGAACACGATGGACAGTTACAAATGACATATAGCAATAAACTTAACAATAATGATTCTAAAACACAGTGCAAATGAGCAGAATGTTAAAAAGATGACAGATAAAAATTCATATAACATGAGAGAATATCATGATGGTATACCTATGAACCTATCATATACAGTACTAAGGATAAATATTGCCAATCTGAATCTAATGTACAAAGATAGATATAGAAGCAGCAATACAGAGAAATAATTCTCACAAAAGAAACTGTCAGGTCTATCAAACTGGCAAAAAAAGGCCATCAAGGAGTCAACAAAAGTGCAATGTGCAACATATAAAAAGCTAATAGCTACTGTAATTAGAAAGAGGCAATAAGCAAAATTTGTTCAGGCCTGAACAATTATACGGAGGTAGATATTAAGAACCTAACACACAGTACAAAGGCACAATTATCAGTAAGATACACAGGGTAGATAAAAAATGGATAAAATGAATGACACAGTTAGCACGAGTGAGCTATTGTACCTAGTTTAAAATAACTACAGCATGATTACAGCAGGACAGGGCAGGAGTCCAGATAGGGTAGACTAAAGTGAGGCATATTAAAGAAAATTGTGTAAGTCCTCACTATTATTAAGGCCATAAGGCATCTTAGTGTCGAGGGACATAATAAAGTGGGTCTCTAATTGGCGGAGTGTTTTCTCACGGTTGCCTCCTCTCACCGAATTAGGCACAGCCCCTAACACAGTGTACTCTAGATCCTTAAGTTTGTTGTCGTGGACCAATTTAAAATGTCTCGCCACAGGATAGTTTGGGTCTGAGTTGACAATAGCCCTGACATGCTGTAGAATCCGTTTGTGTACAGGGAGCTTCGTGCTTCCAATGTACTCAAGGCCACAAGTACAACGTAGTTTGTAAATCGCAAACTCTGTACGACATGTAAGATAGTCACGAATTGGTACTTTCTTGTTGTCGAAGGCAGTAGTATATTCAATGCTGTTAGTGGCAAATGTGCATGCACGACAGGAGTTGCATTTATAAAAACCTTTTTTAGTCAACCAAGTTTTTTTGAGGGAGACTTCAGGGCTGGATTTGACAAGGGCATCCCTCATAGAAGGGGCCCGTCTAAAAGTGATCGCAGGCAACTCTGGCAAAATAGGTTTAAGTGTCATGTCAGTGAGCACGATAGGCCACTGTGTGTAAATCATTTTGCGAATTTGTTTGTCTTGCTGACTATAGGTGGTAACAAATCTGATGTTGTTTAAATCAGCCTCACTGTCAGATTGTGAAGGAGGTGTCGCTTGTGCTTTTTTTTTTTTTTTTTTTTTTTTTTTATAAACCTTTATTCGTGCATCTTAAAAGAACAAATACGGGCCTACAACCGTCAGGCCGGCCACGATACAGTGAAGCACTGATACCCACATTATATCCCCCGTGCGTCAACGGTCAAGATTAACAACGAGTTATGAGTTACATACTGGAGATATCTTTGACACCCGGGGAAGGAGAGGTGAAGGTTAATTTTAAGTTTTTAAAATAATGTTATCAGGGGAAAAAAAAGTCAGTGAAGGATAAGAACAAAGGAGATTCGAGTCCGCAAGATAGCTTCACCACACGGGAGAGCAGCAACATCAGTAAAAACAACAATGGAAGTAAAATCTCAAGCAGTGAGGCGGTGCAGAGATATAACAGGATAGTCACATGAGCAAGTACGCACCCCTCCAGAGCCGCCCCCACTCGATCCACCCCACACCCGGACCCCGAATCGAAGCAAGTAGAGCGTAGAGACATAAAAGAAAAAAGGCCCATAGAACTAATTAGGAACAGAGTATTACCCCCCCACCCTACACCAATGCGGAGGCTACGGCCTGCCCCCCCCCCAGCATAGTGCCTGTCGCCCAATGAACCCGAAATATAGACAAGAGAGAAAGTAGGAATAGAGTAAAGAAATTAAGAAAACAGAAAAGAAGGTGGGGAGGAGCCCACGGGACACCAGAGCGCCCCAAACCATCAGCCAGTTACGGCCTCCACACACACAGAGCCCAGTACGCCAAAAAACTGCATGCGAAGATACCATGTCACCACAATTTAAGCGAAGGAATACAAGTCGCGACGAGTGCGCACAAAACATACATACAATTCCAGTCCCAGGCCAGCCCGTCCATGAACCATGGCGATAGAAGTCAGTCTAGCCCTGGCCCGATCGCGGGCTTGGGATTAAACCAGCCCCTACATGAAGGCCCCGTGTCCCGAGCAGACAAAGACAAGATGGCCGCTTGTGAGAAGATGGTGAAGTAGGATCACGAAATGGCCGCCGACCATCTATTGAGGTCCCTCTGTGCACCACATAAAATCCAAACCTGGCAAGTAAAGTACAGGAGTTCCACAAAAAAGAAGCAGTAGGCCACCGCGGACGGTTCCTCGAAGCCGTTAGGTATCGCTCAGCAGGATACTCCTGCGGACGCGGTGAGGCAGGCAACAATGAAGCAGGCAGCCATGACCAGGGGGACAAAGTATCCGCAGTTGAGGTGGAGAGCGGTAGACCCTGGGTGTCGGGAACGCCGGATGAAGGCACCAGTGTAGCACAATCATACACCGCCGTTGCGTCCCCGCAAGAGGACAGAAGCACCGGGAGACCCACGTCCTGCGGATGACAAACAGAGCGCTCACGACCCGCAGCCGACAGTATGGGGTCAAACCGCTCACTCAGCGCCTGCAGGCCAGCGCACACCTGTAGTTGAAAGTCCCGCAGGACAGCCAGAACGGAGCCGCATGTCAGCGGAAGCTGGGCCCCCACATCGGCAGCAATCCGGGACGGCACTGTGGAGCTGGTGTCCGGAAGAGGAAGGGCGAAGTGGGCAGCGGGCGAGACCGGAGTATCACCCCCCAGCCGCGAGCAGGCACTCACCGCCATGTTTTGCCGCTGTACGTGGCAATGGCCAGGGGGGGGGGGGATCGTGGCAAGGAGTCAATTCCCCTCAGGTCTACGCCGCAACAGGGAAGGCCGACAGTCGCTTCTCTTCTCGCAGGTTCTCTTTGCCGCCGGCTAGGCAATAGGTGAAGGGGGTCAGCAGCCTCCCACAGCGCGGTCCTCAGAGCGGGGCAGAAGACCCGCCGCACCGGGGCCCACCCCACAGCTCCAGCCCGTCAGGCACAGGGTGCAGAAGGAGTCCGGCCGTCCCTCCCCGGGCTCATCCGGCAACGATCCGTGGTGCGAGGTGAGATCGGGACCGCGGGGCTCAGGTTTGCGCTAGCTGGTCCGGTAACTGCGGAGCGTCCAGGGGGCCGGCAAAGGCCATAATGGCGCAGGGGTTCAGTGCAGAGGACAAAAGCACCCAGAACTCGGGCATCCGGGCGGGCTGAAACTCCGGGAAAGCGGCAGCGCGGTCAGCGCGTCTTCGCACACGTTGCACCTCGAGAATCGGCGAGGATGGGCATCAGGATAGTAGTCCGAGGCCACGGGCCGACGGAGCCGGGCGCTCAAGCGTCTGCTCCGGTCGCCATCTCGCTTGTGCTTTTTTAACAGTAAGGAGATCTACCCTAGGTAAGAGATTAGACTTGGTGAGTGCAGAATCCAAAATTGTTTTGGAATAACCACGAGTGAGGAAACGAGCATAGGCTTCTGATTGGCAAGTTTGGCATTCTGATTCCTCACTGCAGATTCTGCGAATCCTAAGGAATTCGCTATAAGGAATACTACGGATAGTGTGGTGGGGATGAGCACTATCCGCATGAAGAATGGAATTCCCTGCGGTGGTTTTCCGATGCAGTTTAGTATGAAGTTGGCCATTACTAACGTAAAGAATCATATCCAAAAATTCTACTTTAACATCGTCAATGGTAGCAGTGAATTTAAGATTTAGGTTATTGACATTGATGGAATCAACAAATTTCAGTGCACTAGTTCTGTCACCCTTCCAAATCATACAGATATCATCTATGTAACGCCAGAAATACATCACATTGGCAGACCATGTGGCTTGAATGTGCAATCTGAGGACGTGCTCCTCCCACCAGCCCACATGTAAACATGAGTAGCTGGGGGAGAAGCAAGCCCCCATAGCCACACCTCGCAGCTGCTGGTACACCTCAGTACCAAACAAAAAGAAATTATTACAGAGGCATAGTACGATCATCTTTAACAACATTTTGTTGTGGTCACACATAACAATGTCCCTTTGCGCAAGAAAATACTGCACTGCTGCTAAACCATCTGCGTGGTTGATACTAGTATATAAGGATTCAATATCCATCACAAATAGCAAGTAATCTGGCTCCCATACAATATTCTTGATTTTGTTAAGAAAGTCAGGAGTGTCTTTGATAAAAGAAGGAAGGGCAAAAACAAAGGGCTGAAGAAAGTAATCCACATACTTGGACATCTTTTCAAGTAGACTTTTCTGCGCTGATATTATAGGTCTCCCGGGCACAGGATCAATGTTTTTGTGGACTTTAGGCAGAAAATATAAGACAGGAATCACTGGGAAGTCTACTTTTAAATAAGTGAATTCATCCTTAGTTAATAAACCTTGTCTTTTCCATTGTGATAAATGTTTGGTGATAGTTTCTTGGACAAGTAGCAACTCTTGGCGTGAGGATTTGCGATAGCAGGTAATATCACTTAAATGACGCATTGCTTCTGCACAGTATTGATCTTTATGCCAGAGGACAACATTGCCACCTTTATCTGCTTTGTTGATTATAATATCACATTTTTGCTTCAATTTGTTGATCAAAGTAAAATATTGAACACTCTTGAAATTATGCCTTCTAGTTCTAGAATTAATACCTCTATTTAGTTGTTTTAGCTCTTCAATAACTTTCTCACTAAAAATGTCAATTGCATCTTTTGGCATGAGAGGTAAAAAAGTAGACGGTGGGCGAAAAGGACTCGGGGCAGGTTGGTTACTGATGATGCCCATGTTATGCAGTTGATCTTGAGTTGCCATAGCTTCATCATTTGTAGAGTCAGAATCAGAGAGGTGAAAGATTGTTTGAAGCAATGGAACATCCTTGACCTGTAGAGGCTCGCCAGCTATCATATTCACAGGAGTGATTTTGGGTCCAGGGACTTTTTTATTTAATTTAAAGAATTTTCTGAGTTTGATTTTTCTAACAAACTTGTAGAGATCAATTCTGGTATGATTATATGAGAAGTTGTTAGTAGGACAGTAAGAGAGTCCTAAACTCAGAATTTGGATTTCAGCATTTGTAAGTTTTTCTTGAGTCAAATTAATTACTGTTTGGTTTGGAATGATTGCTGATTTCTCCATTTCTTTCCCCTGTATCCTCTGTTGAAACCTCTTGCGGTATTTATTCCGCCTCTCCCTCCTACTCCGATTGCGGCGTGTTCTGATTGCCCTTGCTTCATAGGAGGCTGTCTCGGTCGCAAGGTTTGTCTCCGATCCTCTCTGATAAAATTCAGTTCCTCCGCTGGTGTTATTGGATTGATAGATGTAGCCAAACTAGGTAGAGAATTTGGACCAGTATCGTCAGAGTCTCCATCTGAGGTGAGGGATTCGATATCTGAGATGGTGTTGGACGTTGCAGCTCCCCCCACATTCTCAAATTCTAACATGGTTTTTTCAGTGAATATAGATATAGATATAGATATATAGATATAGATATAGATATAGATTCACTGAAAAAACCATAGGTTTCAGACATGTTATAGTTAGCGGAAATTTTACTGCTAAAAAACCAATGAAATTCCCCCGTTATAGTTAGTGCAGGCAACTATAACTCACGCGACCGCAATCCTCTGCTGATGCTAATACTGTATTTAGACACTTATTTGCCCATGTCTTCTTTCATAAATTTTTAGCTATACATATATTACAAATATTTTTTTTTCATAAAGACACATATGTCATCAGCAAAAGATTGCGGTCGCGTGAGTTATAGTTGCCTGCACTAACTATAACGGGGGAATTTCATTGGTTTTTTATCAGTAAAATTTCCGCTAACTATAACATGTCTGAAACCTATGGTTTTTTCAGTGAATTTGCAAGGTTTTTTAAATGCTAATTCCTAACTATAACGTGTGTGAAACCTATGATTTTTTCAGTGAATTTGTACGGTTTTTTAAATGCTAAGTTACTTTACGCCATTCGTGGCGTGCACGCCCACTTAACGCAGTTCGTTCCGTGCGCGCACGGTGCGCTTCGCGCACCGTGCGCGCACAGTGAGCACGCGGTGCGCTTCGCGCACCGCTCGCCCACTTTACGCAGTTAGTGCCGTACACGCAAGGTGGGCACGCAGTGCGCTACGCGCACCGCGTGCCCACGTTACGCACTGTGCGCACATGGAGGACATATTATGCGCTTCCTTGTGATAGGTAATCTGTTAAATTTAATTTGTAAGTGATGACAATAATATGCCATGCACAGAGAGTTTTTTTTTTTATTAAAATTTTTAGCGTAAGCACACCGTACACGTACGGTAAGCGTAATCGGCGAAATTTTCAAAAAATAAAAATTTACCGTTTTTGGCCTTGGGGGATCTTTGAGGACTCAACTAACATGGCTATGTGCATGGGCGCTGTCTAAACAGCCCCTTTATATGTTTTTTGCCTTTGTTTACAGCCCCCCCCCTCAGAGTGCGAGAGAGAAAATGGCGGCCGCCGCTTCCTGGTTTCGACCGATTCGAATGTTTACTTAGATGTAACAGCCAATCAGAATCGCGCTCGCGCACGCCACCGTACGCGTACGGTAAGCTTACGGTAAGCGTACCGTAAGCTGGCTCAGATATATATATTGATTTAAAGGCTATTTTCTCAGAATCTACAGAACAGATTTACACCAAACCTACAAAAGGCACTTCCTTGACCTGAGGACTACCTCTCTGCCAAATTTCTAGTAATTCTGTTCAGCCGTTCGGGCTGTAGCCCTGTCTAAAGGTCCTATGGAAAAATGCATGGGAAAAACGCGTTTTGGGACCCCCCTTTTATCTCAGCCCCCGCTTGACGAATCCCCCCGAGACTTTCAGGGTAGGAGCGGAGCGTAGCGCCCCACCTATTTTGAGAAATTCGCGAGGATTCGTCGACCGGCGCCAAAGTTATTCAAAATAGAATGTTGCGGATTTCCTATGGAAACAGGGTCCTAACTATAACTACCTACTGGCGACCGCCAGTAGGTAATATAGATATAGATATATATAGATATATATAGATATATGATAGATATATATATATATATATAGATATATATGATATATATATATATATATATATCTATATGATATATATATGATATATATATGATATATATATGATATATAGATATCATATATATATATATATATATAGGTATTATATATGTATAGGTATATTTGTATAGCGCATTAACTGTCACCCAACGGGCATCCTGGCGCTTAGACTTTTGATGGAACCTGCACGATGTTATCAACCACTGTATGATTTACGCCACTCTTGGGAAGAAAAGCGCGGCGCGATAGTGCAGTTAGGAATTAAAATAATTAATAGCAGGAAGCAAGCCTGAGCGCTGCTTAAAAAATATCACTTTTAATAGGTTCAAAACAGTTCAGTCCATATTAAACTTTGGATGCGTTACTTTTTGTACAAAGTATCTGGGATGCCTCAATATCACAAGACTAAAACGGGCAGGTGAGGTGAGGTGCTGGAAAGCACAGCGATGCATCAGTTCCTTAAACTCAGCGAAGATGATGTGTCTGTTACTCACTCACCGGGAAGATGATGTGTCTGTTCCTTGCTCCAGGGGAGGTGATGTGTCAGTTCTTTACTGCCAAGGCAGGGAGTTGATGCGTTGGTTTCCTTCTGCGCGGGAAGGTGATGCGTCAGTTACCTACTGCGCAGGGACGTGATGCGTCGATTTCCTGATACGCAGCCTCGGTTTCTTACTGAAGCCCAGGATCAACGTAGACTTGCTGCAACGGGTGCGATGTGTGGAAAATGTGGATGCGCTGGAGTCGAGGCGGCGGTCAATTCTTCCATCCGTGAGCAGGCGATGCATCATTTCCTTCAGCCGCACAGAAGGCCATGTGTCAGAGTCGGAGTGCGTGTCTCAGTAGTTGGAGACACGGTGCTCTAAAATCAAGCTACGGTTCTTCTGGCTGCGAACAGGCGCTGCATCGATCTTTTCTACCGCACCGCAGCAATGCATTAGTTTTTCAACCGCACGGCAAGCTTGCGGCAGGAAAACATCACTGGAAGGGCAATGCATGGAGTTTTGAGTCCAGAAGCAGCAAAACCACCTTATAGGGCTAAGAACTGGAATTGGCACCACTTGGCAGGTCAGAACTCCCAGCAGTGGAGTTCAGGGATTCTGCAGGTGAAGTCTTTGATTGCCTGGAAACTTCCAAACAGGAGGCAAGCATACACAAGCCCTTGGAGAATCGTCTTAAGCAGGATACCAAAGCTTAGTCCAGTGAGTCTTTATCCTCTCCAAGACAGAAGCAGCAACTGATTTTCAGGTCAGGCAACCAGCAGCAAGAAATGCACAGCCTCTTGGCTGCCTACGCTCAACTTTGCTGGGCTGCGGAAGTCACAGCTCCTGTTAGTGTGATCTCCTCAGCTCAGCAAAGGTCCTTGAGGCCCTAACCCTCAGTGACGAGGGGGTATGGTCACTCATTGCCTCTCACCTGCACACTTCAGTTTTAAGCCCTGAAGCGCACAGAGTCGAGTGTCAATCAGTGACACATCATTACAGAGTGGGTTCAGCAGTCACACTGACTCCATCCCACTCTGTGACAATGTAGGGACTGCTGCCTTCCCTCATTGGCTGGCCTGGGGGGTGGAGGGGCATGGAGGATCTAGTGTTGATTTCACCCAAGTTACATCAGGCATTGCAATGGTTTAACACCACAAACATACTGAAGGGAAGAGCCTTCAGGGATCCGATCCCACAAGTAACAATCACAACTAATGCATCACTTATGGGTGGGCTGCTCATATGAAGGACATTGTGGTTCAGGAACACTGGACCTCACAACAAACATTGCACATCAATATGCTGGAGCTTTTAGCCCTCTATATGGCTCTCAAAATGTTCCTAGCAAGCATTGCAGGGAAAAATGACTGCATTGTATAACATTCTGAAACGGGGGCCTTCTATATAGCTAGCGCAGACCATATGGACATGAGCAAACAATCACAAGATCCTTATCCTGGCACAATACGTACCGGAGCATAAAAACTCCATTGTGGAACTCCTACGCAGTACACAGCAACAAGTTCATGAGCGTAAAATACACACTCCATTACTGCAACAATACTTCCACCTGTGGGGATACCACACATTAGACCTGTTCGCCACCACCAAAAACTCAAAATGCCATAGCTTCGAATCAGATAGCCACACCCACTATCTAAAGGGAACGCTCTATGGTCTGGTCAGGGATATTTAATTACGCTTTTTCTCCTCTCACTCACTCCATACATGGTCAGGAAACTCAGACTTCATTGACCCTAATACTGAAAGATCCCACATGGGCTCGACAGCCATGGTACACAACACTACTAGAGCTATCCCTAGTACCTCACAAGAAGCTATCCAAACCTCCTCTCTCACAGCAGGGGCACAGTGAGACATCCCAATGCACAGCATCTCAATCTTGCAATCTGGCTCCTGAGGTCATAGTTTGGATACCTGTTATCTACCTCCAGAATGCATGACTATTCTAAAGGAGGCCAGAAGACCGACCACAAGGGCTTGCTTTGCAGCAGAATGGAAATGTTTTTGTCCAATACTGTGCATCCTTAACATTATCTCTTTTTGACCAACAGAACAACAACTAGTCTGTTACCTGTTACATTTACAAAAGGCACTTTTGGCATATACCTCAATACGTTTACAGTTAGTAGCGATTGCGGCATACCTACAAAACAGGATATTGCAATCAATTTTCTGCATTCCTATCGTGAAATTCTTTATGGAAGGATTAAAATGAGTCATTCCACCTCCACTACACTTGTGTGAATGTTTAAGCAAGACGACAAGCTCCCGTTGGACAAACAGTCTTTCAAACGTTATGTTCGAGGCATATGAGCTGCAGAATACATACTTGTGCATAGATCGCCATCTGGTGTTGAACTTGGATGTTTGCAGTTTGTTGTTGTCTTGGAATAAGTCTTTGTAGTCACAAGATAGGTGACTACTCCTTTGGACGATAGTGCGCATGGGCATCGACTCCATCCTTAGATTGTTTTTTTCTGCCATCGGGTTCGGATGTGACCTGCTGCGCTCCTGTTTGGCACCGTGTTTCCAGCCCTTTTTGACGCGCAACCCATCAACGCTCGACGGTATTGTTTCGTTCGCATGCCCTTCGACACCCTAACCTTAAAATCCCTAATTCCGGTCGTCGACGCGGGCCGAAGGGCCTATCGGCGCCATTCGGCCCTACGACTAATGGAAAAGACTCCATTAAAAGAATGCCCCCAGTGTGGAGCTAAATTTCCACACTGTGACCACCACAAGGTCAGCAACCTTTGCCTCTCACCAGAACACGAGGAAAGGGATTGCCAGGCCTGCGCCTCTTTTCACTCCAAAAAGACTATCCGTGATCGCCGGCTCGACGACACATTATGGCTCAACAGGCTGCACCGGTGCCGGACGACATTTTCGACGAAGGCCCCGATGTTCCAGAGGCAGAGGATTTGGAAGAGCTCGAGATCGTCTATGAAGCCGACAACACCCACTCTGATGACCGCATCACTCCAGGTCAATGAGTGAGTCCATGCCCCTGCCCCACCCGAAAAACAAAAGGCTCCGGTCAAAAATTCACCTGACGGCCTAGGTCGAGACCGAAAAAATTTTCAGAAACTCCTCCTCCAGGCCTGGCTCCGAACACAAAAGAAAAGTCTTCCGGCAGCTCGGGACTGAGCAATCCGCATCTTGGTACCCATAAAACACTGTTGGTACCGAAATCAGGGACACACCCTATTTATGTTACACCCAAAAAGTCCTCGGTATCAAAATCTTCAGCACCGAAAGACCAAAAGGCCTCGGAACCGAAACAATACCAAAAGCCTTCGGATCCGAAGATGATTTTGGACTCGACATCGAAGCCGAAGGAGCACAAAAACCCTTCTATGGCTCCAGAGTCCAAATCAAAACCACGATCGTAACCGAAAAAATCGGCACCGAAAGCAGACAAAAACCAGGAAGTACTGTTTCGGCCAAATCCTATCAATCCGAAACAAAAGACATTACATGTTGACCCTAAAACGGGCCATATTGTCAATGTTCCAGCAAAGAAGTGGAAATCCGATACCTCGCATTTTCCTGAGGTACCTGTAAAATAAGCTTTTGCAATGCAATAGGTCTCACATTATTAAAGTTTGAGCTATTGGCATTGTAAATGACAGTGGCTTTTATTTATGTTTTGAAAACCTGAAAGCGGTGCCTAAACACGCACTTTACACTTATAATCGTTGCTTAAGAGAAGCAAGGCTGGCACTAACTGCGCCTCTTTTACTGCCAGCCTTGCTTCTCGTAAGCAACGATTATAACTTATAGTACAAAGTGAGTGCTTAGGCGCCGCTTGCAGGTTTTCAAAACCTAAATAAAAGGCACTGTCATTTACAATGCCAATAGCTCAAACTTTCGCAAATGAGACCTATTGCATTGCAAATGCTTTTTTTTTTTTTTTGTCCCTGAGTCTAACACGGAGGGATCAGTGAGCATGGAAGTCTCCTTAATAACATAAAGCTGCAGTCCTTGCTAAGGTGTATGGTGAACGCTGTGGGTGAAGTGTAATAACATTTGCAGGCTTGGGTTCTGGTAATATGATTTAAATAAAGAAGCACAGGGAAGGCTGGTAGTGAGGAGACGAGAGAGAGAGAGCCCACGACATGTAAAGGAGTATTGGGGGATTGGGCATCAACCTTGGGACCGGCTTAAGACCTGGGGTTTAGTACTTCAGACAAGGATCCTGTAATTCTGATCCAATCTAATCGGACCTAAAACGCACCGTAACTGCAGCCATGGAATACAATAGACAACGAGCATAATTTATTGATGAAGAAAAAAGTATTACGCCTGTGAGCTCTGAAAAGATGAGAAACTATTCTCACTCTGTTAGTAAACACCGACAAGCGAACTCAAAACATGTACAGAAAAAAATACTACTTTTTAGGAACCGAGACTTCTTTTTCATCTTCATACTTTGATCCACCACAAGAGAGAGAAAGGACACAGAAGGGGGGTGGGGGGGAAAACGAGGGAGAGAAGTCAGAAAATCATTGAAACCATGAATGGAAGAACATGCAAGAGTAAGACAAACTGGCGGGGTGTATGGTGGTGGATGAAAGAGTCAGGAGGAAAAAGCCTCGGTAGTCTGCACCCCAGCCTTCGGTTGAGCCATCTGCCGGCTTCTGAGCACAACTTTGGAACCGCCACCTTTTGTTTTACCAATTAAGCGCGGTCGTTGCAGCTATTGTGCAGTAGGTGCGGCGGCTCCGGGACCCAAAGATACTAAGTAAGAGAAGCCATTGTACTTCAAATATAGCTGTACTCTATTTTCCAACTGCATGTCACAGACCCATTTTCTTTGCTAACATTAGGGTCGCTGGCCCCTTTGCAACACCACTGTATAACGCAGTTCAACCACATTACTACACCCACTGACCTACTCAAGAGGGCGTTGTTAACATTCTTGTAGTTACACCAGCATCGCTTACACAAATCCGACGTGCCATTCTAGACTGACAACTTGTGTTAAACGTGGCAGAACATTCTAGGTATCTTGCTTTATCCACACAACCCGAACCAATTCAAGCTGAACTTCTCACCTTCTCTTTTCAGTCCGCGCCTTCCTCTGCAAATACCGCTCTAACGCCTGCTGTGCCAAGCGCAATTCAGGAGATGGCGATTTGCAACTCCTCAGTCAAAGTAAATACCGCCAGTAAACAGCTAATGACGCGATTATCTCCTTTAGAGGCGCCCCCACATCGCTTACTCCTCCAACCTCTTTGCTAAAACCAGCTCTAAACTACTGAGTATGCCCAAGCGTGTCACTGCATGCTGCCTATTATTGTCAGATTACCTTCTTAAGGAAAACCCAATGAGCAAGTTTCCGTCTCCCTCCCCCTTCCTCACAGAGAGCGTACAATCACGCATGCCTTTAACTCAAGCGTCTGTTGGGGCAGTAAAATGAAAATGGGTCTCATGCTCGTACCCTAGACCATAATGGGGAGGATGGGCTTAACTATTGTTTCATTATGCACGTGTGTTAAGAGCGTCCTTAAATCGTGGATCAAAACTATTTGTTCATGCACTCAATAAATCACCCTGCATGCAGTCACTCCTTGCTTTCACACATCCATTCACTGACTCATTCTTGCGTGTTCTCTTACTCAGACACAATAAAACAGACACAAATTCCCACATGCATATAGAAGATAAAAAATGCTTGTTAGAACTGCCAGTCCCGGACCACTTAAAGCCCTGCCTGCACCTCCGGTCCGCCCGTTGTTCCTTCATTTCAGGATGAAGCACAAGACCTGGGATAGCCAAATGAAAACCACCAGCAGCAGCAAGCATCTCCAGCGCTCCTCGATACTCCCACGGATGATTTGCCTCGCTTCATAAATGTCGATTGATTGACAATAACAGCCCACAGGGGTTTTGTGTCCTGGGACATAGAGAGTAACATGCGATCCCCACTCTTCTGCGATGACACTTACAGCTGGGTAAGCAGTATTTACTATCTGAACGTGGAGGGCAGAGTTTTCGAGCCAAACCCACTTGTGCTGCAACCGGAACATTTTAAACACATGCACACTACCTGAACAAAAGGTGGTGCAGGTGTTGCCCCACAATTGCTGCCAGTCATTTTATAGCATTTCTTAATCCGCCATATAAGTACTTGGAATAGTAGAAAAGCGAGAACGTAGCGTAAATAAAGAAACAGAAACGACAAAGAAACCTCCAAAGTCTCCAAGCAGGAAGCGGTTTTGAAGGTTCACTGCCAGCGACTTCAGAGGGTGCCCGGGACACAGCCCTCCGCACCAGCCGGCGGTGAGTATCAACACGGCATCGTAGTAGAACTGAGCGATCTGGCCATTTTACTTTGTGTTATCTCGGGGGAGTGAAAACAATATTTCCTCGAAGTTTGCATCGTTTTTAGGTCCTACAGACTGCTGTACTTTTCATTTGTAGTTGTAAACCCACCACTTTCCAGAGAGAGGCTAATTTCACCTTCGCTTCCCTAAGATATCCTCTGTGCTTGCAAAATATGCTTCATTGTTGCAAGGCAAGTGCGTTTGCGAGTAACAGTAACACTTGTGGCATATTAAGAAGATGTGAAACCAGTGGTGTGCGCGCACCACAGAGGAGCGGGCCGGGAATTGAAACCAGTGGTGCGCGCACACCACAGAGGAGCGGGGTCGAGGGAGCGCGGCAGCGAGGCGAACGCGCGCTGCTGCGTATAACAGACACCAACAGGAATGGGCGGAGCAAAGGCGGGACATGCGCCCACCTTTGCCCAATTGCGTGCTGACTTTTTTTTAAAAAAGCACGCGAAAACCAATTGCAGCCGCAGAAAGCAAAAGCACACGCATGAGCGTGTAGTCAGCTTTCTGAAGCCTGTACAAGAGGTCTCTCGCTGCGCAAGCAGTGCTGTGCACTGCAGCGCTAGGCGCGAGACCTAAAAAGAGACTTTGCAACTTCACCCTTAAGACTCTCTTCTCCTGTTCTTCCTACCAAACCTTTGTCTCCTACAAACACTCCTATACACTCTCCTACACTCTCTCCAATACTTCCATACTCACGCTTACCACCACAGGATGAGGATGATCTAGGGGACGGGGTGGATACATTAAGGATCCTTTAGATAACCCTGATAACACTATTCCACCACAGGATACATGGGATGATGACATCACTCTCACAGATCCTCCGGACATTCCTGATACAGATGTATACCCATTTAGGCCTACCCCTCCAGACGACAATATAGGTTTTAGTCCGCTCATTAATAGGGCTGCACAATATCACGGGGTTCAACTGCATTCAGACCCCATGGAAGAGGATTTCCTACTTGATACATTTGCTCAGTCACAAAAATCAATACAGACATTACCCATTGATATAAATATAAACCTGCCCCTAACGATCCAATTTACATTAAAGGACAACTCCCTTTAGATTCTTTGGTAGTCTCAAATGCAAGAAAACGTGCTAATTCCCAAACCTCTGGTGATGCTCCTCCGCCACACAAAGAGTCTAAACTGCTAGATGCATCAGGCAAACGAGTTGACTCCCAAGCAGCCAATCACTGGAGAATAGCTAATGCACAAGCACTTCTTGCCAGATATGACAGGGCTCACTACGATGAGCTTGAAGATTTTATTCAACATTTAACTGACCTATATAAAGCCAAAGCAAACAATCTGGTCCAAGAGGGCAAGTTAATTACAAATGCATTTATCAAATGTGCCCTCGATGCAGCAGACACTACATCTAAGATCTGTCAACACCAGTGTCTTACTTCGCAGAAGTGCAAACAACTATCTTAAATGAGCCGTTCGGTAAAGAATACCTCTTTGACCCAGCTGTAGATACAGCTTTGGAGAAAATGAAAAAAAAACACAGACACTGCAAAATCAATGGGAGCATTACAATCCCAAACACCACGAGGTTCCTTTCGTCACTCCTTTTATAGGGGTGCATCCATAAATATTAGCACATACACTACTTCCCCCAACAAGGGATATTTTAGAGGTGGGTACAGAGGAAATAATAACAAGGGTAGAGGCAGATGTGACAACAACCGAACCTCCCTACTACCAAACAATGACTTCCCTCTCCTCCCTCCAAACCATTCGACTCTAGTCGGAGCAAGACTCTCACAGTTCCTACCTGTCTGGAACTCCATCACTACAGACAGGTGGGTAAGACAAATTATCCACTATGTTTACTGCCTGAAACTTAACGCAACTCCCCCAACCATGCCGCCCAAACATCATCCAAGGTCCACGGAACATCTAACGCTCCTCAAACAGGAAGTTCTCTCACTTCTTCAAAAGCATGCAATAGAACCAGTTCCCCTTCAGCATCAAGGAACAGGGATTTACTCCCTCTATTTTCTCATCCCCAAAAAAGACGGAACTCTCAGACCAATACTGGACCTCAGACCTTTGAATATCTACATACAATCAGACCATTTTCACATGGTCGCTCTTCAACAAGTCCTCCCCCTACTCCAACAAGGCGATTTCCTTGCTACTCTAGATCTCAAGGACGCCTACTTCCATATTCCTATACACCCTGCACACAGGAAATATCTATGGTTTGTAGTGGACGGTCAGTACTATCAATTCAAGATCCTCCCATTCAGATTGACCACCTCATCCAGAGTCTTCCCAAAATGTCTAGCAGTAGTAGCCGCCTACTTGCGAAGACAACAAATTCATGTGTTTCCATATCAATCAATCAATCAGTACATTTATAGAGCGCACTACTCACCCGCGAGGGTTTGAAGGTGCTGAGGAGGGGGTGGGGGGAGAGTGCTACTGCTCCAACAGCCAGTTCTTGAGGTGTCTCCTGAAGGTGAGAAGGTCTTGGGTCAGTCGGAGGTGAGTGGGGAGGGAGTTCCAAGTCTTGGCGGCGAGGTAGGAGAAGGATCTGTTGTTGTTCTTCTGGTGCGTGGTACGGTAGCGAGGGCGAGGCTGGCTGATCGGAGTTGGCGTAGAACGAGAGGCGTTTGTTGAGGTATTCGGGTCCGGCAATGTGGAGCGCTTTGTGTGCGTGGGTGAGGAGCTTGAACGTGATCCTCTTGTTGACGGGGAGCCAGTGCAGGTCTCTCAGGTGGGCGGTGATGTGGCTGTGGCGGGGATGTCCAGGATGAGGCGTGCGGAGGCATTCTGTATGCGTTGCAGTCTTTTCTGTAGCTTGGCCATTGTCCCTGCATAGAGTGCGTTGCCATAGTCGAGCCGGCTTGTGACGAGGGCTTGGGTGACAGTCCTTCTTGTTTCCGTGGGGTTCCATTTGAAGATCTTTTGTAGCATGCGGAGGGTGTTGAAGCAGGAGGAGGAGATGGCGTTGACTTGCTTGGTCATAGTGAGCGATGAGTCCAGGACGAACCCTAGGTTGCGTGTGGTCGGTGGGTGTCGGTGCTGTGCCCAGGGCGGCAGGCCACCAGGAGTCGTTCCAGGCGGACGGGGATGGTCCAAGGATGAGGACCTCCGTCTTGTCTGTATTCAGTTTCAGGCGGCTGATCTTCATCCATTTGGCGACGGCCCTCATTCCTTCTTGGAAGTTGGATTTGGCGGTGACTGGGTCTCTGGTCAGGGAGAGGATCAGCTGGGTGTCGTCAGCATAGGAGATGATGTTGAGGTTGTGTGCGCGGACGATGTCGGCGAGGGGGCTCATGTAGATGTTGAAGAGCATCGGGCTGAGTGATGAGCCTTGGGGTACGCCGCAGATGATCTTGGTGGGCTCAGAGTGGAATGGGGGTAGGCGGACTCTCTGGGTTTTGTCGGTGAGGAAGGAGGAGATCCAGTCCAGGGCCTTTCCCTGGATCCCTGTGTTGTGGAGACGTGTTTTTAGGGTGCGGTGGCAGACCATGTCGAAGGCAGCTGAGAGGTCTAGGAGGATGAGGGCTGCAGTTTCTCCGTTGTCGAGCAGGGTTCTGATGTCGTCGGTGGCGGCAATGAGGGCGGTCTCGGTGCTGTGGTTGCTGCGGAAGCCAGACTGGGACGGGTCGAGGGAGCCGTTGGTTTTGAGGAAGTTGGTCAGTTGCTTGTTGACTGCTTTCTCGGTAACCTTCGCCGGGAAGGGGAGCAGGGAGATGGGCCGGAAATTCTTGAGGTCCTTGGGGTCTGCTGTCGGCTTCTTAAGGAGGGCGTTGATTTCAGCGTGTTTCCAACTCTCAGGGAAGGTGGCAGTTACGAAGGAGCTGTTGATGATGTCTCGGAGGTGTGGTGCGATGATGGTGTCTGCTTTGTTGAAGATGTGGTGAGGGCAGGGGTCGGATGGAGAGCCGGAGTGGATGGTGTTCATGATCTGGGTGACGTCTTCGGTGTTGACGGGGGTCCAGCGACTGAGGAGGGCGGTGGGGGGCGTTGGTTCTGCGGCTGGTGGAGGCGTCTGGTTTGCGAGGCTGTCGTGTATGTCGCGATCTTGCGGTGGAAGAAGGCCGCGAGGGAGTCGCAGAGGTTCTGTGAGAGGGGGATGTCGTTGGAGTTGGAACTTGGGTTGGAGAGTTCCTTCACGATGCTGAAGAGCGCCTTGCTGTTGTGTGCGTTGTTGTCTATGCGCTCTCTGAAGGCCGTTCTCTTGGCGATGCGGATGAGCTGGTGGTGTTTGCGTGTGGCGGTCTTTAGGACCTCGAGGCCATATCTGGACGACTGGCTCATAAAAGCCAAGTCCTACAGCCAGTGTGTTCACCACACTCACCAAACAAGTCACCTGCTCCACAACTTGGGCTTCACAATAGTCAAATCTTCAACCATCCCACATACATCAGTATCTAGGGGCCACAATAGACACTTCCAAAGCGCTTGCCTACCCCACTCCAGTCAGAACAGCCAGTATGCAAACCCTCATAACAAATTTTCAGACACAACACTCACTTCCAGCTCGAGTGTTTATGCAACTAATGGGAATGATGGCCTCTTGCATTCTCATAGTACCTCATGCAACACTCCAGATACGCCCTTTACAGGAATGTTTAGCACGTCAGTGGAAACAGGCTCAAGGTCAACTTTCAGATCTGGTGTTGGTGGACAGCCACACACATCGCTCTCTGCAGTGGTGGAACACACAAAACCTTTCCAAAGGGCGTCTGTTCCACAGATAGTGCTAACAGCGGAAGCATCGCTCACCGGCTGGGGAGCCCATCTCGTCAACCATACATTTCAGGGCAGGTGGACCCCTCAACAAAAAGTGCTCCACATCAATCACCTGGAATTACTGGCAATCTTTCTAGCATTAAAATCATTTAGACACATCTCATCAACAAAACTGTCCTTGTCCGCACCGACAATATGACCGCAATGTATTGTATACAAAAACAAGGAGGAACACATTCTTTTCAGCTTTCTCAACTAGCGCAAAGCATATGGAGATGGGCCATCCAACAAAAGATATACCTTCTAGCAGAACATCTTCCAGGGGTACACAATCAGATTGCGGATCTGCTCAGACATAGCACATCCACGAATGGGAACTTCATCCACAAGTTCTTCATCCATTTTTTCACATGTGGGGCCACCCAGACATAGATCTGTTCCCACACACGCAAACGCAAAATGCCCAACCTTCGCCGCCAGGTATCCACACCCATTGTCCAAGGGTAATGCGATATGGATGAACTGGTCAGGCAAATTTGCGTACGCTTTTCCGCCACTCCCGCTCATTCCATTAGTAGTGTGCAAGCTCAAACAGTCCTTCAAGATTCTCCTGGTTGCTCCAACATGGGCCCGGCAGCCATGGTTCACAACACTCCTGGAACTCTTAGTAGTTCCACACCAAAAACTACAACTCTCCCCAAAGCTGCTTACACAGAACCATGGAGAGCTAAGGCATCCAGATCCAGCTCAACTAAGCCTAGCAATCTGGCTCCTGAAGTCCTAGAGTTCGGTTACCTCAACCTCCCACCGGACTGTATGAACATTATTAAAGAAGCTAGACGCCCTACTACTAGAGCTTGCTATGCAGCCAAATGGAAAAGATTCGTCATTTACTGCAATAACAACAAAATTGACCCACTAGATGCTTCAATTCAAAATATTATTTACTGCATCTACAAAGATGTAATCTGGCATACACAGCCATAAGACTACATCTTGCTGCCCTTACCGCCTACCTACAAAACAGACAACATTTTTCATTGTTTAGAGTACCTGTCATCAAAGCGTTTATGGAAGGCCTTAAAAGGATAATTCCTCCCAGAATCCCACTCTCTCCATTGAGGAATTTAAACATTGTCCTTACTATGCTAAAGGGTCCACCATTTGAACCTCTGCACAAATTTGAACTGCAGTTCCTTACATGGAAAGTAGCTTTCCTTGTCGCAATCATCTCTCTCAGGAGAGTAAGGAAGATCCAGGCTTTAACGATACAAGAACCATTCTTACAAATACATCAAAACAAGGTGGTTCTTAAAACCAATCCCAAATTCCTTCCCAACGTAATCTCTAATTTCCATTTTAATCAATCTGTGGAATTACCCATTTTTTTTCCCAAAACCAGATTCTGTAGCAGAGAGAGCCCTTCACACGCTTGATGTCAAAAGAGCTATACTTTATTACATTGACAGAACTAAACCTTTTAGAAACACAAACCAACTGTTTGTAGCTTTCTCTCCACCTCATAAAGGAAACCCCTTCTCCCAAGCTGGATTTGCCAGGTGGATAGTCTGTATTCAAATATGTTTCCAGAAGGCAAAACGCACATTAACAATTCTCCCTAGAGCGCACTCAACACGCAAAATAGGGGCTTCCATGGCATTCTTAGGGAACATTCCCTTGTATGACATTTGTAAAGCAGCAACATGGTCTAACACAACACACTTTCACTAAACACTATTGTATGGATGTGCAAGCAAAACAACAAGCTTCTGTGGGCCAGGCTGTTCTTAAAACACTTTTTCAGACCTCTGCAACAGATCGAGGTGACCACCGCTAAGGGAGAGCACTGCTTTATAGTCTGTGCACAAGTATGTTTTCATCTGAAAGAGACACGTTAGTGATGGATTCCTTACCTTAGAATAATCCCCAGGCGTCAGACTGGATCCGGAAAGTTTTCTGCTTAGCAGTAGCCTGCACGCCAGTAGGTGGCGTCGTGCGGCTCTGCATCCATCAATGGTGTCGTACGTGCTTGAATGACGTCACGGAGACTACTTAGGCGCCACCCATGCGCGCTGACGTCAGTTCTTTCTTTTTCCACGCCGAAAGCGCAGATCCGGATTGAGCACGTACCTCGGTCATGTTTTTGACCACTTTTTTGAGACTTTTTCTCTCCTTCTCTTGTCTCCTGGTGCACGTAGGGATGCCCGGCTTTAAGTCTTGTGGGTCGTGCCACCGTAATATGTTGTTGGTGGACCCCCATAATGTCTGCCTCTACTGCCTGGAGAACGACCACGACTGCCGGGATTGTCGGGACTGCGTGCCATGGCCCGAAGGCATGACGGAAGCGATGCCGGAAGTTGCTGGAGGTCCAGCATTCCTCTCACCGCCGCTCTGTGTCTAGGGGTCATTCGCAGGACTGGAGCCGTCGCTCCTCGGACTCTTAAGTCTTCACCTTCAGATTCCGGTAAGCAACGCCATAAGTCGTCGAAGAAGCGTGTTCGCTCTCCGACGTCCCCCTGTCGCTCCCCAGGCTCCTCTGGAGCCTGGGAGTCCCGCGGCCTACCCGCTATACCCGGGTCCGTCAGCGACTCCCGAACAGAGGCAAGAGTTTCTTGCTGCCTTGGACCGCCTGTTTAGGCCTTGGGCTCCCGCCGGTGAGCCTGCGGGCCCCGCGGCCCCGTGTCCAGATCCTGTTGACTCGGCAGCAGCACCTCCGGCGCCAGCCCTGGAGCCACTGGATCCAGCGCCCACGGCTCCGGCCCCAGCGCCGCAAGGTGCAACGCCACTGGCCACGGCGCTGCCCTTGGCTCCGGCCCCAGCGCTGCCCCAGGCTCCGCCACAGGCGCCGAACTGGGTGCCGTTTATCCCACCCCTGCCCCGGTTCTCGGACCATTTCGTTGCGACCTGGGATCCTCATTGGGATCTGGTTCCGAGTCGGCCCCGGCCGGCGTGCCTCCCGGCGCCGCTGGCCCCCCTCTCCGGCTCCTTCTACCCCGGAGACCCCCTTGCACGGTAGTGTGGCTCTGAGCAGGATTGGGTGGATAACCTTCAAGATGCGGGTGAACTTGATGTGTCTTCTGATCCGGGGTTTGCCTCACCTCCGCCTACTATGGAGGAGGGCGCTTCCTACACTATGGTGCCGAGCCGCGGAGTCTCTCCATCTCGACCTCCCTACACTGGCCCTTAAGATCCAGGTGCTCCAGACGGCGTCGGAGCTGCTGCTCCCTTTCAATGAGACCCTTACCGAAGTCTCGACGACTGGTTGTTGAAGGCGGGCTCGCCCCAGGCAGTCGTCCACGACCTTCAGACTACGGCCGACCTCCTGCATTTGCTGGGGTTCTCCATCAACGTGCCGAAGTCGCACCTGAGTCCCTCTCAGAAGCACCCCTTCATCGGGGCGGTTCTGGATTCTACACTGTTTCGGGTTTATCCTCCCGAGCAGCGAGTCCGGGATATTCAGGCTATGATTCCGATCTTTCAGCCTCTATCTCGGGTTTCGGTCAGGATGACCCTCCAGCTGCTGGGCCTGATGGCCTCCTGCATCCTGCTGGTGACGCATGCCAGATGACATATGCGGGCTCTGCAGTGGGACCTGAAGTTCCAGTGGGCACAGCATTAGAGCGACCTGTCCGGTCACGTCCAGATCTCGGAGGGCGCTGCACGACAGTTGCAGTGGTGGCTCGCGGACCGCTTTTGGGTCAGTGGCAGATCCCTCTCCCTTCCCCACCCGGAGCACATAGTGGTGACGGATGTGTCCCTCCTGGGATGGGGTGGCCACATGGGAGAGGTGGCGATCAGAGGCCTCTGGTCTCTGGCGGAGTCCCGGCTCCATATCAACCTCCTGGAGCTGTGGGCGATCCGGCTTGCACTGAAGGCATTCCTTCCCTCTGTCCGGGGAAGTGTAGTGCAGGTGTTCACGGACAACACCACCGCCATGTGGTATTGCAACAAACAGGGCGGGGTCCTGGAGCCTATGTCAGGAGGCTCTGCGCCTCTGGACATGGCTGGAACATCACGGCATTACCTTGGTGGTTCAACATCTGGCAGGTTCTCTGAACACCAGGGCAGCCGAACTCAGCCGCCGGTGCATGATGGATCACGAATGACGTCTGCACTCGGACGTGGCGCAAGGTCTCTTTCCGCAGTGGGGAGAGCCTTGGTTAGCTCTATTTGCCACCGAAGAGAACGCGCAATGTCATCAGTTCTGCGCGTTGGATTTCCCAAGGTGGCACTCGCTCGGAGACGCTTTTCGTCGCGAGTGGAGTTGTGGTCTGTTGTACGCCTTTCCGCCTATACCACTTCTGCCCAGAGTGCTGAAGAAGATCAGGCGCGACCGGGTCATTTTTGTGGCTCCGGACTGGGCTCGAAGAGTATGGTATCCCGAGCTACTCAGTATGAGCATCGATCCCTCGATCCGTCTGCCTCTTCGGGATGATCTTCTGTCGCAGCAGCAGAGGACTGTGGAAATATGGATTTTTATGGTCGGTTATGTCCCCTATCTTGGACCCCAACGGTTTCATGTATAAGTCACAAGTACATGTATGTTCCCTCCAGTTCCAGTTATGAAGACGCAAACACATGTGCGTCCACCGTCAACATGTCCTCTTTCAGATCCGCCATGAATGGGCCGGATATTCTATTCCTAAGTATGAAAGGCCACCGGCTTTATATGGTTCATTTATCCCATTTTACAGTCCAGGCGAGTAGGCCCTGATTCTGCCATTAAGCCTTTTCCTGCCTTCTGCCTCTGAAAGCTCCAGTCTGAGCTCGCATCTGTGACCATGAACTATGTCTTACTCCCTGCGCGGCTAACGGTGCCTGACTCGGCCTGTCTGCCTGCCAAAAACTGTATTTCACCTTCAAGATTATCTGCTCTGCTCCGCTCCTCATCCGATGCATTCCTGTCTAGTAGTTTAGGTAAACATTCCTCCAGCTACCGCGCAAAGGGCCAGGCCTCGCTGCCCTCATGCAAGTAATTCATAGCCCTGTTACCATGGAATATTCCTACCCTCTCGCATCTAGTGTAGACACTTAGACGCTTGTACACGCACTAACATTCAGTATAGTCAGTATAGAATAAGATTCTATCCTAAGAGACCTCTCTTTGTGGATAACACAGTTCTTTAAACATAGGATATTAGATATGATTTGGGATTAGGTTGACATAAGCCCAGACTTCTGTCTCCACATGTAGAGCTAAATGTCAAGTCCCTCTCTCCCCCTAGTTGCACGTCAAATCACACGTCATGCAGCCGCGCGCGCATCTCTGCCAAGTATTTTTGCTGACATTGCGAAATTCTTTCATGAAACCACCCATTTGTGACATCAAACCTAATGACGTTCTTTAGTTACGCCTAGTTACACCCATTTTAGTTACGCATGTATGTTTTATCTCTGTTATCAACTGTTACGCCTCCTGCATCTGTTTCACTGTAATGCCTCTTCTATAAAAATGATTACTTGTCAATAATGTATTGTTCCTTCCTTCCTGAACTTTCGTGGTGATGGAATAGAAGGCCCATAATTCGAATTATGTTCCTTTGTATAGGAATAAAGCCCGTTCCGAACCTCTAATACCACGGATTCTGCCTCTTATTTTACTGAGCTATTCTTGTTAATTTTCCGCATCAAATTAAGTTCCGGTAATTAAATTATTTACCACATATATGGCGCCCGAACAGGGACACTTTCTCATCTCACGCGCCGGAGGTGCGTTGCAGGCCCGGTCTCCTGCCACAGCTGGACGGACAACAACGCGTACCCACAGGATTTCCTGTATCTCCCTCCTGCCGAGCGGGGGTAACTGAGGCTGCGATCAACACCCAGACGAGGCGGTGAGAAGTGCGAAGTATCCCGACCAGAGCCTAGCTGAGAGAGCAAGATCCGAGGTATACAGAGGCCCACCAAGTTCCGAAGTATCGAGTCGAGTCCAGTCTGGTCCAAGTCCAGTTCAGTTCAGTTCCGAGGCCTTCCGTTCCGAGCTACCCGGTGAGTACCATTGCCGGGGAGGCGTTCTGACGTGCACATAGGTTGTGCCGGTCAAGACGGGTTTGGGTACACAAATCCGGTCTGCACTGTTTCAGCAGTGTATCTGTACTGTTTAGCAGTATATCTAGTATGTCTAGTATATAATTCAGAATTACCTAGTTAGTGCCGAGTATTATGCTTAGTGACTAGTTCCCTAAATGGCCATCATTGTTGTTCATTAAATGTTAAACGTTAAATGTTTTAAATACGTTCTGCATATTGTGGTGTGAATGACTGTTCATTATTGTGTTTTGTTGTATTAAACGTGTTCAAAATTAGGTCTCAGATCAGTTCTCAATATGCCGCTCTTTTCGAAATTAAGACAGATCAAAACTAGAAAAGGGGTACTCGAAGAAGCTGTTCCCATTCCTCCTAGGGACACTCCAGGGTACTTCATGTATCATAAACATGGCCTAGACGCCATATTATTTCTTGATTTATGGGTGGACTACACCAAGGAATTACCAGAAAGTCAGAGGTGGCCCGCAGCTGGGACCTGGGATGCAGATTGCATCATGAAAGTAGAGGAAGAATTATGGAAAAAGAAAGCTAGACAATCACAAAAAGATGCCATTGAATTATGGCGTAAAGAATCATATAGACGTACAGAAAAAGCACTCAGACAGGAAGAGAAAAGTAAGGAGAATTCAAATAAAGTCCGAGAAAATCTATTAATTGAAGAAGGTACCCGAGCAAAAGCAGAACAAGTAGACAGACAAAGAAATGCCCTTATGAATGGTATGTATCCTCTTCTGGCCGAAGGGTTACCTAAGGCTACTCCGGAGATACCAAAAGACTTGCCACCTCCATTGTTTCCGATAAAAGCACATCCCAGAGGGCATCCCAGAACCGCAGAAGATATTTTTCTTTCCTCTTATTTAGACGACGCAGCTCCCGAGTATGCTAATACTGTACCACATAGACCGCCTGCCGAGGGGGTTCAACGCCAAGACCCTCCGTCTGTACCTCCGCAACAACAAACTCCGACACAAGTTCCGGCAAGCACATCTGTTTCTACAGCTGTACCCACACCTATGGTTGCTATATCACGTTCAACGAATCCTTTTACATCCAACACCCCAGGCGGTGCCACAGGAGGTACAACAAACATTTTTTCTACGCCACCCAGAGTAAATAAACTTTCCTTTCAAGAATTAGCCCACCAACGTACGCCCAAACTAGTAACTCCCGACATGCTTAAGGAACTTCTAGTAGATTGTAGATATGACCCTGTGCCCGGCAAAGAGGACGAAATGCTGCTGGCATCATTACGTATCCGACGAGCTGCAATATATTTAGGGAGGCTACCAGGAATGACTACACATTTAGAAAATATATATCACTTTGTCCAGTCAGGACGAGATTCTGAAAGTATTAATAGAGCCATGGAGTACCAGAAAGTGGAGATACAGGGGGAACTGTTACGTTTCCTCATAAATTGTGTGATCAGAAATCAAGACCGACCAGGGGTAAATCCGGAAGAAATGCGAATTCTTACCACATGGAGTCGGAATATATCAGAGGGGAGACATGATAAACTATTAAGTATAGTAGCTATGTGCCGAAAGATCCGCAAAGAAGTAGAACGAATACACGAAGAAAGATTAGCGGTAGACCAGCTTGAACAAAACGAGGAGGAGGAAGAATTAGAACTGCCCACAGGACAGTTAGAAACTATGGCCTATGTAGGTAGAGGAAGATCTTGTAATAATACTAGATGCTTTACTGATCCGATACGTCCGATACGTCCAGATAATAACAGAAATTTCCAAAACCCTATAATAAATATAAGGTCCCCCGAACATTCGTTCCAAGCCGCTGACAAATTACTCCGAGAACGAAGGGGTTATCATCTACTCGATTCTATGGACGAACAAGAATTAGCCAGGTCAGCCGTTCACTGGGTTGACAGTCCCGGAAAATATAGTGATGATGCACTAGCGCACACGTTTTTGAACCTCACCCCAGATGAACAGCGTTTAGCTGGTATCTACATGATTCAACAACTCCTTATATTATATAAAAGCCAACACTCCGATCCTGGTCCCTTACCTGATATATTGACTGAATTACTCACGAATAAATGGAGAGGTTCAGGTACTGAGTTAATTAGAGAAATACTAGAATCCAGAAAGCAGTACATTCTTTTTGTATGCCCCGAACATGTCTCACTGCCCATCAAGGAAAGAACGACGTATTATATGGATAGACAGAATCCCTTACGCGAAGTGCATCCGATAAAAGGTGATGACAATCAGTTTAAACGTGTGTTTGTATACACACCCATATCTAAAATAGAACTATTGGAAATGAAGAAAGTGGTACCCAGTCATGACAAAGACCCAGCGGGTTTCCACCGTGAAATTAAAGACATGTTGCTCATGGGAGAGTATACCTATCCCGACATTATGAAAATATTAAAGGTATTAATGCCTGCGGGCATTTACGAAAAACTCAAAGAAAAGGATTGGGAGGTGGGAGACCAAAAGATAGATTGGACAGCATTAGAAAACGAAGAAACAGCTCGAGGTCCAGGTTTAGGGCTTGGGGAAAAGACCAAAATACTACCAGGTTTATTAGTACAGGTACTGCCACGTTTATTAACTACGAAAAAGGAAGACTGGGGTGCAATCTCAGCCTGTAAACAAAAGCAAGATGAAGACACTAGTGATTTCTATGCCCGATTCGAAAAATGTTTTGGTATAAATAGTGGAATAAAAGCAAGTAGCGAATCGTATCCACATCTGTTTGTGACAAAATTAGTTGAAAATGCCTTGCCCCAAGTTAAGAATAGAGTATTGAAATTCGAGAGTACCTGGCAAGGTAACACTCCGTCACAAATGTTACAAATGCTACAGTACCATCACAATAGAATTAGAGAGGAACAAGAACATGAACAAAGACGCATGAAAGACACGAAAATGAAAATGCTAGTTTCCCAGACAGTTCCAGCTGACGGTCATAAAAAGGGTATTACACAGTCCAGTGTTTCAGCAGGTTCTGTAAAAGGGACATGCAACTATTGTAAACAGCCAGGCCATTATGTACACGATTGTCCAGTTTTAAAACATAATATCGCCATAGGTAATACAAAAGAAAGACCACGGCCACTTAGACAGGATCAGAACCAACAAGGAGCCCCGCAGCATGCACAGGCCATGCCAGCTCCGCAACATTCTATGCCAGCCCCACCACCGCAGCCTATTGCTGCCACACAAACAACCACACAACAGATGTACCAGACCGCACAGTATGACTATCCTGATTATCAACGATACTCATGAAACAGCCTAGAGAGGGAAGTTGGCTTACCCCTTATCGAGGTCCCTGTAGATCAAGAAGGACCTTATGTACACAGTGAACTATTAGGCCAAGATAGAAAATTTTTACTTGATACAGGGGCAAGCCGAACGACAATAAAACGTAGTGAAGTTCCAGGGGCACCCCTCTCAGGCTCACAGAACATTTCCCTTGGTTTTTCAGGAAAACCTATCATTAACGAAGTATCACAGCCTCTTCCCCTTACGATTGGTCCCTTGACACGAACTACAGATTTATTACTTACTAAATCATGTCCAGAAAACCTGTTAGGTATAAAAACATTGAAAGCTCTAGGAGCTATAATATGTTGTTCTCCGGAAGGAGTAAGATTGTTTTTACGTGATTTCAAAGGGCACTATGTGTCCCGAGAAAGGGATCACCGACTCCAGACTTTACCCACACATTTATGGGCACAAGGCCCTACAGATGTTGGTTGCATGAACATTACACCATATCGAGTCACACTAAAGACAGGAGTGGTACTACCACGAATGCGACAATACAAGTTACCCCCAGATGCTGTAGTGGCTTTACTGCAAATCATTGACGAGCTTATTACCCAAGGAGTGGTTGTGGAAACCGACTCCAATGTATGTAATTCCCCGATAATTCCGATTCTTAAACGAACTGATCCAAAAACCCCGCCAGTATATCGATTGGTTATTGATCTGCGCGAATTAAATAAATGTATTGTACCACAATACCCTGTGGTCCCAGATATCTCTTCATTACTCACAGCTATTGATTCAGAAGCAACATTCTTTTCTGTAATTGATCTCAAGAATGCCTTTTTCAGCGTCCCAATAGATCCGGAAAGCCAATACTTGTTCGGATTTAGTTTAAATGGACGAAGCTTTAAATTCACACGCGCACCTCAAGGATTCACAGAAAGCCCCAGCATCTATAGCCAAGCACTGAAACGAGAACTTGACAGTATCCACATGCCAGTCAACACTGCCCTGCTTCAATATGTCGATGATCTGCTGATCACCGCTAGAAGCGAACCTGAATGTGAAAAAGCCTCACTGACGGTTTTACAATTTTTGGCCGAAAAGGGGCACAAGGTGTCCCCTTCTAAGCTGCAATTCTGTGTCCAGCGAGTTGTTTACCTTGGGCACTCGCTGTCCAAGGAGGGAAGGCAGCTTACATCCGATCGCATCCAGTTAATCGCTAACATGCCAATACCCAAGACACAAAAGGAGGTACGGGCTTTTATAGGCCTCACTTCATATTGTAGGCAGTGGATCCCTCAGTATGCATTTCTAGCAAAACCACTCATTCAGTTGACAACACAGGAGGCGGCCACATCGACTGTCCTCCCTTGGACTCAAGAACATACACAAGCTTTTGAAAACCTAAAGAAAGCTTTATGTCAAGCACCTGTTTTAGCAACACCATGTTACAATAAACATTTTACGCTCTTTGTTACAGAACGCGAAGGTACTGCCTTGTCAGTACTCACACAGGAACAAGCAGGATCACACAAACCATGTGCTTATTTCTCTAGTACATTAGATCCAGTAGCTCAGGCTCTGCCTGCGTGCCTGAAATCAGTGGCAGCGACAGCTTTAGCAATCAGACAAAGCGATGCCATAGTATTAGGACATCCATTGACAGTACAAGTACCACACGCAGTAGAGGTTCTTGTGAACCGAACGCAAACACAACACTTGACTATAGCAAGACTTACCGGTTACGAATTAACATTGTTTCAGCCACACATAGAAATCAGACGTTGTAGTACATTGAATCCTGCCACACTTTTGCCAGTAAACGGAACAGACCCACTAGCACATGATTGTATTGAAGTTATTACTATCACGACGAAACCCAGACAAGACTTGACAGACGTCCCATTGTCAGATCCAGACCTGACGTTGTATGTAGATGGTTCATGTATGAGAACAAGTACAGGAGAGCTAGTGGCCGCGTATGCAGTCGCAACAGACACTGAAGTCATTGAAACAAATTGCATAAATACCTTGTCAGCTCAAGCAGCAGAGCTCATCGCTCTGACACAAGCCTGTATTCAAGCCAAAAATAAGAAAGTCAACATATACACAGATTCACGTTATGCATTCGGAGTCGTCCATGACTTCGGCGTGCTGTGGCGAGAGAGAGGTTATTTAACTTCTCACGGTGCCCACATTCAGCACGGACCCCTCATTCATGCCTTATTAGATGCAATACATCTACCCACTGCAATCTCAATTATGAAATGTAAAGCTCATACGAAAGTTACTGATATCATTTCCCAAGGCAATGATCTAGCTGATAGAACAGCTAAACAGACTGCTCAAACTCACACATCTGACATGACAAAGACAATAGTTCTGACACCAACACATTGCATGACGGTTAAGGATCCCGCTCTTGACGTAATTGACATACAGACACGTGCTACACCAGACGAAATAAAGAAATGGACTGAATTAGGAGGGATCCAAACGAATCAAGGATGGATGACGAAGGAAAAATCTGTGTGGTTTCTTCCCGACTCAATGGTCCAAGTTATCATTAATACAATACATAGTCCAGCGCACCTAGGAGAAAAAGCTATGCTAGACAGCATTCAACACATTTGGTTCAACAAACATTTACGAGCAGCAGCTAAACAAAAAGTTCGTACCTGTATGATCTGTTGTCAGTTTAACCCAGGTAAAAGCATTCCCGTAGAACAGGGTGGATTTCAGCCTCCTGATCACCCTTTTGAAGTCCTCCAGATGGATTATATCCAGATGGAACGATGTCGAGGATTCAAATATGTTCTCGTAGTTGTCTGTGCTCTTTCCCGTTGGACAGAAGCATACCCGGTTTCAGATTACACTGCCCCGACTACTGCCAAACAGTTAGTTCAAGAATTCTTCCCACGGTACGGTTTACCACGTGTTGTCTACTCAGATAACGGCCAGCCGTTCTCATCCGAACTAATGAAACACGTTTCACTTTTGTTAGGCTATCAATGGAGATTTCACTGTGTCCGACACCCCGAGGCAGCAGGTCTCGTGGAACGACATAATCAAACTCTGAAAATTAGATTGTCCAAAATATGTAGGGAGAAAGGTGTCGACTGGGTAGTAGCCTTACCAGTTGCACTCTTTTACATGAGAATGGTAGCGCATTTTTGAACAGGGCTATCCCCTTATGAGGTGATCTTCGGTAGACCACCAAATATGTGGGGGACGCCTATACCACGCAAAATAACTGATGTTGACTGTAATATGCTGACAGATTACCTGGCTTCCTTGATGTCTGCACTACAATCTTGTCGTTCACAGGTAGCTGCAGCCTTTCCCGACAACACCGAGGTGAAACCCCATGACGTAGTTCCCGGGGACCTGGTGTTAGTGCGGAATTTTGACCGGAAGACTCAGCTGGATCCTAGGTGGAAATCGCCTCAACTTGTACTGCTCACCACGAGGACAGCCGTGAAGATCGAAGGTCGCAAAGGTTGGATACATTCAAGTCATATCAAGAAATTTCATGGACTACCGTCTGATGTAAACGTTACACCTCGCGTGTCTTCACCGATTGACTCAAAGCTTCCTTTGGTTGAACTAAGCAATAAGGAACTATACAAACTAAAACTACGGTCTAATAAGTCAGACAATTTGATTGTTTAAGTCCTCTCCAAGGTGAATCGGTCGAATTTGTCTCTGACATGTATCCCCTAGACCTAAATAGAGAAAGAAACCGAAAGATGGAGTTGAAAAAACATGCGTACTGTAAATCACTGCGTAGTCATTGCACAGTGACGTTATTAATTTTGTTTTTCTTAAGTCTTTTAATAATCACTGCAAGTTTATTGTTGCACATATATTATCCTATTTCTAAACATGTTTACAATGTTACTGTTGAACATTCTTTTAGTGAATTACCCCCGCATGAGTTGTCCTATAGATTTGCGCTGCGCAATAACACTTTTATTAGTATGTTACATCATTCCCATCAGACTAGCAATGCTACAAATTGTTGGATATGTGGCCGACTCCCTCCCTATCAGAACTATAAGGGAATTCTGCCTCTCTTTCCATATCCGTTCACACACAATGGCTCCTGTGGAGCATGGTTTAGTTTAATTAATTCCCTAGATTCGAATTCCGCAGTTTATCAAGACAACTGGGTATGGGGAAACCTGAACTTAGTTTTGCTTAAAGTCTGCTACCCTAACAAGGAGGGACTTCCCAAAAGAACAGGAACTGATCTAGAAAATGAAGTATACGGATTAGGTAATTTTACACTTAACCTCATGATCCTGAACGTTGAATCTGAAGCTACACCAATCTTGCCCGCCATGTCAGTATTCCCAGTAAAGGGGGAATTATGTATCAGAAAGAATGGCTCCATACACATGGGCCATAGTAAATGCACCACTGTAATAAAATTCAGTGATCAAGGCAAGTCTACATTTAGAGCTTCTCGTCATTCCTACTTCATATGTGGCCAGACCGCATATATACGTTTGCCTCTAGATTGGGATGGTACCTGTTACATAGCATTCCTTCTACCACCTGTTTTCCTAGCTCCTCCTGATTATCATAGAAATACTCATTTAGTACACAATAGACAGCAGAGAGATCTCCCAATCGTCGATTACACTGAAACAGCATGGGAAAAATACACAGATTTCAATAAAGGTTTCTTTCCTTATATAGGTACAGTCACTAATAGTAAACTGATACGTAGATTAACCAGAACCCTTGAAGCAGTAGTGAACGAAACTATTTCCGCCTTAGGCAATTTAACAGAAGAGCAGTCTGCTATGCGGATTGTTGTGCTTCAAAATCGTCTTGTCCTTGACGTCATCCTGGCCGATAGGGGCGGAGCTTGTAGGGTCATCGGATCAAGTTGTTGCATTTTCATACCAGAAAATTCGCCGTCAGTATATAAAGCCATAACCCGCCTTCATAAGATTGTAAGCCAGATACACCAGAGTCCAGGCACCTGGACTTGGTCCGGTTGGTTCTGGGGCGTGTTGTCAGCCTGGGGATGGAGAATCCTATCCTTCCTAGGTATTGGCTTTCTCATACTATTCAGTTGCTGCTTATGTTTACAATGTGGGCCAGCGATTTGTGGTCTGTGTGCCACCTCGTGTATCCCACATCCAAGTTTTCATTCGAGATCCCGGAAGAAGAAAGAAGAACAAATGATGTTATATGAACAGATCGATGGATTGATGAAGATTGATATCTCTTAAGGGCAAGTAGGGGACAAGGAGGGAATGTGGAAATATGGATTTTTATGGTCGGTTATGTCCCCTATCTTGGACCCCAACGGTTTCATGTATAAGTCACAAGTACATGTATGTTCCCTCCAGTTCCAGTTATGAAGACGCAAACACATGTGCGTCCACCGTCAACATGTCCTCTTTCAGATCCGCCATGAATGGGCCGGATATTCTATTCCTAAGTATGAAAGGCCACCGGCTTTATATGGTTCATTTATCCCATTTTACAGTCCAGGCGAGTAGGCCCTGATTCTGCCATTAAGCCTTTTCCTGCCTTCTGCCTCTGAAAGCTCCAGTCTGAGCTCGCATCTGTGACCATGAACTATGTCTTACTCCCTGCGCGGCTAACGGTGCCTGACTCGGCCTGTCTGCCTGCCAAAAACTGTATTTCACCTTCAAGATTATCTGCTCTGCTCCGCTCCTCATCCGATGCATTCCTGTCTAGTAGTTTAGGTAAACATTCCTCCAGCTACCGCGCAAAGGGCCAGGCCTCGCTGCCCTCATGCAAGTAATTCATAGCCCTGTTACCATGGAATATTCCTACCCTCTCGCATCTAGTGTAGACACTTAGACGCTTGTACACGCACTAACAGTCAGTATAGTCAGTATAGAATAAGATTCTATCCTAAGAGACCTCTCTTTGTGGATAACACAGTTCTTTAAACATAGGATATTAGATATGATTTGGGATTAGGTTGACATAAGCCCAGACTTCTGTCTCCACATGTAGAGCTAAATGTCAAGTCCCTCTCTCCCCCTAGTTGCACGTCAAATCACACGTCATGCTGCCGCGCGCGCATCTCTGCCAAGTATTTTTGCTGACATTGCGAAATTCTTTCATGGAACCACCCATTTGTGACATCAAACCTAATGACGTTCTTTAGTTACGCCTAGTTACACCCATTTTAGTTACGCATGTATGTTTTATCTCTGTTATCAACTGTTACGCCTCCTGCATCTGTTTCACTGTAATGCCTCTTCTATAAAAATGATTACTTGTCAATAATGTATTGTTCCTTCCTTCCTGAACTTTCGTGGTGATGGAATAGAAGGCCCATAATTCGAATTATGTTCCTTTGTATAGGAATAAAGCCCGTTCCGAACCTCTAATACCACGGATTCTGCCTCTTATTTTACTGAGCTATTCTTGTTAATTTTCCGCATCAAATTAAGTTCCGGTAATTAAATTATTTACCACAGGACGGTCCTCCACCCAAGCCTGTCCAGTCTCCACCTCCATGCATGGGGATTGAGCAGCGACAGTTGACACCTTTCGATCTTCCTTCCGAAGTCTGTGATGTGATTCTGGCAGCCAGGCGATGGAAGAGATTTGTGGCATGGTGCACAATGAAAGCTGTAGACCCCCTTTCGGCTCCTCTTTCTGAGGTTCTTCTGTCTTTGGCCCAGCAGGGCTCTGCTCTGGGCACTATCAAAGGTTATCTTTCTGCCGATTCCGCCTTCCTGAGGCTTCCTGATCAGCCTCCTCTTTTTAAGTCCCCGGTTGTTAACTGTTTCCTCAAAGGCATTACACACACGTTTCCTCCCGTGCCTTTCATAATGCCTCAGTGGGACTTGAATCTTGACTTTTCTGATGTGTGCTCCCTTTCAGCCTCTTCATAACTGTCCTTTGCGTCTTCTTACTCTCAAGAGTGCTTTCTGGTTGCTATCATCTCTGCCAGAAGAGTGAGCGAGATCCAGACTCTTTCTTCCAAATCTCCTCTCCTTTCTGTTCATCCGGACAAGGTGGTTTTAAGGACCGGTTCTTCTTTCTTGCCAAAGGTTGTTACGCCCTTTCACATCGAGGAGCGGCTCCACCGTCTGGACCCAAAACTTGCGCTTGCTTTCTATCTGCAGCGTACACAACAGTTCCAGGTGGATGATCAACTCTTTGTTGGTTACGTGGGCGCCAGGAGAGGTCAAGCTGTGCAAAAACAAACCATTTCCCGGTGGGTTGTTTTGTGCATCAAAGCATGTTACTCCTTGGCCAAGAAGGAGCATCCTGTGGGGCTGCGTGCCCATTCGACCATGGCAACTGCAGCCACTACTGCCTTGGGACGCGGTGTTCCCCTGCAGGACATTTGTCAGGCAGTTACGTGGGCCTCGCTGCACACGTTTACCAAGCACTACTGCCTTGACAGTCTGGTCCAGAGAGACGGCTTCTTTGGCCGTTCTGTGCTCCGTGACTTTTTGGTGTAATCTTGTTCGCAAACCCACCACCGGGTTTGATATTGCTGGGGTATCTATTCTAAGGTAAGGAATCTATCACTAACGTGTCTCTTTCAGATGCACAAGTTACTACTTGTGTAACGATATATCTGTAAGAGACATTAGTTAGTGATAGATTCCTTACCGCCCCACCCATCCTCCCCGTTCTGCGGACTGATTACTAGGGTTAAGGTCCTCCCTTTAGGGCCCTAGTTTTATCCACCTATGGTCAGTGTCTTGCATGGCTCTGCGTTTCGTCGCGGAAAGTCGTGTACAGAACTGTCAGCGCGCATGGGTGGCGCCTAAGTAGTCCCCGTGACGTCATTCCGGCGCGTACGACGCCACTGATGGATGCGGTGCTGCACCACGCCACCTACTGGCGCACATAGGTACTGCTAAGCAGAAAACTTTCCGGATCCAGTCTGACGCCTGGGGATTATTCTAAGGTAAGGAATCTATCACTAACTAATGTCTCTTACAGATATATCGTTACACAAGTAGTAACTTGTGCTGCAGCTCATATGCCTCGAACGGAAAATGCTACTTACAAATATGCATCTGTTCTTGGCATGTAGAGCTGCAGAATCACATATGCACACCCGCATCCCCGGTACCTCCATCTGTTCCAGGGTTATCTTACTTGGACACATTACACATGGACATATTTTCCGTTTCTTACAAACTCCATCAAGTTAGTTTGAAGACCTCGGATGTGTCATACTTTTCATTGAGAAATTATTTGCCTCCTTGGATTATCTTTGTCCTACATGTAACAGATTATCTCAAAGTGGAAGATATTTTCTAGCAGTTCTTGCATGGGAAGAGGTGATACCATTATTTCAATTTGGAATGTTTCCTGAATTGTTTGAAGAACTTATCTGTGTTGTCACATTTCACTCAATAACTTTTTTTGTAACTTCTCGGCTCTGAAGATTGCTTTCACCTATTATCTTTAAAACTCTTACAGATAAACCAGTTGCTGTTCAATTCAGTTTTTCCCAAAAAGTGCAGTTTTTCCGAGGCTTAGAGAAACATTTGTATTTTTCATACAAGTGTTTATAACTCTTGAACATGGTTAGAGCCAGGGACTCGGATAATATACAAGACTTGGAAAGACAGTTATGGTGAGATCTTTGGTGTTTGCGTCAGGGCTGTTGGATTGGGGATTGACATTGAATAGTTTGTTGAAGGCAGAGGGTCCATATGACCCTTAACCAGAAACAACTAATGGCCTTATTAGGATACTGAATAAATACATAGAATAAGTCAATCCAAAACTTTAGTAGAATACTTTCCTCCACAATTTCATTGTTCTCCAGGCCTTATCAAATGTTAGTCTGAAAAGATGGCAGTGTTATTGCAGAGGGATGTTATCTCATCGTGGATAGCTATGAAGTCCTAAAAAGAAAAAGTCAAGATGTGGCATGGGGTATGTTACAGTGTTGCAGCTCCTACTAAGTTGTGAGCACAAGGTATCCATAGGATAAAAATCTGTGCAAATTATGGTTGAAACCTTATTCATAATGCAGTGTCTGAGATGTATAGCTGCTGAAAGAGTCTATATGGTAAAAAAAACGCATTAAGTTTTATAGTAATTTTGGATGTGAGTGGAAGGTAAAGAAAAAAGTAGTTGGCTGCAAGATTTGGACCACACAGCAGAGAATTCTAGTTCTTATTAAAGCCTAGCCATATTTGCGTTTTCCAGGTGTGAATGGTTTGATGACAGTTGTGTATGGAGTCTACAAATTTCAGTCCAGCTTCATGACTGGTTTGGACTCCGTGGCATACATGTAAAAACAGAGGAAGTCCTGATCTGGGAGAGTGCTATAGATCCGATCTGTTAAAGCAGATTATAAAGGTTGAACATTTTCATGTTGAGATTTCCCAGATGTGATGGCAGTAAATATGCTTTCAACTTTTCCATTCACAGGAGCTGAGAAGGATGGATTATGGTGTCAAAGGTCTGTTCACAGTGGGTAAAAATTCTGCCCCATAACTTCTTAACTTGCATGCAGAAATGTCTGGACAGAAATGAAGGCCAACTCTAGTAAGCGCTGCATTAAAAAGTTCCTTTCCAGATATCTCTCCTAACACTATCAAATATCCCGACCCCGACATAGGTTGCCCAGTCTCCACTACAACCCTCTGCCAGTGGATACACTACATAAAAAGAAAAAACGTAGGTAAAATTTTCAATTAACAAAAAAAATTCTAAACACAAGTAGTTTGCTGATCCTAAACCACTGCCTTGCCATAGGACAGAGACTGTGAAGTATGTAAAGAGAGACATGGATCCCCCCTTCAGGGTAAGACTCAAGATACCCGTAGGAATATCATCAGGTAGAATCAGATGATAAAGTTCTAGATATATATCCCATTAAGGTGTCCCCTCTTGATGAAACTTCCTCTCACCCGGTTGTTAACCAGGTAGCCGCTGTTCAGCATGTGGCAAGTTTTCAGGCCAATATCTCCCAGCTCTGAATATGGTTTTCAAGTCCTCAACAAAAGAATCTGACAGAACTGGTGAAGACTGTGGTCATTATCCTGAAAGATAAAAGAACATTTAAAGCAGCACCTCAGGACCCATGAATGTTGGAAGCTGTAGAAACAGGCAGTGTTTTGCTTAGGCATCAACAACCTACATCTGTAGGAGGAGATGGAGAAGTGAGTACAGTGCATGCCAGAAAACTCATAAAAAGAGGGCAAAGGCATGACAGATGAATTAAAAATGAATTGTAATACTGGAATAACCTACCCTTATTGTAGCAGAGTCACCCTTTGCTCTGCAAGCAGTGCCGCTCAGGATTTCGACCTAAGGGGCAATTGCATCTATTAAGTGTTCCCTTCAGTGAGGAATGTTTGTGGGCCCAAGACTGAGATGCTGGAAACTGACACCTACATGAGAGCATATCAATAACAGTGCCCACTTTACAAGAAATCATCAAAATAAAAAGAAAAGAAGTGTCTAAACGTAGTCTTTCCAGCCATGTGGACCATTCTCCAAACAGGCAATTGTTCTGCCAAAGTCCACAATACACTGCTGCAAAGTTCTTGCCATACAAAATCTTGATATATTGCGTGAGGGGACACTTATACCTCCACATAACAATGTAGAGACAGATCATGAGGAGAATATATGGCAGGATGTTGATGCAGAATTCCTCCTTGAAGATGTAGAAACATACTATTCTAAGCACTCTTTACCACACTTATTTGTGCATCATATGTAAACAAAAAAATCCAAAGGTCTCAAACTTGCTAATGTTTTTTAATTTTTGCCCCCTATTGATGCTCCCATTCACGTGTACACGGCAACCATCTTGAAATAGTTTTTTTTATTTATATGAATTTCCGTTACAAGGTGGCCATTGTGAGGACTTTGACATCTCCAAATTCTGATGTATACTATCAAATGCAGATTCTGCACCTTTAGAATATTCTCAGGTGCCAGACTGAATCCAGAGATTTTTTTAATAATGCTTCCTACGAGCTGGTAGATGGTGTCATATGGCTGCGCGTTGACTTCACACCTCCCCAAATGTGGCGAGATAGAGCTGCATGTAACTACCACCCTGACTGCCAGTTCCATTCTTTCCACACCTTTTGACATGGACAGTGTGCCTAGGAAGATGCACCTGAAGGCCATCTGGGTGGGGAGGCGAAGCTTTCTATTGCTGAGCATAAGAAGCAGTCACATTTGAAACAGAGGTCCTGTTCCAAGTTGCGGGCCAATCTTGATCTCCATCACTAGGCAGGTGACCCTGCTCAAATTCTTATGGTAAAGCAAAGTTAAAAATGTGCCACATGCACAAGACAACCAAGTGGAGCTTGTCATTATCCCCACCACTCAGTCTGCCGAGAAGTCACAAGCACACCACTCAAAGGGTCTAGTCTCTCCTAGCTCAGTGTGCTGGTCCCAGCACAGCTGAATTCTCTGGTTATTAGTTGACCCCACAGCTGATAGTGGACTTCCAGGAGGCAATGCTGCAAATTTTCTAGATGCTGCCTCCTCCCTTGTGTGTTCCTGTGCCAGGTCTATGTCGCATTATGAAACTACTAAGATGCAGCCAGTGATTATGCAGTCAGACCTCCAACATCGTCCTTTCCCTCAGCACAGTTACAGTGAGAGGATAGAGGCCATCTTTGGGTCAGACTTCAATGCGCCATTCTTGGTGGGCCCCTCTAAACACTCTTCACCCCTCTAGATAAGAGGTCGAAACTTATCTTTATCTTAGGAAATTAAGGGTTTTCCACAGCTAGCCTGGCTGTACGCACTTCCAATGTGGTGTGTCTTCTGGGCAGGCACACCCATGCCTTATGGGACATGACCAGTGAGATCCTGCCCACCCGTTCTGGAGGATCTTCAGACCTAACTGGCCCAAAGGATCCAAAATGGACAGAAACGGCTGTGTGCCAGCCTGGACACCATTTATTGCATAGTGTAGTCCTTACAAAGTACCCTGAAGTGAGATCATCCAGGTTTTCAGGGATGTCCAATTGCCCATTTTAGACAGGCCTTTACTGGACATTCTGCTATTGGATGCATTTCTGTAGATGCGCATTCAAACTGCTCACTCTGGCCCATAGCCTGACTGCTGTTCAGTCAGTCAGTCAGTCAAAATATCTTTATTCGACTCAATTAAAGTCATACAAAGAGATTAAAAACATTTCATACAAAGAGTTAGGAACATTTCATGCGTGTTAAAATATGACACTAAAATAATTTACATTAAAACAAATCTAGGCATACAAAAGTTAAAAAGGAATAACGATGGATCTAATGGGTATGTTTTTTCATCCTAACTGCAGCTACCAAGAAATTGGCTATACAAAAGGTAATATGTATGTTGGGCAATGATTGCAAGAAGAGCAGAGCCGGTCTCACTTGTGTGAAGCCCGCCTCCTTCAAAGCTGATACCAGATATTTTTTCCTTGGCTCTAAATAAAACCCACAAAACAAAACAAAATGCATGGTGTCTTGGGGTGAAAAATGATCGCAACTGCAGGGTAAGGCTATTTCCGGTTTTTCCCATGTTTTAAAAGTGCCTAAATAAAAATGTAACAAATTAAACCTGAACTTGGTTAAAAGAAACCTATGGAATGGATTTGTAACGAAACCAAGATACGGTGCTAAAGAAAATGAATTAACAAGTAAGTAATGGCCCCTTACTGATGGTTTCACTAATTCCCTTTCTTCACGAAGTGCTCTTGCCCTCCCCATAAAATGCTTTTTGACAAGATCGATGTCTTGGACCTTGATATCTTGGGGGGAAGTAAAGAGCTCTGGTCGTCCCAAATCTGAGAATACCTTCAACAGATAGGCCAGCCAGGGGATCTTTTTACAATGGTCTAGGGACAAGACGTCGGACATGATCTTTTGGTTCAGTGGGAGGTCTTCATTAAGCCACGTCTTTAACCAAAAGATCAGGGGAGCCATATTCAACCCATCAATAAGGAAATCTAGGCCCACCTCCAAGTGTATTGAGTAAGTTGGTGTTGCCTGCGGCACAGAGAGGAGTGTCCGTATGAATCTGTTCTCCGCTCTCTGGATTGGTTCCACGTTTACATAGCCCCAAATTTGTGAACCATATAACGCAACGGCGACAGGTTTACTCTTGTAAATTTTTAACAACGCTTCCATGGGCCAGGCACCTAACCTGCCCGCAAAGCCCATGAGGGCAGACGATGATCTAATAACCGCCAACCTCTTCGCCCTCACTTGAGGACCCCAAGTTCCTCTCTGGTCAAAAAGTACCCCCAAGTAGGGAAAAGTGTAAACTCTAGAAACCATATCCCCTCTACACGTAAAGGTTATTGTTCTCCTCTTACTACTTTCTCGGCCCACCACCATGGTATGCGATTTACTAGCATTTATTTTTAAATCAAGCTGTTCCATGAATGTGCCAAAGGCATTTAAGAGGCGTCGTCCGCGTACAGGAGCGCTGGGATCTTAACTGCTCCCGCACGCGGAACGTCGACTTCCTTCTCCTCCAAATGTGCACCCAGACCGTTAATATAAATTGTGAAGAGCAGAGGGGCCAATATGCAGCCCTGCCTTACCCCCCTCAGGGATTTGAAAAAGGACGTGCACCTACCCTCATTTGTGACTCGTACGGCCGAAAAAAGCTCCTGGTGTAGGGAAGCCATAAATCTTACCAATGCCTCTTCGATCCCCATTTTCAGCAAGGTCATCCATAACTTAGCCCTGTTCACCAAATCGAAGGCCGAGGAGAGGTCCATGAATGATAGAAACAAGGACCCCTCCTTGGCCACCGTATACTTTGATATGAGCAGGTGTAGGTTGGAGCATTGTTCGATTGTGCCTTTCCTCTCTCTAAACCCATACTGGATCTCTGTCAACCCTCCACAACTCTCAACATTATCCCTCAGCCTGGACAAAAGGACTCTGCCTAAGATCTTCACTGACGAGTCCAAGAGGGATATGGGCCTATAACACCCGGGGTCGTCCCGCTGGCCCTTTTTAAAGATGGGGACGATGGTGGAAATGTCCCAGGAAGATGGGGTAGGGTTGCTATTAACGGCGGTAAAGACGTTGGCCAATACCTCTGCCCACAACTTTGGGGCATGTATGAAAAAAATCGGCTGGCACCCCGTCGGGGCCCGGGGCCTTATGCTTGGTTGTGGCCAAGATAGCTTTCTCCACTTCTGTACTATAGAAATGAATAGGAGTGGCGTCTAAAGTGGCCAGCGACACATCCTGGGTTGCCTGATCATTATCCCCATACACATTTTTAAAATGATTCAACCACTTGTCATCTGGGATGACACAGTCCATGGCCTTGTTATTTTGGTCGGAAAAGAATGGTTGTTTAATTATTTCCCAGAATTTCCGACTGTCCTTCAGGACAGCCACGGATAGGAGATTTTCCCAGGCTTCCCGTTTGATGCTTTCTTGTCTGATTTTTATAGCTGACTTATAGGTTTTCCTCAATCTAACAATCTCGCCCCTTACCCTAGGTATTTTTTTCAAAGCTACCATCAGAGACCTGTGTGCTTTTGAACATGCGGTGTCGAACCAGCGCTTCTTATTCGGTTCTCCTTTCTTTGATTTAGCCAGGAGGTCATGCGACACCTGCCCACAGATCGACTCAAAGGCCCCTATAGTTTCACAACCCGGGGCACGCGGGTTCTGGCAAACCTCAACCTGTTCCTTAATTTTCGGGAAAACCTCAGCATAGAAGTTTTCTGGGACCACCTTAGCCCACTTAACTCTCCTACCCTGATCAGAGGTACGCAAAGTATGGTCCGACCTCACTTTCCCCGGATTTGGCCCCATGTAATCTCCCCAAGCCACTTCAAGTAAGACAGGGTTATGATCACTGTGGTGAGATAATACAGTGCAGTAGGAAAGCACCTGGTTTATAATACCTTGTGTGGTGAAAATATAATCAATTATGGTTCCAGGATTGGTGCCAGTGAAGGTAGCTATTCTTGGGCCCCCCTCTGGTTTGTACAAGTTGAAATTTGCCAGGAAGTCCTCTAGCTCCTCTCCCTCTGTGGTATGTTCAAAGTGGGGTCCCTCGGGACCATCACCCCATTCCTTGTTACTTAAACTGCATGCTAACGTGCAGGGATTAATGTTAAAATCGCCTAGTAGGATATACTCTGTGTCAAGCTGAGTAATCTGGCTGCCTGACCTTAATATAGCGTCTAAAGTGGCGATATTGCTACCGCTATCGTCCGTATTCCCTGAGTTATAAAAATTGATGTATAAAGACCTCCTAGTGGGGTTAATCTCTCTCTCTACGATAAGTATGTTGTGTCAGTACTAATCTGTTTTAGGGAGCCCTTCAATTCTAGAGAGAATAACAATAACAGGCCTCCCTTAGCTCTGCCGCTGCGGCTAGGAATAGCTGCCTTGGCGAAGCTAGTGAACCCATCCCACCAAAAGTTAGCAGTTGTAGCCCAGGTTTCCTGGAGGGCAATAATGTTATGTCTTACGACAAAGCTTGACCACTCCTTATCATTACGTTTGGAATTAAGTCCCGCTACATTCCAACATAGTATCTTGCATGTTTCTACAGTTCTCTTCGCCACAAAATCGGTCAAGGGGACCCCATCTTCTGCTCGTAGGTGGGGGCTTCCATTAGCCGATAAGTTGCCCACTCTCTCTACTGCATTTAACTGATCATGCGAAATATCATTATCATTAACAATAACATTCTCGTTCTCCTTAAGGGAGCCACCAACGATCACACCCACAATTTGGTCAGGAGCAGTTACTCTTTCTGGAGCAACTTGCGCTTTGCGGCCTTCCAGATTAATTGTCTCAAACATGTTTATACCATCTATAAGACCTCTGCCCCTATCTTTGGTGTGGCTTATTATGCATGGGACCCTTGATCCATTTTTTAACGTATTTGGGCCCCCCATACGTCAATCGCAATCATTTAAGTTTGCCAAAACCCCATACCTATTCACTGTACCAAACCCCCAATCATAGGGTGGGGCCTCCAATCCCCATCCATTTGTTGCTACATTCCACCTTGGTAATGGGGTATTGGGACGCATCCAAAACTGCTCATCAACCGGCCAAGCTCCAAACCCATTTCCACAGATCCCAGGGTCATTTCGGTCGTTTACCGGGACACCTGCCCCCCACCTATTCATTATATTCCAGTTTGATCTAGGGGTCTTAGAAAATAACACATTCTGATGATCACCTGGCCCTACAGCGAATCTATTTGCTGGGCCAATACCATGGTCATTATGTATGGGTCCAAAACCCCCACCCCATCTGTTACTTCTTGTGACCCACCCTGGTCTTGGAATATTTGGATGGATCGCGTTTTGCTGCTCACTATAGAAAAATTTTAGGGTGAGAGGGATTATGGTTCCACTTCTTCGTTGGGGGGGAAATATATTTGACAGGACATTTGGGAGCACGTCTGCGTTTGAGAAATTTAACACTACACAGTCCCCCTTGAACTTTTTTCCCTGTTCTCAATCCATGTCATCCTCCTCGCCATTACAATTTCCCCTGCCAACTGCTCTTTCCCATAATGTGCCATCTGCATGTTGCTTGACAGCCAGTGTAACGCCTTGCTTGTCAGAGATGAAATAGATTCTGTCTGGCCAGGGGGTAAGATGGGTACATTCGCTAGTACCAGTACCAATGGTGAGGCTTCCACTATAAATTGTGTGGGGTTATCCCCTAGGGATGGCGGTGTTGGTGCGGTAGATGGGGGTATAGGGGCCTCTCTTGCTGCTTCCTGACTAGGTACAGCTGGTGGTGCCTGACCAGGCGGAATGGTCTCTGATAAGCCTTCATCTGCTACTATATCACCCCCATTATATCCCAACACAGTGTCTACTGGTTTAGTGCCAATGGTTACTACATTCTCTGTTTCTTCTACTAGTTTACGTTGCAGCCCTCCCGACCTTTTCACCTCTGCGGTAAGCTTATCAATTTTTCTAATCAGTGGCTTAGTGATAGTCTTTATCTTTAGGTCTATCATATCCGCTATCCTGTTAAATAGATCATCATCTATAATTTGTCTATGGTTATCTCCCTCATGTTCTTGTTTTTTTTCCTTAGACTTTGGTGGGGAAGCGGCCCTTTTCCTCCCAGACCGTGGTCCCCCGCGTTTAGGCTGACTTTTTCTGCAGGTTCTCACCGCCCTCGTCACAGGCACAGAGGGTGAGGATTCCTCTGCTATGAGTTCCGCCTGAGACTCGGGGTCAGACTCTGCATTTGTCTCTAGGTCAACCAACAGTTCTATGCTTTGATCATGGTTTCCGACGTCAAGGGGGTAGGTGTCAGGGATGTTCATGCTGGGGTCTTGCGATAATGTATAAGTCATATGCGCACTAGTGGAGGGGCCTGCTAAGTGAAGGTCAGGGAATTGACTCAAACCTAGCGATTGCCTTCTGTCACTGTTTATTTTATTTACCACCTGAACCAGATAGTTATCTATGGTGTTAAACGTATCTAAAGCTCCAGAGACGATTTTCTTAGGCATATTTTCTGTTGGTAGTAAACACTGCTATACAACACAAACAAATAACAACAGGATAAGTGCGCGCTAACTACAATCACATGAAAACTACTTTGATAAAATAGGTGGTATAGTCTTACTTCAGCCGACTAGCTTTGATAATTGTGCGGGCAGAGTAGCGGGCCCAGTCCAGTCCCGGCCAGTCTAAGACTGTCCCGCCCTTGTCCCGGGCTTCGCCCGCGCTGCAGTCCGCGCGCGTCCCGCGTACGCGGAAGGGAGCTGGGCTGAAGAGGAAGGGGGCGGGAAGAGGCACCAGGTGCGCGCGATGTCCTGGCGCAAGCACCTCTGGGCCTCGCAGTCCCGCTCTCGCTAATCAGAACAGCACAGCAAAGCCAGGAATGGAGCACACGGGCTCGAAGACTCCACCAGAGTTCCTTCAATTAGGGAAATGTCAAAACAACACGGAATTCCTCCCCAGAGCACACTTAGTAGAAGCTAATGCAAGCGGCTCCCGCGAAGCGGGGGCCGCGAGGCGTTAAAAGGCCTTCAGGAAGGAGGGGGCGGTAAGAGGCACCAGGTGCGCGCGATGTCCTGGCGCAAGCACCTCTGGGCCTCGCAGTCCCGCTCCCGCTAATCAGAACAGCACAACAAAGCCAGGAATGGAGCACACGGGCTCGAAGACTCCACCAGAGTTCTTTCAATTAGGGAAATGTCAAAACAACACGGAATTCCTCCCCAGAGCACACTTGGTAGAAGCTAATGCGAGCGGCATACTTTGTAGATCTCAACAAAAACATCGCTTCCACTCCAAAACAGATAACATGTTACTAAAGCGCAATCAGTGCTGACTGCTGTTGATCTTGGGGACTGTAAGGTGTACCTCGACTTGCAGGATGCATATTTTAATTTCCCTTTCCTGCACTCCTACAGACGTTACATTCAGTTCATGTGGATAACAAACATTTCCAGTTCAGCGTGCTGCCCTTTGATTTTACCTCTGGGATCACAAAAGTAATGACCATGATCAAGGCCCATATTCAAAACTGGAAGGATACATATATTTCTATACCTTGACATTTGGCCGCTTAAGGCGTGCTCCTCCCTTTCAGTCACAGATTTCCTTGGAACAAAATTCAGGCTCTTGATCTCCTTGGAGGTTTCCATCAATGATTCGAAGTCCCATTTGAGCACTACACAAAGGATTAACTTCATAGATTACTATCCTGGGCACAGTAGCTATAAAGGACTTTCCTTTGCTACAGTGAGACCAGTACTTTTGGCCTATTATCCAGACATTTTGGTATCATTCTAGGTCATAGTAAAGATGGTTTAGAGGCATCTTGGGGTCCTAGCCTGTTGTATCCCCCCCCCTCATCCTGTATACCAGATGGCATATGGGGACCCTGCACTGTAACCTAAAGTTCCAATGGTCCCAGCATCAGGTTTGCTGACGCTGTCCAGGTCTTACAAGAGGCAGGCCACCCAGATGTTTCGTAGTGACAGATGCATCACTGATAGGATGTTGGGGAAGGTCATCTAGGAAAGGTGAATTCAGCGGCCTCTGTTCTCCATCAGAGAGACTGCTGCCCATCAATCTTTTGAAGCTTTAGGCAATCAGTTTGGCGTGGAAAGCCTTCCTACCTACCATCAAGAGGAGTTCCTCATGGAAAACATGAACACCATGTGGTACAATAACAAGCGGGTGGAGTGCTGGATCCTGTTCCACGAGGTTCTGCATCTCAGGAGATAGCAGGACGAGAAGAAAATATTTGTGGTTACCAGCCACCTTGCTGGGTCCTTGTGATGGAAAGTTGTTCTTTTCTACCTGTTTCCACCAGTACCTTTCGATCAAGTTCTGAGGAAGCGCAGGACAGACTGCAGTCTCATGCAGATTCATGAGCATGCAGTACCCAGAGCACCTAGGCATTCACTCTCCAATCCTGCTACCCCTTAGGAGGAGTTCTTTTCTCAACAGCAGGGGAGGAGCCTGTATCCAAATCTGACACCTAATCCCGATGCATGGAGATCAAACAGTGACAGCCACATTGTTTTGACTTGCCACCTTAAGTAATAGATACTATTAATTTAGTCCTACTCCAGTTCACAAAGTCTCCTGGGCCATGTATTGGGTAACCTTTGTTTCTTGGTGGTGTTTACTTCATCTAGACCCTCTGCAGGTCAAACTCTCTGCTGCATTATTTGTTTTGTCATTGGCCCTGCATGGCCTTTCAGTGGGCAAGTTTAAGGGCTACTAGTTGACACTTGTGCTCATTTATATTTATTCAATAAACCCTCTTTCTTTAAATCAATGATTGTGGTCATACCTCAACGAGTCCTAAGTCTAGTCCTGAGGTTCCTTATGTGCATGCTATTTGGGTCTAGTCACAGTTTCTCGTTACAGCATCTGACTATCAAGACAATCTTTCTTATTGCCATCACTACTGCCCGCCAGATGAGGGAGTTACAGGCGCTCGCCGTACAGCCACCATACAACACTTTCATCCTGGTGCTGTGGAGTCGGGCTGCTGTCCTGCCATAGTGGTATTACTCTTCCGTTTTGATCAAGCAAACACCTGGCCAACATTTTTCGCTCAGCCACATCCCTCGAAAGAAGAGAAGGGACTTCCACCATCTTGACATTAGGAGAGTTTTGAGCTTCTTTATTAGCAAGACTAGCACACATCATCTAGATGATCAGCTCTTTGTGGGGTTTACTGTGTCTCCCAAAGCAGTGCAAAAGAGGACTCTACTGAGACTCATTCGACCTTTGCTAAAGCCACCATGATAGTGTTGGCATGGGGGATTGCCAGTTCTGGGTATCCACCAGGCTACAGCATTGCAAAGGTGCATATGTTTGGAAAGCACTACATCTGCCTTTGCACCCAGGTTCTATTGAAGGACCATTTTGCCTGCTCAGTTCTGCAAAACTTTCTAATCAGAGTCCTCTCCTCAGACCTGTGAGTTTTGTGTGAGGAAAACCTGTTCAGCGCCAGTCATAGCTATACCTGTACTGTCTTTTATGAATTTCTGCCATCTACCCTATATCCCCCCCCCTTGCCTTTCAAGGCATCCCACTCAATCTGTCCCATGACATACCTGGTTGCTAAAGTTACTGAGCATGTTGTAAACTTGCAAATGACCTCTTACCCAAATCCTAACTTTTTCTTACACTCTTTTCAATCCAGTTTCCCCCAAAAAGTTAGTGCTAAAACAGTTCTCGTGAAAGCCTCAAATGATATTCTGATGCAGGAGGTGTTGTGAGCTATGATCCTGCTCAATCAATCTGCAATCATGGCTTTTTATTAAAGCAGCTTGAAGACTTTGGTGTTAGAGGCATAGTTAATAACTGTTTATCATTTGGCCAGTAACATGCAGGCAGTGTCCCTAGACAGTTTTGAGTACCTATTTAAATCTCTTAAGGCAGGGTTTGCACAACTTTTTTCCTCAAGTCTTGCTTTATTCAATCTTTGGCTTTTCCCTGGTGTACCTTATTGATTCTTTTGAGTTTCAGTTCTTTGTCGAAAGAGTAGGCGATGACATCCGAATCACCAAAATGGTGGTGATGTGGGATCCTTAGAAAGAATTTCAAACTTACCTTGGTGAAGTTGCCAAATGGATGTGAGTCAAGTCTTTAAAATTGTATTATGAAAAGTTGAAGGTCTTACTCTTTGCTAACGGGTCTCTGTGGACATCTAAGTAGTAGACTAACATCCTCGGCCCTGGCCCTGTCTCCATCCAACAGGCCTACTATCTACATATTATCTTGGACAATCAGCTCTGTTTTGAAGCTCACATTAACAATCGAACCTCTGTCTGCACCCCAACTAATAACCTAATTTCCTACAATGGTCAGAAGCAACTGGGGTCTGGGATGTTCTAGTGTTGGCAGAGTCCAGTGTTCAGCAAACTACAGTTGTGGAAGAAGACATATTTTTACAGTGCAGATTATTTCTTAAATCCACAGCCACATGTGAACATCAACACAGATACCTCCATCGCAGGCCCGGAAGCTCATATTGCTAATTTAACAATATTAGGACAATGTTCTCTGTAGGAATGACTCCTACATATCATAATGTTGCAGCTCATGACACTACCACTAACTCTTCAGAGAACACAAGTAGTCTTAACTCAAACAGAGAACATGAGTGCAATGTACTGGGATGCACATTCTCCGCAGTAGTCCAAGCTAGTTCAATTAAGTTAGTGTCGTGTGACAGATCTTCATATATATGTGCTGGTGAATGAAGCACTGCCCAAGGCCGTATAATGAATTTGTAGATATCCTGAGCAGAACACTCATGAATGGGAGAGAAACTCTTACGTTCTCAGCCAATACTTCCAGTATTGTGAGACCCCCAGCAGTGGATATATTCTCCACCCACAAGAATGCTAAATAGAGGAGCTTTGGCTTTAGTTATTCACATCTGCTGCCCATAGGCATAGCCCTTTTATTCAGTTGGTCAGGTATATTTGCTCAAAGTGTTCCCCCACAAGTACTGGTTTCTTATCTAGTTAGAAAACCAAATGGTCATTCATGACATTACTTTTTCTTGCTCGAGGTGTGTACTTCTGCCGTGGTAATCTCTGCTACTTGAGTTGTCCATTCTTCGATAAAAAAAGCTTCTACCCAGTTATGCTTAGCCATCATCAAGGACGATTACTTTATCCCAGCCTCAAGTTGCTGAATTTTGCAGTTTGGCACCAGAGATATTAGAATTCTGGTACTTATAGCTACCAAAGGAATATATTCAAATGTTAAAAGGAGTTAGAAAGCTTATCTTAGCAAAGCTAAATGTCAACACTGTGTAGTTTACTGTTCCAATCACCACATATTATCTGTTACTCTTAGAAAAAAATCAGGACGCTCCTAAATTTCTATTAGCGTACACTACCTACATCAGTCAACATAAGTCAGTTGTTAAAGTTTCTGTTATTAGGGCATCTTTGGAAGATCTTAAAAGGAACATACTTCCTAAAGTACCCCATACCCCATCTTGGGCCTCGGCCTTGTACTTACAGACTTATCGGAGCTCCCTTCATGCAGCACCACTCAAGTTTACTGCAGTTTCTCTCTTGGAATATTTTCTTCCTTGTGGCAGTTACCTCTCTCAGAAGAGTTAGTAAACCCATGCCTTATCAGTTGAGGAACCCCATAAACAGTTTCACTAGGATAGAGTTGTGTTGGATACATACCCTAATGTCCTGCCAAATTATATCAGCCTTTCATGACGATCAATCCATTCGGTTGCCTTCTTTTTACCCTCTAGGCACTAACACTAGTTGAAGAAGTGCTACTCACGTTAGATGTGCAAAGAGCTATCATTTATTTTGTTGCCCATACCAGGTCTATTAAATGGAGAAAACACATTTTGATTCCTTTTGCACAACTGTATCTTGGTAGCCCCATCTCAAACATGGGTCTACAAGGTTGATTGTTAGATGCATGCGACTATATTACACCAAAGCCAAATTCATACAGCACATTGTTCTCAGAGCTCATTCCTCTTGTAAAATGAGACCACTGCTGCATTCCTAGCAATTATTCTATTGCTCTTGATTGGTAAAGCTTCCACATGGTGTTAATCCACACATTCAGTAAGCATTAGTGTGTGGACAGTCACACCGACGAGAAGCATCAGATAATGTTTCAAACGTCTGCCAGTTTTGCCTGCAACCGCCACAGGAGTTTGGTGCTGCTTTTCAGTCTAAGCTCATGCTCAGTATGTGATCTTAGCTATACTTGTAACAATTGGTTTACAGCTTGAAGTGCTGTAGGTTCACATGCCTCCAGCCCAGTCCTTGGAAGTGAGCACTGGAAAATTGGTTTGGACATATTCATAAGTGTAGGTTACTCATCCAGTACATTGGCGGTCTAACACTTTATCGCACATAATATACCAACGCTGTGGGGGCAGCATTACAATCTGAAGTGCAGTGAAGGTGTGGGGGGTGCGACTCAAGTCTCCTTGAAATACTTTCTTAGTAGAAAAACAGCTCTTAGTGTTCTGAACCCGCTCGATAGGCAACAGGTTTTCGTATGTATTTTGCCCTGGGGACAAGTAGCCCAACCCCGCACAGCACAAACCCTTTGACTGCCAGTTTACAGTACCACATTATGGATCCAGGAAGGGCATAGTCTGCAGTTAAGGTAATATTTATGTCTATGTTTTAATGCTGATCAAACATTTATTTAAGGTTCATTAATACAAAGCTTGTATTATTAGGGTGAGCACTCTAAGGAAATGTTGTAAGCTCAGACTGCACTACTGACAGTGGTTACAGCATAAAAATGTGTACACACGTTTTCAAAGTTAAGAAATATGAGGCTATGTATTATGTTCCCAGGATGCTCTCTAATTAGAAGCAAATATTTGCAGACGCTTGAAAGTAAGATTGATGATTCTTTGCTTTCAAAATAAAATGTCACAAAAAAATGTAAGTGGGAAAAAAATCGCTATACTACTGAAAAATCTTGGGTACCATTTGTTTGCAGCATCATTTAGCAAAATGTGTTGATGCATGCTAGTACTTCCCAACAATATTTATAAACGAAAATCAGTGTAACGTGTTTCAATAAGATGGGAAACAAAAATAAATGAGTAATTAGGTCTGAAATTGGTGGTCAGCCTTTTGGTTTCGTCAATGTGATTTGTTTTGGCATGGTTTTTGTAAAATCTTATTGGTGTGGGAGCTGCCGGGCCCTCACCATTATTACAAATATTGACAAAAGCAAAACTTGTTTTTTCTCAAAAAACACTAATTGCCACAGTAGTTTCTGGCACTGAACAAACCTACTTTGTGTGCTGATATGCTCCTTGTGAAAAAGCAGAATGCGGTCACTCACAGTGAAGCCAGCCGAGAGAGAGGCAGAATTTTTATAAACAAAAAAGTTAATGATTGACGGCAGACCTAATTAGGAGCCCAATTATTAAAGAATGTCTCAAAAGTGCACCCATGTTATATGTCCTTGCATTACGTGCAGATATATGACTTTCATGAAATCAATTTACAGAAGTAGCCCAAGAAATAGTACGCCCAGAAAATATTTATCAACTTCATTTAAGCATGAGCATGCATGTGTAGATTTGTGCATACGAAAATCTGAGTGTTTGCAAGTTCACTTTCCCTCCAACCACCTTTTTACCAACCCTGGAAGAACGTTTACATCTGCTATTGTCAGGAGTAATGTTACAACCTTTCATCTGAAATTAAATACTAGAGATGACAAGTTGCAGACAGACCTAATGGAGTGGCGTGAACTGTGCTACTCCACCGTACTCTGATGCTCATTAGAAGGACCAACTGCCTGAATCGGGCGAGAGTGACCCGGGTGCGGTGAATAATGAGCCCGGAGAACAGTATTTCTATGTGGAATACCTATGCGACTCCTTTTAACTACATGTACCTGTTGTGAGCATTTCATCTTTCCTCATTGTCATTTGTAATTCTGCAATTAGAAGAATGCGGACCGATGGGTTCCTCCTAATGTACACAAGAATTTCTACTCCTGCAGATCTGTTTGTTTGTTTACTGAAAAAGGAACTTTTTAAAAATAAAGTTTAAAAAAGCAAAACAATTTCCAACCTCTCTCAGTATGATAAAAGATTAGAGAAGAGTTGGTGAAAACCCTGAACACATGCAAGTTATTAATTAGGTTTGCACAGACTCAAAAGGGCCTTCTAACCCTGGAACCTATTGCTTACCATTACCTTCAGCCCCAGTATGTAGATCTGCGGAAATGTGGCAACATAAGGGAATTGCTAGTATTCAAACCCTACTATGGTATGGGACCTGGCATAATAAGAGAGGCTATATCAGAGTTCTTATATAATGATATTGCTGCCATAATTTGTTGCCACATTACATGGCAGAAAAGGGACAAGTGAATTCTCTATTTAATTTTACACCCCTGGAACTCCGTACTACATTGCACAACATGTAAATCTGCAACACTACTGGCTGCAAGCCAATTGTTCCAGGGAAGTTACGTTTCCAAACATTACTTTAAATGCATAGTTTAGTACTAGTGTAGAATTATGTATTCTTGCTGTGCTTAGTTGTCTGCTACACTGTAGCAAATGCAAGGGTAGATTTGCAGTATAGTGGGAGCAAAACACCAAAGATACTGAAATGCAGTTTGTCATTTAAAGATTCTTTTGTTTATGAAAGTAATTTACTCTGTAAATCATTCTGAACACATCTATTAACCCCAGCTATTTCACACGAGTTATAAGCTATACATCTATTTAATTTGATGGATATTTATATGTAGAGTTTCTTGCAGTGTATAATTTATATGCACATGTTTTTATACTTGATTCTTCTTTTAGTTTTTATAATCCTATTTTAAAATTTTCAGTCCTTCTGCTTTGGAAGATGATGATGAAGATGATGGTCATACTGTAGTGGCAACAGCTAGGGGAGTGTTCAATGCCAATGGCGGTGTTTTAAGCTCCATTGAGACTGGTGTCAGCATCATTATCCCACAAGGTGCAATACCTGATGGAATCGAACAGGAGATCTATTTCAAGGTCTGCAGAGACAATAGCATTCTCCCTCCATTGGATAAAGAGAAAGGTATTAGTATATGCATCAACTTTTCTGTGGACCACTGTTATGTTGACGAAGGTGAAAATGTGTTGACATAAAAAACACTAAATGACAATGGTAAATTTATGGATGAACTTTAATGCTCAGGGTGTTTGCATTGTCAGTAGTACATTTTAGTTGTTATCAGAATTAAATACATTACTGAGCAGCTTACTCCAAAGGCCAGTGGTTGAAGTAGAGGCTTCCTCAAGACCACAATGGGAAACTAGACCCAGGGATACAAGCTATATAAGACACTGAGAGGGTCAGAAATGGAAGAGGCTCCATTTTTGCTTTATAGCGGTGAGCCTTCCCCAGGTCTTATAGCGGCGAGCCTTCCCCTGGTCCCAAGTGACTTTGTACTGTAGCACTTCATTTCTGATCAATAGGCTATTTCTCTGGAACAGAGCAGACATTGTTGTTGGACTGTCCCATACAAGTCCTTCTACACACCTGGACTCTGATTTATACTGGTGCTATGTCACTTCTCCTTTTAGTAGCTAGCCAGCATCTCGCACAGACAGGCTGTTCTTCCGCCTCTGACAGTTCAGCCCAAGCAGCTCTTCCTAGTTTTCTTGACTGTAATTTCAGTTTAAGAGAGTGACACCCAGCAGGGGTTCCTCTCCTTACTCTAAGTTCATGTCTGCATTGATGTGCAGACATTCCTTGGTGTTTGATAAAATGTTGAACAAAGTACTGGGTCACAATACTAGATGTAGCCAATCACCGATGAGGCAGTTTTTGATTTCTGTAATGCTCCTCCAATCCAGGCATGTATTCAGTGGGACCTCATCATGCATAGGACATGCAGCTCTTCTCCCCTCCTTTGCATCAATTTTAGACTGACTGAGGAATTTAAGCACTAGTCTGTATCTGGAAGTACATTCATTTGGGAATTCTGGTAAAAAAATCCTCTTCCGACTCGCATAATTATTGAGTTCACTAAGGTTTAGCATGTCCAGTGTGTAGTAGTGCAGAGGGGTACTTCTCGAGAAAAACCCTGTATAGGATCTTCATCCAAGAAAAAGGCCAGTACGCTCTGCATCTGAGCATGATAGTCCCAAGCTGCTGTTACATTGTGGGCAGAGCATCTTCTGTTGCTGTGCTAAAGCCTCCTCGCACTGAGCAACCGAGGAAGCCTCATTCTTCAAACTCAATTTGGGGGTGGAAGTCTCTGGTTAGTTGCACAGAGCAGGGGGTCACTCTTTCTTGCTTTACTGGAGTGCCAAGTCTGAGCCATTATTTGTCATTCCTTCCCCATACTTTGTACATCATGACTATTGCTGCTCCAGTCACTTTTTGGAGAGGCAGCAACTTGCACTGGAAACTTAGTGCATGCTCAGGCTAAGTGTCTGCCAGAGTTTGAGCTAGTACCAGCTGTATGTCTGAAGTTCCCTCTGCTTCAGAGTTCTCCTCAGGCAAGTCCAGTATGGTATTTATACCCAGTGGCTGTGGATACCCAGCTTCCTTCAGATCTTTGTTTCATTTGTGTTTTTTTTCCACTCTTAATGCATACACTTTCCTGAAAGCCTTGACTGAAAAGTGGAAAGCTAGGGAGATTACTCTAGCTGTTTTCCCCCTCATTTCCTGGTGCCAAGGAAGCAGCCGTGGTGCTTCTCCTGGACCCAAAGGGCCCATGGCCAGCAGTGCTTCCTATTACCCAGCTCTTCTCCGTGGAAGAGGTGTGGCGCAGCAGCCAGGGCAACTGACGCCGAAACCCGGGGGCTCTCGGTTCAATCCCCGGTACTGGCGGCAGAGCAGCCCAGCACCATGTGACTCTGGGCAGTAGCTCGCTTAATCTTCCCGAGGGCCTCCAGCGCCTTGACACCTTCGGGTAATTGTTCGCGCTTTACAAATACTGGACATTTACATTCTGCATCACCTTACCACTCTGGTTTGGCACCAGACGTTTGAACGATGATCTTCACTACTGACTGAGGCACCAACATTGCCAGCCAAACTGCTTGCTTGTGGGAACCCAAAAAGCTGCTTCCTTGGGATATTCAGACAATTATGGCAAGATCACAAGGACCTGCATTACCCTTGCATCAATTAGGCACTCTCCATTGAGACACAAGACCTCACTCTCCTACTAAAGCCAACTCTTGCCATTGAGTCCCAAGTCCTCAGGCAGGCTCAGGATGTCTAGAAGAAGTCACACACTGAGCTGACCATCTGGTAGTCCTGAGTGAGAGAAAATTGGGCTCCCAATGAAAGTCTAGTCTTGGAATCTTGGAATGTCCCAGCTTAGTCTTCTGAAAGCCTCTGCTCTAAATGGGCAAGGCTTCGCCGACCTTCCTGCTAAAGTGGGCAAAATTGGAATCCTGTGACAAAGGGATGTTTCAGTTGGGGTGTTTTATGTGAGACAAGATGCCCATCATGGTAGGCTTTTGGCTACACCCGTGAAACAAGTTTACCACTGGTAAGGTTCCTTGCCCAAGACTGCCCTTCAGGAGTATACTTCATAATGAACGTGGACAAAGAATCAGCGGAGCTCATTGTCAAAGCCTCCTTGATTGAGTTTTTGTTCCATGTTATGTTATATAATACTTATAACGCGCACTAATACTTAAAAAGTGTCCTGGCGCGAATGCTGCATGCAGAACCTTGAGGAGAAAACATTAGAGTGCCCCAGAGAAAAGAAAATTTTTCAGTTGCTTTTTAAAAAGCCTTAGGTCTTGGATGACACGCAGCTTCAGAGGTAAGGCATTCCAGGCCATGGCTGTTTTCACTGAGAAAGATTGGCCACCCAGACGGGCCCTATAGAAGCGTGATACCGTCACTAGGCGCAAGGTGGCGGAGCGCAACAGTCTGTTAGGAGTATACAAGGCGAACCGCTTTTGAATGTAGAGAGGACCAGTATGATGCAAAGCTCGATGGGCCAAAATCAGGGATTTGAATTGCACTCTTTGGAGGACTGGCAGCCAGTGTAAGTCACAGAGATGTTTTTTGACACTCGACCGTCCTGGATGTTAAACAGGAGTCTAGCCGCGGCATTCTGAATAGTCTGTAATTTATGCACAGGCAAACAAGACTGAAGCCTGTCTGACCTTAAACTGGAGGTCAAGGAGAAGCACAGGAAGCTGGCCTTTGAATCAAATAAATTAATGAAAAGACTCCTAAAAGTTTAACGGTTACCACACCTAGGTATTCGGATGGGGTTAATAGGTTAGAGATATGTGACACCCCAAGTCCTCGCCCCCCCCCCCCCCCCCCAACATCTTGACCTGGTGGTTGTTTTTCTGTGGCTGCAGAATTAATTTGTGAGGGACTTGTTAATGCATTTGGTGGAGTCAGATCTGAGCTTGACCCGCTGGAGCATATTTGATATTGTGTTCTCCATGAATTACCCACTGTGTTTTCTCTGAATTACCCTCTATCATCGCAGATCTTCAGCTGAATAATGCCACCCTAAACTCAAGACTTGCAAAAGCATTTGATTTCCCCCCAGGGAGAGCATTGGCTATCAGCCAAACTGTGGACTGCTTCCTGGCCAGTAAAATCGTGTCAGTTTACAGATTCTCAAGACTACTACAGCTACTGACCTCTAATTTATGGGTGGTTTCCCCTACCCCGGTTCCCAGGACATTTCTGCAGCCCCAGTACTTCGACTTGTAACAGCCATCCCATGCCTATACCGCCTACTTATCCTTATTGCCAACTTTAAATGTGGGTTCATACCCCTTTCGCAAGGCCTCGCATCTGCTTACCTCATTTCAGTTCGGGTCATGACCAACTTATGAGTTTTGTAGGGGGAGGTCATTTTATAAATATCTACATAAATGCCTTCTTAACTCTGCCAACAGGCTGTGAGAGTGGGCCATCTCTCATGGCTTGTTTTTGCTTATTTTCAAATTGGGCGGTGTCAACAACTAGGGGTTGGGCAGCCATTCATATTTCCTTATACGTTTGAGATTGACCAATAGGGCCTCACACATGTTTAACAATATGCTATGAAATATGTGATAAAGACCAAGGTTTAGCTTTCCAGTAACACTATATGGGGTGTATTTAATGGAATGATGTACATAGAATATACTCTGTTCCTGGTCTGGGGAACATTGGTGCACAGCTGCAAAAGCAGTTTGGCAGAGTACGGTTCATGGAGTGATCATGTAGCTTATTTGGTGTACTATGAATGCTATTCGAAATAGGGAAATGATTTGATTTTAAGGTTATTTGAGAGTGCTTAGGGAGGTGGCAGTAATTGATTGAGGAAGTGAGTGTTCTGGTGTCGAGGTAGTAAAGGGCACTTATTTCCTTCAAGAAGCAGTGCAGAGAGGTTTGAGGGTAATTAGGTATTATAGGGTTTTGCCATGAAACAGATACTCAGGATTAAAAGGGAGATTTCCTGCATGAGATAAATTAAACTTAATTAGAGAGAGTAAAGGGGTAGATTTACTACATATATGAATTTCCAGAGGGTGGCATGTACAGTAGGTCCAGCTTGCATGACGTCAGTAGATGAAGATCGATTACAAACTGTCGGATTGGGAGCTAATTGTATAGCTAGTAACATTTTCAACATGATGTAAAGTGTAGGTAGAGAAGAAGTCGAAGTACTTATACTTCATGTGGCTGATTGTATATTATAAGTTCTAGGCAGAGTGAAAATTTAGATGGGTCAGGTTGTGCAGATCGAGGCATGCTCAAGTGGCTGATGAATTTGAAATAGCTTGGGGTCAATGAGATACTGGACACAGATTAAAGACTGAAGCGGAAGCAAGACTGATCAGGATGTTAACTATGTCTTTACAGTGGTTCAGAAGCAGGCAAGCTGTGTATGTACAATGTCACTCTCAAGGGCAGCATGTAAGAATGTGTGCTGCGTAAAGCTAGAAGCATACGAATGTGTTTGATATTTGAACAATATATAATTGTTTAATGCTTCTCTAAGTTAGCCATTTGTATGCTTTGTACTATTTTGACTTAACAGTGTCCATTGTTATCTTTTTAATTTATTTCTCGTAGGTGAAACGTTGCTGAGCCCCTTGGTAATGTGTGGGCCCCATGGATTAAAATTCCTGAAACCAGTGGAGCTGCGCCTACCACACTGTGCGTCTATGACCCCTGATGGTTGGTCTTTTGCTCTAAAATCATCCGACTCCTCGTCGGGTATGCTGTCTTCTCTCTGTCCTTTGGGCTTGTGGTACTGATGTATTTTCTTGGTGATTGGGTCCTAGTTTATGCTTTATAATGAGGTGTTTCATATCTTTATTTCACCTTCAAATGCTTTACCACTCACCTGATTCTGCTTGTGTAAATTTCAGAACAATTTGTTGAAAATGTTTTTTATTTCTTATGCACTATGCAAATGCCTGTTAGCACTGACAATACATTTCCCGGCTGTGTTTTGGTAATCACAATACATATTGGAAGTAGGGATCATTTGCCTCCTGGCCAGCTATTATTCTCTTGTTCTTCAATAGCATGTGTACTACAGTTTTATATTTATTTGGATTCCTTATCCTAATTCATTTCTAGGCTTTTCTTCACATGAAAGCCTAAAACTAGGTTTTCCCTATGCCAGAACAATCCTGTCACATGCATACTTCACACCTAACACTTGATCGCCTCAAAAATCAGAATTCATTACCACACCACCATAGCAAAAACATAGAAGTTTTTAATGTTCTTTCTTTAAAATTACATTACAATATTTATATTCTCACAGTGCATATATCAGCGGTTAAAATACAAAATAAAAAGCAGATTACCACAATGATAATAAAAATCCTTATAATCTTCATAGTATGGCACAATACAGAACAATATGACCTATACCCAAGTATACAATCATGACGATAACCAACAGTGAGAAAACCAAAACATACACAATTATCTATATTGCAAAAAACGTATCTGATCAATGTGGATTGTTTTTTATTGATTAAGTTGATGATGATTGCTTTAAATCCTAGGAGGCCTATTTTGATGACTTAAGAATTACCAATGTCTCAAAGAGGATATGATTTTTGTGATGGTAAATGATGTAAGACTTCTAAGACAAACATAAACGTAAAAGAGTGCAAGAGCAATTCTCCTTTGCCTGTGGGTGATAGAGGCAAGCAAGTTACCTGAGTGTCAACGTTCTCAGTAAATGAGCATACAATCTTATTAAAGAGATGTTATGAGGGCTCTGGAGGATAACCTGAACTACACCAGCTCCTTATAGATGCAAAGTAGTTATATAGGGCAAAATTAGGGGATTCAACAGTGCTGACTGGAAGCATGCTTTCTTTGCCGTGGCACAAGCTGATCAATACTCTTTTTCGTTGGTACAGCCAGGTCCCCACGATCGGGTGGTAGTTTGGTTTTCCTCCAGTGTCTTTTTAGCATCCTGTCTTGACTTTTCATCAAGGTGCACAGTTTACTGATGATGGTTAGTGTAGATAGCTGGCTCTCTTGTCCCTTATTAGTGCACAGGGGCTTGCTTTACAAATTCAAAGGTGATCCATTTGTTTTAGTGTGGTCGAGCAGCCTTATACTTACTTACCAGAGGGGAGTGTTAGGCACATGTTTCACACACAAAGTCAACAAATTAGACACACACTAATAAGGAGATCCAACACCTATTTATCAAAATAACACAGATTTTAATATAAATGTAGACATCAAGATACTCTAGATTAGGTAAGTGGGTAAGTGCTTTTTGAGTTAGCGATTTTCAGCAACCTAGAAAATACAGCTGTCAGATTTGAGGCATGAGCTTCGAATGCTGTAATGTTATCCTATGAGAGAAACATACACTGCATAGGGTCACTTGCAAAGGACTTACAGGACTGTTTTCTGGACTTAAGGTAAGTGGGGTACAAGGTCCAAGAAAGCACCCACAGTGTAGTTGTACCTACCCTGGGGTGTCCAGGTGCAGAGGTGCTTTTTGTGGTGGTAGCCTCGAACGCTACACTTTGAATTTTATAGGGAACAGTGCCTGCAAAAGGAAGACTGCAAGTGGGGACTGGGAGACTAATCCGCAGAATCCGGGGGTGAGGGGCGCTCTTTTGGTTTTCAGGGCCACAGAGTTGGTTTCAATGGACTCGTGCTGGGGGGCTAGGATGCATAGGGGTTTTGTCTGGCAGGTCGGTGAGTTTGAAGTGCTCTCGTTCACCTGCAGAAGAGGGATTAGAAACACAGCAGGATGACTTCTGGCATGGAGCTTGCCTCTGTTGGAGTCCCCGGTCGTGCAGTGGCAGTGGTGTTCGGACTGAATACAAACAAGCCTTGGTGCTAGCAACCGGCTCCGGCACCCAGGTTAGATCAGCGTCTCGAAGACTGGATGGATCTACGGAGCTTACCTCCTGAACGCTCTGTGACCTCCTCCTGGGCTGCTACTGTGTCTGGTAACCCTCCAAGACTTTTGAAGGATGCGAATCGGAGTTCCTTCTCTTTAGTCAGGCGAACCTGAGTTCTTGGTGTCAGAGGGCCACCTAAATACTGAGTTTTGGGGCATTAAGGGGAGTGAATAGGTAGTAGCCAATGGGCTAATTACCATTGGAGTGGGTATTACCCTGTCCCAGAGTCCCTAACTCCCTCAAAACAAGATTGTGGAATCCTCCTTTTGTGGTGCAACGCGCATACTGCATTGCTAATTTCCTCACTGGTCTGGTGTCAAATGAGCCTCTGGGCAGGGTGTGGCATCTCCCAGGTCTGGGGGAAGCCGAGTTCGCATATCAAAGTCGGCAGGGGATTTAAAACCCTTGGTCGTGATATGCTAAGTCACTAGCTATCCTGCTGGAGGAGGTGTGAACACCTTTGTCTGGAGCAGGCATAGTTTCTGGCCTCAGGGAGTGTGGGTGCTCACCTGCAAGGCGTCTGTGGTGACAGGCTAGTCAATATCAGTCAGCCAGCACAATAGATAGTGGTATGTTTTTCAGGGGCCACTTCTAAGGTGCCCTCTGGGTGTAATGTAGTACTTGCAACAGTACAGATTTATTAAGACAAGGTGTTTGATACCAAACACCATAGGTTTCAGTGAAGCCATCATGTAGCTGGAGAACTCGTAATGACCAGCGCCCATTACATATACCTAAGATGGCTCCCCAGTTCACTTGTACCATCTAGTAATTGAACTAGACAGTACAGGGACATATCTGCTCATGCAGACATGCCCTTTCAAGTAAAGTAATGCATCCTAAATTAGGACTACAAGGCCTGCTGTAGGGGTGATTTACGTATATTACATGCAGTGACTTTGGCATGGCACACAGTGAGTGTCATGTGTTTTCATTCAGGTTTTGCACCATGACACGCAGTCTGCAATGGGCGGCTCAATGCAATTTGTATGAGGGTCCCTTAGGGTGGCATAATACATGCTGCAGCCCGGGTCTTTAGTACCCATGCCCTAGGTACCAGGGGTACCACTTACTACAGACGTCAAGGGGCGCTAAAGTTTGTGCCAATTGGGTGACAATTAGACTATTTTAATTTTTTAGGTCTCGCCTAGCCTTGCAGCACGCATGCGCTGCTCGCTCGGCGAGGCTTTTTGTCATTGGGATGATTTGGAAGTGGAGTTTAAGCTCTGCCCATTATTTTGATTGGCTTGCGTCACCGTTTACGCTAAACGCTGACTCCTTAAATTACTGGGTAAGCACTTTCTGGATACTAGATTCAGTCCTGGGACAGTTCTTGGAAACAAGTGAATAAATACTTTTTAGTTACTGTTGTGATTTTTAAGCAATATGTTGCTATTTTAAAAGTTGACACTTAGTAACTTTTTCTGATCAAATTACCAATGTTATCCTATGGAAGTAAATTCCCTTAGCAGGTAAGTGGGGTTATGGTTACTTTTTCTAGGTTAGTGTTGGATCCTGGGTCCAGCACTAGTGTATCACATGTATGCAGTTGAGAAACTGAGTTTAAGTTATACAGGCGATTATTTATAAGTTTGCAAAATCGAAACTTAGAAGAAATTTCACAGAAAAACAGTCAATGGTTTCCTATGGGAGAAAATTGAGTTAGTGGTAAGTACGGTTGGGAATACTTTTCAGGGTCAGTGCTGGGCACCAAGATCCAGCACTGGGATCTCTCCTAATAGCAGGTGAGTATTTCCATTTTCGTTACTTGGTTGATTTTAGGTGAATATTTTAAAGTTTAGAAACTCCACACTTAAAAGAAATTTCAGTAGAAGCCAGTCAATGTTACCCTATGGAAGAAAAGTGAGTTATCGGCTTTTGGGTAAGTACTCAACTGGCAGAGTTAAGGTCCTGGGCACAGACTCTGGGGTCTCCCAGGGTCAGGTAAGTACAGTTGTTACACCCTCAGCGGCACAGGGGCAGCCGGGTGCAGAGTGAGTCAGGCCCAATGTTACCCTATGGGAGGCAGGGGGGCCTTGGTTGGTGGCTGCTGACTAGCAGGCCACGCGGCTGTGGGAGCTGAGCTCCTGGTCACTTGCTCAGGGCAAATGGGGAAGTAGGTAGGAGTAGAAGTTGCACTGCCAGGGCCACTCGGGTGGCTGGGTGCAGGGTGCTTTTGAGCCTTCGGGCGCTCAATGGATTGCAATGGGAAAGCTCAAGGACGAACAAAGGCTGCAAGCTCGGGGACGAAGATTCTTCAGGTGTGCCCACCACTTCGAGAGGTAAGTTGGGTAGTTGGAGGATAGGTAGGTACCCAGGAGTCGTCACAGGGGGCCGCAGGGCGCCGGGGGCAGGGGTGCCTTTTGGTGTCGGGAAATCTTACCCTCTGTTGATCGCGGTAGAGGGGGTCCCTGGTTCTGAGGCTGCAGGCGTCATCAGTAGCGTCGAGGTGGGTCCTTGGGTGCCGGATTCAGGGTCACAGTCGCCGGGAGGACGTCCTCGGGGTCTTTGTCCACTCCAGCATAGCCCAGGCTTAGCGGATGCAGAGTGTGCAGGGTTCGCGGTTCCGGGCTGGTGCCAGGGGTTAGATACTTGCTTTGAGCAGAGCCACTGCTCGCGGGAGTCCCAGGTGCTCAGACTCACAAGGTAGCCAGGTCCTCCGGGGTTTGTGAGGTTGCTGGCCACAGGAGATGCCAGGATTTAGCAGTAGCAGGTTTGAGGGTCGTCAGGCCGTTAGGGCTGTGGCCAAAGCAGTTGGTGTCATCCTCTTAGCAGATGCACGGCAGGTCTTCTTTCTTCTTGATCTTCTTTGCTGTTTTAGAATCTGGAATCTGAGGAAGGAAGGTTCAGGGTGCCCCTAAATACTAAATTTAGGGGCGTTACAGGTAGGTAAAGGGCAGGGACCACTGGGTCCCTGTCCTGGCGTGGGTACACCGCCTTTCCTGCTACTCCTGTGGGAGGGGGGCAGTGGCCTAGTCCTGATTGGGTAGGGCTCCCCATCTTCAAGATGGCGAGGGCCCGGAGATGTGCTTCACCTCGCTTCCCCCACCTGAGGGGTGGGCTTGGCAGGGCTGGCATATCCCCTGTCCTTACTTGGAGTTTCTGGCCAGACTTCCCGCCAGAGTGGGGGTCAGAACCGGTGGGGGCCAGTTGCTGAGCACAGCAAGTGGCCTGGAGAAGCTCACAAAGGCGGCATGCCTTTGAAGCTTCCCCCCTGCCCATCCTGGGGGAGGAGACCTAGCACCTCGCCCAGGATGTGCATTGTTGCAGGCCCAGGAGAGCGGGGGCTCTCCACCCAGGGGTCCAGCAACATGTCTGCTGTGTGGCAGCGTAGGCAGCCTCTCAGACAAGACGTGGATTGAAGGATAGGTTTCAGAGGGCATCTCTAAGATGCCCTCTGTAGTGCATTGTACATTAAATCCCACACTGGCATCAGTGCGGGTTTAATGTGCTGAGAAGTTTGATACCAAACTTCTCAGTCTTCAGTGTTGCCATCATGGTGCTGTGGAGTTCGTGTTTGACAAGCTCCCAGCACCCTATACTCTTAAATGGCAGGACTGCACTTACAGTGGCCAGGAATGGACCTGGGTACTGCAGGGCCACAGGGCTCATGCTCCTGTGCCCACACCACTGGTATAGTGCACCCAGCTAGAGGGGCGGTTGATGTATGCCAGGGCAGTGTAGGTTGTGGGCATGGCACACAGGGATGTGTGCCATGTCGACTCTGTTTTGTCTTGTTCCCAGACACTCAGCCTGCAAGGGCAGTGTGTTTGTGTTAGGGTACAGAGCCTCCAAGGGTGGCACAATAAGTGCTGCAGCCCTTAGAGGCCTTCGCTGGTCACAAGGCCCTGGGTACCTAGGGTACCATTTACCAGGGGCTGACATGTGGCCAGGGTTTGCTAATTTGGGTTTTAGGGATAGAACATAGGCCCTGGGCACCTGATTGGCAGGAGTCCAGGGCACACTCAGTAAAAGTACATTCAGCAATTCAGCAAAAAGTGGGGGCATACCTTGCAAGAAAGATGGCACTTTCTCACACAGACAGATTAGCGATTTGCTGAAAGTAGAAAAAAAGGTTATTAGTCTTTGCCTCTGGGTCTCAGAGATATACTTCTAGTGAGTACGCACTACAATTCCACTAAAAATAGGTTAAGTCCTGGGAACTGTCAATTCGGTCATTCCTTAATTAACATTAAAACAATAGCAAACCTGCGGTTTGGGTTAAAACAGCAGACAGGGTTATAGCTGAACGTGAGATGCAATGGAAAGCCTATTTATTTCAACCCGCCGGTATCCAGCAAGTGTTATCACTACTAACACGTACGGAACCGACTTGCAATGTTTGTATTTCCCTTAACCCCTTCAGTGCCCGCCCCTTTCCCCGCCCTGTGCCGGCCGTTGTATTAGCGGGCGGGGTCTATGACGAGCTGGACTCGTCATGGGCACAGCGCCACCGCGGCCCATGACGAGTCCAGCTCGTCATGGGCACTGAAGGGGTTAAGGTGGGCTCAGCCCTACAAAAACACACATAAAAATTCCCATCTTGATTCATGAAACATGGTTTGGTGTAATTTCACGCTCTTAAGGGAGCACTTACAAATACTAAAAAATCATCGGGGAGGCACACGAGTTCAGGGCGAAGGCATTTTCTGGGTAGTCCATTTTCTTATAAGAAGGTGAATACCTCAAAACTCGCTACGTTTTGGGAATTTACGTACCTCTTGCAGGAGGTTTCCTCCAATTAAGACATGCAGTTCTGGCAAGAGTAAGTGCCTTTCCAGGGGGCAATAGATAAATACCTCTCTCATATATAATGCTGCGTATAATATGATGGTGTATGGTCACCATTATTTAAATTCGTTCCACTAAGGTGTATCGCATGCAAATCCTGTAAATATCCTGAAAATCTAGGGTGGATTCAGCCCTCATGGCCCCACATGGGCACCCCTGATCTATGGTCATCATGGCTCAGAAACCTTCGCTCTTAAATGGCACGACCATAACGGTCTGATTCTTCTAAATTTACATCTTGAAAAATTAGTTCTGGTTTAACAACCGGAGGTCCTATGTGTTTTACAACAGATGTCTCATATTTGATTAGAATTGGATTCAAGATAGGAAACCTGAGAATGTTATAAGGGGAATGATTATATGCAAATACATTAGCTTGTTCAATTGTCATGATAGAAGAGTCAAAGTGATTTCTGTATTCCATAAAGCTATTATTCAAGTGTGCTCTACTGTTGGCCACACCAGAGACTAAACAACATTTCACTGAACACTCAAAAAACTGCTCGGCGGCTAAAGCAACAAGCATTTGCAATGCAACAGATCTTGCAGTTGTGAGAGTTTGAGCTATTGGCATTGTAAATGGCAATGCCTTTTATTTACGTGTTGGTTTTTAAAATATAAATAAAAGGCATTGTCATTTACAATGCCTATAGCTTAAACTCCCGCAAATGCGAGACCTATTGCATTGCAAATGCTTGTTTAGGGAAGGAACACTGGCAGTGGGGCTTGGTTAGCAGTCAAAAAACATTAATACCAGTGGCAAAAAGTGGTGTTGCCCATGACAAAAAGGGGCACTTTCCTACAGTTTAGAATACCATTTTTTTAGATGCAGGTTGAAAAGGATCTGAGCAAGAGTATATAGAGAGGAGGATCCATTGTTTCCAGTATTGGTTGGTTGTAGGCCTCAGGTTATAGTGTATTCAGATTCTCTCCTGAGGGAAATTGATCTATGCTGGATACATTCTTAGGACTGCTGCCTAAATTGTGATTGATGTAAAATGTAATTAGAAAGTTGTCTCATTCAGCTAGCTGTTAGATCTCAATAAAAATCAATTCTGGTAAAAGAGAACATTTGATAAAGACTGGCCTCCCCCTTTGATTGGAGGTGGGTAAAATCTTTGAAGTCCATATCAATTAGGTTTGGGTAGTATGCATTATAGGGATAATCAGTGAGATATTCACAATCATAATTGTGCCCAATACATTGCTCATGATTTTACACTTGATCAGAGATGTTATCAAATCACCTTTGACATCAATGACATCTCTGAAGGGGCTCTAGGCACTGTCTTGTAGTTCCTATAAAACCTTATACAGGATCTGCGCGTTCGGACAATATACACTGTAGGACTGGTGTCAGACTGATTCTAAACACCTGTTGGCCTCCTGTATCAGCTAGCTCACAGTGCCACTAGAATCTCCTCTTACCAAGGAGAGAATAGTTCTTAGCAACCATCGAACGTGAAAACCCTGATCCCGCAGGACCGTGGAAACTGTGTACTACTTTTTGCTCAATCACTTGTGCTCACGTATTCTCAAAAAGATGCACAGAATAAACGGTCTGGATGTTTTTCAATAAGTATTTATTGAACAGTCGTTATTCTAGTGTAAAATAGATGAGCTGCAATAATCACTAGATAGTAACAAATATAAATGATTAGCAGCACTATGAAAGTAAAAGGATGATAGAGTTCTACCATCTTGCGATAATCATTAATACATACGGGTACATAAAATACATGATAATAAAAAGTGCGTACTTCTACGATGCCTTCCTAACTAGATGTACCAAAGTGTACCTAGCATGTGTGTAGGTGTTAAGCCAAGAATCCCTCTAGGATAAAGTCACTTGAGACTGGATTGAGACACTGTGGGCCCTCGTCCTGGTCTAGGATTGGACACCCCACAAGGGATGTTAGACCACTGCGAGCTGGAGTATCTTCATGCAGGAACCTCATCGTCTTTAGTCAGTGTGTCGGCCGGGAAGTCCTGGTCTCCTCTGCCTATCTTAGCAAGATGTGATGTATATATACATATAGGTCTCCTCGGGGGTTCTACCTCGCTGTATTACTTTGTCGGACTTAAGATGACGTCGGGGAATTGACTTTGTACATAGATATTATACACGAGATGTTAGCCCTGCTGTGCTTCCAAGAATCCTAATGCATAATGTATGAGGTTTTTACTAGGGAAAGTCCCACATTCTGAATGCAGCGTCGTATCTAGCTAAAAGGGCAGTCCCTAAGAACCGGTATGTATGTAATGTAGGGAAGAATATAGGTGAGGGGTTACGATGTTACCTGAGTCTATATTTGGGTGCCTATATGGAATATAACACCCACTCCATGGACAACATCATTCAAATTCTTAAACGTGCCACTAGGCACTGGTGCGCAAATAATTGTAGTAAAACAAATAGTCATGCTAATAAAATGTTTTAAAAACTCAAAAAAAAACTTTAAAACATGGATAAAGGAAATTCACTCAAGCCATAGCTCTACTATAGCTCTAAAATGTTCGTATGTATAGTTCGAACTACTACAAGCGTCTGATAGTTATGCATGTCCATAAAAAGTGTCAATTTATTTTTTTCAGCTCCAATTTTAGTTTCTTTTTTTTTAAAAGCGAATTTCTTCCAGCACACAATGAGCCAATTGTTTGTGTCCTGGCTGGTAGACCCAACATTACTGTTGCGTGCCTTCACAGACGACGATTCCTGTAACACCTTGCAGTTTACGTCAGTTGAGCACAGATGATTTTCCGTACTGCCTTCAGCCGATTCTGGGCTGTGGAAGCTCTAGGAATGCCGCCATCAACATTGGTATACGCTGGGGACACTGCTAAACATGGGCTGTTTTCGGGTCAAGTAAAGCATCAACGTCCGATTGCGCACATGATGGGAGTGTCAGACAGAGATCCAATATGCATTCTTCTCCGCAAAACAGGCATCTGAGGACAGGTAAGAAGCAGTCCATCCAGACTGGTCTAAATGACAAGAACCAAGATGCAATTATTTCTCTCAGACGAGATGTGCCCAGAGTTTGTACCATGCGATCACGGTATTTACGCTCCTGAAGTGCTTTTTCCATCTCCTTGGTGACTGGGACGTCCATTACATAGCAGAAAAATTACAATCAGGATACCTGCTATTAGAAACAGAATTAGCCGAAGTCCCCAAAAATGCTTCCAAATACAAAGTGTATAACGTTTAGTATAACTCCAAGAACCGTCTGAAAGGTGCTTAACAGTCCTTAACATATGTTTTTAAATAGGTGGACGATACCTGTCGTATCAGACATGTTAAATATACGATTTACCATTTCTCCGAAATGGAAGGGGCAGTTTGTACGTATGAGTGCTTGTATCTCAGCTGAAGACCTTGCGATCTGGAGATCAAAAGTCTCTCGGGCGGAGGTTAAGGGCACGTTCTTCTGTAGAAGCATGGCTTTCATTCTGCTAAAAGTATCAAACAGTATTAAAGAAACATTTAGTGAAGGCCATAACGGCACCTCCCCGACTGTATGTGTTGGGGAAACAATACTTGCGTACAGCAAGTAACCCTCGAGCTCACGGTTACCAGATATGCGATGCATGGAAGCAACCCACAACAACCTTGCTCGTTCAGCTTCAAGTAACTCCCATTCGAAAGTAACCTGAACCGTGGAGTAATTGCAGCTGCCGGGGCACCCCTCAAGTGACACTATAAGTTAGCTACTGAACCATTACAGGCCCCGTGCAGCATTATATCCTGACATATGAGAGATCCACTCAAAGCGTTCTCTCAGTTTATACCGCTTAGAAACACTTCTAGAGCCCCACTCCTGCATCGAAATCTGTACGGTAATTCCCAAGATTCCTTGATGAATTCCCTATTCATTTCTTCAGATCTGCCTGCCTGCTGCTGTTCCAGGCAATACTAAAATTGGAAAGTTGTGACCGGTAGGGTGATGTGGCCATGGATTAACCATTCAGTGATTCTGCCACTGTAAAAACTAATCTGTCCAGTTTCTCAATACACAGCATTGTATATTTTGCTCCCCTTTGTGTCATTTTTGTCTGTTTTTCTGTCAGATGGTATGCAGAAAACAGACGTACTGTTGATAAAACACCAGGGCACCTAGCCTGCGCGCAAAGATTGCAGCGTCCAGCTCAATAACATAATAGAACGCAATTGTGATTGCCCGTGCTGTAGTATGGACAAATCTTGTTCTAGTACATCAATAGCAGAAGATACAATGTTGCCCAGTGAGTATATCCTGGAACTTAACGTAGCCATACTATTGTCAACTTTGGCTAAGGCTTTCTCTAAGTTAATCCTATCTATTTCTCGTAACCTCTCTGTAGCTTCTTGTTGGGAGATTTTCCAGATTTCATTATAGACCGCATATAAGAAACGTTTTTGAATTGGCTTTCTGGGACCCAATAAAAAATCCCATAGTTCTTCAGCCTCTGTGAGTAAGGATAAGTGTTGTTTCACCAGAGTGAGTGTTGAGGTTTTTAGCCAATCAAGGCAGAACCTCCCAACACTGTATGATGTCCCTACCACCTGGATGTTCTCTTTGTACATAGCGTGAGACTGGCCCGTGGATACTAAACCCTTCGGTTGTGCCTTTGAATCTTTCCTGACATCTATTAGTGTCTGTAAGCCAAACCAACCATGCCTTCCAATTGGGGTCTGATCTATTATATTGCTTGATGTAATCTAGCGTAACCCCTTCTCGTAATGTAAGGTTACGCTCAGCATGTGATGGTGCTAGAATCCGAGGTGCGTTCAGATCCTTGTTTTTGGCCATGCCTAGACAGGTAGTTTGTTGCACAGCATCATTCAGAAACATAATCTGCCGAGGAATGAGGCATGCTCTAAATAATGTTTCTGTTTCCTGGACTTGCCAGTCTCTAGAACCCCAGACTGATTTTGTGTCTATTGTTTCTTTCCATAAGTCGAAACCTTGTTCAGACAATTGGGTAATAAAGGATGTAGAATAAATATGTTTGGTGTTTATCAACATATTTTTCTGTAGTGATGTCGGTGTAACCGTATATTAATATGAGCCTGGGTCAGAAATATTAACCCCTGAAAAAAATGAAAATTGTGTGCAATTATTTTTAAACTGCTTTTCGGCGGTTTTGGGCAATGTTCCCATTGGTGGTATGTGAAAACATTTCTGGGATCGGCAGATTTGTGCAAAAAATGATGACCATAATGTTGATAGCAATACAGTTTGTTGAAATTTGATGTGTCTTCCAACACTTCTTTATTAGAAAAGGCAGCAGATTGTTCTAAATCAGCCATATTATTCACAGTTTCATAAACCCAATCATCGGAGAATGTACTGGAGGTAATTATATCATTTAAGGATATTTTAAATAATTGTGATATTTTTAAAATTTTGGTCGGACCAAATATATCGTAATCAACCTTGTCCCACACTATACCATCAGGTATAGGAGCTACTGTAATGTTCACTGATGACAAGTCTCTTTGTTCATGATGTGATGAAAGGTGAGGTTTCAGAATCGGATTTACTTTTGATGCTGCAGAGTTTTGTCCAAGAGAAGTTCCATTAATGAGCATGCTAAAACAGTTACTAAGCCCATCCAGAAAAGAAAGAAACGTATCCCTGTAATTACCCAAATTTCTATCCAAGGTGATATCAGGTATGTTCGTTGAAGAAAGATGAAAAGGTCTTTGATTTGCTGGTGATGAGTTTTTTGGTCTGGCATCGTTTCAGATTCACTTGGATCTAAGGAAAACGTATTGAAGTCGATGAAATAGCCAGATGCAGTTTGATCTATTTTTGGTAGTTCTGCAGGTTTTGTTGAACTTGTAGATGGCTCTTGTTGAGGCATGTTGATGTAGACATCAGTGTTTGGTCGAATAGAAATTTTTCTTTTATTCTGATTTTGAGTTTGAACTTTATAATCAAGAGGAACGAGTTCCATGGCATTATTGCATAGTCCATCATTCCGTGCTGAGGACTCTTTGAACATGATGAGTCTTTCTGTTTGACCTTCCCGTATAGTAGCAAGAGGAGGGCGTCGGCTACTGAGGAGTCCATGAGGCCTACTTTTCAGTATCGGCCACATAATGTGGTTTTATCAGGTTAATGGAGATGAATCTTTTCTCTTTTTTCCTGGCAAGAGGCGGCAGAAGTACAGTTCTTGTTCCTTCAATGGCCAGGACAGGTACAGGCGTTCTGTATGATGGCCCAAATTCTTTTTTGTCCTCTATTTTTTCTCTGACCAGATCCCTGACTATAGGGACCCAGACAGGTCTTGCAGGGACTGACTTGACTTCCCCAGTGGCGGTCTTCTTTACCTAGACATTGCCTTGTAGAACCCTGGGTTCATTCAGATCCTGTAAAACAGCCAAACGTTTATGGATGTCAAAAGGTTTCTCATCCGCCACTGTGCCTTCACAGTCAAGATCTGGTACCCACATTCTCGTCCCAAATAGGACCTCATAAGGAGTGACACCTCTTAGAGAACTTCTTGGCATGTTGTTTAACGCTCTTTGTACTCCATATAAATGTTTGACCCAACTACCACCCAAACCTAATACTCTAGCTGTTATAGATTGCTTTAAGTCCCGGATTTCCTCTCCACAACCGAATTTCCCTCGGGATGGTACGGAGAGGAGTACTGCAATGCTACACCCAAACCTCCTATGGCTTCTTTGTAAGCCCGAGAGCTAAACGCGGGGCCACGGTCAGAATGTAATGTGCCAATTGCGTATGTCCCTATAAAGACTTGCAAATCTTTGATAACCGTTGGAGCATCGGCCGAGCGCTGGGGCCACACCCATAGGAATCTCGAGCAGGAATCCACTGCAACCATGATATACTTGTAAGCCCCATCTGTTTGTAAGGGACCACAGAGCTCCAAATAAACACACCCGAGTAGTTTGTCTGATATGAATAATGATGCCTGCGCTGGACGGGTTATGGTGGAGCCCTTCATCTGCTGGCAGATGTTGCATTTCAAGACATAATCTTTAGTCTGCTTTGTTAATCCTGGCCACCAATAGTGTTGTTTCAGCAAGGAAACAGTCGCTGTAACCCCTGCATGCTCAGAACCCAGACACTCGTTTGAAGCTAATATTAAACCTAATCTGCGATCCATGTTTGGTATTCCTATCCCCCACTCCAGGAATCTGAGCAAATTTAACGTTGTTTGTATCTAACTTGTAGGAGTAGTTGAGTGGAAATCTTTTGGGAAGTGCAGATTTATTGATGGTAGCAATAATTGCAACCATAATATCACCGTCTATTCTCGTTTTTGAACGAGTGTTTGCAGCCTTGCGCACAGCTCCCTTTGCGGCTTCATCAGCCAATGAATGCCCTTCAACGTGAACTCCATCACGTTGATGACTCAATGTGTGTATCACGTGAGCTCTCTGTAGTTAATTTTTCAACTCCACTACCTGTTTCCATAGTGCTTTGTGCTTAATTGTGCTACCTTTTGCATCTTTGAACCCATTCTGACCCCAGTGGTATATGTACTCATTGTACAACTGTACACAGTAAAACAAATCACACACCATTAGTGTGGGGAATTCTCGATCTGTATTTACCAGTGCCAGTAACGGAGCTTTAAATTATGCTAGCTGCACCATGCAATCTCCTAGAGATAATGTTTTTGTACAACTTGGATGAAATTTTCCATCTTGCGCGCTTCCTTGAACGGTTGCGCATGCGGCACTGTATTGTTGTTTACTTCCAATGGCTGGCTAAGCAGATCAGTCAGTGTAAATGATATTTTCATACTGATTTAGAGGGAGTATTTCATTCAGGATATTCTTGTTCGTATTGCAGGAATGCTTGTGTTTTTAGACTTGGGTAGTACCTGTATCCTACGTCTGTTGCAGTGAGAGAATTAGCTCATTATATCCATCTCGGATGTAAGGCTTTCGCAATAGGGATGCTTGCCTTTGTCGCAGCCTCTAAGGCCTGTACTGGAGTCACGACAATTATTCGTTTCCCCTGAGCCAGTGTTCTGTCTCTCACTACAGCAGTCTGCACCGCTGTCAGCATTTTTTCTGTTGATGCGAAACACATCTTAACATTTGTGTACAAATGTGACTTGTATGCTATTGATACTTTTCTTTTTTACCTTCATTGTATGTTAGGTAGGTGTACCCTGATTGACCCACAACTATACGGATCAAGCGGTTGTGGACATTCACGCGTATTTTTAAGTGTTTAGACGCTATCATGTCAACTTGAAGGGAACATAGGATATCTGTATGTTCCTGTGTCCATTGCCTAACTGAAAAATCAGATCATATTAGATCGTAGCAAAAACTAAAAGAAATGATGGACGGAGTGTTGAACATTGCAATCACTCACCCCCAGTCAACTGATCTGGGTTTAATCCATCACCGTTCTTTAGCTCACTCTGCCACCCCAGTTCAGACATGGCCATATGCAAATCAGTCTGACCCTGTGCCTCAAGGGAACAGTCCAGCCCGAACTGCCAAACTTCTGTCGCACTGTCTAGCATCGTCAGAACCCATTCCCTGTTCAGTAGTTGAGTCCTCAGAATGCTGGGCATGTCTGATCTTTAGACCTGCAACTTTCTTCTTTTTGAACTGAGATTTTGATTTAGGTTTTTCTTCTTTGGAAGTGTAGTCTGGAGCGTGTTGCTTGTCTCTAAACTTTGTATGCTCTTCTTGTCTGTTGGATCGTCCTTCCTCTCTGAGTTTTTCGTTGAACCCTGAAAGGAACGAGAGGAACGTGTATCAGTATCCTGATACTTGTCAGTTTTTCGAATGCTGTCCCTATTCCTTAGGTTATACCTCCTTTCGGAGGATTCCTGTGGAGGAGACCTACATCTAGATTGAGATCTATTTTCTTTATTCTTTTGTTTATTGTCCCACTTCTTCTTAGAAGAAGCAGGTGCCTGCTTGAAGGTGCCCTTTACTGGACCACCCATCAGCCAAGGTTTTACTGCTTCCCTCCCCCCCCCCCCCCCCCCCTCCAAACTGTCTCTGCCTAATTCTGCATATGCAGTCTTTTATTTTGGGTAATTCATGTTCTTGTTGTTAAAGGACTGAACTCCCTTAGGTGTTGATGGATTGCCACTGATGCTGCTTCCCCCTTAATATTTGCTAATATTATAGCTGATACCTTGGCAAAATGACCTAATAATTTCATCTCTAAGTTTAGAGCAGGTTCTGCTCCGTACTCATTCTGTATTTGTATTAATACATCTGTTATTACTGCTAATGACGGGATACCATGAGTCCTGGTATATATGGCAGAGAAAACTGTACCCCAAGAGGTACAATCCTCTATTTGTGGTGTTATGCCCATGGGCAAGCAGATTGTTGGGCTTGTATTCAGGAATACTGCTTCTAGCTGTGTCATTTTTTGAGATATCCAGAAAGGCATTTGTTCACGTTTTGCGGGCATTTTACCCATTACTGCGTGTTACGTTTGTGGTGTGATTTTAGTTGTTGGATTCTGAACTGGACTTGTTATAGTAGCCGTTGCTGTCTGACCGTGAGTGTCCTCATCACGAACTGTGTCATAATTCTGTACAGTTTTATTAGTTCTTTATGAAGTGTGAGTAAGTGTCCTCCTGGCATCGTTTCAATGTCAGGATGTGGTGTGTAGGCTGCTAATACCAGCCATGTTGCTCCGTCTCTTCTGAGCGGACCGAGTCTTACTCTATTTCTTGCATGGTGGAAGGGTGTCTTTAAACAACTATAAGTGTTCCTGGTAAGTTAGTGGAACTTCAATGTCCTCATAGGGACAATATTTGTCCGGTATTTCATCTTCTGTGTAGTAATAAAATGTCTTTATTATTGCGTTCGCAACTGAGAATGTAACCTATGAATAGAATACCTCTGTTTTAATTGATTCGTGTGCCTCAATCACGAATGTTACTTTTCCACCCCTGCCTGTTAAACCATGTGCATCTAGTTTTATGGTGACTGTATTCCTAACGTTTTCTGCAACGTAAATTGCATCTGCATCTTCTTCTCCTGCTGAGAGGTGTAGATCTTGTACTACGTTATCTCTTTCCTCAGTCATTGTTTAAGTAAAGAAGAGCTCTCCAAGGGAACTAAGATAAGGTGTTATGCACAATTTGGGAACACTGTGTACTTAAAGCTTGATGAACCAACAGCCAATAAATAAAATTTTGCCTACTCAGCTGCGGCGGGGTTTTGTACCCTCCGACTCCAAACGTCTGTGGGGAAAGGTGAGTAGGGGTCTCTGAGAATAGCACGACTGAAATACTGTTAAGGAAGTACCCAACCAACGTAGGACTGGTGTCGGACTGATTCCAAACACCTCCACCGGGTATGTTGGCCTTCTATATCAGCTAGCTCACAGTTCCAATAGAATCTCCTCTTACCAAGGAGAGGATAGTTCTTGGCAACCATTGAACACGACAACCCTGATCCTTCAAGACCGTGAAAACAGTGTAGTACTTTTCAATCAGTCACTCGTGCTCACGTAGTCTCAAAGAGATACACAGAATAAACGGTCTGAACATTTTTCAATAAGCATTGATTGAACAGTCGTTATTCTAGTGTAAAATAGATGAGCCTCAACAACCACTAGACAGTAACAGATATAAATGATTAAAAGCACCATGAAAGCAAAAGGATGATAGAGTTATACATACGAGTACATAAAACACATGATTATAAAAAGTGCATACTCCTACGATGCCTTCCTAACTAGATGTACCCAAGTGTACCTAGCATGTGTGTAGGTGTTAAGCCAAGAATCCCTCTAGGATAAAGTCAACCGCATTAACTGGATTGGATTGAGAGACTGTGGGACCCTTTCCTGGTCTTGGGTTGGACACCCCACAAGGGATGTTAGACCACTGTGAGCTGGAGTATATGCATGCAGGAACCTCAGCGTCTTTGGTCTTTGTGTCGGCCGAGAAGTCCTGGTCTCCTCTGCCTATCTTAGCAAGATGTGATGTATATATACCCATAGGTCTCCCCGGGGGTTCTACCTCGCTGTATTACTTTGTTGTACTTAAGATGATGTCGGAAATGAAATTTGTACATCGATATTATACAGGAGATGTTAGCCCTGCTGTTGCCCCAAGAATCCTAGCGCATAATGTTTGAGGATTTAATAGGGAAAATCGTGCATAATGAATGCAGTGTCGTATCTAGGTAAAAGGTCAGTCTTCTTAGAACCGTTGTGTATGTAATTTAGGGAAGATTATAGGTGAAGGGTTATGATGTTACCTGAGCCTATATTAGGGTACCTATATGGAATATAACAGCACTACTATCTAATAGAGACTACTAGCCGCAGATTCCTTACCGTAGAATTATCCCCAGCTGTGAGACTGGACCCGGAAAACTTTCTTTGCCCCAGCATCTCTGCGCGCCGAGGGGGCTGTACCACGTGACTGTGCCCTGACGTCGTCCACGGGCGTGCCGTCAGCGAGGTTACATAAGCCCCACCCCAGCGCGCTGACATCAGTTTCTTTCTTTTCCGCGTGCAACGCGGATCCGGATTGTGTCCCTGTTCTTTTTTCGGGCCTTCTTTTCACGCTTTTGCGTGGTGGGACAGTGTGCGAATGCCTTCGGGCTTTAAGGCGTGCGCGTCTTGCGCGCGTCAGATGTCGGTGATAGACTCTCATCCTATTTGCATGTGATGTTTGGGCGAGCATCATGATTCCACGGACTGCGTCGCTTGCCAGCATCTGAAGCCTAAGTCCCGGCGGGAGCGCCGGATGAAGCTCCTCTCAGCCCGGTTGTCCAGATCTGGGTCGACCCCCCTCGTCCATCCCCCGTGGAAGGGTCCAAGAATTGCCACTTCCTATTCTGGCATCGCCTGTCACCGAGGCCCCTAGGGCGTCACTCACCCGTCGGTAAGTCTTCTAGCTTGTCGCCGAAGCCTGGTCCCCACTCTGCGGAGGGTGCGGTTTCTCCACGGGACATGCAGCCTCATTCGTCACCACGCTATCCGCTGTTTCCCGGCGCCGGGGCGACTAGGGCCCAAATGGAGGCCTATGCTACGGCTCTGCAGGCTTCCTTGGCCCCTCCTCCTCTTCCTGGGACGTCTGCGGATCCCTTGCCAAGTGCGGGGCCTTCCGCGGCGTCGCTGGCGGCTCCGGGCCCGGCACAGACAGGTTCGGCTTCAGGCTCTGGAGGTGTGGTGTCGTCGGGGAGCGGCCCTACGGGGTTCCCCTCTTCGGCCCACGGTGCCTCTGCCTCAAACCCCCGAGGGGGGGGGGGGGGGGTCCCTGTGGTGTCGTGCGAGGTCGCCGGGACTTGCGGCTCGCCTCCGAGTCCTCCTTGGTCTTCTGAGCAGGCGGCCTTGCCAGAAGCCGAGCTGACGCCGCTCAGGCACCGATGGCTGTCGACCCTGGCTAGGGGCCGGGGTGCGTCCCCAGATTCCACTCTTCTCTTCACGCATGCGGCTGCTTCGTCGGAGGTTGAGTCGGTGGATTTTCTGCGCCGTTCTTTCGCTGACCCGGAGCCGGCCCCGTCCCATTCTCATAGGGTGTAAGTGGTCGACGAGGTCGTCTCGGCGTCCCCTCTGGCACCGGTCAACCTCACGCCGGAGCCTGTGGCGGACTCCACAGAGCCGTGCCGGTGTTGGGTCGTCGACTCGTCTCCGGAGGCCCCCTCCTCCCCGGAGGTTCGTCAACTTTTTGTCTCTTCTTCCCCGGAGACGGGCTGCCGCGTTGTGGCTTTTTCCCCGGCGTCTTCCAGGGAGGGCTTTTCGCCGTCCCCGCGGACCCAGCCTTCCTCAGGTCCCCCATTCGTCCGTCAATCTTCCACCATTCCGGGCTGGCCATTTCTTCCTCCAGCTGGATTCGAGGATGGCCGGCTTATTTTACAGCCGTCGCCCACGGAGGAATTGCTCTCCCCCCACGACACCCTACGGAGGCGTGTGCGGCCTTTGTCCGGGCTATTTTCACGGCCACTGGCATTTTGCACATGTGCGACCCTGCCACCTCATTCCCTACGGACCATTTGCTGGAGGTTCTCCATAAGGCTCTAGTGGACTGGAGCTGCTTCTTCCCTTCGAAGCTTCGCTCCATAATTCTCTTCTGGGGCCCTGGGGGCGTCCTGCCACGGGGGATCCGGTGCCCCAGTCGCTCCTCCACCGCCACCATCCTGCTCCGCATGATCCAGGCTGCCTTTCTTTCCACCCTTCTACTCAGGGCCCTCTTCTGCAGACTGCTTTTCCTACCTTACCTTTGGTGTTGTTTCCTCCGTCACAGGAGGCCTGATGGTTAGATTCATGCGGGCGGAACTTCTTCGCTTCTTCTAGTGCTGCTTTACAAGCGCTCAACACGCTGTGTGTGTTGGCCAGGGCTACTTCCAGCTTGTGGGATTCCGTGGAGTCCCTTCTGTCTTCTGCCTCTCCGGAAGGTGTCTACGCTGATCAGCGACGCCATGTGATGGATGGCCGGGACCTGGCCACGTTTATTCTTTGTTCAGCCCTGGATGTTTCTGATGCTCTCGGCCGCACAATGGCAAATTCAGTAGCTCTCCGTCGCCATGCTTGGCTGAGGGATAGCGTTTTCCCTGAGAATGTGAGGGAGCGTCTCGATGACCTGCCCTTTGATGGGGTGCTTTTGCTTAACACCCATGCGGATGCTGCCATTCAGCGGCTCCTTGCAGGGCTCTGTCCTCCTCCTGCTCCTCCTCCTCCTCCCTCCGTAAACTTGGCTTTGGGTCCTTAAATTGACCCCTTTTTGCTATTGGCTGCTGGTAATGCCCCTTTGGATTTTGTGGTTCTTTGGTTGTGGTCCATCAATATGTGTCCTCAGGTTGGGCCTTCTGTGTGTTTTGCGATTGGCTGATTGACAAGCCGTCTGTGGTTCTATCTGCAGGTCCTTTATGTTCTGTCCTCTGCTGCGGGATTTTTCCCTAAGAGGTGTTTTCATGTTTTCTTGGGACGTATCATACCCTACATTTATGCTCTGGTCCTCTGCTGCGGGTTTTCCCTAAGAGGTGTTCCCATGATTTAGTGGGACGTATCATACCCTATGTGGGGTACTTGTATCTATTGCATAGCTCTGTCCTGCGCTGGGGAGGTATGTTTGCCCCTTTTTTTGGTTCCCTGCCTTTCTTGGCATCATTGCATACCGCTGGTGCGGTCTCTTGTATCTTGTCCGGGCGCAGCTTGCGCTGCTCAGGGTTCTGTCATTCTCGGTATTCACTACATCGCTTGACAGTTTGGCATGCTGTCTACAGTGTCATGTTGGGGCATTTCCGCCTTCCTGTTCGACGTTTCGGCCTGGTCCCCTGTCTGGTGTTTCAGGGTAGATGATTTTCTCCTGGCTTTCCTGTGTTCTGGTTGACGGCTTGGTCCGTCCTCCGTGTCTTCCCCTTTTTCTCTTATGGCTGGTTCCATTTTTCTTCGTGGGTCGGTGTGTGTCTATTGCACGATCCTCTTTTGGGGCTTGTTCTGCATTTCCTTTCCTCGGCCTGCGCCTGGCTTGTTCTGGGTGCACTGCTCCATGGTGTTGTCCGCTGCCGGCTGTGCCCGCCTGCTTGTGCTGGCCCACTGCTGTGGCCCTTGGTGTGCTACCTTGTGCCCCTGCCTCTTGTTCTGTTGGGGATTTGCGCACCTGTGCCTTTCTTCTTATGCCTGTGTTCCTTGGCTGTGGAGCCGTTCCTGCCTTGCCTGCTTCCTTGTGGCTGTTGCCTGTTCAGCTGTCCTCGGTCGCTGTGTGTTTTCCTACGGCAGGCTCTGCTTCTGGTTCTACCTCTTCTCCCTGGAGCTGGGGTCGTTCTTTCCTCCTGGGTGCTCCTCTGTGGCTGTCTGTCCCTACGAGGGTTTGTGGCAGTCGTACCTTGCATGGGCTTGGGGTCTCCTGGTCTTCCCTTCACCTTGCTGGGGCCCTGTGTTTCTTCCTACTGGGGAGGTTCTCTTGCAGGCCGTCCTCTCCCTTGGGTATCTATTCTACGTTAAGGAATCAGCGGATAGTAGTCTCTATCAGACGTACAAGTTACTTACCTTCGGTAACAATGTATCTGGTAGAGACGATTCTAGCCGCAGATTCCTTCACGGCCCGCCCTTCCTCCCCGTTCTGCGAGGACCTTTAGTTTGGTTTTCTGAACTAGCCTCCCTCCGGGTGGCTTGTCTCCTGTGGGTGTCCGCTTCGCTTCTGTTCGGACAGGATACTTTGTTCTGCTTGTTTGTTCCACCCCTTCCCTTATGATATTTGGTCGGTTGGTTCATGTGTGTTTCTGCCTCCCTCCACCCTGCTTTTTCTCCAGTGTAGGGGCCTGCTTTTTCTGTTATCCGTTTTACTTGCTTGGGGGTTCTGCTTACCTGGCAGTCCTCTGAGTTGGTTTTTTTTTTTGCCTGTACCTCGACCTTTTTGCTCCTTTCAGGGGATATGGCCCGCCTTGATGGTGTAGTCTGGGGGGTGGATTGCTGTTCCTCATTTGCTCCGGGCTTGTTGCCCTTCACTGTTGTGGATCGTAATTGCAGCCTCTCTCTCTCTTCTGCTATGGCCTTTTTCACATGCTTCTGCCTCCAGGGAGAATGTTGCCTTAGCTTATGAAGGTGTTCCTCAGAGCGGTGCTCTGCTCCTTGACTGCTATGGATTTCACCGGTATGGCTTTTTGTGCTTTCATGCTTGGCCCTTTTCCTACTGGTGCTGTTCCTCCCCTTTCGTTTCTCTCTTTTCTGTTTCACTGATTTTTCGCACACTGTTCCCACACTCTCCACAGTTTTGTTTGTGATGGCTCCGCGTTGTGGCGTGGAAAAGTTCTCCGAAGAAAACTGAAGTCAGCGCGCCGGGGTGGGGCTTATTTAACCTTGCTAACGTCATGCCCGCGGACGACGTCAGGGCCCCCCGGCGCGCAGAGATGCTGGGGCAAAGAAAGTTTTCGGGTCCAGTCTCACGCCTGGGGATAATTCTACGTTAAGGAATCTGCGGCTAGAATCATCTCTACCAGATATATCGTTACTGAAGATAAGTAACTTGTACTCCAAGATCGTTCATGCCTTAGCATTTGGCCATACCAATAGGCTCTAGCCGCTGGAATTGTCCTTCAGTCGTACATGAACTGAATGAGAGTTGATGCTGAGGCCAGGGCCCACTGTTGCTATACCCAGGAGAAATCATCACAGGTAACTGTCGCATGGTTGGGGTTCTGCTCTACCAATTCAAAGTTCCACTCCGCTTGAAATTGGCTTCTAAGGTCTCTAGACATGCTTTACAGTGAAAGCAACATATCTTTAGTGTCAAGAGTCTTTAGAATATGAGTATGAATGCCTATTGAAAGCTTACTCCTTGGCAGCAGCTGCCAAAGCTCTCCAGAACTTAGGCTTCTTTTTGAATTGTGTGCCATCATCCTAGATTCTTGGGTACATATTTTGGGGGCAACTTTGATTGCACATAGTATGCTGATGTGCCAGTCAATGAAAAAAGGGCATATTGGTGCAGAAGATCCTGCAAATCTCTAGGAACCTTTGAATACGGTCAGTAATGTTGCCTCTCTGCTTGGTTTCTTATCCTCCTCTATGTTCTAATCCCATGTGCTTGTCGACATATGGGAGCTTTTCAGGAATGTGCTAAGCATCGGTAGTATCCGATTTCACTACAACATATCAGGATTCCAAATTCACCCCACTCGGGTCACCTACTCAACCGACAGGTGGAAATCTAGAGCGCATTGAGAGGTTTCAGGTAGAAGTGCACCAACATCAGATAACTGTTACCATGGATGCTTCCCAAAAATATAGGCAACTCATGTGAGAGATGTTTTCATACTGCACTATTGGCCCAGTGACAATCCATTTATTAAATAAACATCTTGCAGTCCGAGACAGTCAGTGTCACACTTCTTTTCAGTGCTTTAAAGAAAGATAATAGTTTGGAAAAGATGACCACCTTGTATACAAAGGAAGAAGAACAAGGTTAATGATGTTTCCAGAAGAGCAGCTTTATAATTGAATGATACATCCTAGCATGTAACCTTCTGATTCTGCACCTTCCATATGTTTGCAGGGGCCAGGCCTTGCTTCTCAAGAGAAAGAGTTGGAGCTACCCACAGCTATGGTATTTCTCTTTAATACCTGTAAAGAGCCTGTTATATATCTACTCACCAATTTATCATGCTCCGATAAATCGCGTCCATGGTCTCTGGAGAATACACTGTTGACATACTGGGCCGGGACATCATTACATTCATTTTACCTAATCCTCTTGACCACAATGACTTTGAGGAAGTTCAGGACCTTGGAGTCCACAATAACCTGACATTGCTTCCAACTGGGCTTCTCAAATATGTTACCCAGCTAATTGGCTAATCTCCAAGTCTTTTAAACTTCTATCTAAAACAAATAGAATGCTTTGAAGACCCCAGAGGGCCCACTCTATGAGAGATAATTTAGCCACCGCCTTCTGATGTATGTCTTTGTTGCTTTGGTGAGATAAGCAGATGTACCAGAGCATCAGGTGTCCCTCAGGAACCGCTTTCCATAATTAAGCATCCAGTAGCCACCTCCTGGGTTGGTCATTGTTCTGAAATCTGTTCTTTATGAATGTTAGGAGGCACCTTTGCTGGATAACCTGTAACAGTAGGTGTTGTGTCTAGCAATGGATACTCCCCACATTCCCCACCAACTTGCCCGTCTTCTCCTCTTCAATTGTGAGATTGCTTCAGGATATGAGCAAAGTCTTCTCTTCTTTGAAACTCTAATTAACTAAAAGAAACTGTAGCATTTTGAGCGTCTACTGGAAAGGTAGTATAAAACCTAAAAGAATGTTATAACACTTCCAAATACCTCTTATTCTAATGAACAGCCAAAAAAAACCTAAACACAAGCCGGTAAATGTAGATCTATACAATGAATAGCAGGTTGTTCTATATTTAGTAAAAACCTCCCATTTTATTTAGCAAGAATTTGCAGAATTACATTTATGATTATGCAGATATATCAGTCTATAAAGTTGATACTGGAGAAGTAGATTTACAAGTAAGTATATTTTCTAATGTAGAGGGGCGTGGCTAACTGGCCACAGTCGCAAGTCTGTAGAGCTCCGCTGCATTTCCCCGAGTTATCCTGCGTATGGGGATCCTGCGGTGCCGCCTTCGAGCCGAAAGAAAGCGGAATGGAGGTGTAGCGAAGCAGGGGTGCTGGCGAGCTTCTGGAGCCTTGTATGTGTGGCGAACGGGCTGTGGAGCGACGGCGACACCTGGCCTACGGGGCTTAAGGCGGCGGTTGCCCCGGAGAGCCGTGTGGACTGCGCCTGGAGCTGCGGGAGCCGGAGGCGTTTGCTGCGGTGGAGGCAAGGCTGGGACGACGGACTGGCATGGGCAGGTGGCGGAAGTTACCGCTGGACAAAGCGTGTGACTGCTGAGGGATAACCCCGGATGCGAGATCTGGAGCACAAGCGGGTTGGAGCCGCGGCGCCGGGAGTAAGAAGCGGAGCCCTGAGAGCGACTGCCGATGCGGGGGCGCCCTCGTGGACAGGAGCACAGACCTGGTGAGCGACTCGCCTGGGCAGCGCGGCACAATACGGTGAAGGGTGGCAAGCGACCACCAGGAGCTGGAGCGCCGGGAGCTGGAGCGCCATGGGCGGACAGGGCTCGCTAGGCGCCGGAGACGTCAGATCGCCCTCAGCGACCGTTGGTAGACGCGGGAGCCGGGCGGCGACTGCCATTTTGAGCCTTTCTCCCTGGGGTCGCTACCTGCAAGTCAACACGGGGGCACGAGGCAGACGGAGCCGAGGGGTGCGCTGCATGCGGAGAGACCGCACCGGGGAGAGGCGTGGATAGCCCCCTCTGACACGGGGGAAGGCAGACAAGAACCCCCAGGGATGCCCGCTCTAGCCGGCTGATGGACACTGAGAGAGCCAGTCTGTGCAGGGAGCGCACACGAGTCTGACGTCGTGAGGCGCCCGCGGTGGCGAACCTGTGATCATAGTGCCTGGGACTGAAGGAAAGTGAAGGTGAGAAGTGCGGAGTGGCGGCGACTATTGTCGAGGTGTATGGCGGGACTGCGGTGAAGGGGGCTATCTGTGCTCCCGAGAGACGTTGGGAGGCCGACACCTGTGGTGCGGATGCGGGAGTGAAAGGCGACGCTGTACCCAAGGATTTGCTCTGGGGGTGAACTGCAGCCTTTAGCCGAGGGGTCCCCGCCTGACAGTTGTCTGCAGCCTTGGGATGTGACCGTCACTGCGGGAGGAGGTGCGCTGCCCTATTTGGCTTCTGACGGGTGCTAGGGGTCAGACCGTGGTCCCCGGGAGTGGAGGTGTCTGCGCCTGCCAGGCACCGCTGATGCTGGGAGTAGTGGCGGAGGGCACATGCGGGTGCAGGCCAGCCTCTAGAGACGGTGGTGGACCCTATCGACGGACCCCGACTGCAACTTGACGAGCGCGGAGCCCTCCTTGGGGATTGAATCTGTGGACCCCCAACAGGAGGCGCTGGCCAGGCGGACCTCACCTACCGGGCAGCTGTCATTGTTCTGGGGTGACTGACGAGACGATGCCGAGGGTGCGCCTGGCTTACTGGAGATCGGCAACGGATGCCCACGGCGCAGCAACTGGTGATGGGCCGCATGCGCGCCAGGCAGCAGCAGGGCCCGCTGCAGGTGTCGGCCCCTGACCGCACCCGCCACCGAGCAGAGATGGAGGAGGGATTGTCATCTGCGTCACTTGCGGCCAAAATGGACTCTGTGCTTGCCGCAGTGGAGAGAATAGGGACAACTCTGGAGCACACTAGGACGTCTCTGGAGAACCACATAGATAAAGTCACGTCTGACTTTACACTCCTCCATGCGGAACACCGTAAGTTGGCGGACACGGTCTCCACCCAGGGGGAGGCGCTCAAAGAACTGCAGCCGGTCACTCGCAGTCATGCCGCTGCCCTGCAGGACATGTTGGATCGTATCCATGCTCTCGAAGACAGGGCGGAGGATGCAGAAGGGCGATCCCGCCGTAACAACGTTCGCGCCGTGGGCCTTCCAGAGGGAGAGGAGGGGCGAGATCCGGAGAGGTACGTGGAGACTTGGCTTCGCACATTCATGCCACCGGGAAAGCTGTCGGCCCAATTCGCAGTGGAAAGAGCTCATCGCGTGCCTGCCCAAAAGCCGCCGTCAGGAGCCCGGTACGCCCATTCTTGTTCAAACTACTAAACTATAGAGACTGGGACGCCGTTCTCAGAGAAGCTCGAAATGCGACTGGTCTCTCAGTGGGCGGCAACCAAGTTATGCTTTTCCCGGACTATACGGCGTTGGTGCAGCGCCGCAGGAACAAGTATCTGGCAGTGAAACGCCAACTCCGGGAACTGGCATTACCGTACTCCTTGTTGTTCCCAGCCAGGATGCGAGTGGTTGACAAAGGGAAAACACACTACTTCGACTCCCCAGCGGAGGTCTGGAACTGGCTGGAGAAGAAGGGATTATGGACAGGGCCGAGGCCGGCTGACTCAGGAGATGGAGCCCGTCCAAACAAGAGAGAAGGGCGCAGAAAGCGGAGACGACCCATGCGGGAGATGTCGACGTGGACAGCGGCTCCTACGCCGGAGAAAATGAGACTGGAGCGCCAAAATGTATTGCAGGCGATCACGACGCTTGCAAGCCCAAGCCAGGTAGACCCATCAGACACGGATGAGAGACCCGAGGTGCTGGTGAGCAGATCTACGTCGCCGTCGACGACACAATCCAAAGATTCTCGTGGGCCAGTGGTCACTCCACAGACTGCGGGCGGTATCCTGGACTGAGAGGTGGCCTATAATATGACATTCGTGCAAGTATCTCGTAGTTGGCTGACTTCATTGAATGGGGAGGAGAGGCAGAATGAAAAATGGGACTGGCCAGGTAGACCTACTGATCTGGGAGAGGGAGTTGTTGTGACTATAGCTACCTGTCCCGAGTTACGGCCCCACAGGGGAGAGTAACTGCTGGGACTGGGTCCCGGGAGCTTCGACTGGGCCGCGCTAGCTGCACTAACCAACGTTGGATGGCATTTCTTAGAGGCACACCGCACTTAAGGGGCACACGGGGATAGAACCAGTGAGCTGTCATCTACACACATACTCCCCCAGGTCACACCCTGACCTAGTTTTCACCTGCGTTCGATTACGCAAGTTTGGACGGACACACTTGTGAGGTTCGCCCCAACCGTTCAGTAGTTATTGTTACTATGTTGTTATTGTTACCTCAGACCACTGCTCCCTTAATTTACTGCAGCGTAGGTTGGCTGCAGCGAGTCCCGAGCCCGACTCCCACAATTTCTACACTGCTTAGTCATGACACGCGTTAATATTCTTACGTGGAACATACGGGGCATGCACACTCCCGCGTGGAGATATTCTGTCTTCGCTTATCTCCAGCGACACTCAGTCGGTATTGCTCTATTACAAGAGACACACATGACACAGCCCGAGTTAGAGAAATTGCGCAGGCGCTGGAGAGGTCAGATATATGGTACAGTGTACTCGGCACACGCCAGGGGCACCCTCGTGTGGGTTAGGGCGGGAGTTCCGTTCGTCAGTGAGGACGTGTCTGTGGACGCTGCAGGCAGGTACACATTGGTACGGGGCACACTTAATGGCCTGCCTATACTGCTGGCCTCGATTTATGCTCCAAACGTCGACCAAATACCCTTACTCGTACAACTATCGCTGGCGCTTACTCCATGCGCTGGACTCCCCTGGTTGATGGGAGGGGATTTTAATTTGGTGCTTGACGTACATCTAGATAGGTCATTTCCTCCACTCCGTTGCCTCTACAGCGCGCGCACTAGCCGATTGGCTCTCGCAGTGGGGGGTACTTGATATTTGGCGGGCCCTATATCCCATAGATCGCATCTATTCATATTACCCAAAACGCACGACCTACATGTGCGACTGGATAGGATAGTGGGTTCTCAGGCACTGTTGCCGTTGGTGGCAAAGACGGAATACTTGGGGCGTACGTATTCCGACCATAATCCACTGTGGCTCCAACTTAGCTGGGAGGTGGATCGCCCTCCCATACCTACATGGCGACTTCAGCCTACCGCACTAGAGGACCCGGAATTTCGCTCCTCAGTGGAGAATGCTCTCCTCTCCTATTACGAGCTCAATGAGGGCACAGCGAGTGACGCAAGGGTGGAATGGGACGCGCTTAAAGTAGTGCTCCGAGGTCACTGCTTGGGAGCCACATGGAATATGCGGAGGCAACTGGCGAGGTCGCTTGCTCGAATTGAGTCCCAGCTGTTACAGTATGAGCGAGAGGGTGAGGGCACCGGTGAACAAGTGCATCACCTGGCAGACCTGCGTGCGACTCACACGGTACTCCTGGAACGCCTGAGGTGTCTGAACTATGCGGCGCACACTGCTCGCACACACGCCTCGGCGGACAGAGCGGGACGGTTGCTGGCCTGGCTCTTGAGGCAAGAGGCCACTCGTGCCCCGATCGCGGCGATGCGTACGCCGGAGGGAGACCTCGTGTGTACCCAAAGGGAGATTCACAGGGTTCTGGTAGACCACTATACCCAGTTGTATCGCGCGCGAGGCCACTGCTCGGGAGATGACTTAGAGCGGTTTCTTGGACAAGCGTAGCTACCTGCGGCTGCTGCCGAGCACCTAGAGGCCCTTAATTGCCCTCTCACGCTGGAGGAGATAGGAGACGCCATATCCTCCATGGCATCCAGGAAAACTCCGGGTCCGGATGGGCTGCCCACGGAGTTTTACAAGGCCTACCGGGAACACCTGGTGCCGCACCTTCATAAGGTATACATGACAGCGGTTGAGGCAGGAGGACTGCCTCCCTCGATGCGGGAGGCTTATCTGGTGTCTCTCCCCAAGCCGGATCGGGACCCCACGGACCTGGGATCTTATCGCCTGTTAGCGCTTCTTAACACCGACTGTAAGGTCCTTGCAAAGATGTTGGCGGAGCGATTGGCACCGGTGGTTTCGCACCTAGTTCATAAAGATCAGAATGGGTTTGTGCCAAAACGCAGTACGTCCTTGAACCTGGGGAGGTTTTCAGGGTGGCGGCAGATAGCACGCAGGAATGGCCTAGGGCAGGCTGTCTAATATTAGACCTGGAAAAGGCATTTGATTGCCTGGAATGGCGATATCTCTCGGTGCTACTGTTACGGTACGACCTCGGCCTGGGGTTCCTGCAGATGGTGGGCCTTCTTTATAAGGACCCTACGGTGCGGGTGCGACTAGGCCCGTATACTTCGGATGTCATACCGATTGGTAGGGGAACTCGGCAGGGTTGCCCACTATCGCCACTCCTGTTCGCCCTGGCGATGGAGCCCCTGGCAGTGACCATACGGGAGAGGATGGGGGCTGGCATACCACTGGGGGACGCTCTATGCGGATGACCTACTGGTATACGTTAGGGACGCTGATGATATACCCCCTCAGTTCGACCAAATTTTGCGTGAATTTGCTGCCCTTTCGGGGCTTCGGGTGTACGCCAGCAAATCTTGTCTCTACGCGTTTGGCGAGGGGCGACAGGATCCCGGATATATCTTGAACGGCACCAGAGTACAATGGAGGGGAGACACCGTCCGATATCTGGGGCTTCGCATCTACCGCCAACCGGCGGACCTACTAGATGGCAATCTAGGTAAGGCCTTTACGGCTATAAAATCCCAGATACGCTTCTGGACCACATTGCCGCTAACAGTCACAGGCAGAGTGGCACTGTCTAAAATGGTGATCCTTCCGCGGCTTCTATATTACTTTACTAATCTACCCCTATATGTCCCAGCGGCCTTCTTTACCAAATTGTCGCAACTTCTCAGGGACTTCGTCTGGGGGAATGGCCGCCACAGGATGTCGCTCAAGAAACTCTATCTCCCTACAGACCAAGGAGGATTGGCCGTACCCTGTTTTGAACATTATTACTTAGCGGCCCAACTACAGTGGATAGCCCTCTGGTTAGCAGATTGGGGCCGGGAGGATACCGCCGTACTCGCTTGAGCAGTTACTGGTGCTTTTCCACCCGGCCACTAGGACTGCAGTGCCAACCCCGCAGGAGTCTATTCCTCACTCGGCACGTGACCCCATATGCGCCGGCACTGCCGCTAGAAGGCACTCCCAGGGTGGCGGGACCACTCACTTCCCGCGTGCTTCTACAATGGCGAGAGGTAGATATTCAGACCCTGGGAGATTTGTACTGAGATGGAGTGCTCCTCTCGTGTGACTCGCTGGTGGAGGAGTGGGGACTACCACCGGGACAATTCCTGACTTATCACTCCATAGTTAGGACCTTGGAGCCAGATAGGGAGATATGGCGGCGGAGCCCAACCAGCACCTCACCATACAGTATCTACACGTTATGGGGAGAGGCCGGCGGCTGATTCATTGGTTTGCAGCGTCGTTGCGGACACACACGGCGATCACCCTGGAACCGCTTAGGGGCAAGTGGGAAACTGATTTGGGGACACAGCTGGCAGACAAAGAGTGGGAACGCATATTAAAAGGCCCAGTGCGTATACCTAGAAATATGCACCTCCGACAGATACAATTGTTTGTACTGCACAGGGCGTATCTCACCCCTGCGGCTCTCAATAGCTACTTTCGCTGTACTGACGCAAAATGCCCTAGGTGCGCGGAGTTGGGGGCTGATCTCATACACATGTTGTGGGGCTGTTGTAAGTTGCACTCCTACTGGCATGCGGTCCATGACTCCTTGCGCGCTATAACAAACCGTGACATACCTTTTGACTGGGTGGTCCACCTGCTGCATCACTTTTGCAGAACGCCGGAAACAAAGGTGACGTCTCGATTCTTAGACCTGGGACTTGCGGTCGCAAAACGCCTCATAACTAGGAGGTGGAAGGCACAGGCCCCACCTCACCCGTGGGCATGGAGGCACTCGCTTGCTGCATGGGCCGGAGCAGAGGGGTCTGCTATCAGACAGGAGGAGACATTAGGGCTGAGGAAGACGCCCATAGCCACACAGTGGGAGGAGCTACTCCGGGCACTCAGACATGTTGAGGAGGTGGATGGCGAGGGCGAGACAGCAAGTGGGGAGTTGACTCCAAGACGGGCGACGGGGGATCTGCCGGAGTGACTTTGTGGTGTTCCACATATGCTTTACATCTAGGCTAGGCACTACGAGAATACGCATTTAGATACAAGACTGTGAGTCACAGCTGAGCCACAGCACATTACCATGAGAGATAGGGAGCAGACGGGTGGCAGGGACAGGGATATGTACAATGGAGCTGGTCCAGGGTTGAGGTGGTTGAGGTTTTACATGGGGTTTTTGTTTTATTACTATTTGTTGGAAGTAGATACAGATTCGGCTGAGGGACACAATGGGGCAATTTGATGTATTGATAAAGAGGAGTAGTGGGTGGTACACAGCACTGCTTAAGATCTGCACTGTGTCAGGGTTCCCGAGTAACTGGACAGAGCTATCAGTCTATAAACTGTTATATGACCATGTCCCTTACATGTGCGATGTATAATGCTATCGATAAGAAGAGTTCCGACACCGGAATGCATATGCCAGTGAGCTGAAAGTTTATAAATGTGTTTGAAAAATCAATAAAAACAGATTTTATAAAAAATAGTATATTTTCTAATGTACTATTAGATTCCCAATGACTGGTTTCATTAACTCGACCTGTCAGTCAGCACTGTGCGTAGAGTATATATTTTTCATGGTTGGGGAAAAGCTAGTGCAAAACTAAAGCTCCAGAACCATATGGATTGTAGGAAGCAGAGTTAAACCTTCAGAGTTAAAGACTACCCCTCTCGTATTAAGCCAAGCAGACCCAGGTAGACAAAAGAAATACTTGGATGGGCCAGTAGAGATGCCTTAGAGGTAATTGGAAGCATATCTAGCTACTAAGGGAAGCTAGAGCTGGATGAGAGGGGCTTACGAGAAGGTACCACAGGTCACATATTCTGCCTGATTTTTGTACCTGAACCCCAATGATAAGTGCACTATCTTTCTCCAGGTGACAGCAATTGTTGCTACAACCAGCAACACTTGTCTCAGAATTGCACCAATTCTCCCTTTATTAGTCAACCAGAAACATACTTAGTTGTTTTGGAAAGCACTGGCTATAGGCTTTCATGTGTGACACTTCTTTATTTTGATTTATGTTTTATATAGAAAACAGTCAAGCCGTATTCAGTCAGCTAGCCATTGCCATGTAGCATTAAAAGAAAATATGATAACACAGCAGTTGTGTTTTTACCTTTGACAAAAACAAGGCATTGAAGTATCCAGTCACTGGTTTCTGCCTTAGGCCAGAATTTAATTTACACCGTTTGCACCTTCAATATGTGTGTTAAGACCAATGCATTTCATGTTAGGAAACTGCTATGATTTGATTATTTCTAAGCAGTAGTGCCCACTCTACATTCTCCTTACTGGAGAACTGCAAGGCTGCTATTTTTTGTCAATGATCTTATATTTTTGAAACACAATTTGTTTTATTTGTCTTGAAGGCTGATGACCAGGATTATTTTCCAGACAGTGAAAGATAGTGAACTGTAGGTTTATACCCTTGAATCCTTATTTGTTTGGCTGAAACCTGGCCGAACCATCTGATTGCACTTTCCTCATCACAATTCTTTGAACCAACTTCTAATACCAACATTATAATGGAAAGTAGAATGTTTTAGACAGTTGGTAGATGAAATACACATTCAAAATATCTGTGCAACAATATCACAATAGTAATTGTACTCCATTCTATAGCGATTTGCTTTTCTTATTTAATATATCAGTTGATCCCTAAGTATAGGTTTAATGTACCATGATCAAGCCCTCAACGATATTTAACCACGTGAATTTGTGGGATCTCCTAGGTATAGTAGTAGTATTCAAAAGAATGGAAATCACTCAAAAATCTTTATCATTAAAATGGAACTTTAACATATTTTATTTGAAAGTTCCATGATTCGAACACATCCAGATTTCTTAGCACAGTGTATTGATTCTTACACAGCCAACATGTGTTTAAAACAATTATTTCATCAAGGACATAATAAACAAATGTTGGAACTCCTACTTGTTACAATTTGATTAATGAATCATAATCCTGGATATTATATATATAATTCCATATCCTGAACTTATTTTGGCAAGTGTACATGATCATTTAAAAAAAAAAAGTCTAGCTGAATTAGCTTATTAATAATCACATCAATAAATCAGTGTGACTCATGAACTGCAATAAGCATTTTAGCTGCGCTAGAATCAACAAACTGCAATACAATCTGTGCTGTTTACATTCTTGGGAAAATTCCATTTTAATAATAAAGATTATTGAATTATTTTCATTTATTTAGACACTATTAGTAAGTCATTAGGATCTCCAAAAATTCAAGTAATCTCAATGCATTTCTTATATATTGAGGCAATAGGATTCATTTTGTATTACTCTTCTCTCTCCGGACAGTTCATGAGTTTAGCACTGCAGCTTATTGAAAGGATTTGACCCACCCGCAGCCATGTCATTCCTGTGAATTTACGAAGTACTAATTTGTCTAGCATAACCAGGATTCTTTGCTTTAAGACACTTAATAACATTATTCATTTTTTCCCACAGGTGATCCCAAACACTGGCAAAACAAGTCTCTTCCTGGGGATCCAAACTACCTTGTTGGAGCAAATTGTGTTTCAGTTTTGATCGACCACTTTTAATCCTTATTAAAGTGGCCTGAGGAAATAATGTGAAGCTCAGTGTAGCTTACCTATGGTTGGAATCAATTTAACGAGTATTAAATGTTATTTAAGTGATAAAGGGGCACCTGTATTTTGCCTCATCTTGCCAGTGGTAATATTAAAGCTCTTGAGCTGTAGTCAAAATAAATGGAAAAGACTAAGAAGCAGCAGGTCTAATTTCGTCTATTGCTCCAGCTATTTTCATAATAGTCTGTTTCATTTAAGAGCAGCAAGTAAACATACACAGTAGAAATGATAACTAAACTGTGCTTAGTCAAAAGCGGATGGGAGATATGACATATGACTGTTTTGGTCTACTAGAACTTAATACTTTATTTTTCTTAAAATAAATGTTTAAAACTAGTCAGATTGCTTATTTCAATTTGGCTCAGTCATCTCTACACAGCAAATTGACCAGAAGCACACCCTCTGTTTAACTTAACATATTTGTTTGCTTTACAATCGGTAAGGCGTGTGATATTACTTTGGTTAAAGTTGCCTCAGAACATCTGTAAATTAATGCCATTAACATATTAACCAGCGGGGATGCCTTACCATGATGTTTAATAGTCTTAGATCTCATAGTTTACTGTATGAAGAATCGTTATGGCTTTTTGCGCTTATAATATATCATGAGATGTATTGAGCTAAAAATGTCATTGTGAACTCGGTGGGGAAGGAGAGAAGAATTGTGCTTGTATTTTATCAACCAGAAGAATGATGGTATGCTTTATGCTATGCATTTGAAAGTATCTAAAATATGTTACAAGAATGCCTGTATATATTGTGTGCATACCACTTTTTGTTTTTGGTTTGTAAATTAACTTTTTTAAGCTTTATCTTTTTTGTATAAAGAATTGAAAATTTCTAAAGAATATCTTTGTATTCTCATACCTTTTGAGCCTTGAACTTTGTAACATCTGCAGCAATAAAGCAGCATTTCTACAAAATACAGAAGTAAACTTTTTTTAAAATGCACAGTTATCTTTTTAAGTGTTGCGTTTAAAGATTTATTGAGAATTTCTAGTTTGATTACATTCTTGAAAAGTATCCCTACTGTAATTTGTGAAAAGGATGCTGTAACGTGTGCCCTAAAATGTATTTTTTTACTAATAGACAATTTATTATGGCACATCAGCACTATTTCTGTTTAGATTATACCACTGCATTATGTTAATCAGTTATTAGCTATTCCACTCATGTGGCTGATTTTTTGCAGTTATTAAAAATACATATTTCTAAATATACAGAATAAAACAGTTTTTAAAATAAGTGATATAAAGTATCTTGTTTTTCTTTAAACAAAATTTCAGTCAAATGTTGGAACAATGTATGGAAGTCTTCTCTGTGCATTAAAAGAGTATTCTCAATGTAATTACTTACAATTTATATGGTCTCAAAAATCAATGCAGGCACTCTGCATTTTGTAACATAAAACATCACTGTATAGAAACTCTCAGAGTTTGCGCTTGTTGTCACGGGAACAGTAGCTGCATTCTAAGTATGGCACCAGCTTATATTTGATTAGTGTGTATGACTTGATCGCTTACTCATGAAAAATCAAAAGCATATATAGCTAGGTTTGCACTGTTTAAGTCTCACATACTGAAGAACCCCATTATGAGAATCAACCAATATCTTTTCAGAAGTTCTTGTACTCAATATGTAATTTTTTACCCCGCGATAATCTCACTATCAAATGTTGGATAAGGCTATAGCCTAACTCCCACACATTTATTGTTTTGCCTAGTGTGCCTGGCTTGCAGTTCTGATTTCAGGGGAGGTATGTTAGCCACCATCTCCAACTGTATAAGCCTTAGAGTGATCTTTTTAAATCTTTCATATTTCACATTTTGTTGTGTATTCCTCATAGTGATTCTGAAATTCCTCTAACTTTATATCAGTGATGTAATTTGTAAGAGATTGGGTTATTAGTTGAGAGGGGTGGAAACTTTACTCAAATAAACAACACAATCACAGTCCGGGTGAACCACAAAAGTAACTTAATAAACCTGTGCTTAACTCTAGTAGCTAGGCACCAAAGCAGTCAGGCTTAACTTAGAGGAAATGTTTAAAGTTTTATGCAGCACTAAAACAGTAATAAAGTGAAAACACAACACAAGAAAAATTCCATCCCAATTTAGAAAATAGTTTTTTTAATAAATAAAATGACATCAAAATCAACAACAATCCAATCAGTAGAACTGAAGATATGAGTTTCTAAAATGCCAAAAACCACACAACACCCCTCTCAGTATCTGGTCGTGCTGGACCGGGGGTGGGAGACGTCCCAAGTTCAGGCCATCGGCGGGTGGGATACAGAGACCAGGTTTGTTCTGCTGAAGAGTTACCTTCTCAAGTCTGCACGAGGAACTGCTGTGTGCATTGTCGGGGGCCGCAAGAAGCTAGTTGTCAGTGCTAGGTGCTAGTCTGGCGTCGTGGACAATCTCTGCTGTAGCACAAATAGCCTGTCTTCAATGAAGATTCGCGTTGGCGGTCAATGCGTACTGTCACTGACGGCATACAATGCAGGTCTCTCTGGAGCTTCACATTTGTGGTCATCATAGAGGGTTGATTTTCTATGTGAAAAGGTCACTTTGTGGTCCCAAAGAGCCCAAAACGTCTCTATCTTCGCCTTTTCTTCAGGAGGTGTACACTCTGATGCCAGTCAAGAGCCCAGGACCTCGGGGTACCTCTTGGACATCAGGGTTTACTTCAGCAGAGCCCAGTAGCAGGGATCAGGCATGTCTAGTTGGTGCTGGTCACCAGTTGCAGGGAGGTCCCTGGAAGCTTGTTGTTTCCCTGTAGCTGAAACAGGCGGTCAGCTAACTGATCCTTGGAGTCACTTCTGGTGTCAGGTTCCTGTGTGTGCGCTGCAAGCAGGGCCCTTTTAAGTGAAATCCTCAGCCATCCTTCCAGGAAGACCCTGTCTCTCCACATCCAAGCCTCGTTTGTCTTAGTTTATGGAAGCAATACACAACCCTGAAGTACAAGGGAGACATCTGGTTCCAAGGTAGATTAGATAAGTAGGTTTATTAGGTAAGATGTTATGAAGGGCCCCACCAGGAACAGCCTTCCTTCTGCTCAGCCCATCCTCCAACTGATTTCCGCTCACCAACATTCCACAGCATCCTCACACTGTTGCAGGGATTCTGCTTATGCACAGAACTATGCTCAGGAAACCAGGACCTCAGTGAATTGTGGTGTACCAAAAACTCACCTCAGAACCCAGAACCCCTTATCCGACCAGCATCAGTGTCCCATTCGTTATCCGAGGTTTAGCTCGGCGGTCCCAATGTATAGACAACCCAGAACAAGCAACTTAGTGTGTTTCTCAGGAATGGTGGGAATCAGAAATACCTGTTCGTAATTATTCTCATATCAGTCCACAACAGAATAAACAGAGACACGGTAAAGTTTAAAGAGTTTATTTTATAAACCTCGTGTCCTAAGATGCAGTACTTTGGCTAACATAAGCAGACAAATGATTAAGATCAAAACCATCAGCATAGTTACAATACCATAGAAAATGATAGGAGTAATCATACTAAAATGACAGTGGATCTCAGCCAGCTTCCTTTCGCTAGCAAACTAATATTGTTACTATTAGACTAGTAAAAGGTCTCTAGGCTTGAATGGGGAACCCCGTACCGTAAAGATCAGCTCAGTGAGATCACATCACAGGATCAGCTAGGCTCTGCTCCTGGGAAAGCTCTTCTTCCGAATGTAATGAAAACATGTAACACTGCAATTTTAAAAGCACCCGACTTTCAGGTATTTGCAGCTGCATGTGTGTTATGGCTAAATAGTGGGCCGATCAACCTGAACCCAACAACCTGCACCGTCTAGCGACCCAGACTGTTTCTTTACACGATGTACAGACCAAGGTCGCTGCTCACTGTTTGGGATGTGAACAACAGACAGTTCTCATGTGAAGCAAAGTCAATCAAGCATTTCTCAAGTTAATAACATGTGACTACAGTGTCGTGTGCAAAAGCAGCAAAAGCGGCAAGATGGCTTTCTAACATCTAACGCGGTTGTGCTGACTTAGCATTGTACGTATATAGATAACGATCTTCACTACAACACACCAACATTCTACCACCAGAGTCACTCTGGCTGAGCAGCAGATATAACACATCTCCTTTCTTTACAGCGAATAATATTAGAACTCTTGAAAGAATAACATTAGAACTATTAAATGCATGTATACAATGTAGCAATGAGAACTTAATGCAAATGCATGAAAATAACAGGTGCAAAACATTTCACACACGATATGTCGTAACACAATAATTGTAAATGTGCATACAAAGACAGATAGGAAAAATATTGAATACAATTTGCACAACATGTCATAAACCGATACTTGCAAACAAAACACAGTAAATGGTAATAAGAATACACTACATAAATCATCTCCCTTTATAACCAAACAAAACGCACTCTGCCACACCACAAAACCTCAATCCAAACCCTGTACCACAAAACATGCCAGCTGGCCAGGCTAACATAAAAGTAGTACGTAGGGCACCGACCACAGAGTGTGGTAGGGAACCAGCCAAATGACTGAAAATATAAACTTAGTAAGTGTGGAACACCACTCCACACCAACCATATAGCATCTACACTGCCCTTCACCCAAACCCGTAGTAAGGATGGTAAGTGTGGAACATCGCTCAACACCAACCATATGGCATCTGCTCTGCTCTTCACCCGAACCCGTAGTAATGGTGTAAACTGCAATCACAAGTAATATGGCTTCACTCTGCCCCTAATCCTTACCAATAGGAAGGCTGGATAAAATCCTTTAAAAATGTGGCTTCCTCTCTGCCCTTAACCTAAACCCGTAGTAAGGGTGGAATAAAAACTAATAACACCAAACTCTCAACCACGAATCATCACCAACGTAACTTCAAAAGTGGGTGATATTACTGCACCATCCACAAACTCCACAATGGGTGGTATTACTGCACCATCCCACAAACTTCACAGTGGGTGATATTACTCCACCATCCTACAACCAAATGAAAGTGGAAAACAACAACACAACCACAACAGTGAGTGCTATTACTGCACCATCCCACAATCCCCACAGTGGGTGGTATTACTGCACCATCCCACAGCCACCAGAAAGTGGAAGACAAAAACCCAACCGCAAACGTGGGTGGTATTACTGCACTATCCCACGACTGCAAATAATCCCTCAGCACAAAACAAAACATCCTGGGATACAATAGACAACTCACTGCACAACAGCATAAAGACCTCTGCCACATTAGCAGACGGCCATGGCATACACAGCACATCAAGAAGTAGAAAATGCACTATGCATATAACCAGAGCGTAAGAACACAATGTAACACATTAGACTATGCAGCATACAGTGAGCAAGTCATTAGGCAGTAAGTAAAGTCTATAAAATAAAACCTAAAATGTTTTCTATTAGGCAACAAACAAGGGGGAAAAAACTGGGGTGAGCGACCTCTCACCCGAAGCCCAGCACAGTCCCCTATACGCAGCAGCTATGATGAAGTAGTTATGAAGCAAAAGTTCTTACATACTCTCGCATCACTGAATTCGTATTCATGTCAAATAGTGGATCCGACAGGCTACAGCTGTGAGGAAGCCATTGCCGAAGCACATAGTACACTTTAACCAGCTCCAATGACCAAATAATTAGTGACTTCACAATGTCTTACTGCTTTAACTCTGTCACTTTCCAACTGTGTCTCAGCACACATACTCGTTGCTGACCTGAGGACACCACTCACAGGAAGGCTTGTAGGTCACACAGACGCACAACCCTCGTTTTGCTGCTTTTTCCATTGTAGCTTTATGCTTGAAGAGAGCATTTCTCGGGCGTAAGCACAGTTGCCGGAAAACAAACTTCCAGGACCTTACCAGCTAACCAGTTCGCAGCACACATGCACTAGGGTTCACCAGGTGGCTCGGGGCATGTACATGCTGCACAGCGTCAGGTTCCAGAGCATCACACCACTGCACGAGGACCCGATGGCTGGGCTTGCACTAGACATAAAGGAAACCTGGCGTGCGAGTAACAACCGTTGAGATGAGTGAAGCCTCCACATCCTTTTTTTCTTCATGAAGCTTGCGCAACGATTATTCACTGAAATTGCCACTGTCACAGCCAAAGTTTGTACAGTTTAAAACATGGTATCAATGTGCCCTAACTTAAAGTAATCATCTACTTAAGTCTCGATGTGTTGGCCCACCCGGAGAGCAGCGCCACCACCCAGACTTGCCGTGGGTGTAAATAGCTGCTTATAGTTAACACACAAATAGGGCTAGCTATAAATGAAAACCAAAACTACTGATACTTGCCCTGGGCTGTCCAGGTGAAATGGGACACTGGTGGATCTGAAGGGCATTTTGTGTTTTGCGCTTTCTTCAAGTTTAATTTCTCGTAGATCATTTTTCCATATCCATTATAACTCTTCTTTTTTTGTAGTTTCATCAGGTTTGTGTTGTAAGTCTTATTTCTTATTTCACTCAGTTCACACACGTAGATTCCTCTTCGGTTCCTTTAACCCCTTCGGTGCTCATGACGGCCGGGAGCCGTCATGAGACACGGTGGACGTGTGCTCATGATGGTTCCCAGCCGTCATGACCATGGCCCCAGAAATCCCTCTGGTGCAGGCACCAGAGGGATTCCCTTTACACTCTAAGAGCCTCGGGAGCTGAGGAAGAGCTTCCCCAGCTCCCGAGCCCCCCCCCCCCCCCGGTTTCCCTGAAATGCCGATCTCCGCACACGCCGCGCTGACGTCATTTCAGTGAAACCGAAACTGAAATGAGCCAAGAGACTCATTTCAGTTTCCATTTCTACGTGCTCAGGGGGCTATCTCAGCCCCCTGAGCACGTAGAAAGATGGGATCGTTGGAAAGGGGAGAATCTCCCCAGTGGATCCATGCTTGGGGATCGCCCCAGCAGGGCGATCCCCCAGCAGGGATCCACCCACTAGACACCAGGGAGGGGGGAGCGGCCCCTTGGGGTGGCCTTTGCTCCCCCCAATTCAATTTGGCCCAATTTAGTCTTTTCCCCCCCCCCCGGGGGGGCAGATGGGGGTAGCAGCCCCCAATCTGCCCCCACAGGGGGGCATAAAGCTCACTAGACACCAGGGATTTTTTTTAGCATATAAAAATAAGGATTGGGCTGTCCAAAACGGGCATGCCCATGCCCCCATTCCGCCGCAATCATTACAGCCTTTCTGCCCCGCCGGGGGGCAAAAAGCCCATTAGACACCAGGAATTTTCTTTTGGCATATTTAAATTAGCGTGGGGCTGCCCAAAACGGGCATAACAATGCCCCCACCCCCGCCGCAACAATGAGTCGTTCTGCCCCCCTGGGGGGAAGATAGGGGCAGTAACCCCCAATCTGCCCCTACGGGGGGCAAAAAGCCCACTGGACACCAGGGATTTTTTTTTTTAGCATATAAAAATAAGGATGGGTCTGCCCAAGACGGGCATGCCCATGCCCCCATCCCCCCGCAATCATTACAGCCTTTCTGCCTCGCCGAGGGGCAAAAAGCCCACTGGAACCCAGGGATTTTTTTGGGCATATACGAATTAGGGTGGGGCCTACCCAAAACAGGCATGTCCATGCCCCCCACCCCTCGCAAACATTACAGCCTTTCTGCCCCCCCCGGGGGGCAGAAAGCCCACTAAACGCCAGGGGTTTTTTTGCACATTTTTTTTTAGGGTGGGAGCTGCCCGAAATGGGCACGCCAATGCCCCCAACCCGCCACCATTACAGCCTGGGGGGCAGATGGGGCATTGGCCCCTGATCTTTCCCCTCGGGGTGCAGAAAGCCCACTTGATGCCAGGGATCTTTTTTTGCGCAATTGTTTTTATGGTGGGGGCTGCCCAAAACTGGCACGCCAATGCCCCCACCCACCATTACAGCCTTTCTGCCCCTCCTGCCGGGCAGATGGGGCAGTAGCCCCCAATCTGCCCTCACAGGGGGCAGAAAGCCCACTAAATGCCAGGGATTTGTTTTTTACACAATTTATTTTATTATGGGGGCTGTCCAAAATGGGCATGACAATACCCCCACCCCCAAAGAAATTCCTGTCTTTCTGCCCCCCGAGAGGGCAGATGGGGCAGTGGCCCCTGATCTGCCCCCTGGGGAGGCAGAAAACCCACTAGGCGCCAGCGATTACGCAGGCTTTTTTTATGCGTGGGGGTGGGGGCTGCCCAAAATGGTTATACCAATGCCCCCACCCCCGCAAAAAATAGCCACAGTCTTTCTGCCCCCCTTGGGGGCATATCGGGGTGAACCCCATCCCCCGATTCCCCCCCAGGGGGGGCAGAAAGTCCACTAGGTTTTGACTTCCTTTTAGCAATGTGCCTGGCACGTAGGGAAACCTAGCAAAAGTGTAAATTTTTTTAAAACTAGACACCAAGGGGAATCCAGGATGGGGGTGACTTGACTGGCTCTCACCGGGTTCTGCTACCCAGAATCCCTTGCAAACCTCAAACTTTGTAAAAAAAAAAACACATTTTCCTCACAATTCTGTTGTGGGAAAGTTCTGGAATCTGTGTGGATCCACAAATTTCCTTCTGCCCAGCATTCCCCCAGGTCTCCTGATAAAAATGGTATCTCACTCGCATGGGTGGGTCAAGTACCCGCGACCTAGTGAGGCGACATCAAAATTACCTTTCTGATGGATACATCTGCCAGTGGATTCCTCACCTTGTGAATATCCCCGGCGCCAGCAACATTCAGAATTTTTCATAGCTCTCCACGCCGACGAGGACGACGTCACAGAAGCATGGCTCCGTACGCGGCTCCGCTGACGTCACTGGATCCATAAGAGGACCTCGTCGGAGTGATAACGTCAGTTCCCTTTTTTCCGCGCCATCGACGCTAACGGTTTTCTGGGACTCTCCGTAGCTTGTCTGGTTACTTTGTTTTTCTGGATTGTTTCTGGTCCTCTCTTGTTTCTTCCTGAAGATGTCGTTGAGGAAGTCAGGGTTCAAGCCCTGTAGAGAGTGCGGTAAACACATGTCCATCACGGATCCGCATGAAGATTGTGTCTGGTGCCTGTCGTCGGATCACAACGTTGAGGGGTGCTCTTGCTGCCGTAAGATGAACCCGAAGGCTTTAAAGGAGAGAGAGGCCAAGCTGTTCATTGCGAAGATGAGGAAGGAGAAGAGAGGTTGAAGGCCATCGAGGTCGGGTTCGAAGTCGACATTGGGTCATGCTTCAAGATCAAAGAAGCATAAGAAGAATAAGAGGCACAGCTCTCGACGCCGTTCAGATAAGGAGATGGCTCCGAAATAGACTTCCCCAGTACCTCGGCGTCGTAACGACTATGTTTCACCTTCTCCTTCGGCCTCGAATCCGGCTTCACCTGTTTGTCCGGCCTCGCCTGCAGCTTCTCCCGAGCATTCTCCAGCTCTGGCTCCATCTCGGACACATTCTCCGGCACCGGTGGAAGAGGCTCCGTTACCTGATGAGTCTTCGACTCCATTGGCTCCACCATCGGCGCCGGTTGGTCCGAGTCCGGTAATGCCTCTATCGAGCCCTTACCCGCCTTTCCCTGGCCCAGGTCAAGACCCATCGCATTACTTGAATGCCATGTATGGTGTCTTTTCAAGAGAAATGTACCCCTCTGGAGCACCTTCGGGTCCCATGGGTCCAATGGCCTTTAATTTGGGGGTTCCTCAGGCCTATGCTCAGGCTCCCTTTATGCCTTTTCTTCCAGCGGCGCCATCCTGGCATTTCCCGGCGCCGAAGACGTCAACACCGTTCCCTTCATCTCCAGCTCGACCTCGTTCGACTCAGGCTGTGCCTCCGGATCCGTGTTAGACGCCGGCTCTGTTGGAGTCATGTGTGGCACCACCGACGCCTGTTCCGAGGATGAGATCCAGGCCGGAGGCGCAGAGGATTTTGGAAGAGCAGAGATATCAGGCAGAAGAAATGGAAGAGGGTGAACTTCAAGAGTCAGATTACTTTTTTGAAGAATTAAAGGAGGCAAGTGGCCTTGATATTTCCCCAGAATGGGAGCTTTCTCCTCCATCAGATGCTCCCTCTAAGGATGTGGTTCCCTACCACAGAGTCATAAGGAAGGCAGCGGAGCTCTTGGACTTGCAGCTCCCAACGGCTGAATTTAAGCCCAACATCTTGACGGAGATTCTTCATTCCCCCTCCACTGTGGTAGAACCTTTGCTTCCTTTTTAATGATGCCATCACTGAGCCAGTTATGGAGGTTTGGCGTAAGCCCTTTTCGGCTCCAGCAGTGTCTAAATCTGTTGCTAGGCGGTACAGGGCGGCTCCAGGAGATCCGGACTTTCTAACATCCCATCCTTCTCCTGAGAGTCTGGTGGTTCAAGCTGCCTGTTCGAAAAAGTCTTCTGGAGCTTTTCCTCAAGTTCCTAGCGATAGAGTCTAAAAAGCTTGACCAGTCGGCCAAGAAGGTGTTCTCCTCGGCAAGTATGGCCTTGAAGTACACAAATGCCTCCTGCCTTTTGGGCTGTTACATCCACGCCCTGATGGATTCTGCAAAACAGCTGGCTCCTAAATTGTCAGAGGAGGACAGGCAGAATTTTTATGAGGTCTTGTCGGACACTCAAGCAGCGGCAGGACAGCTTATACAGAGTGGTTTGGACACTCCGGACTCTGTTGCCAGGATCATGGGCTCTTCGGTTGCCACAAGAAGAAGTGCTTGGCTTAAGTCGTCGGAGTTCTCTCCAGATGTGCAGTCAATGCTTCTAGATCTACCCTTTGATGGTTATGGACTGTTTGGAAAGAAAGCAGATGCAGCCTTCGAAAGGTTCAAGGACAGAAAAGCCACAGCTAACTCTCTGAGCCTGCAGGCTCAGTCTAGAGGTTCCTCATTCAGAAGGTACAGAGGTTTTGGGAGGTCGTCCTTTTGGAACTATAGGCAGCCTCCGCGACAGCAGCAGCAAAATACCCTGTATAAGACCTACTGGGGCAGGAACAGAGGTCGTCCCCGAGGTCGTGAGCCCCTCCTCCTCCTCCTCCTCCTCTTCGTCCCTCCCTCCTACCACTGCAAAGCAGCCCTAGATCCATTATTCTGGATCATCTTGGTCCTGTGGGGGGGTCGGCTTACCCATTTTCTGCAAGATTGGGAATCGGTCACTACAGACCTTTGGGTTCTAAATCTTGTGGAAAATGGGTATGGTCTTCCCTTTTGGGAATTTCCTCCAAATTACCCTCCTTGCCTTGGTGCTTGCTCAGAGGACCACCTTCTTCTCCTGCAGGAGGAAGTCCTAACATTACTGAAAAAAGGTGCGATAGAGGTGGTTCCAGAGCGGGAAAGGGGTCAGGGATGCTACTCCCGGTATTTCCTGATACCCAAGAAGGATGGCAGGCTACGTCCAATCCTGGATCTCAGGATCTTGAACCTTTTTCTGAAGCAGGAGAAGTTCAAGATGCTCACCCTTGTGCAGGTTCTTCAAGCGCTGCAACAGGAGGACTGGATGGTGTCGATCGACTTGCAGGATGCGTATTTTCACATCCCTATTCTGAAGACGCACGGGAAGTATCTCTGTTTTACGGTAGGGTCGCAACATTATCAGTTTGTGGTTCTCCCGTTTGGTCTTACTACTGCACCTCGAGTCTTCACCAAGGTGATGGCAGTGGTGGCAGCCCATTTTAGAAGGTTGGGGATTTCAGTTTTCCCCTATCTCGACAACTGGCTGATCAAAGCGGAGTCACCAGAGTATGTGCTTCATCATCTGCAGGTTACAACTCAGCTGTTGTACAAATTGGGTTTCTCGATAAACGTGCCCAAATCTCACCTGGTGCCCTCTCAGCGCAACCTGTTCATAGGGGCTGTACTGGACACTACTGTGTGCCGAGGATTCCCGCCTCCACAAAGGATTCTCGACATACAGGAAATGATTCCCTTGTTTTACAATGGAGCGGTCGTTCCAGTCCTGAAGGTCCTTTGTCTGCTCGGTCTGTTTGCTTCCTGCATTCTGTTGGTCAACCATGCACGCTGGCACATGAGGGCGCTCCAGTGGTGCCTCAGCAGGCAGTGGTATCAGCACAACGGAGATCTCAGGGAGTCTGTGAGGATCTCCAGAGAAGCTGCAGCGGATCTGTGTTGGTGGAGCATGGAGGGCAATCTGTCTCAAGGAAAGCCCTTCCATATACCTCCATCGGTGGACACTGTGATAACGGATTCATCCACTTTAGGGTGGGGTGCGCATCTGGGGATCTGGAGATCAAGGGTCTTTGGTCTCCAGAGGAAAGGTTGCTTCACATCAACCTTTTGGAGTTGCGGGCGATACGTTTGGCACTCAAGGCCTTCCTCCCTTCCCTTCGTGGTCAGTCGGTTCAAGTCCTGACGGACAACACTACCGCGATGTGATATCTCAAGAAGCAGGGAGGAGTGGGGTCACATTGTCTCTGCAGAGAAGCTCTGCGTCTCTGGTCCTGGGTTCAGGATCATCCGATTTGTCTGATGGCAAATCATCTGGCCGGAGGTCTGAACGTGCGTGCAGACAGTCTCAGTCGGCAGTTTTCTGCCGACCACGAGTGGAGGCTCCATCCGGAGGTGGTTCGTCACGTCTTTCGGTCGTGGGGAGCTCCTCGGGTGGACCTGTTTGCCACTCACGAGAACGCTCACTGCCCGTCATTCTGCAGTCTCCAGTATCCGATGCAGGGAGCTTTGGGGGACGCGTTCCAGTTGAGATGGGACTCACATCTCCTTTACGCGTTTCCTCCCATATCCTTGATTCCTCGGGTTCTAAGGAAGATTCCCCAAGACCGGGCCCAAGTCATATTGATCACCCCAGATTGGCCAAAAAGGGTGTGGTATATAGATCTTCTCCACCTCTCCTCGTGCCCTCCGCTCCGTCTCCCTCTCAGGGCAGACCTCTCGCAGTCGCAGGGGCAGGTTCTACACCCCCACCTCCAGCGCTTACACCTTCATGCCTGGAGATTGAACGGGGCAACCTGAATTCTTTTTCTTTTCCGCCTGATGTGGTGGACATGATTTTGTCTGCCAGGCGTCTCTCCACCAAGTCTATCTATTCCTATAGGTGGTCCAAATTTGTCCATTGGTGTGGGGAGAAGTCTATTGACTCTTTGAGGGCTTGTTTAGCCAACATGCTTCAGTTTGCTCTCTCTCTAGCTCAGCAAGGTTTTGCTGTAGCTACTGTGATGGGTTATTTATCGGCTTTGTCGGCATTCCTTTGTTTGCCGGATCAGCCGTCTTTGTTTAAATCACCTATTGTGTTACGGTTCATTAAGGGCCTTACCAACAAATTTCTGCCCACTCCATTTATTGTGCCTCAATGGGACTTAAATCTTGTCTTAACTTACTTGATGGGTTTTCCCTTTGAACCCTTGCACAAGTGTCCCTTAAGGCTATTGTCTTTTAAAACAGTTTTTCTCATTGCCATTACCTCTGCAAGGAGGGTAAGTGAGCTTCAAGCTCTGAGTTCGAAACCCCCGTTCTTGACCATTCATGCTGAAAGAATGGTACTCAGGACCAGGGCTGTTTTTCTGCCTAAGGTGGTAACTCCTTTCCATCTGGGGCAGTCCATTACCCTTCCTACCTTCTATCCTCCCCCTCACCCTTCCAAGGAGGAGGAGCGGCTTCACCACTTGGACCCTAAAAGGGCGGTGAGTTTTTACCTCGATAGAACTAAAAACTTTAGAGTGGATGACCAGCTCTTCATGGGCTTCATTGGCTGCAGGAAAGGCAGAGCGGTGCACAAGCGCACTCTTTCCAGATGGATTATCTTGTGCATCAAGATATGTTACTCTTTGGCCAGTAAGGAACCTCCAAAGGGTATAAGAGCTCATTCTACCAGGGCAAAGTCTTCTACACCTGCCTTAGCTAGAGGTGTTCCTGTGGAAGACATTTGTAGAGCGGCAACTTGGGCCTCCCTCCACACTTTCGCGAAAAATTATTGCTTAGAAACCGAGGTGAGGCGGGACGGACACTTTGCACGTTCCGTCCTTCAAGACTTTTTGGTATAGAAGGGTGGGCACCCTCTTCTGGGAGTGGGGACTGCAGTGGGAATCTATTCACAAGGTGAGGAATCCACTGGCAGATGTATCCATCAGAAGAACAAGTTACTTACCTTCGCTAACTCTTTTTCTGGTGGATACAGTATCTGCCTGTGGATTTCTCACTGACCCACCCGCCTCCCCATTGGCCACCCTTGTATACCTACAATAGTGATAATGTGATAAAATCTATCTGTTACTGTCAAAGGAAGTGTGTTATTTCTTTTGCTTTTCCTGCATTAACTTCACACTGTGTGTGTTGTTTTGAATATTATGTACTGTGTATACTGTATATATATTGTTGTCGGTCCGTCCGTGTGCCTCGAAGGCACGGAAAAAAAGGGCGGAACTGACGTCATCACGCCGACGAGGTTCTCTTATGGATCCAGTAACGTCAGCAGAGCCTTGCTTCTGTGACGTCTTCCTCGTTGGTGTGGAGAGCTACGAAAAATTCCGAATGTTGCTGGCACCAGAAAAAGCGTTACCGAAGCGAAGTAACTTGTTCATCACAAACCAACCTTGTTTTTTGGCCCCGGGCTTGGCGGCCATCTAGAGAAACTCACACTTTTCTGAAAACTAGACACCCAGGGAATTCCAGGGAGGTATGGCTTGCGTGGATCCCCCAACGTTTTCTTACCCAGAATCCCCTGCACACCTCAAATTTAGCTGAAAAAATAACTTTTTACACACATTTTTGTGTGGGAAAGTTGTTGTATCACTGGGCTGACACAAATTTCCTACCACCCATCGTTCCCCCAGGTCTCCCGCTAAAAATGGTGCCTCACTCGTGTGGGAGGCCCAAGTACCCGCGACAGGCAAGGGCCAAAAACGTATTGAGGCGGCATCAAAATTGCCTATCACAAAAGAACCTGGTTTTGCAAGGGGGGCGGGGGGGTCACCTGGGTTTTTGGCCCCCAGCTCGGCGGCCATCTAGGGAAACCTACCAAACTCAGTTTTTGGCCCTGGGTTCGTCGGGTTCTTGGAGAACCTACAAGTCCTATATATCCCCACAACCTGTAAGGTCCAGCTGATGTAAAGGTATATTGCTTTCAAAGAGCTGTCATAATTAGAAGAAGTTACAGGTGAAAACGTTGACACAAAAGGCTGTTTTTCTCAACTAATTTTCAATTTTTCCTATATTTAACTGTTAGTTTCTATAAAGAAACCTTGAAGAATCTACAAAAAATGACCTCTTGCTGAATCCAGAATTTTGGCTACTTTTCAAAAATGTATAGCTTTCCAGGATACATTATTGCTCTCATACCCATGTCTACCATTAACTGGAAGGAGGTTGAAAGCACAAAAAATAGCAAAAATAGGCTATGTCCCAGAAAAATGCCAAAACTATGGAAAACAATTTTGTTTTTTTGACAAAAGTCTAGGACTAGGCTTTGTTCCTACAATCAAAGGGGACTCTTTTACCATCATGCAAGTATTGGCTGGATTCTTCAGGAAGATAAGACGACAAGCTTTTTACAGTGACAAATCTTCAATGACAACTGACTCAAGGACTACCAACACTGGGTTAAAACCAAAGTCTACGTTTAACCCTCCAATACACTTGGTCCCCTCTGAGATTGCCGCCTTTGAAAAAGCAGTTCTCTATGATGTGGAAACCATCATCAACATGGATACCAATCAATATCAGAATCTTCCGAAAGCCGAACGACTGGCTTTACAACCTTTGGCGAAGGATGAATCCATCGTCATAAAGCCAGCAGACAAGGGGGGTGCCACTGTCATCCTTGATACAGAAGTTTACAGAACTGAATGTAGACGTCAACTGGAAGACAGGAGATACTACCGATCCCTGAAAATGGACCCCACGAAGAGGTTAACCAATACCATCAAAGACCTTGTGGATGAGGCCAAAAGTGAAGGATGGATAACTGACAATGAGGCGAATTTCTTGACCACCCAACATCCTGTAACACCATACTTCTACGTGTTACCGAAGATCCACAAAGGAAAGATACCACCTCCGGGCAGACCCATCATTTCGGGGATAGGGTCCCTGCTTGAGCCCCTGTCGACCTTTGTGGATTTCTACTTGAAACCCATTGTAGCGAAGATGCCAACATATATACAGGATACTAAAGACCTGTTACGCCTGTTACAAGACTTAACTTTTGACCAAGAAGAAGACCTCTTGGTCTCGTTCGAGGTAGAGTCACTATACACATGTATCCCTCAGGACGAGACTCTCGTCACTATTCAATCTCTGTTGGAGGAAGAAGACCGTGACTCTATCACTCCTTTGAGTTTCATCATGGCCTGTGCCACTTAGGCGATGAAAGAAAACTTTTTCAAGTTTGAGAAAGAACTCTTCCTACAGACATCAGGGACTTCCATGGGCAGTGTTTTTGCCCCCAGCCTGGCAAATCTCTACGTGCATACTTTTGAACAGACTGAGGTTCTCCAGCAATCCAATCCCTTCAGACACCACATACTGACCTGGAAGAGGTACATAGATGACATATTTGTGATCTGGAAAGGGACACCGGCATCAGTCATAGCCTTCCACAGCTGGCTCAACACAAGAAATGATTACCTACGATTCACATATGAACTCTCTCAATCCAGCCTTCCTTTTCTTGATGTCAGGATCTATCCGGAGAACGGTTTGCTTGCAACTGAACTCCATTGCAAGCTGATGGCACGCAATTCGTTGTTATCCTACAATAGCTTCCACCCAAAAGCCCTGCGGGACAATCTTCCATTTGGGCAATTTCTTCGTCTCCGTCAGAATTGTTCCAATATGGAGTAATACACAGAACATGCTAGATCCCTCTCTGCACAGCTTAAAGAAAGGCAATATCCTGTCAACGTCATTCTTAGGTGCAGAAAGAGGGCTTCGAATAACCATCGTGAAGCCCTCATTGAAAAAGCACCAGCCAAAGAAGCATTACAGAGACTTACCTGTGTTAACACGTTCTGTGGTTAGTCTAATAAAATCAAGAATACCATTCTGAAACATTGGCGTATTCTCAATGTTGGAGCAACATCTTTACCATCTCCTCTGTTTGCTTTTAAGCATAACAGCAGTATAAAAGACATGTTGGTGCACACTCGCCCTCACTCCAAAAAACCACTCAACCAAGTATCCCTTTGGGGTTTGCCCCCCGTTAAGGGACACTTTCCGTGCGGCTCGTGTGCGGTCTGTCCACAAACTACGCACACTACTGAGATTGATATAGGCACGGATAGACCATGGTGTCTCTCTAAACACACTAACTGCAATAGTGAGAAACTGATCTATATGATCACGTGCCCCTGCAATATGCGATATGTTGGTATGACTACAAGGAAAATAAAGACACGAATCCTTGAACACAAAATGACTAATCATTTCATTAATTATGATCATATGGAGCGGGATATTAAATGGGTAGTGTTGGAGCAACCCTTTATTCCCCCACACGTGACAGATATTCAGAAGTTTCTCTTCATTCGAGAACAGCGTTGGGTGCACAAATTGCATACTGACACCATGGGGTTAAACGACGATATACCATGGCTATCGCTTTAGAACTAGCCATGAGTAAAGATCAGTAGTCTGCATTCCTGATACAAGTTCATGATTGTGACATATTGCTCTGTTCACATTAATGGCTCTTCTCATCATGTATTGCATCCTTTAATGTGAGTTTCTCATAAGCTTTTTTAGTTAGGGCAATACCATCGGCACTGGCTTCCTTCTTGACCTAGTCACCAGCTGGGACTCTTGATGGTACTATTTGGGTGTTTACTTTGTTAAACAAACTTGATGAACCATTTACATGTTGCACTTCCTGCGCGCGTGTCATAAACACGGATAATATTTTGCTTCTCTAATATTGGGTGTTATGCTTAAACAGTTCATCAAGTTTACGAATAACCTACAGTATTCATTCTTTTGTTAAAAACCTTCATTTAATTAACACTTCGTGCATAGAGTTTCATTTAAACACTGTGGAATATTCCAATAAATTCTTTGTATGTGTTCCCTTTCAATTGCGCATGCTCGATTGATGGGACACTACATTATGTTAGCGGCTGCCCCTTTGAGCATGCTCAGTACGTAGAACCACTGCCTTTCTACTGGGCATGCTCGGTTCATGGGACACTGCATTAGGTTATTAGCTGCCTCTTTGAACATGCTCAGTACGTGGAACTACCGATTTTCCAATCAGGCACACTCAGGGGCACCTTCTGGGTCTACCACAGCTGCCGGCAGTCAACCTTGATCACAGGCACTATTTAACAGAGTGGGTTAGCCTCCAGTCGGTACCTCCGGTTCCAGCTCAACGCCCGCCGGGGTACCGACGGAGAGGTAAGGGCTTGCATGAGCAGAATAGGAACTTTGGTTCAGAAACTGTTTAGATTATGTCCCCTACTCTTTTTCTCTATTATTTTGTTACCCTCTGATTCTCTTTGATTTTGAAACTAGCATTACAAAGAGAGTGTGTTGGGAGAATGAGCTCCATCAGATATATTTTCACATACTGTCTGATTGGCATTCCCAAACCCTTTTTTTGCTCAATAGTTGTATGTCCAGACAACCTTACTTAAATTCCATCATGTATTCCTCTTTTGACTGAAGGCCAGTCTACCTAATATTCATACATAGTCTTAAAGTTGGTTTGTTTGCTGATGTGTCTCTCTGTGACACTTAAGAATATTTTGAGGAATAGACCAATTTGTCAGCAAGTAGGTTTCTCCACGGTCTGACAGAGGGACTTTTTATTCTTCTTAGAGCGGGGCCCCCCTTCCCTGAGTTGTTACCAGGTTGAGGTGAGGGTGTATATCAAACTATTTGGGTAAGTGCCTTGCCCACAGCACGGGCTTCCAATTATTTCTAATTGGTTTATTAGTAGTAAATATATACTACAATAGTGTTGTATGAACTTTTGACACTTTTCTGACAGAGATTTTGTTTACGTTATTCTTTTAGTTATGCCCAGTAATACCGAAGACATATGAACTGATTACTGGTGTAGTATCACAATTTATTGTTTGTTTGTCTAAGCACCAAATAGCAGCAGCTTATTGTTTACACACGGTCCTGAAGAAAGCCCGGATACTTCTCTACAGATCAATAGGGCTGAAACATGTTGACCTTTTACATCGAGCAGTTTTAAGCTCTAGATTGCTCTATTTGCACTGCTTTTTAACCCTGATGGTGAAACCTACAAAATAAAAATATTTTGGTTCTCACCACTCAGTTTTAACTTCACCACACTCTTTTTCCTAAATTAGCTCATTGTTTGCGCTGCTGTTTTCTCACTCCACTCACCGCATAAGGGACTAAAAAGGATCTCCTTTGTATACAGCCTCATCTTTGCATATAACATCTCTGGACTCCTCCCTCACAGTGAGGGGGTTGAGGCCCTCTGTTGAACTAGGTTTTTCCATCGGGAGAAAGAACTCCATGATGAAGCATGTCACCTAGGGTGAGTGAGGGTTCCAGTCCTATAAAGGGATTTTTCCTAGTGGGAGTTTACCGTAACTAACCTCTGTCACTTGTGATCATTGTTCACTCTTAGACCCAAGATAGTTCTTTGTGTTTTGTAGTAAACTTGATTGGGGTATTATTATCTTGCAGGTCTATAAACTTTCCTCCCTTGGACCCTCCCCCATTGTTGTGTTTTCCACAACATTATATCCGACAAATGGATACCGTCATCATCCAATACGTATATTATATAGGCATTTTAAAACCACCACACGCCATCAAGCCAAAGGAATCTAATACAGATAAGAAAGGAAGAAGCAGATTTTTTACGGAAAAAAAGAAATAGAAAAACTTGCCTTAAGACGAAGGGGACACAGAGTATACTCTGTCTATTTTCTGGTACCGAAACCAGACAAGTCACTGCGACCTATCTTGGACCTCATGGTCTTCATCAGATGCATCAAAATCCGAAGATTACACATGTTAACCCTACAGGAAGTTACCCATATTTGCAAAAAGGACAACAATAGACCTCAAAAATGCATACCTATACATGCTAATGAAAAACAGACACCTAAAGTTCCTGAGGTGTGTGTTGAACAGAGTATAATATTACCTTTCAGTATAAAGTCTGCACCCAGAGTGTTCACAAAGTGCCTAGGGCATCTGAGAAGGATAGTAATCCATGTCCTCCCCTACCTGGAAGACTGATGGTAAAGGTAATGTCATACCAACAGTGCAAAGACAGCACAAAAACAGTAAACTATACAATCTTGGGTTTTCCATCAACAGAATAAAATCATGCCCCCACCAAAAAGAGAAAAGACTTTCCACGGGGCCATGCTCACTCAGGAAAAGGAATTGCCCTTCCATTTGAGAAGAGAATCCAAGTGATGGCCTCTACCAGGAGGTGCAATCCTTGACATGGAGTACAGTGGGGAGGCTGATTGGCATGATGTCATGTTTACCACTCATACTGAACTCAATACTCCACATGTGTCTAATCCAGGAGTGTCTCCAAAGACTCTCAGGATACCAACAAATACATGATGTTACCCTTTGATCCAACCAATGAATTTATGAAAATTCTACAGATCATCCTAAACAAAGCTATAGAAGAAGGTACAATCACGGCAGAAGACAAAAAATACCTCCTCAAAACCAATCCAGCAATACCGTATATCTATATGATTCCCAAGATTCATAAACATGCCACAATTCCTCCGTTCAGACCTATCGTTTCAACCATCAATTCCATACACGAATCCATCAGTAGATACTTAGACAAACATCTACAACCACTCGTCCAATATATGAGTACCTACATCAGAGACACCACAGACTTTCTCAACATACTCGAAACCACCCGAGGCAAAACTCCGAAACTACACTGTGTACAATAGACGTAAAAGCCTTATACACATCAATACCACACAACAAAGGCATGGAAGCAGTCGAATCCTTTTTGTTACCCAGCGATAAACCCTCTGATCTTAAAATCTTTTTAATGGAATTGGTCCACTTCACACTGTACCACAGTTATTTCAAATGGTCAAACCACTACTATTTACAGTGCTCCGGAACATCTATGGGCAATTGTGCTGCACCCACATATGCAAATCTATACATGCACAGATTTGAATTGGATCATATCTTAAACAAAGATGAGTGGAAACAACACCTGCTCCAGTATAGGAGATACATCGACGATATATTCAAACTATGGCAAGGGTCCCCGGCAGATCTCCAAAATCTCATTGATGATTTAAGTAAGGTCGATGAACATATTGAATTTACATCAACCATCAGCAAAAATCTCCTTCCTTGACACCACCATAACTAATATCAATGGAACTCTCATCACCCAAGTACACGTCAAACCCACAGACCGCAACAACCTACTTCATTTTCACAGTTCCCATCAGCCTTCCCTCAAATAACATTTAGCATACTCACAGTTGCTCAGATTAAAAAGAATATCCAGCACTGAGCAGTTATACAAAGAGAGCAGAGACGCATGCATTGAAAAATTCAGAAGACGCGAATACCCAGAGCATATTCTAGACAACGCAAGCAAAAAAGCAGACAAAATCTCACGATCCACGTTGTTGAGCATTAAACCGAAAAAGATCAAAGATAACAGAAGCGTGTTTATATCGAAATATTCCTCTCAAAGCTACAGCATCAAAAAAACATCTTAAGATATTGGCCTATGTTGGAAACCGAAACGGATTTTAAGTATATCTTTGACGCACCCCCAATATTCGCATATCAACGGTCAAGAAACCTCAAACAGATCCTCACTACCACGAAGATTCCCAACGAAACACTACAAAGGAACTACTCCATGTCTCAACTGCGGCAACTGCAACTCTATCATAAAGGGGAACATCATCCAACATCCTAGCAAAGGAACGAACATCAAATTAAAATTAACGGCTACTTGCAACAGCCAAAACGTTATTTACATTTTGAAATGCCCATGTGGATTAGTTTACATCGACAAGACAGAACGTAAAATACGCATCAGATTGAATGAACACAAAAGCAACATCCGAACAAAAAACGCCAAATCTCCCATTGCCAACCATTTTCATCTTCTGAACCACAACATCAGCCAACTGCGTTTTCTAATTCTGGAACAAGTACCTATCCTGAAAGGCCGAAACAACGCACAATTCATGCTGCAAAGAGAAGTGTACTGGATAGACAAAATAGACTCCATCAGTCCGAAAGGACTCAATGAACGTTGTGATTTAAGTTGTTGTTTTTGAAGCATGCCCCCGGCATCCCCAGTTGAACGTGCATGCATTTATTGATCTTTTGACATCTTCATACATACTCTTTCACCCGGGTCATTTACCACGAATCCAAATTTATTTTATGATTCACCGTCTCAGCTCACTTTTTCACATCACCACACCACCCTTCTCACAACCACACACCACCCAAATCTAGTCCCTCTACCACCAATCTCTTCGATCTCCTCAACCTTCCCGGTACCCCACTTTCGCCATCGTAATCCTTCAATTACACTTTTCTCCTCATCACTTCATACCAATTTCACATCATGCTCTTCGCCGTCAAACACCTCTCGCAGTTTCACTATCAGTTTTTTCACCACGCAGTTCATTACACTCTTATGTAGAACCCCTTTGTCATTGCCGAACTCCACCCAGCGTGTTTACTTTTTGTTTAATATTCATAGAATCCCCAGCTTTATTTCACTTTCTTTAGGCACATTTTTTAAATACAACTCTTTATTTCATTTAAATAACACACCCGCGTAGTCGAACTAAGAGTCTTTTTTCTCTGTAGTTCACTACAAGCTCGCCCAGAACACCGTCATTACTTCCGGGTCACAGGGGCTCTTATTATCCAGTTCCGTTAACGCCATCTGATACACATCACCCGGACGACACTCGCTAGATGGCATCCAATGCACCAAAAGGTTTTAAGTAAGTTTCTTTCACCCTATGATTATTCTGTGGCTAGTCCACGACGTAAGTTGTTGAAGCGTCATGTTATACCACTCAGTTTTTTTTCACAGATATCTGTGAATTCCGAATTCTCCATCGCGCATCTTTTTTGCGCGTCTTGTAGGTATGGCTCATTCTCCACCCGTTTTATTAAGTACGGCTGATCACGTAGATACCAGCCACATTTCACATTACTGACTTTTTCCGTAACAGCACGTGAGTCTCTAACCACCGACGTTCACCGTACTTACACACCACAACCGCCATTCGTTTTACATTACGCACATAGTTTCCCGGCACCCGTTTACTCCAGCACCTTTTATGTCACCCCCGAGTTATAACCACACGGTAATCGCTGATGGTTTTAAATTTTCGGACCAACTAACACCCTTGTTTACCGATCTACTGATCCCATTAGTAAATTATGTATCCACTTATGGTGCACTCGTCTAACATCACACCTTTTTGCACAAATTTCTATTTCTCGTATCTGCTGACACCCTGTTTCCTCATTTACAGCACATCAGCCCCTGATGAAGCGCTTTCATGCCCGAAATGCATTGGGCACTGGACACTTTGAATGAATATTAATTCAAAGCATTTAGAAGCGTGTTTAATGAAAATATTGGTTATGAATTAACCTCCTGATAAATAAAAAGACATTCAAACCTAACAGCATCTGAAAAATCGTTTACTGCTACAAAAATTATTTAACTCATTATCCGAGTGCAAAAGGGAGACACTCTCTAAGTTTGAGGGAGTGCGACTACATTATAGGGAATGTACCCACCCCAAGGAAGGAGCCCAATGGTCCCAACCCGTACCTATCTGAAACACCCCTAATTTTAGTATTTAGGGGCGACCCCAAACCTTGCCTCCTCAGACAAGCTAGAAGAAGAAGGGCCTAAGAGCCGTGCTGAAGGAAGAAGAGGAGGACACCAACTGCTTTGGCACAAGCCCTACCGGCCTGTCCCGACCCCGACCTGCTCCAGCGGAATCCCGACGTGTCCTGCAGCCAGTAGCTCCCCAGAACCCAGAGGACGTGCCGTGCCTTCCCTACAAAGACTCTATATCCTTTGAGCACTGGACTCAAGTGCCAGGCTCTGGCTCTCACCAAATCTACGAGTCTGCACCACTTTGCATCTGACGCCCGGGTTTGAGTGGCCCAACATGACAGGGAGGTCCCCCCAGCGAACCTCACCTGGGATCTTGTGATCCCTGACCTACCTCAAGCCTCCCGATGACATCTGCAGCCTCTATCTAGAGAATCCCCTGGACCACGACCGCAGCAAGTAAGGAAACCCTACACCTAAAGATACCCCTTCACCTGATGCCCCATGGCCTTGGGTGGCTCAACAATGGTGTCCAGGCAACTCCCTGCACCCCATCTTCCGCCCGATTGATCCTCAATGTCCCCCGCCGCACCCACATCACCTCCCACCTAAGAGACCGGCACTGGCTCCCCGTCAGGAAGAGGATCACCTTCAAGCTCCTCACCCACGCACACAAAGCACTCCACAACTCCAGACCAGCCTACCTGAACAACAGACTCAACTTCTACACCCCCGCCCGCCAGCTCCGCTCTGCCAGCCTCGCCCTTGCCGCCGTCCTGCGCACCCAACGTACTACCTCCGGTGGCAGATCCTTCTCCTTCCTCGCCGCCAAGACCTGGAACACCCTCCCCACCCGTTTGCGGCAGACCCAAGACCTGCTCACCTTCAGATGGCTCCTCAAAACCTGGCTCTTTGAGCAGTAGCAGCCCCCCCCTCAGCGCCTTGAGACCCTCACGGTTAAGTAGCGCGCTTTACAAGTTCATTGATTGATTGATTGATTTTACCTCTCCAACCTGTGGTAGACTCCAGGCAGCCTCTCTGCCCGAACCTGCAGTATTTGTTCTGACCGGAGATCTCCCATTGTAACCAATAGGGCACCAGACTCCAAATCAGCACCCTGCCGCCCCTGTGCCGCTGTGGGTGTTCCTTGTGTGCTAACTCAGATCCCCTTTGCCCTGAGCTTAACCCCTGGAGCTTTTCTCCCTCAAACCCTGTGGCTTCGTTCTGAGTTCAGTCTTAGAGTGTGTGACATCATTTCTTGTCTGAGTGTGTATAATAAATGCTTAACACAACCCTCTAGTAAGGTATTATCTACTTTTACCTCTGTAAGCCTTTGGGGATCCACTGGACTCTGTGCACACTATACCTTACTTTAGTATATACAAAGCCAGCTGCCTACATTGGTGGATTAGCGATGGGGTCTACAACTTTGCATTTGTTGGACTGACTTGGTCAACACCAGATCACACAAGAGAACTCTTAAATTGTCTTTAGAATTCTGATTGTTTTGAGTTGACAATTTTACAAAATTTCTAAAAGTCTGGTTAAGGCCTTGGTAAAGTCCCTTTAGTATTTTTTAGAAAATAAAAACTAGTCCTAGTTAGGTGTAAGAGGGTTTAGAAATTTTTCTTAGGTGTCTTAAAAAGATCCAAATATTAGAGGAAAGTAGCAAGTGACATAGAGTACGTGGTTTAGGAGCTCGACCTCGCCCCTTACCTCCATCTAGTGATGAGACAGTTAAGGTCTCTATGCAAACTCAAAAACATTGTAGTTGGGTCCCATCCCTCCAAGCAAATGCTCCGGGAGCTCTTGGCATGGTATGCTAAGGAGCACCCATCTGAACTAGTCAAGGACCTCCCAGATGGGGAAGGAAGTGGAAGGGATGAGGATAACTTCTAACCCCCCTCACATCCTAGGGAGAACAGGGTCCCTGTGCCCCTGACTCCAAGAATACTGCTAACAGCACCTAGATCCTACACAGGTGGGTCAAGTACTTCTGAGACCATTGAAGACAGCCTCAAAGGTTGGCCAAAAGATTAGACCTATAGATTCCTTACCTTAGAATTACCTCCAGGCATCAGACTGGATACTGAAAGTTTATCATCAGCAGTACCTCTGCGCGTCGGATGGTGGCGTCGGTCGGCTACGCGTCCGTTGTTGGCATCGTGGTCGCCGGGATGACGTCTCGGTAGCTACTTAGACACCGCCCTCACGCGCTGATGTCGGTTCTTTTTTTTTCTACGCCAGCCAGCGCAGATCTGGGAAGAGCGGTACCTCAGTCATTTTTGACTAACTTTTTCTCTACTTTTGTCGACTTCTTTTTCGAGTCTTCGACTCCTAAGGTGCACGATAGATGCCCGGCTTCAAGCCATGCGGTTCCTGTAATCAGATGATGTTGGTGACAGATCCACAATGCGTGTGTCCTTGTTGGTCAGCCGACCCGATGAGGCATGTAGTTGGTGGTGCCCCTCCCAAGGCTCCACGCGCGGAGCCCGAAGAGTCGACTCCACCATTCCCTCCCTTTCTGGGACCGAGAGCGACTCCTGCCCAGCTTCGTACATTTTAAAAAGCGATGCATGCTATCTTTGGGTGGCCTGAACCAGCCGGCGCGCCTTCGGGTCCCGCGGAGTCGGTTGGGGGGGCCTAGGCCTTCTCTGCTGGCAGCTACGGCCCCGGCACCGCAGGGACCCCTTGGATCCTGGCCTGGATCAACACCGGTTGACCTTATTACGCCTCCACCGACGCCGCTTCCTCCGGCACCACTACCGCGCTTGGCGCCGGTCGGCTTCTTCGCCGGGCGTCAACCACAGCCTTCATCCTGAAGTGGACATGGAGCTGGACTGGTGTCTTCCGACGCCGGATCTTGCACCGAGAGGGGTTTTCATGCCCCTGTTCACTCCTGGGGCCCCTTTTCAACCAGAATAGCACCCAGATACTGAGGAGGAAGACTGGGAGGGGTCAGGTGACCCTCTAGCTGACCAGGAAAGTGAACAAGGCTGGAGAGATAAACTTGGGGATGCCAGTGGTTTGGACACCTTGCCTGACCTTTGCATGTTGTCTCCTACTACCGTGTCTACGGAGGAGGGAGCGTCATATGCAGTGGTTTCGCGTGGGGCGGGCAAGGCTCTCAACCTTGAGCTTCTTACAGTGGCGGTCAAGACTAACCTCCTAACAGAGGTGCTTCAACCAGCTGCGAGCTCTTCGGAGCCCTTGCTTCCGTTTAATGAGGCCCTCACCGACATCCTTTTGGGCACATGGTCCAGGCCCAACACAAGGGCTCCTGTGTACAGGATGATTGCCTGACCCCTGCTCCGGGCGGCCCCACTTTCCTTGCCCAACATCCCACCCCAGAGAGCTTGGTGGTCCAAACCTCCACTTCCAAAAGCGCCTTCCTTACCGCTCCACCGGAAAGGGAATCCAAGAAGCTGGACCATCTTGGAAAGAACATTTTCTCTTCTGCCAGCTGAAGACTGCGGTCCGTAAACACCGCATGTCTCTTGGGCTGTTATTCCCACTCAGTGTGGGATACGGTGGTGCAAGCGCTGCCTCAAGGCCCGGACAGTGCTCTCCTAGGCAGTTGCCGCCCGGAGGATGCAACAAAGTTTGTGATACGTTGTGGGCGGGGAGCGCCGACTCTCTGGGCCGGACCATTTCAATGTCAGTAGCGCTTCGTCGCTATGCCTGGATGAAGTAGACTGTTTTTTCAGGGGATGTCTAGAACACCTTGATGGACATGCCCTTTGATGGCCGTCACCTTTGTGGCAACAAAGCTGACAACGTTCTAGAGTGCTTCAAGGACTCGCGGGCTACGGCCAAGTCCTTGGGCCTCTCCACCCGCCCTCAGCAGTCTACTTTTCACCCCTTTCATGGCTACGGAAGGGGTGACCCGCTACGTCCCACCCAGAGCCACAGGCCGCAGCAAGTTACCCAACCTTCGTGCGGCCGGGGACGTGGAGAAAACCGTCGTGGTTCCTGGGCCAGCGGGCGGGCCAGTCTGCCAACCCTCCTCTGCAGCAGCCTCCAAACCCTCCTAGTCCGGCCTTTCAGGCCCATCAAAAGCCAGTGGGCGGCAGGATTCGCCATCACCTCCCCCACTGGTGCACCATCACATCGGACAGGTGGGTTTTGCAAATAGTCCAAAGGGGCTTCTCCCTCCCCTTCAAAACTACCCCTCCAGCCATGCCACCGATATAACACCACGTGTCGGAGGAACATTTGGCCCTTCTCCAGCAAGAAGTTACGGCTCTCTTGGCCAAGGGAGCCATCAAGCACGTTCCTGTCCCAGAAGTAGGTCGTGGTTGTTACTCTCACTACTTTCTGGTCCCCAAGAAGGACAAGGGCCTGCGTCCTATCTTGGATCTCATGAACGTCAATCGCTTCCTTCGGAAGGAGAAGTTCAAGATGTTGACGCTTGCTCAGGTCTTGTCTGCCCTCGACCCAGAAGACTGGATGGTAGCGTTGGACTTGCAGGATGCTTATTTTCACATCCCCGTCCTGCCGGCCCACCGGCGTTTCCTACGGTTCACGGTAGGCCACGAGCATTTTCAGTTCACAGTGCTCCCCTTTGGCCTTACCAGCGCCCCTCGGGTGTTCACGAAAGTGATGGCGGTGGTCGCAGCTCATCTGCGCAGCTCAGAGGTTTCAGTCTTCCCCTATCTCGATGACTGGCTGTTGAAGGCGGGCTCGCCCCGGGCTGTCGTCTCCCACCTCCAGACTACGGCCAACCTCTTGCAATCGCTGTGGTTCTCCATTAATGTGCCGAAGTCACACCTGATTCCCTCTCAGAAGACATTGTCATAGAGGCGGACTCACCTTGATGAATGTGTGACTACGGGGAGCTGCCCTCGTGCCTACTCTTTTTCGAGCACACACTGCTGTGAAACTCGATTATATCTGAAGTGTGAATACACAAACCATATGTGTGTTCAGGGTCAGTCCTCGATCCACTTATAATAATGTTACAGGGAGCGTTTTAGGGGGCACGGGGGACCTTCACCGAATGATCGAAGGAGTGATTTAGGGGCAAAAGGGGCACCTTAACTTGAGGCGGGGTGCCTGGGAACGCTCGCACTAAAAATGAAGGAAACAGATATGCGAGTCATGGAAACTAAGCCAAAAGGTTTAACAGATTTATTTAGAAGGGGCAACTTCAAGAAACTTCAAGAATAAGGCATAAAAATACAAAATACAAATATAATGACCTCGCATTCACATAGAGTCCTATGAATCAGAAGGCATTTCTACATGGAAGCATTGAACTTGTTTGGAGAGAGAGAGAGACACTAAACCTCAAGGACACATTTACAAACGCACTATAAAAACAGTGTAACTCAAGGAAAATTTTCTCAGAATGCGCAACACATTTGATCTAATATACTGAGAATACTCACGTACCTACCCAAAACCTAAAAGAAAGCAGCCTTGCAAGTGTAATATAAGCTTTAAATTGTCAATAAGAAAACACCAATTTAGAGACAAAATAGCATACGTAGCAAATACAGCAAATATATTGGCAAGTTAAATTGTATCTTAAAAACAAAAAACAAGAGCTCTTGGGGAGCACCCACACCCGCCTGCCATCTACTAACAGACTGGTGGGGTAGTCCGACGAGAAACCTGTGGGCCTCCCTTTTTTACTCTTTAAGGCAGTGAGTAGTGCCCACAGCAACGTCATCTCAGGCCAGTCCTACCTACGTCACTTATAGCATGGCTTGCACATTTATCAGACATTTTGCGCTTATTCTACTATATGCGGAACATAGACTAGGTGAAAGGTTAAATTCTCAGTCCAAGCGCTCGTCGTAAATTGCATAGGGCAAGCAGAAAATATGTAATGTAAAGGGATAAAATATATATATATATTCACTTAAAAAACCATAGGTTTCACACATGTTGTAGTTAGGTGGACATTTCACACGTAAAAAACCAATGAAATTCCCCCGTTATAGTTAGTTCAGATAACTATAACTCGCGCGACCGCCACTCTATCACAAGGATGATGTCATTAGTGATGTCATGAGTGATGCCACTGACCATGTCATGAGTGATGTAACGTCATGAGCAGTGGATTGTGGGCGCGTGAGTTATAGTTATCTGAACTAACTATAACGAGGGAATTTCATTGGTTTTTTACGAGTGAAATGTCCACCTAACTATAACATGTGTGAAACCTATGGTTTTTTAAGTGAATTTGTACGTTTTTTTAAATGCTAAGTTATGTATGCCACCTCTCTTTTTCAGTGTTGCACCCAAAACAAACAAAATGGCGGCCGACACTTCTTGATTTCGACCGATTCGAACGTTGACTGACATGTAACCACCAATCAGAATTACGCTCGCGCACGTAAGGGTGCGCGCACGGTGCGCGGCTATAGATATTTATGTACTTTTAACTGCAATTTTCTCAGGAACTACTGTACAGATTGACTCCATATATGCAAAAGGCACATGCCTGACCTGAGGACTACCTCTCTGCCAAATTTCAAGTAATTCTGTTCAGCCGTTCGGGCTGTACCTTCGACTAAAGGTCCTATGGGAAAATGCATGGAGAAAACGCGTTTTGGGACCCCCCTTTTTTCTCGGCCCCCGCTTGACGAATCACCCCGAGACTTTCAGGGTAGGAGCTGAGCGGAGTGCCCCATTAGTTTTCAAAATTTTGCGAGGATTCATCAACCGGCGACAAAGATATTCAAAATAGAATTTTGAGATTTCCTATGGAAACTCGGTCCTAAATATAACTATCTACTGGCGACCGCCAGTAGATAATATATATATATATATGTCTTGGTTGCCACATCCATCACCCCAGCTTGACGCGGCTGCGGTGGGAACTTCTCTATTCTCATGTACAGACCCAGGATGTGATGTGCTATATGTCGACAGAATAGAGAGACAGTGAACTCTGCGCCAGTGAACTTTGCGCACGGGTAGGGTGGGGGCTCTAAAGTTTGGAGCAGGAGGCCTCGCAGAGAGAAGCTGGCTGTGATTTTTTGTCAGACAGGCTTAGAGCTTTCTGTTCAGTAAAATGGGTGCAGAACTCCGGTTAATTTAACAAAAGGCCTACAAATTAGGCTGGCAGGGCCTACATAGGGGTTCATACTTCAGGTGTGGGCAGAACGGGCCTGGGGTACCCTATGATAAAAAATAGACCCTGCTTCCTTCCCTCCTCTTGTTCATTTATTGAACAAAATTATTACAGCAATCTTTTCAGGCCCTCCTCCTAGTAGGTGTACCCCAGGGGTGTCATTCATTGGAACATTGGCTCTCTTGTATCTTCCTTAACGTCATATAGACACCTTCAGGCCTGTCAAAGTTGACATGCTGTTTTCTGTGTCTGTAGACCGGTGTGTGAAAACATAATATCCTGCCCTGTCAACTGTCCCCCTGTCCCGTCTTTATCAATTGCTATATATTCTGTTTGGTACAATATCTCTGTTTCATTTAAGTAGTATCTCGGGTATAACACTGTGATCAGAATTCACTATATGGAACTTAGCCATTATAATGGTAGCAATGGGGGTCAATGCTGCTAGTAGCACCCATGATCATTTTCTCGAATTGTTTTGAAAGTCTTGAGCAAGTCTTGAGACATTGTTCCAATCGTTGGTAGGTGTGGCTAGTGTGACTAGTTGGAGGAATGTCTTATCTTCTGCTGTACTTGTACTCTTTTCAAAAACGTCTGCTGAGTAATAATGTAGAGCCTCAGAGATGATGCCTGTAAACAGAAAAAGTAACCGTTGGTGCCTGTCTTCAAGTAATTTGAGAGGTTTGCAAGCACTTCTATTACTTAGGCACATTGAATATGAAGAAAACAAAGTGATGAAAAGGTAAAGATGTCTCGTTGTCACAACTTGTAGACTGAGGGGTTGGGGCGTTTATGTTTCCAGACGTTCTTTAGGTGATGTGTCCTTGGGGCCCGCTTTACACACTCTTCCTTTCTCTTCTGTGTAGCACGTGCAACCCTTCAGGATGAGCTTGGGATACCATTCCCACTTGGTAGTTTCCGTGGAACACATATCGTTTCGGTGTGGCTCCTTGCCCCTTGCACAACACTCTCAATCACATGTGAGATGAACGCCGGTCCATTGTCAGAACCCAAAAGCATAGGTACTTTAAAGTGCGGTATGAACTCTTTCCGGAGGCATTTGGCAATAGTTTGTGCATTGCTGTTCTTGGATTGGCATGCCTTAGTCCATTTGCTGATCATGCACACAATAACCAACACGTACTTGTAGTTTGAGTAGGGGGGTATGTTGATGAAGTCCATTTAATGTGGGGAAATGAAGTGGCCTGGGGCAGTGGAATTACAGCATTAGGAAAACAGTCTGATCTTCCCATCACGTCCTACAAGTGATGAACCATGAAAAAGACGAGCCATGGGAGCAAGCATTATCGTTGCTAAACATATCTTTCCATTTGGGCTCATTCATATCCCTTTTCTGTTTGCATACATCCTCCCATGTTCCCTTCTTCCTTTTCTTCCACCCCTTTCAATAATATATATCAAGTGGAGTAGAAGCAATTTGAACCACTGTGTACTCTCAAACAGTTAATGCTATTCCTTTCTGTACATCTGCATCAATAAATTCTTTACCAATTGATACATAGTCCTTGGGGGAGGCGTGTGCAGCTTATTCTACAATTGAAACTTTGGTAGTAACATGCCTTGCAATAGTCGAGCTATTAATGGTGCATGCTGCATTTGTTGGCCAGCTGAGGTAAGGAGGGAGCTCCAAATGAAGTAAAGAACCTAAAAATTATATTGGTATCCCTGTACAAGACTTTAAAAAGAAATTCATTATCTACAAAAGCAAAAGAAGAATTAAAACATGGTACTATAGCTTGACCCAACAGCAAACACAGAGGAAAATCTCTGTCACAGTAACACCTTTAGGAATCAAAACGCTCATAGTTGTCAAACTGTGCCCAGGGATGTGGAATTCCTATAGACCCACGCCCAGGAAATATTTTTTTTTAGGTCAAGGGCAACAAGTTTTCATGCGTATTTCTTCCTTGGGACAATTAGGCCCAACCCCTACAGCACAAACCCTTTGGCTGCCATTTTACAGTACCAAATTATGGATCAGGGAAAGGCATAGTCTGCAATAAAGGTAATATTTGTGTCCATGTGTTAATGCTGTTCAAACTTGTATTTATTGTTCATTAATGCAAAGGCGTTATTAGCGTGAGCACTCTAAGTAAATGTTGTAAGCTCAGACTGCACTACTGACAGTGGTTAGAGTATGAAAATGTGTTTTCAATATTTAGCAATGTGAGGCTATGTATACTGCTCTCAAAATGCTCTTCAATTAGATGCAAATATTTGCAGAAGCTTGATAGCAAGACTGATAATTCTTTGCCTTCAAAATAAAATGTTCACAAAAGAAATGCAAAAACATTTCGCTAAACTACTGGAATGAGGTAAGTACCATTTCTTTGTAACATAAAAATAAACAAGCATTGGTAAAGCCAATGCAATTGTGGGTCAGCCTTTTGGCTTTGTCAATGCACAACTTGTTTTGGCAATATTTTTGTGAAACCTCATTGGTGTGGGAGCTGCTGGGCCCACATCATTATAACAAGCATTGGCACAAGCAGAAATTGTTTTGGTCTCAAAAATCACACATTCCACAGTAGTTCCTGGCACTGGATAAAACAACTGTGTCGATATGCTCCTTGTGAAAGAACAGAATGAAGTCACTCACTGTGAAGCTAGCCAAGAGAGAGAGGGAGAGAGACAGCATTTTATTAAACATAAAAGGTCATTGTTAATGCAAGACCTAATTAGGGGCCTAATTATTAAATAAAGTGCACCCATGTCCTTGGATTATGTGCAGATATACAACTTTTGTGAATTCATAAGACTACAGAAGTAGGGCAAGAAATAGTACTCCTAGAAAAAAATTGTGAACTGCATTTAAGCATGAGCAAATATGCAGGTGTAGATTTGCTCAAGCGAAAATCTGAGTGATTGCAAGTTCACTTTTCCTCCAGCCACTTTTATTTGTGAGCCAGAACTGTTGCTTACCCATTACCTTCAGTCCAGTATGTACATCTGCGGAAACGTGGCAATATGAGGGAATTGTCAGTATTCAAAGCCTACTATGGAAGGAGCCCTAGCATAATCAGAGAGGCTATTTCAGAGCTCTTATATAATGACATTGCTGCCATAATTTGTTGCTGCATTACATGCCACAAAAGGGGCAAGTTAATTTTGTTACAGGACAAGTATATTTAAGAAGCAACCTGCCCCATGAACAAGTAGTTATTTCATTAAATTCCACACCCTTTGTGCCAATCCCTTACACCTTGAAACCTGTTTTCAAACACCCTGAAATATTGCACCTATATATTAAAAGACATATTAAACTGTACACATTGTATCCTTGAAACATTATAATATGAAGCACTGTTATTCAATGCACACTATCCTTCTGTATTGACATATACTCATTACTAATGATCAATTCATAAACATAATATAAACACAACATTACTACTTTTCCTATCACTCACTCCTATCCTTTGTAGTCCCTGGCAAATGCACTGCATTAAAATGCATTTTAGCACATTCCACCATACAATGTAATTTGTTACAACAATATTCTCTCCAGCTCTGAAGAACCTAGGAATGAAAAACCTTAATATACCTACACATTATTCCTTTTAGATACACTTATAAAACAGCACTTCCCCTTGCGCCATTCAAATAGTCAAAAACCTTCAAGAACGCAATATACCTAGTGCTATTTTATATATATATATATATACACTTGTAAACAATGTGCCTTGCGCATAGGAGGTCACTCGACATCGCCTTAGTAAGATGCAGCCTGCTTACTCAGTCCATCTTTAATAATTTCATGCCGACGCGTTTCGGGATATCAAATCCCTTCTTCATGGGCAACAGGCAAGTAATGAAAAGCGCACCACGTTTCACTTTCCTTGATTTTATTCATCTGTTGGTATGCACGCCCCCAGTGGGCGTAGACGGTTGCCTTGTGGGACATTGAGTCCCGTGGTGCGATAAAAGTACATCCTTTAGTAAGGTCATTAATCTTGCTTGCAATTTAAGAAACAATATGAACCTTCGTAGGTAATGAGACCAAGACCACAGGCTTAATTAGCATATTGCGGTGTACTGTTCAAGTTAAGGAAGTCCCAAACTGCAGTCTCGTAGGCTGGTTTACTTTTTCCCCAGCCTGCGATGGTGCTCCTCCCCACGGCTGGCTGCCGTGTAAAATCTTGTAAACAATGTGCCTTGCGCATAGGAGTTCACTCGACATCGCCTTAGTAAGATGCAGCCTGTTTACTCAGTCCATCTTTAATAATTTCATGCCGACGCTTTTCGGGATATCAAATCCCTTCTTCACGGGCAACAGGCAAGTAATGAAAAACGCACCACGTTTCACTTTCCTTGATTTTATTCATCTGTTGGTATGCACGCCCCCAGTGGGTGTAGACGGTTGCCTTGTGGGACATTGAGTCCCGTGGTGCGATAAAAGTACATCCTTTAGTAAGGTCATTAATCTTACTTGCAATTTAAGAAACTGTTATAATCTGCTCCTGTTCCCTTCCCTCTCTTTTCCCCCCCCCCCCTCCTTTCCTCCGCATGTTGGTACTGCCCAGCCTTAGAATGTTGGGGCTGAAGCTCATGTTGGAATGTTGGCATCTCACTACGAGAAGCTGAAGGATCTGTACAATAAACTTCTATCTCCTGATAAACCAATCTTTGTGGAAGTTATTACAACATTTATTTGGCGACGAGCTGACTTACCGTGCTGGGGACGGTCTGGATCCTTCCCCCAGTGCCCTACCGCCTCTCGTTGGACTTCTCAGGCAGTGTTGGTTCCTTTCCTGCCATCGCCCCCTGTGGTGGCGTTAAGGGGAGCTTTCTTCGTTTGACTCCATCGCCGTGAGTCTCCGGTTGCTGGGCTCCTTCACGCCTTCCCTGGACTCCGCCGACGAGAGCTCCCGGCTGCTGGACTCTTTCACGCCCTCCACGGAGCTCGCTGCCTGCGTGAGTGTCCCTTCACACTCTTCTACTGAAACTGATCATCCCTCCGGTGAGTCCCTGTCGTCTGCTGCTCGGCGCTGCTCTCTGGACTTGCTGTCCGTCCTGGCTGACAGGAAGACGCCTGTTGTTCCCCCAGTGAGATCGCATGCTGGCTTCTGAGTGCCGTCGCTAAGCATTTAGCGCTGTGAAGGATGTTGTGTCGCAGATGGTCGAGGACTATAGTGCTGCTCTTCGTGTGTGGCTGTGGCAACGTCGTAATCTCCTCACAAACATCCTGTTCCTGGTTTCCGCCTCTTCTCAGATTGATTTCCTCAGAGGACGCTCCGCTGTGAGACACTGCTCTCTGGTTGCTCCTTCGTCTGCTCCTCCTGCTGGTGGAATATAATATTGCACGTTTCTTCCCTCATCCAGCCTGCTTCGTAATTTTCACTGACAGGCTCAGCTCATGGAAATGTATTGTTTTTAATTGGTATTTCCAACGGTAGACTGTTTCCGTTATACTGTGGGGGTGCACTGGTGGTTTCTTGTCATTTCTACTTCTACTGCAACTTTCTGTGAATTTTCACAGTCAGCTTTTCCTTATCGCTATACTTCTTATCCCTTCCTCTACCTACCCCTTTTCCTTCTTTTGCCTTTTTCTTCCCTTATTTCAGCATTTTCTTCTTCTACTCTCTCCACCATGTCGGCATTCGCTATGTCTCAACCCCCCCCATTCCTGGATGAGAGTGGAGATCCGGTGATCCCATGGAAAAAATGGGTAAACCTGTTTGAATCTTACCTTATCGCCATTGGGGGGGACAGATTTTCGGCGGTGCGTAAACAACATGTTCTACTGCATAATCTAGGAAAGCAAGGGAGGGATATTTTTGATGACCTACCTGATTATAATGTTGAAAATGCTAATGAGGGGGCTGGGGGTGAGGGTGATATCCAGTATGATGTGTATCAGTTAACATTATTGAAACTGGAAGCTCAATTTGGTGACAAAATTAATATTGTGTTAGAACGCCACAAATTTTTTTTGCGCATACAGGGAAAAAATGAAAAAGTGATAAATTATATTGCTGTTCTGAGAGGTTTAGCCTCTACATGTGAGTTTGGAATATTAACTGAATCACTAATCAGAGATCAGCTAGTTAGATGTACCTCTAACAAGAAGATACAAGAAAGACTTCTTGCAGAAGCCCCTGATTTAAAACATGCCATTGATATTGCTAAAAGCATAGAGCATACAGCGTACTGTATGAATGAAATGAAGGAAGCGGGGGAGGTAAAACAAGTAGCGGAGAACAGTGTACACAAGATCTCCAGTAAAGTCCACAAACACAAACCTTTACCTTCCAGTCCGGAAGCACCTACAGCATCAGGGAACAAGCCGAAATGTTATAGGTGCGGAAATCCTAATCATCTGGCAAACAGCGTAAACTGTCCTGCAAGGGGCGTTGTGTGCAGCAAGTGTAAGAAAAGGGGCCATTTCTCTAAAGTATGCCACAATGCAATGAACAGTGTCACCCACATGATAGGCAGTGATCTGGATCCTCAACTACCTAGCGAAGATATTGTTTTTCAAGTATCTAATTTTTCAGAAGGCAACAGCACTCCTTACCCCAAGTGTGAAATATTTCTGGACAATGTAAAGTATGAGGTCTACGCAGATTCCTGTTCCCCATATACACTTGTGAATGAAGCTACACTTCAGGCTAATTCGGGGACAAGGGAGTATACCCTCTTACCTCCTGATGTCAAACCAGGGGGCTATAATCAAGATCCTATACCACTAGTAGGAATGTTACTCATGAACATTAATTTTAAGGATAGGTCGACCGTGGGAAAAGTCTACATCACAAGAAATGGTTCCAACCTACTAGGGTGGAAACACCAAAAAGAGTTAGGAATCAGACTAGACCCCAACGCGTCGGAACCTGTGTATCTTATCGACAGGACCAACATTGGGATGGAAATCTGCAATCGTTTCCCAGAGGTGTTCACAGACAAACTCGGACTCCTAAAAGGCTTCCTCCATAAGATCAAACTTAAAGCCGATGCCAGACCTATCATCCACAAACCAAGGTCTATCCCGCTGTTGACCAGAGAACCGCTTAAGAAGGAGCTGGACAGGTTGGAGGAGTGCAAAATCATAGAGAGGATTGAGAGCTCTGAATGGTTGGCGCCCATCGTCGTAGCGGCCAAAGGTGGAAACAAGGGGATTCGTTTATGTGTTGACCTTAGGGATTTGAACTCGAACATTTGGGTGGACCGACACCCCCTCCCCAACATTAATGAAATGCTGTCTGCCATCCATGGAGCTAAAGTCTTTACTGTCCTAGACCTATCCTCGGCTTACCACCAAGTCGCTCTCCACCCGGATTCCAAGCCCCTCACTTCTTTTATAACCCCGCATGGAGCTTATCAGTTTTCCAGATTACCATTTGGCCTGGCTTCTGCTGCGGCAGTATTTCAACGCGTCATGCAGCATATTCTGCAAGGTCTGGGAAAAGTTCTCTGTTTCCAGGACGACATCCTGATTCACGGCTCATCAGATGAAGAACACAATAAGACTCTGGAAGCGGTGTTGACCAGACTTAGTAAGGCAGGTTTCACCACTCAGAAAGACAAATGCAGAATCGGGGTGGAATCTGTAGTATATCTTGGTCACACCATCTCAAGTGAAGGAATCAAACCCAGATCCAGTCTGGTAGACTCGGTTAAATTAGCCCCGGCACCCACCAACAAGGATGAACTCAAATCGTTCCTGGGGCTGGTGGAATACATGTCAAAGTTCGTCAAAAACTTTGCGGATCAGGTGTGTCCCCTCAGAGAGTTGCTGAAGAAGGGGTCTGAATTTGTTTGGAAGCAAGATCACCAATCAGCCTTCCAACTCATCAAGGAGGCCATCGTTGACGCACCCATCTTGAGTGCTTTCGATCCAAATGCTAAAACCACCCTCACCACAGACGCTAGCGCTAAGGGATTGGGTGCTTCACTCACGCAGAGGACGAAAGGTCAAGAGACAGTGATTGCTTTCGCTTCCAGAACGTTGAGAGATGCCGAGCTGAACTACTCGACGATAGAGAAAGAAGCATTGGCGTGCTATTGGGCCATAAACCACTTTAAATATTTCTTGTGGGGCATCCCGTTTGTGCTGAGAACGGACCACAAACCCTTAATTCCGTTATTCTCCACTAAGCGCTTGGAAAATACCACCCCACGAATATCTAAATGGGTGCTGAGTCTGCAAGGGTTCAACTACACCATGATATACGTCCCAGGAAGTGAGAATAGGGTAGCGGACTGTCTCTCCAGACTACCAATCACCAATGGGAACCCGATGCAAAACCCTCCGGAGGAGACCATTCTTTTGGTGGAAATCCCGGCCATCAATCGGGAGGAGTGGGAGAAATCCATGAGTGAGGACAGTGACTTAGCCACATTAAGAAATATGATTCACAGTGGTTGGCCTGTTAACAAGAAGGAGGTGCCGGAGTCTGTTCAGCATTTTTGGCCCGTGCAAGATGAAATATCCATCGTCGGGAACCAAATTTGTAGAGGAAGCAAGATCATTCCTCCGAAAAACATGTACGAAAGAATAATACAGATTGCCCATGAGGGCCACCTGGGGAGGAGCATGACGAAAAGCAAAATCAGGCAACACTATTGGTTCCCCGGGATGGATTCGCAAGTGGAGGAACAAGTAAAGAATTGTGCAGCCTGCGGTTCCTGCGACAAAACCAAAGTTGTCCGTAATCCCGGTGGAGGTCCCCACCGTACCTTGGGAGAAGCTGGGATTGGACATAATTGGTCCTTTAAACCTACTAAACCAATCCAATAGATTCATGTTTGTTCTAATAGACTACCATTCCCATTGGATTGTAACAAGAATGGTATCTTCCATCACCACCGCGTCGCTACTAGACTTCTTGAGAGACACCTTTTCCAAGGAAGGTATTCCAGGGGTCATAATAACGGACAATGGTGTTCAATTCGCTTCAGAGGACATGAAGCAGTTTATGTCCACGCTGGCCATCACACATCTCAAATCCCCACTGTATTGTCCCAAAGCCAATGGTCTGGTGGAAAGGGCGAACAGGATGATAAAGGACACCATCCAGCTCGCATTGAACTCCCAGGTTCCAGTGGAAGACGCCATAAGGAAAATGCTGTGGTCATATCATACATCGCCAAATGCTGTCACGGGTGTGTCACCTTTTGTCTCTCTCAAAGGCAGGAACCCGAGTTCCAAACTGACTCCTAACTGGCTAAATGGTGGATCCCCTGTGTGGGTGGATAGAGACGTCGGGAGGGAAAAAACTCAGAAACATCAACAAGAGTACAAGCTCAGGTACGACAGTCATTGGGGAGCATCGAACAAAAGGTGGAGAGAAGGCCAGTGGGTGGTTGTTAAGAGGCCGTCCCTGTCCAAATCCAAGATCTCCTCATTTTCCAAACCACTGAGGATAACGCGGGTTAACAACAATTCAGTTGTGCTGGAAGACGGCGGCATGTGGAGTATGGACAACATAGCAAGTTGTCCAAGCACTACTGGGGTCGAACCCACTTATGAGATGGATCTAAGTCCTGAAACGCCCAGTAGTAGTGAACTCAAGGTGACCAGAGTACGCAAACCCCCAAATTGGCAATCCGACTACAGAATGGGATCTTAATCTTTCCACTTTGTCTCATTCTCCCTACCCGATGGTGTCAGAGAGGCTCCTTTTTGTAGGGTAGTGGGGGGAGACTGCATTGTATGTATCTTCTATACAGCTGTAATTGGGTGGAAAACGTTATTCCATACGTTCTTGTCCCTTGGAATGTTTGTATGTTTATTACTCTCCTTTTTGCTTCTTGTAGTTAGGTAATGGTTATCCGAGGAGTTCAATTGCTGTGTATATTGTTCTTTGCTCCGCAGGGAGATGTGTTATAATCTGCTCCTGTTCCCTTCCCTCTCTTTCCCCCCCCCCCCCCCCTCCTTTCCTCCGCATGTTGGTACTGCCCAGCCTTAGAATGTTGGGGCTGAAGCTCATGTTGGAATGTTGGCATCTCACTACGAGAGGCTGAAGGATCTGTACAATAAACTTCTATCTCCTGATAAACCAATCTTTGTGGAAGTTATTACAACAGAAACATTATGAGTAAGCAGGCTGCATCTTACTAAGGTGATGTCGAGTGACCTCCTATGCGCAAGGCACATGGTTTACAATATATATATATATATACATACACATACATCTGCTTGTGAAGATGGCGGTGTTCCTGTTGCGGCTGATCACCTGTCCTCTTCCTCTTTAGACTCAGGAATGATGGGGCCCTTCTCCTTCTGCCTGAATACCTGAGTAGAAAGAAACTTCGCAGCGCATGTTAATTTATACAAATATATGTCTTTTTTCATAATTTCAATGTCGCTGTGATGTCTAGTTGATGTGACCTATATATATATTAATTGTTCAGTGAGAAGTATATGGGGCGTTATGTTGTTGTCAGAACATTGTAATATTTGTGAGTGAAAACAGAGTGAGCCATGGGCAATAAACTATTTTTGCTTTCTTTAAATTATTTATTTATTTAACAATGAGCTTATGTATGCAAAACATCCCGGAAGACAGGAAATCCAATACACTTCTTGGAGACGCAGGGAAGACCCTAATAATAATAATGTTGCAAAACCTCTAATCATTGATTAACTAAGAAAGTGAAAGAAGAACCTAAACATTGTACTCTAATAGTTCCCAGAAGATAGAAACTTTTAAGGGAGATAAAAACTCGTAGTGGTCAAACTGCAAAATATATGCAACCACCTCTAAAGTCTGCAACTCTACTTTTAGAAGGCCTCTTGAAATCCACACCTAATATTCTGACAATATTGCGATACTGAGCATTGCTTACTCCATGCATACCGTCCTTTAACATTGAAATCTACTTTATATCTGCATATATTTTTTATTCTTTTGTATTTTCCCAGCACTGGGGCATGTGTGAAGGAAGTTGGTGTGGTGGCCACCTGTGGTAATCTATTCCTACGAATCTCTGGTTGTCTCATATTTTGAAGGCTGCACACAGCTGTGCATATCCGAAAACATATTCCTTACCTCCTCTCACCCATCTGCACATAAACACATTCATATTGCTTCACTACACTGCACAACGTGAAACCTGAAACACTGTATTCAATCTCGGCTTCCCCTGTTACCAAATTGTGTTATTCTAGGCAACTTATTTCTCTTGTTCACTTCCACATCCCAACGTATTCTTACAAATACATATTCTTTCTTTTAAATCTCATGTTCGTTGCCAACCACAGGAAGTCTCTTTCCTGTCTGGCTCTACGCACAGAATCTGTGGTCAGCCAGGAATGCTACTTCTGAAGGCAGCCCAAAAAAAAATCTATTAACCCTTCAACACCATGTAATATCCAGACACGTGCTGTCTTTAATTGTACTTAAATATAGCTTATTTTAAAATAATATGGCTTCTTTGTAAAGCACACGTTCACTCAGAATGGTATTGTGGCGCAAAATAGCAAATCTTTATTGTTCCCCTAACTCAATGGTACTCATTTTATCCAACTTGGAAAGGCTGACGAGACCTAGCAGCATTTGACGTGTGACCATGAAGTCAAAGCATGGGTGTAGCTAGCGTGCATTCCACTCCATCATTTTATCTCCCCTCTTCTGTGTACTTCTGTGCACAAGAAATCGGAAGGGAACAGTCTTAACTTGCTAATTCCAATCTTCTGTCTAATGTTCACCATCTGCTCCAACATTTACATTGCTCTAAGTCTAGTGTCACTAACTTTCTTGGCCAGAAGACACAATTTCAAAAAATTTCCTATTAACTAACCCCAACTGTGTGCGATCTGTAGCAGTACTTCCTGGATCTGCTCTAGCATTCGGGCTATCGCCTGTGTCTGCCTCAGCTGCTGCTGAATTTGGACGCAGGTAGGAGTAAATTATTCTGTACTAAGTTGCTCAGTACTGCAGTATTTGGTGTAATCTTCAGTGTGAATTATAATTTGCCATCCAAATAGAGAAATTCATATGCATTTGAAACTGAAAGTGTCTTCTTTCTGTCAGGAAACTATATTACTTATATTGATGGCATTTTTAGTCTTTTAACATTGTGGGCCACGGAAAATTGTATGTACTATGTTAAGCCTATGATCCAAAAATATCAAAGGGAATAGCTCTATTTTACCTGGTATTACATCTTCTATCATTGTACTCCGGGCGGTAAGGGATGGCAGCCCTTGACCTCACCTTATGATTTAACTTTTTCTTTTTTGTGGCTTGTTTATCATTTGACGCTGGGCCAAGTCTGGGGCGTAATAGCAACCAGAAAACGTAAAAAGGTGGCTTGTGTTGTGGCGAGAAATGCATGCGAAAGCCTTCCTCCCCATCTTTCTACCACTTGACTAAATATTCAAGTGGGAGTATCCATTACTAATAGTCCAAGCAAGCCAGAAAGGTGAGGTGAGAAGCGTGAGGTGTGACGGTCAAGGAACTGAATGTACTTCATTCGGGGTATAATGAGTTAAAATAGGGAAGCTACTTAAAACCGTGCTAAAAAAGATGTAATTAAAAGTCGTGAAAGCAGCTACTTGGAAGCTAGACAGTATTCACTGGATGCACTGCGCACCAGTTGCGTGGTCTCTAATTGAACCGGTATCAGTTAAAGTGGGTGTGCTTGGCACATACCCAGATGTTCCTGCTGATCACTTATCACTGCAGTGCACAAGAGAAGTACGCCTATATATAACATCTCCTGTGGTACCACTGTGAGTGGAAGAGATGAGAAAGGCCCATAAGCCAGATAAGAGACGGAGAGACGCAAAATGCAGACCGAGAGAAGGAAATAGAGTATAGCTATTAGAGTACACTGCATGTAACTAAAGAAGGCGGAGAACAAAGGACACTTTTTATAATGAAGAGAAAGAGGTTGAAAGGCGTTGGCAGAATTAAATGTTCAAACAATACAATGTACACCAAATAAGTGATCAAAATTCAAAACAAATATGAGCTGCCAGCCGCAGTCCCACACACACACACGTATTTGTGGCACAAAATGGGAGACACAAGACGCAACCTCCTGTCGCCAAGTACATACTTCAAAAATATAAATGTGAGGAACTATTTCAACAATTTAGTGTATGCTGTTGTGCATTACGTGGTCAGTTATCTGAAAATGACTTGTGCTAATTAAATGTGGTGCTGCGCCACATGGTTCAGACAGGGGCTGTGTGGGGGGGCAAAGGGTAACTATATAATATTTTTTCACAAAAAAAAGCAACCGCTTTGATATATAAAAAACAGTTACAATCTTAGTTATTATTGGTCTCACTAAATACATGAAAGGTCGGTGCGCCAGGTACAGATGCTTAAATAGACCACCACAATGCATGCTAAAAAGGCCGCAATAAAAAGATATTCGACCATAAAATATTTGCACTTCAATTATACAAAATGTGAAGCATATTATGTACACGTCTATTTATATATATATATATATATATATATATATATATATATATATATATATATATATACCCACAGAACTATTTGCGCATTCTCCTCTGCTGGCCTATATGCGTACAGAAGGATGTCTTAAAATAACATAGCAAGAAATAAACCTCTTTACTTTTCATTTTAACACAGGAAGAGAACAGAAAACCACATTGGAAGGCGTTTTGTTCACAAACCATAATCACACAATTCTCATGTTGACTGTCTTTGAAAATAAAAATATATACGGACAGTCCCTCGCAAAAGCCGAGGAAGTCTGATAGCCGTTTATCATAAATCCTCATGTGCCAGTCACAAGACGTACAGTGGCACATAATGTAAGCTCTAAAAAAAAAAACAATGCTTAAGCTAGCGAAAATATATTATCGAATAGATCCCGGGAAAAACCACTTTCTTCTCTTCTTGTACAAGAGGTAACCGTAACTCAAGCGAAAACTGTAACTTGTTGGCCATGCAAGCCCGCATTTCAACTTCTTTTTCAGGACTATTGACTGAGAGTAATCTCTTCCCTGCCGATCCTTACAACTGGGCAGAGGTCTATCTTATATATATATTTACAAGAAACCCACAATTGAACACTAAAAGACGCCAGACGCAATCTTCCCTTCCCGGTCAGTCCTTGTGACTAGGCAGAGGCCCCTCTCTGCTTTCAGAGAGGCACGATAACCACTTCTAACAACAACAAAGCAAAATGACCACTAAAAGATGCCAGGTGCAGTCTTCCCTCTGGCTCTATGAAAGGCACAGTACTAACGTATGTCTTATTTATAAAAAGATAGACACGTAATTCAAATAACTTCCTAAAGTCACTCTTTGGCTCCGAGTTCCACTTCGCACACAAGTTTCCTCAGCTTGAGAATGTTCTTTAAATAAGCAAGACCAGCTAGACAGGGAAACTGAAACAACAAACACAGATGTCCCCCGGGCGCTCCTCTAAAACTGTTCCCAAGAGACACAGCACATCAGGCAGCAATAACTTACCCGATCGCTGTTCTCTGTGGCCCAGTCGGGAAAAAGGCACAAAGGTTAGTCTGCATCCGGGGTCCCAGTGGTCTCCTCCTGTCATCCGGCACTGCTCATCACGTCGGGGTCACCAAAATATTACAGGGAGTGTTTTAGGGGGCACGGGGGACCTTCACGAAATGATCGAAGGATTGATTTAGGGGCAAAAGGGGCATCTTAACTTGAGGCGGAGTGTCTGGGAACGCTCGCACTAAAAATGAAGGAAACCGATATGTGAGTCATGGAAACTAAGCCAAAAGGTTTAACAGATTTATTTAGAAGGTGCAATTTCAAGAAACTTCAAGAATAAGGCATAAAAATACAAAATAGCAACCTTGCATTCACAGAGAGTCATATGAATCAGAAGGCATTTCTACATGAAAGCATTGAACTCGTTTGGAGAGAGAGAGACACTAAACCTCAAGGACACATTTACAAATGCACTATAAAAACAGTGTAATATCCATCACCCCAGCTCTATTCTCATGTACAGACTCAGGATGTGATGTGCTATATGTCGACAGAATAGAGAGACAGTGAGCTCTGCGCCAGTGAACTTTGCGCACGGATTGGGTGGGGCTCTATAGTTTGGAGCAGGAGGCCTCGCAGAGAGAAGCTGGCTGTGATTTTTTTGTCAGACAAGCTTAGAGCCTTCTGTTGAGTAAAATGGGTGCAGAACTCCGGTCAATTTAACAAAAGGCCTACAAATTAGGCTGGCAGGGCCTACGTAGGGGTTCATACTTCAGGTGTGGGCAGAACAGGCCTGGGGTACCCTATGATAAAAAATGGACCCTGCTTCATTAAGGTAGGAAAAGAGGTTATGACTACGGGGATCTAGTAGTCCTGACGAAAGCCGGGAAAGATACAACAACTGGCTGAAACATGTCCGCTCATATGCAGAGAGAAGGGGTGAATGGTTCATAACCTACCCTGTTCACCTCCATCCTCCGGTTTGTTATACCTTTTTAATCCTGGCAAGGGAGTCCGGGAGTAAAATAGGGAATTGGATATCCCTGAACTAGTTTTAACATCTGTTTTCTGCACTTATTCTTTGCGTGATCCCTACTCTTGTTTGTGTCAGAATTGTTTCCCTCGCCCTATTGCTCCACCCCATGCATTGGTCTGCGCAGGGGTGTGTTTAATATCCCAATCATGAAGCATGCCACAATTTGTGTGGGTGAGGGCAGTTTTTCCAACATATTGACTTTGCCATAAAACTCTTTAAGCTCATTTTTCCACTCCTACTACTCTTTGTGTGATTAAGAAGACTGGGGAACCAGCTTCTTGACAGCTAAAAATTCAGGACCCCTCTCCTCAGGGAGAGGACTTATCATCCCTTTTCCTTGCCCCAAGGGCTTCTGCTTCTTGCCTAGGACAATGAGGGGAAAGGCAGTGGTTTACCCCATCCTCTTGTAGATAGGGTTCACCAATATGTTCCTCTCTTCCCAAGCTTTTAACCGCGGCGCAAATTCCGCCGTGGTGCGGCGTTTTGAAAGAGTGGGCGGGGCGCGTCGGCCAATGGAACTGCTCAGCACTAGGCAGGTAGTGCTCGCGACGGCCGTTGGCCAACGGGAGCACAGAAGGGGTTAAAAGCTGGCTGGCTGGCTTTTGGCAACTCCCACCAACCTTTCGCCCCCTTTGTTGATTTTTCTCCTTCCCTAAGCAGTGCACCTCCCCTTGCTCTTCAGTTTGGCTGCTGAATTATTCGCTTCATCTCTGACTGATCCCTGTAAGAATCGTGACCTGACCCTTCCTTTATCTCGCAAAAAACAAAACTTGATGAGGCGGAATTGATCAAACAACAAAAATAGTTTGTAAACCTGAAGGAAACCTTAATTAATCCCTCAATGGAAAAATATTCTCTTCAAAACCATTTATCTTATTAGGAAAGCACTCACACTGGTCTGAGATCCAGATGTTTATCTCTATGCATATATTTGTTGAAAAGCATATCAAATATCTACATTCACATACGAAAAAATGGTATACAAAAATACAATACAGAAAGATTAATACAAAAAATAAATGCAAAAAATTGTATGCAGATAAGTTTGACATACATAAACAATCATATAATGTATTTTATCTCACAAACAGAATCCGCGTTGCCCTAATTTTATGGGGCTGAGATAAACAATTTTTTCAAACAAACTAAGATTTGCAACCCGTGTCGTCAAGATAACCCTTATGCCAACACCAATCAGGGTAGTAATGAGTCTCTACCCCTTTTCTATATTAGATGGTGTTGTAGATTTCCTTTTTATAAGAGTCAACATTGATCTTTATCCCAGGAACGACTGTAAGGCCCTGAAGTTCTCATTCCTTCGCTGACTAGGAGCTCGCTGATTCTGCTTCTTTTGGGAGCCTGCTTGAGTCAATTCCCTTAGTACTGCATCTACCTGCCTTCCCTCGTCATCCGACAAACTATTCTCAGGGGCCTTAGGTGGAAGCAGTTCTGTGTTCAACCTTATTTCCAGGCATGTGTATCCCTGGTTGGTCAGGGTTTCTGTTGGTTCTATCGGGTGTCGCAAGTGCCCAAATCATATTGGGATACAGTATTATTAGCCACACACTACCCTATCCCAAGGAGCAGAGGTGCTCCTGCAAACATTCTAGGAAAATGAGACTCAGCAAGCAATACTGCCAATGAAATTGGCAAAAAGTAAACCTTTTCCTCAACCTCTTCAAGTGAACATTTCTTCGATTTAAAGAGGAAAACATTGCTGTTGTACAAACCAAAACAAAGTAATTTATTTATTTATTTATAAGGTTTTATATAGTGCGAACGTGACCCACGAGGGTATCAGAGCGCTTTACAGTATAAAGTTATAGAGACATAAGAAATAAAGTAATATACACGCATTAGATATTCGTCATTACTTACAAGAGAGGCAAAAGGTATAAGATAACATAGGTATAAGATGACATAGTAGACCAGTGGACGAAAACATGATGATCCCAGAGGGCAACGTCATATTGCAGACAATAAAGTTATTGGGCCTTAGGTCTGCATTGGGATATAAACAGACCAATAGTGTTCTCTTTCAATCCACACAGAGTATCCAGTGATATGCGGATCGTATCGGTGGCTCGAAGCCAATAGGGTCAGGACTTAGGACGTAAATTTGTTCATTAGGAGGATTTTTACCTCTTTTTTGAAGGCGGTAAAGGAAGAGATTCTCCGAACCAATGGAGGTAATGAGTTCCAGATCTTTGGAGCGATCCCTGAGAAGGCTCTGCAACCAGTTCTCTTTTTATGAAAGGATTGTGGTTTCAGAAGTAGAGAACTCGCGCTTCGTAATTGTCTGCATCCTCCGGATCGTTCTAGCTTTAGAGCTAGGTAGCTGGGTGTGTTGTGTAGTGCTTTATGGGTCATGCAGGCAACTTTTAGATGAATTCTTGCCTCATATGGCAGCCAGTTCAGCGTTTTCAAGGTCGGAGAAATGTGGCTATTTCTTTTAACTCCTGATACCAATCTTGCTGCAGCGTTAAGTGAAGCCCTCAACGGAGCCAGCTTGTATCTGGGGAGGCCACAGAGAGTGGTGCTTCCATAGTCTAGTCTTGATAACACTAAGGCTTGAACTACCATTTTTAAGTCACTCTGCGGGAGGAAGGGTTTAAGTTTCCTTAGTAAACTCATCTGGTGATTGACTCCCTTGGTGGCCTTACTGATGTGCGACTTCATATCCAGGTGTTTGTCTATGGTGACTCCCAGGGATTTCACAGAATCGATGATGAGGGGAGCACATTCAAAGACGGATAGGTGTTTCAGCCACTGCTCTATCTTTGGGGTGTGATTAGGTGGGGAGATGAGAATGAATTCTGTTTTTTTTTGTATTGAGCATGAGGTGGTTGTTCCCGAGCCAGCCTTGCGTGTTCTCTAGAATGGTGTTGAGGTAGATGAAGTCTTCTGGTGTGGAGATTTTCAAATATAGTTGGGTGTCATCCGCATATAGGTGGTAAAGGATATTCGCTGATTTCAATGCGTTCGCTAGGGGTTCCATTAGAAGGTTAAAGAGAATAGGGGATAGGGCTGAGCCCTGAGGAATGCCTATGTCGTCCACGGATGGTTGAGAGAGTGTATTCTTCATCTTGATTCTTTGTGTCCTGTTATTAAGGAAGGAGGAGAACCATTGAAGTACTGTGCCCGAGAGGCCCATCCTTCCTTCCAATAGGGACAGTAGGTTGTCATGTTTAACCGTGTCGAAGGCGGAGGATAGGTCAAGCAGTATCAATAGGCAAGATTCGTTGCAGTCAAGCATAATTAGTATGTCATCAAATATGTGTGTGAGTGCAGATTCTTTGCTGTGACCTTGACGGAAACCAGATTGGTGATTGTCTAGGAGGTTGTAGTTCTCAATATGGTTACATAATTGTATTTGTACACATTTCTCCAGCAATTTAGCCAGGGTGGGGATGTTAGATATAGGGCGGTAATTGTTGAGATCTGATGGGATGGCGTCCGATTTCTTTAGTATAGGCGTAACCCGCCCAATTTTAAGACAGTCTGGTATGGAGCCTTGCCTCAGAGAAGCATTTACAATTTTTGCCCATAAAGGAAGGATGGATGTTTTTATCATTTTGAATAGGGCAAGAGGAAAGGGGTCAGAGAAGTGATTGGAGGGATTGATTGCTAGAAGAATGTTATAGATTTTTAGATCAGATATTGGCTCGAAGGTGTTCCATGTGGCATTGTTTTTAGTGACTTCCCCATGAGTATTGGAAAGGACCTTGAATTTGGAATAAGCTTTAGTATCCTGTGCCACAGGTTGTGGGAGGACCTTCTTAGATTGGATGTCGAGCTCGATGGCCTGTATCATGGAAGAAGTTGGCAAGCTCATCGCAGGAAGGTGTAGCTAGGTCGTTTAGATCTGTAGAGTTAGCCGTGTTGCAAGCTTGTTGTGTGACGATTTCGAAGAGTTTTTTTGGACGGTTGATTGCTTGGTTCAACTGGGATCTGAAAAAGTCTGCCTTGGTCTTTGGAATCTTTCTGTTGTATGAGTTTCTTAATGTTCTATGGGGATGTAGGTGAGCGTCTGTGGGTGTAGATTTCCATAGTTGTTCAGCAGCTCTTAGTTTGCGACGCTCCAAGTTCAGGGAGTCATTGTACCACGGTTTGGAAATTTTGGCGGAATTTTTTTTTTCTTGGAGGGGTGCTGTAGATTCCAAGATTTCAAGCATCATGGAATTGTAAAAGGCTGTGAGGTCATGGACGTCCAACACGTCCGTTGTGGGGGTCAAGGCAGAGTTGCATCGGTTTACCAGGGTGATGGGGTTGATATTCTGTATGTTCCTTTTCCATTGTTTTGTTTTTGGAGGTTGACTCCTTTTTGGAATTACTTCGATATTGATGAAGAAGAGAATGCTGTGATGGTCAGTCCAGTCGCAAGGGGTAATGGATTCTTATGAGATGAGGCTTGATTTAGCTATGATGAGGTCCAGTGTCTCTCCCTTGTTGTGTGTCGGACTGTCACAGAATTGGGATAAGTCGTGATCTGCCAGAAACGTTTTAAGACATCCTGCACCATGATCGTTTGCATTGTTCCAGTGAGGATTAAAGTCACCCAGGAAAATTTGTGGTACTGGTGAATTGACATTTGAGGAAATGATTTCTATTAACTTGTCGATGAAAGTAAATTTATCCCTCGGGGGGTGGTAAAATAAATGAAGCTTGCTGGCGAGGCGCTTATCATCGGAGATATTGATACATAGATATTCGCAGGAAGTTAGAGTGATGGCGTCTACTTGCTTGACTGAGATTGTGTTACGATAAATGCAGGCTAGCCCACCTCCGGGTGCCACGTTTCTGTCTAGGCGGATAAGGTCGTGACTAGGAGGAACCAATAGATCAAGGATGGGAGCGGAGGAACTGTTGAACCATGTTTCGGTGAGGAAGATAATGTCTAAATCATTTTCTATGATGAGGTTGAATATGTCTGATGCATGTTTACTAGCTGATCTGCAATTAATGAGAGCACAGTTCATCTTGTTAATAGACTGGGTTGGGGTAGTCTGCTCTATGTTGATATTAGTGAGATTATCTCTGTTTACCGAACTGTTGTTGTGGGTAGGTCCCCTGAAGGGGTTGTTTTGAATGGATTGGATAGTACCACATTGTGATGAACTTTTATCTATTACTAAGGTACAAGATAAGAGGAGGTCGTCTATGTCGCTGTTGGATAGTTCAACGTTTGTCCTCGTAGTCTAATTTGAGTATTGTTGTCAGGGTTTAAGATCTTGGGGACCAGACTACTAATTTGTGGACTGGTTTGGTTGCTCTGACTAGTTTTCTCGTGGTTTGAGTTCTCGGTGAGGAATCTGCTAGTTTGGAGACTGATTTGGTTCACAGTAGCGTTGGTGGCTCTGTGCACGTTTAGTAGTTCATTGGTGATGGTAGATAGGTTATGCATCTCGGTCTTGAGATGGGCTAGGTCTAAGGCTAACTCATTGAATCGTGTAGACCAGACGGAGTTAGGAAGGTTAGTAGTATGTGTAAAGGGTGGTCTGCAGGTGGAGTCAGTATGTGGGAGGAGGTTCTCCAGTTGTAAGGGTATATCATCATTAGGAGTCGGCGTGGTAAGATGAATGAGATTTGTCGTGGAGTACCAGTCGGTGTGTGGACTGGCCATAGTATGTTGTGTTCGGATGGGTGGAATGAGAATTAAAGGCGTTAAAGTCGGATCAGGAGTCGTGTTAGACAGAGGGTCTGGGTGATCTGTGTAATCTAAGTTAGGCGATAATGGGGGTAGAGACAATACGTCTTTGGAGTTATGTTATGTTATGTTATGTTATTTATTCATTTCTATAGCGCACGGCTACTCAAAAAGAGTGTCCCGGCGCTTTAATGGAGAAAGAGATAATACTGCAACATAAAAAACATAACACCAAATAGAACTAACAGAAGAATGGGCCAAAGATTCACGGAGAACAAGCTACTGAGAAAACAACCAGGTTTTAAGGCCTTTCCTAAAAGCTAATAGGCTGCTGGCTCCCCGCAGGGCCAGTGGTAAAGAGTTCCACAGCTGAGAAGCCAGCAATCCAAACGAGCGGCCTCCGAGGCGCGCTTTCTTGACCCGGGGGACGACAGCAAAATGCAGGGCTTCCGACCTCAGAGACCTGGTTGGATGGTAAAAAACCAGTCTCTTTTGGAGGTACTTGGCTCCCTCCTTGTGAAGAGCTTTATAGGCCAAGGTCAGCGCCTTAAAAGCGATCCTCTTACGAATAGGAAGCCAGTGTAGAGTTGCCAGCAGGCCCGAGGCCCTGGATCGCCTGCTAAGGCCAAAGATTGCCCTTGCAGCGGCATTCTGTACCACTTGAAGCCGCTGCAACAAGTACTCTGGAAGGCCCAGGTAGAGAGCGTTGGAATAATCCAACCTGGACCCAATCAGAGCCTGGACAGTCAGCGTCCTGTGTTCCATGGATAACAGAGGAAGAAACCTCCGCAGCATCCTGAGGACGCCAAAGCAAATGCCCGACACCCCCAGGATCTGGGATTTCAAGATAAGCCTGTTATCCATCTTCACCCCCAGATTCTTAGCAACCTGAGAGGAACAGGACGGAGGGAACATATCCCGTGGCCACCAGGCCTGCCAGTCTGGTTCTGTATCACACCCAAAGAAAAGTACTTCGGACTTGTCGGAATTGCACTTAAGGCTGTTTAGATGGAACCAATGAAAAACAGCCCCAAGGCAATCCCGAATGCTCTCCCCATCAAAGTCGCCTCCTCTCTTACAAGAGAAGAGGAGCTGGGTGTCGTCCGCATAGGATACGATCTGGGCACCATGCGACTCCACCAACGCCGCCAATGGGGTCATAATGATGTTAAAGAGGGTCGGGCTTAAAATAGAGTCCGGGTTGAAGGCTTTATTCATGGTCGACGGGGATGACCGTGATGAATCATCAATGCCGCGATTGGTGGTTATGATTAAACCTGACCCATCTAGGCCGGGGGATCCAGGTGTGGAAGCGACTGATGTGATTGGGGTGAAGGAATCAGTGGGTGTGTCTGTAATGAAATGATTGGTAGCGGCAGGCCGCACAGCCCTTCCTGGACCTTGTGACCCGTTTGTGGTTGTTATCACCGTGGCTGGGAGGAAGAGCTGGTTGGGAGTGTGAGGAGATGTCAGTTCGGAGGAATTTGATATGTGGCTTTGTCGTGGCATTGGAATGTCGTCTAGAGGCTGAAGATGGTGAGATGTGGGGAGTGTGCTATTCTTGCTGATTACTGCTTTCTTGAGAATAGGGAGGATCCTGTCTAAGATATCTAGATTGTTGTCGGAGGCTTGTATAAGGATATTACCGTTGTTATAGATGGTGATAGTGGCGTTCGCTGGGCAAAAGACTGAGGCTGTTACTGACAATTTGAAGGCATGTTGTTTTTTTTAACATTGGCGATTCGGCGCATCGAGTGAAAGACGTTTCTCCACTGGGCGCGTTTATTTGTGTGGAAGATAAGGTCGTTGGATAATAGGCCTGTGCTGATGCAGAAGTATGGGTCTGAAATAAGAGTTTCAGGATGTGTTACCATTAGCCTGTGCTTGAATTTCTTTGCAGCATTTTTGGAGAGATCGGGTGGGTAGAGAATGGTAAAGGCATGATGGCCTGAAGGTTCAAGGTTTTTATCCATTTTTTTTTTCTTCTCCTCTCTCTCCCTTTTGTGTGCGGTAATAGTATTTAGTATTCGGTACTCAGTACCATTTCACGATGGCCGCTCCTTAACCTTGTTCTTGCAGTGCAGTCGGTATTAGTAATTAGTATTCAGTACCATTTAAAGATGGCTGCTCTTTATCCTTCGTCGACCTGTTCCTGCGTTGTGGTCCTATTTTGCTTTCAATGAATGTTTTTCTTCAAAGACATTAACTGTAGTCCACTTTTGCTGTCTGTTAAGTGGATCTCTGATGTTGTAGTCCTGTTTCTCTGTTTATGGCAGCTTACGGGTGAAGTACTTTCTAAGTTATCAGTTATATGCCCATCTTTTCAATGAATCCCTATCAGTGATCAATGAGAGGCATCCTCACAACTTTCGGGGAAGCATAAACCTTGATCTAACCTGACAGATGAAGGCGATGATCAGCACCGGTAAAAGTAAACAGCCACCAACTTGCAAAGTTGACGCCAGCCTTGCTGAGTGAGGATCACTTCCATCATACCGGACCACCACAACAACCGGTGTCGAGTATGAGTGCTGGCATTGCAAGCATGCATCAGACACTCGCGTTATCTAGGCGCTTTCCCGAAGTACCCAATAACGTAATTGCAATGGCACTGGATTGTGCTTCCAGCGTGACATCAACGTCGTTATTGTCCTTGATGGGCGACGAGGTCGGTGCGGCTCAGGCAGACAAGCGCCAGTTTACAATCTTTCCCCGAGCGCTCGCGCAAAACAAAACAGCACTCCAGAGCCAATAGAGGGCTCCTACATCACTTTCCCGCATCAGCGGCTGTGTTGGGAGCGGCTCGGACCCCCGTAGCGGCTCGCAGAAGCAGTTCTCCGATCCTGGTCCATGGGCGAAGGGCAGCACGGGAGCAGCTTGCCAGGGAGCGGCGCGGTGCATCGGCACTCACCAGGGTCGCGCTGAGAAGATCCGAGAAGGCGACTGTGTGGCCAACGGGCCTCGTAGCGCTCGATCCGGTGAACCGCTCGATCCGATGCCGGTAAGTCTCATTCAGAGATATCCCAGGGAGCAGGGCGTACGATCTCGGGAGGAGGGAGGGGTAGATGGATGGGTTAAACAGGGATATGCCCGGAATGGTGATCCCCAACCCAAGAGCTCCTACAGGAATTATATATGTTTGCAATATACAACTCTAGAGATTTTTTGATTTGCGTTTTCCTCGTCTTTTGGCTCACCTTGTTGTTATTGTAGGACAGGCTAACTTAAAAATGTTGAACCTAAATAATTCTAAAAGGGAAAAACCTGCCTCTGATAGCATGAAGCGAAAATATCTTGCTATAGACAAGAAATCAAATCTCAAAATTGGATCGAGCTTCAGAATTAGACAATAGGTAGCCACATATCTTTATCGGATTGCTGTGGTATTTTTTCAAATAGGGTATCAACATCATATATATATATATATATATATATATATATATATATATATATATATATATTTTTTTTTTTCAGCAACTCGCGACGTTCTCGCGCGGAAATCACCAGCGTAGACCAACTGTGTTAAGCATTATTTTATTTTCTCTTATGTTGTGACCACTTATAAAACTATACGAAAGTATATAATAAATACAAATGTTTCTTTCTTTTGTCACCCCTCGTCCATTCACTCAACTTCAATCTCACCTATCAACTCTCTCACATTCCACAAACATACTAGTTCCACTCTAACATATGCAAAATATGACTGAACTGACATTTCTAGACTCATATGGGAATATAAAAAGAAACTACGAGTGGTCACACAATATGTATATAAGATGTTGATACCCTAGTTGAACAAATGTTAAAGCAATCCGGTAAAGATATGTGGCCAGCTATTGTCTAATTCTGAAGCTCTGTATAATTTTGAGATTTGATCTCCTGTCTATAGCGAGATATTTCCGCTTCATGCTATCGGTGGCAGGTTTTCCCCTTTTAGGGTATTTAGGTTATTTGTTGTTCCACGGCAACCTGCCTATATATTTTTCATTCGTTGTCTAACGTACAATTCTGTACATTTACATCTTCTTCATCTATTTGTACCTACTGACAACAACATAAATGATGCTGATATGAATGGCAAGTAGTTCACCTTTGGGACTATTAGAAATCCGGGCTACACGATTGCTAACTGGCTGAACCAAAAAGTAAAGTTTCTCAACCAACTGGTGCAAAATTGTATACTTAACATATTGTACACTGTGGCTTACTAAGACATTGACTGTATCATCACCTTACACGTAACGTAAACAAGGAGGAAATGCAAATAGTACGTTTTGGAATTAACTAGATTGTGGCCCATAAATCCTCAAAGAGTGTGGGTGGGATTTGTCATGAGTGAGAACAATCCCACCTGGTTTCTATACAGTGCTGGTGACTGCTTTAAAGCACACTTATGTGCGTATTTGTTCCAGAGATCATCAGGTACTTAGGAGAAAGATTCCATATAAATAATGGAGGCCAGTCATCCACCACAAGAATTATGTTGTTAGGTGTCTGATATTTGAGACCAGGATATGGCTTGTGTGCAAACATCTCCCTCACTTTGTATTTCTACATCATAAACTCTGTCTGGAGATGTTAAATGTTCCTCAGTTGCTTCAACCTGTATGTATTCTTTAGTCAGAGTCAACACCAGATCCTCTTTGGGAGTCTGGTGAACCACTGTCACTTCTGCTACATTGTCTAGAAGTACTACTGTCCAAGTTCCGTTCTGCAGATGTCCACACCTTTCTGTACTTTTACTGACGCTAGATGCCCTCACAGTGTGGAAAGAACAGATCTCAGTAGAGATGATATTGCTCTTGTTTTCTAATGTTATCACAATCCCTCAAATGACACCCATCTATACAGGACTCCTGGTGTGGCAGAGATCCAGGCCAGGTTTCTGTTTTGTTTTCTATTTTTTTAAATCTTCGGTGCAATTTGGTCCTTATTGGAGTCCTAAATCTCATTTTGACTTTGAGTTCAGGTTTTGCGGCTCAGGAACCTAAGGTATCCCTAACCAGAGAGGACTGAAATTATTTTAGGGAGTTCCAGTTCATGATCTTTAATAGGAAGTGCTGTCAACCGTTGGCATACTGCCAGAACTGTGGTTTCTCCCAGAATGTTACTCAGAACTCTAGAGGAAATTGTTTTAAAATTCCTTATCAATTTCATTCCTAAATCAGAATCTGGTGCAGCATTGTGCTCCTTCTAGATTTACAAATAGAATGGCAACCGCGCTACTTGGTTATGTGTGAGTTGGAAATGTACTCTCTGTATCGAAGTTGAGTGGGTGCACCAGGGTATCGGCCTCTGATCTTGGGCGTAATCAGAACAATTCCAGAAATGGGTTCCCGTTAGGAGGAGACATCCCCTCAGTGCACTCTTGAATTAATTAGTCTTAGTATATCTTGCTAACACGATTATTCAAATGTCTATCCAATGTAAAATCACTGGTCTCTCAAAGGTTCAACAATGTGATTTTTCTTTATTTATTTATCAATAAGTTAGGTTTATTTCAAAGGCATAAAATGGTGTGTATTCACATTGTTTCATTCAAACATTACATATATATCATGATCCCGATGCATTTCGGGCATAGCCTCTCTTCAGGGGAACTGCATTACTAAAGGATGGTAAAACAAAAAATAAACCAAAAGGTTTTGAAATGGAACCTCCAACACGTAGAATATAATAACGAGTAAGCCAAAAGGTTTTGAAATGAAACCTCCAACACATGAAATATAGTCTGTTGTGAACTGTCTCATCAGATGTGAAATATTAGCGGTGGCATGCTAACTGAAGTGTCAGACGTGAAAATGGATGAACATAGGTGAAACAATGGCAAATTGTGGACTCATAGAACAGTGCCCCTTGATCAGTGAATCCAAATTCATGCTGTGCCGTGCAAGATCAAAATCATCCAAACGTGGCTTAAAGGTAGTAAGACTGAAGTACATATAACATTCATTATGTACCACTTAAATACCACTAAATAAACTGCTTGGCATGTCCCTCTTTAAAATCCTCACAGAAGGTATCATTCGTTCTAATAGTGTGCCGACTTCAGCGTGTCTCAAGTGGTGTACACCGTGGTCACCATCTAGGAGTGTTTGTATTTATGGAACGAATGTAGAAAGCAGAATATCAAAAAGCTGTTGAGGCGCCATGTTGGAGTAGTACATACCCGGTCATCATGACCGGACTAGTACTCCCAAAATCGCTGTGTGAGGGAAGCAAACTACAAAACTATATACAAAAAAGTAGATGCGTCCTATCACGTTTGTTCAACAAAGACCATTTGTGTGTCCCCTAAGTAAAAAATGAAATCTAATTGTAAAAATGTACACTTGAAGAAACTGTATTTGGGCTATACAAAGTCAACATGTGGTAGCTATGATCATACCTATTACTGAGTGTCAAAAATGTTCAGCGTGTTGACACTAATCCAAACCTTCATAACAGCCCTTGAATGATGTTAAACTGCTGTAATGAAAATATTTCATCATGACTTGGCCACCATAGTCATGGAAGAACATGGGAAAATACCAAATGATGGGACAATGTTGAGTGACTAGCTCATAGAAAAGTGAAATGTAAAACCGATATCTAGAACGAAACAACCAAGGTATTAAAGATATTCTAGAATAATAATATATGATGTGATCATCTTCATGGGTAGCAGTTGAATTCCATACAATCATTTAGCCATTTTGGAATGACTGTGTCAAGTTTTTTAATCCAGTACAATGCTCTTTGGAGTAGCTGTTACTGGTTTTCAACATCATCTCTGATGCGTACGGTTTCTAGGGTTGAAAATCTCAGTTGACTGATATTATACTCTTGTGCGTTGAAGTGTAGAGCAACTGGGGATTTGTCATTCTTTGTGCGAATGTTACTTTATATTCATTTAATCTGGTTTTTATTTTACGTTAAGTCTTGCCAATATAAGAAATGCCGCTGTGGCATATCAGAAGATAAACAACTTTCTTGGAATCACATGTAGCAGAGGTATAGAGTTTGATTTTAGTTCCTTGGGACAGGTGGGTGATCGTATTGCCTCTGATGGAATCTGTGGTTAGATAGAAAACCCACCAGAAAGTGTGTTACTGAAGGTAAGTACATTTTTCTTTACGCCAAATGTCAGGCTAATAGTGTCACTATCCTGTCCACCCTATATAGATATTCAGTCAAATCATCATCTGTAATATTGATACTATCTCTGCACAAAGACAAAGATATTTTTACAACCAGAAGTAATTTCGTATAGGTGAATTCAAATCTGCTTAACGAAAAATCAGTTACATACTTTGATCTAGGTGCTATATTTTGGCTCCAGAATCTGTTTGAAAATCTAATGCATTTTGTATTTTTTCCTAACCAAATTTTTCATCATTCTGGTGTTGTGAACAGTTTACATATGAGTGGTGCCTTTAAATTTCTATACCCTAAAGCTATTCTATAGCATAACATAACATAAAATACTTTATTTGCATGATTAATTAAAACCGTTGCAATAGATTACTTTAAAAAAAATAGGAATAAATAAGCAAACAATCGGGTTATCAGATTTTACAGCAGCTTTGTTTTGCATATAAAATCGAAGAGGAATCGGTTAAAATTTTCAAAATGACATTGCTAGGGTATCATAGTTCTGATTCCCTGGCTAGGGAGAAATAAAGTGCAGGTTCTGTGTGCAAAGATTGCAGCTAGAAGGATTTCCAGTACAGTTAAAACCCAAAGATTGTGGTAGCTTTTTAGTTTATAACTTGGTCGGGTCATCTCTTGCAATACTGTTATGGGCCTCGTCCGCCCAAGGTCGCTTTTGAGCTCGTTCAATTCAGGGAATCCGGAGTGGACGTGCTTCAAGTGTGAGGGCAGCAGTGGCAGGCTTTCAGGAGCCATTCAGTGCAGCTAAAAAACTTCAGTTGCAGTCGCATTTAGTTTGTTGCGCGATCGGCCCCTCTGCTGCGTTTCTGATGATGGCCGCCTCCGTGTCCATAGCGGTTAGAATTTTACCAAACAGCAGCTCAGCTGGACATCCTCGCCAGAGAACCTTGCGAGCACTGCTTGTCTGCAGGTCCGTATATTTTTCCTATTGAAAAATGGTCTAAGTAGCACTCGGGCTCCCATAATAGTTCCCTACAGAGAGGAGGTGCAGGATATCCTCCTCCCCTTCCCCGAAGATACAACAGTTTGCTTACTTTGGTGGGCGTAACCACGGCAGCAGGTGGTACGCAGATGGTAATATACTTAGGCGGAATTTCAGAAACTTCTTTGGTGGTTTTAGAAAAGCCAGTATGAAGGTATGTTTGAAGCAAGGCTTTGATATAGGTCTGAATGGTGAACCAGCCGTGTGCTCGCTCTGACAAGGTGGCTTTATCTCGTATAAGGGACTCTCTTTTGACAGTGTTGGTAACTCATTTTTTAAAGCTTGCGTAAGTCCCTGATGTCTCCCAGAGGTCGCATAGGCCTAATTGATCGAGTGTGTTGCCAGGTAGTGTCTATCTGGGCATGCCTCCTTAGCTTTCAGTTCTTTCCATAAGTAGGTGTTTAGTGTTTCTGGCTCTCCCTTCCTAATTTCATACCAGCTTTCAATATATGCTCCTTTACAGGCCATCTCTTGTCTTTGTATCCCGAACTCTAATCTCAATTGTGCCGGGATGTGTATCTTGGTAGCCCATAAATGATCCATAACGCTTTTTCTGTGGTGCCATCCAATGTTTCTGCATCTCTCCCGCTCATGGCTTCACTTTGTAGGTGATGGATGGTTTGAGTTTCGCCTAAATCACCCCAGTCAGCATGGAGAAGCTTGAGCCAGAGATCTTATTTTTTTAAGTTTCTTAGTGCCATGGCTGTCACTATCCCCCTTTTTGTTATGGCTTCACATTGAGCGGAAGAGTTCCCTTTATTATCGATGATGACTCCCAGATATTTGTACTCTTGTATTCTATAGCGACTATCTTGCTTCAATATCGGGAAAAGAGGAGTATTAATGGTTGAATGACAAGGCACCATTACACCGTGATACTGTGATTGATCTAAAACAGCTATTATGTTATGCTTAGCCTCTGGCTTTAAGGGATAATAAGCCTGAACCTGAGGCTCATGCCTTACAGGAATCACATGTGGAACAGATTCTTTGTCCCATCCCACCTTATTTCTAAACCGTGCTGGAGACTACTTTAATTTAAAGGAACACGGTCCCGTTCAAAAGAAACTACTGTCACTTCTGGTGCATTTTCCAGAAGCACTAATAGGCAAGTTCCGTTTGGCAGAAGTGTCTATGATTTCCAAGACATGCTTTTTTGCGCAATCATTGACTTTGTTGTTCTTAAAATGAGTTCTTGAGTCCAACACTTTCTCTTCTTTCTTCACACTAACTCCAACCACATGCATTGCCTTACTTTTCTGTCTGACGTATTTGTCCTTTCTGTGATACTCAGCCGTCCACACCTTTCTGTCCTTTTACTGTCCCCAAAGGTCCTTAACGTATGGAAAGAATGGATATCAGAAGATTGATTTTGATCCTGCTTTCTAATTTTATCACAATCCCTGCTGGACTAGGCCGTTTTTGCAGGGTTATCCCCAAACCTTTTGCTTTCCTCATATATTTTGTCTGACAATTTTTGTGGTCTTTAGGCCTCTGTGCACTTTTCCACTGTTATTCAGTACTAAAGTGCATGTGCTCTCTCCTTTAAACTTGGTATGATTGGTCAACACCAGTTTGGCATATTTAGTTTACCAGCACGTCCCTTGTACAGTGGCATCCCATATATCCTGGGCCTGTAAATTAAATGCTACTAGTGGTGATAAATCCTGCTTATTGGTGAAGGTGCATTTTTCATTGCTATTTTAGAAATTGCTCTTTTAGAAAGCGGGCATTTCTATGTGCTTATCACTCTTTGTGCTTTGCAGCCTGACTCCAATCTACCTCTGGTTTAGATTGACAGGGTTGTTTGTGCATTCATTCTGGATAGTCACACGAAGGGGGCCGAGGTGTGCACCGCATATCCTGATGGCTCATCACAAGGCTGATGGGTCTTCCTGAGCTAGAGTGGTGGGAGGAGTTATCACTGAAAACCTGAATAGGGCTGTGCCTGTTCTCTCACAGTGCTGTCTCCACCCCCCTGTAGTGGGACTGGAGCCAGGACTGGGATTAAATGGGGGTGTTGTGCTCTTCTAAAGTTTGTTTGAAGTTACCTCTACATCAAAGACATGTTGAGTATAAGTACAGGGGCTCTGACCCCATGTTGGTACTGCGCGGATGTGTAACCAGACTCTGCTGGCCCTACTTGCTGCACCTTGCCAGAGGACTGTTGTGCTGCTAGGGTAAACTGCCATTTGGAATACCTGCTTTGTGGTGTGGCCTGCTGAAGGGACTGCCATTTTGCTAAGTCACCCTGTCGGCCTCCTCTCTCCGAGTGCTTCCCATTGTTCTCATGGGGCTGGTTGTCTGCTTCTCCCCACCCCTGTTTGTGTGGAAGCCTGGGTTTTTTGTGGATCCAGAGAGATTACCCCCCTTCTTGATTGCATCTTGCCTATAACTAGCGCGTGGGGAGCGCTTCATGCTTTTCCCTGCACCAAAGCGTACTGAGCGATTCTGTTTCCCTGCTTTGGGCCGAGGTAATGTGTGGTAAGCGCTTCATTTTTCAATATTTAGGTTCCAGCCTGTGTTTGGAACTTCCTTTTCCAGCGTGTGGTGAGCGCTTCAGGTATGACGTCCTAACCAGCGCAGGTTGAGTGCTTTGATTCTACTGAGATCTGACGTGCAACCATTTTTCTGCTGTAGCAGCATGGGTAGAGTGCTTCCCCGTTCAAAACAGCGCATGGAGAGAGCTTTTTGGTAGGAGAGGCAAGTGTGTCACGCTTCGTATAGTGGTGAGCCATGGGTAATTTCTACTGCAGTTTTCTTCCCCTCAGCACCACCTCTCCAGCAGGAGGGAGATTCCGTAGGTGCCAGTGAAGTCCGGCTCGTAGTTTGAGGGAATTATCGCAGGAGAGCAGAGGAGCTCCGCTTGCATACCACTGTGGGTGGGGCACAGTGACGGAAACTGTGCCCACCCTTTCCTTTGCGACTTCTGGACTACGGGCCGCACGGTAGAGAAGACTGCCCTCTTCTGCCCCGTGTGAGCTGAGGAGGCTCTACCCCTGTTGTATCGTGTCTTCTCTCCTTGCTTTCATTGCTCTCGTGCTCTGCCGATTACAAGCTGAAGGTTCATGTTCTTTCTGCTTTTTTTGTATTTTTATTTTAGTTCTCATATGTGACAAAACAGGATCCTAGATCTAAGGAGGTGGTCTAGGATCTGGGTGCCACTTAACCTCCATGGTCCAGGCGTCTGTTGGCCAGCCTTCTTCAACTAATTGTCGAGGAGGATTCTAGTAGTAGCCACCACTAACCTAGTCAACTGTTGAGCTTTGTCTTAATCCTTGGACTTAATTGTAGTGTGACCATATTGTTCTGTGATCCCAACCCTCTTATGGTAGTGCAAGTGATAAATTTATGGGAAAATACCGTGAAAAAAGAAGCCCACATTTTTTCTTTCTTGAGCGCGCCAGATTGACAATCTAGTCTGGCAACGTGCCTGGAGAAGCTTAGCCAACCCGCACAGGTAGACTATAGTTCCCATTTTGTGCAGATTTCTCTACATGCACTAGCTAATAATGTGAAGAGTAAAAAAGATCTAATTCTTCCTAAAGATAGTTTGTCTTCCTTTTGCACCCTAAAAATAATGAATGATAAGCTTACCTCAATATTGGCCCCCAAAATGTTATTCAATACTTCACTCACATCTTGCCAGAAGGACTGGATGGCTGAACACTGCCAAAAAAGATGTACATCGTCCGCATTCTCCAGATCACACCCTGGGTTGCTTCTCTTCTTGCTTCCTCCCATCTTCACAAGTTTCTTTGGGGAATCGGTACGCCCTGTGTAGTGCAAATAAATAGCTCCTCCTGAGTGGAGCAGATTTTACTGACGACCATAGTGTAGTTGCCAATACTTGCCATAAGCGGAGAATATCGCAGCCTGTCATGTCCAGCTTCCAGATCTCTTCTGGTACAGTCGGATGGCCGCCGTCCCTTTGTACCAGAGCCCAGTACCACTTTGAGACTTCCTTTCTGGAAATCTGGGTATTTTGTAGTTCCCTCTCAGTTTTCGTTTCCATCCCCAGATTCATCTGAGTTTGCAAACCAGCTAGTCAACTGGTAGTACTTAAATCTGGATAGGTTATAGTTTGTGCTTTGGCATAAACAGAGCCATGGTACCAAGACACCTTGCTCAGCGAGTTGGCCCCACCTTAGTAGTCCCGCATTTAGTATTGGGGGCCGCCAAACTATCCTTCTATCAGAGTGGGGTCCGTGAGGATCTCCAAGATGGTGCCATACTACTATAATATGGGAGTTTTAGTATTCTCCAAATTTGAGTCAAAATTTTACAGGCTGCAATTAAAGTCTTGAATTTAATTTTTTAAAAGAATTTGGGATGACCAAATTTAAATAGAAAGCGCTTGCCATCTTCTGCTAGGTCTCTTATTAAGGTTCTATATCGCATGGGCATGTTGTGGATGTCCATCTGCAGTCGCCTAGCATTTTTCAAGAAGAAGGCCCTATAGTAAAGTTGGAAATCAGGAAGTGCTATTCCGCCCTCCATCTTTTTCTTCCTGAGTTTTTTCCAAGATATTCTTATGCTCTTGCTGCTCCATATAAAGCTGCTAAGTTGACCATGTAGTTTTGTAAACCAAGCTTGTTTAAAATGAATGGGGAGAGCATTAAAAATAAAAGTGAATTTTGGGAGAATCATCATTTTGACTAGATTGGCCCTTCCTTAGATAGAAATCAGGAGGGAAGCCCAGCTTTGCAAGAGCTTTTTAGACTCATTCATGAGACTATTAAAGATAATGTATGCCATTTTATCCTTCATCACTCGGATTCCTAAGTATCTAATTTCTGTTTTATCTAGATGCTTGAGGTGATTAAGGGTGGGTCCGTTCCACATCATAGTCTGTTGTTTATCTTTATTGACTAGGTAACCTGAGATTTTCCCAAAACTTTCTGCTACTTCAATGATTGCCGGTAGTAAAACCTCAAGATTGCTTTTGTAAACTATTAAATCATCTGCATATAGAGCTTCTTTTATCATACCAACCTCAGTACTGAAATGGGGGCATTCTTTGCTCTGCTCTAATTTTCCTCGCTAGAGGCTCTATATACAGATTAAACAATAGCGGCGAAAGAAGGCCGCCTTGACGAGTGCCCCTGTTTATCCGAGAGCTTCAAGTTAATGAGCCATTGACCAATATCCTTGCTGTGGGAGCAGAGTATATACTTTAGCTTGCTAGGAGAAAATTGCCACCCAAACTATTCTGTTCTATTACTTCATAAAGGTAGGACCAACTAACAAAGCCCTTGGCAGCGTCTACCATTATAACGGATAGGGGGACAAGCATAACAGTAGCCACATCTATTGAGCACACCAGATCCTGAATTAGGTCTGAGAGCTGCTTTCCCTTCATAAAGCCCTCCTGGTTTACATCTATAATGTCTCCCAGCACCTTGTCCAACCTTTTGGCAAGAATCTGTGTGTAAATTTTATAATCTGCGTTGATTGAGGAAATGGGTCTGAGGATTCATACATTTAGGGTCTTACTCGGGTTTGAGTATCGGGGTTCTCCCTGCCTCATTCCAAGGTAAGCGGGGGGGTGCATGATGCCTATATATATTCAGTAAGTTACCGAGGAAGGGGGTGAGTTCCTTCTTCAGTACTTTGTACACTTCATTGGGTAAGCTATCAGGACCTGGAGCTTTCCCATTTTTTTAACTTTTGATAATGCTATCTATTTCCGAAGTAGTGATCTCCTGGTTGAGGGCTGCCTGCTGATTTATATCCAGGCAGAGGAGTTTATCATGTTGCAACCATTCTCATATTTCCAATTGTGTGGCTGTCGTGTCATAAGTATATAAATCTTGGGGAAAAAACAAGAATGCCCCCCCCCCCCATTGTCCGATTTCCCGTACATCGGCCTTTTGTTGTATTGTTCACCACTTCCTTAATTACATTTCTGACGTGGTCTAGTCTCACCTTCCAAGCTAGCATCTTTCCACATCCTTCCTCATATGTATAATTTGCCAATTTACTAGCCTCACATCTCTTTTTCACAATCCCATCCAGATAGTCTAATAAAATCTCCTTTGCCTCTCTGAGTTTATTTTGTAACGCCTCAGTTGTGGAATCCTGTGTATGCAAACTATTTGCTATCTTTTCCTGTATTTCTATGATGGACATTTCATATTCCCTTAATTTGTTCTTCCCTTCCTTTCTTTTATATGCTGCAGTGCTAATTAGTTTCCCATGAAAATAAGCTTTGTTAACATCCCAGACAATATGTGGGGAAGGCGTGGGGGGCTGATATTCTTTTTGTTTAAAGAAAAAGACTCGGTGCTTAATTGTGCCGGTGCTTAGCACCGGCACTTAATTATCAGGGCCGGGTCTACACGCAGTACTGCACGTCATTGATTTTGATAGCGCCTCTTCACAGAGTGTTACTGTTACGGTGGTTGCTTTTGTCATGGAACTTGAAAGTAACACTAGACACCAGGAAGGGTCCATTGGAAGGCATGGAATCTGTATGTATATTTGTCAATTCTGTGTGCATAGATATAGGTAGGTGAGGTCCGTCTGGACATAAGCTATGTCAAAGTTGTATCTTTAAACTCATAGACTCTGTTAAAAATAGCATACCCTACCCCAGTACTATCCTTTCCCCAAATCAGCACATAGAGCACTGAAATTGACCCTTTTCAATGCTTTAGTGATTTTAGCTAATTTATTCCAAACTTGTCTGTCAAATGCACAAAATGTTCGCAGGGCAGGGGAACTTCTATCAAAATCTTACTATGAGGAAGGCTCCCTTTCTGAAATTCAGATCAGGTATTACATCTGACATTTAGCAGTGCCAGTTGAAGATGTGGGTGGAGCCAGAGAAAGGTAGGTGTGGTCACAGGCAAACATTTGAGCACCTGCACTTGATATTTTACAAATTAAGCACTGAAAAGACTGTGTCAACTTTTAGGGTCTTTATTGTTTCTGGATCACCTAAGAGGGTTCTATCTAGAGTCCACCTGGTCTGTGATGGGGGTTCGCTGAAAACCTCTCTAGTTTCACCGCGGCATGGTCTGATAAGTCGGTTGGTGTACGACACTGCTGATGCTTTTATTAAGTTTTCAATCTGTAAGAAAGAAGTCAATTCTAGAGGAGTGAGAGAGCTTTTTATTCTGAAAGATGTACCCTCTTTCCTGTCCTGCTTTCAATTTCCAAATGTCTACCAAGGCTAGGTTCTTTATCAACTGGAGTGCGTAATCCCTCATTTTAGGTGAGTTCACTGCTTGTCTAGTTGCAGATTTATTCAACACTGGATCCAACAGTGTTACAATCTCCTCCTATAATGATGTGGTGTTTTGTGTCCAGAAGCTGTTGATATAATTCTCTAAGTGGGGACGGGTCATCGACATTGGGGCCATAGTAACCCACAAATGCATACCCTATGTTGTGTATTTTAGCATAGTTTATTAGCCATCTACCCCCTAACTCTGCCGTGGAGCCCTCCACCCTAGCTTGCGCAGAGTTCTTATATATAACCGCCACTCCTTTCAAATTAGAGGACTGATTAGTACATGAGAGGTGGGTGTTCCGGTTCGGTTCGGTTCAAAATCTTTATTCGATTCATACAATGAATCATAAAAGCACAAAGTTAAAAAACATAATACACAATAAGGTGATCCATCCGTAAAACAAAGATTACAATTCAAAAAATCCATCATACAGCATAAATACAAATCCAATGGCAAAGCACAGTTCTACAGCTAAATTATCCATAGCGTTTCCTAATCTGAAGTGCAACTCGTATAAAATTTAACATGGCACAGCAAGTATCAACAGAAGATAATGACAGCAAATAATCATAGCCTTCTTTATAGGTGCATGGTTGCCGCCCCTTCAGGATAGGCTTAATAAATCTAATCCTTGGATTTTGATATAAGGAGCAAAACAGGACAACATGTATAGTACTTTGGCTAACTCTGTCATTACAGGGACAAGGGGGTAGCTGCTCACACCAACCCCCTTGTTTAGGAAAGGCAAAAAGAAAATGAAGGATATTTAGCCTAAATCTCGTGAGGTAAAACCGCCATTGGACATTAGTTGTAAAAGTTAGATAAAATTGATGCTGTAACTTAGGTACATAGCCAATAGGGCCTCCCAGACAAGGTGAGCCTAAAAATTTCCAGTAATTTGACTTAATTTGGGTTTTTATGTTTCCCTGGATATTTACAGGATTTTCATAGACATGACCCAAACCTATCTTATTCAACATGTCACTGACGTATGACAACCAGGGGATTTTGTTTGCATTATCCAGGCTCAAGCAGTCTGAGAGAATTTCTCTCGAGAGCTGCAAATCGTCAGATAACCATATTTTGCCCCATAATAATAGGGGCGACAGACGAATAATGTCAGTCACTTTGGTCATTCCCATTTCATTATGACAGAAGCTATTCGATGAACCCGATGGGATCAATAATACCCGTTTTAGGAATTTATTTTCCATCACTTGTACCACTGAGGGGTTTTCGATCCCCCATACTCCTGCCCCGTAGGTAGCCACAGATAAACATTTAGATATGTAAAGAGTTTTAAGGTGCGCAACAGGTTTTTGACCCAACTTACCACAGAAGCGAAAAAGACCTTCTATGGAGCGGGTAGCACTCTGGACTCGAGCCTTCATTAAAGGGGCCCAACTTAATTTGCTATTGAAAAGATTTCCAAGGTAATTAAAATTTTCCACCTTTTCAATAGTAGAGTGATTCACCACAAATTTTCTTGGTTTTGTTCCTTTTGGACCACAGACCATTGCAAAAGATTTTCCAAAATTTACCTTCAGGTCAAGATCCAGCATGAAGGTGTTAAAGGCATCTAGGCACGACTGCAAGCTGTTTCCAGTGAGGGTCATTAAAACAGTATCGTCTGCATATGAGAGTATAGGAATACTCCTACCGTTTACCTTTGGAAAATCACAACAGTGGTCCAACAAGTACTTCTCTAGTCCATTTGTATATACTAGGAACAAGAAAGGCGCCAAAATGCAGCCTTGACGCACCCCCTCAGTTGAGGGAATAGGTTTAGTTGTTTCACCCCCAGGTCCGAATCTTATAGCCACGGACGTTGCTGCGTGTAGTCTGCGGAGGAGTGTCACCAGGGGTTCTTCGAAGCCCATATCGCCCATCATCTGCCACAGCCTGCTTCTACAAACAGTGTCAAAGGCGCTTGACAAGTCCATGAAGGCAAGGTGAATTACAGAACTCCTTGCCTTCATGTACTTGCCAATAATTAGCGCCAAATTCAGGCACTGCTCAACTGTCCCCTTCCCACTTCTGAATCCATACTGGGAGTTCACAATTAGACCAACAGAGTCAGCCCATGTTTCCAATCTGGCCAAAATAACCCTCCCCAATAATTTACATGATGCATCGATCAAGGATATGGGGCGATAGCATCGGGGGTCACACCTATCGCCCTTCTTAAAAATCGGCACCACCACTGCCACCTTCCACGATACAGGGATACGACCAAGAACAACAGCCCTAAAAACATTCAAAAATAAAGGTGCCCAAGCTTCAATATTATGTTTAAAAAAGTCCAAAGGGACAGCATCAGGGCCCGGTGCTTTTAATGATATGCCTTTCCTCAAAGCTTCTTCAACCTCTTCCAGTGTAAGTGAAGAGCTAAGAAGCGAAGCTGAAGATGGTACCACCAAATCCCCTACATCATCCAACAAATCCGAAAGTAATAATGCTTTGGGATTAAAGATTTTACCAAAGTGAACTTCCCAAGATTCACCAGTAATCTGCGTCAGTATACTTTCTTTGGTGTCACTTTTAAACAAGGGACGATTTACTACTTCCCAGAAGAGCCTACTATCTTTTAACTCCGAGGCCTTCTCTAGATCGTCCCAGGCACGATTTTTCAACTCCTGCTTCCTCTTTGTGATGGCCTCTTTATAGGCCCTTCTAGTCGATCTTATCAGTTCCTTATTTCTTGGTTTTTGTATAAGGGCCACTTTTAAGGATTTGTGTGAGGCAGAGCATGCGGAGTCAAACCATTTAAAACACCTTAAATTCTTTTTCCCCACTGGTTTTTTAAGGTGCTCAGCCACGTGCCCACATAATTTTTCAAAACTCCCAATGACCTTGTCTGGATCAGACGTCGGAGACAGGCATGATTCGATCTCAGTTTTACAAACATTCAGAATCTCTACCTCAAGGCCTTCAGCATTTATTTTCCCCCACTTCATAGTGACTCCCTGATTTTTATTATATGTTATGGGTTGCTCCCAAACCAAATGTTTTCTACTAGCACGGGCACTCAAAGATAGCATTAAAGGGTTATGATCGCTTACGGCACTTGCTATTACCTCAAGCCTATTGACATAATGAAGAAAGTTACTGGACACAAATACAAAATCAATAGTGCTCATTGCACCTCTTGTTCCCTGAAAGGTTGGTATTGGCGATATGTTTGGGGCAGCCCAGGGCTCTACCATACATAAATCATTTAAAATAATGATATTATTTAAAGCGTCCCCCTGGGGCGTGTGTTTAAAATGCATCAGGGGCTGTTCATTTAGATCATTGATACCACAGACATTGGAACCACCAAAATTGCACAGTGTACAATTAAAATCACCAACCCAAATAACTACTAATGAAGCTCGATCACTACGAGCCTTACATATTGCTTCCTCCAAACTCTGAATTGTAGATACATCATTTCTATCAAAAACATTATGGTACCAATTAATTAACAACACAGGCTCTGGGAACAGATTTTCCAACAAGAGCAACTGGTACCAAGGAGTATCCACTATTTTTGAGGTTATCAGGTTCTTTAGTTTGATGGAGAGAGCTGTCATTATCCCACCCCTTGCCCTCCCAGCTGGTGATGGGACCGCCAAAACATTAAAAGATTGAAAACCATCAATTTCCCCACCCGCTCTACTCCATGTCTCCTGAAAGCACAGGATATCCTGACCACCCACATGCTCCAGCCAAGCTTCATCCTCCATTCTACCCGCAAGACCTGCAATATTCCATGAGATTAGACACAGCCCAGGTTCCCCTAGGCTATTGTCCGCAGACTTTATTGGAGTTGCCAGGTCAGGCCCAATAATTGGTGGGTTTAGCTCACAGGCTAAGTTACTAACAGTCTGAGTATCCGAAAGCATATTAGGTTGAGCATTGTGGTCGAAAGCGTCCACCACCTGGTTATCCTTCTGCCTTGTCCCCCCGTTTTCCCCCATCACCAAATCTGTGGTAAATAGAATGCTTTCCTTTTTCTTGTCTAATGGTCAATCTAAACCCTCCAATCCCACCAGTGGGTCAAATCGGTTTCTTAATGGAATATTGTTATTTGGCATCCACCCTAGGTATTCCTCCCCCTGAAATCTCCTTCTTGATTGGTCATAGGGGGTTTGCCCAAAATTTTTGAAACTTGTTGGCCCCATGAGAGATCCATCACCCTGGTACCACAAACCAGGATAATTTTGAGGGGGTAGAGATATAGTATTAATCTGAGTCCATCCAGAGTAATTATTACCCTGCACTCTCGACCCAGGAAAGCGAGGGTTAAGGGGAACATGATGCAAATTGGGATAAAAATATTCAAGACCTATACATTGGATATCCCCCATTCTAGCAAACCTTGCTTTGTTACAGATTAAGTCCTTGACCCACCTGTCCCTAAAATTAATTAGGATACAGTCCCCCTCTAAATCCTTCTTGCTTGGACCAACCCAAGGGACCCTTCGTACGTTTAATATTTTTGTACCAGAGGCTGGGGGGAGTGGTCTATTGTTGTTGAGCCAGAATGTGACTTTATTTGATAGGTCCTGATTTGATTCATGTTTATTTGGTGCGACCACCGGGACACCTGTCAGGATGGCCATAAAAGGTGCAGATTCGGGGGGTATATTCACACATATTGGTTTACTTGGAGGTGCCATTTCATCCAGAACTAATGGGCCACTCAGTGGAGTTTGTTTGACTTGAGATAGGGCTACTGGCTTAGATGTAATTGAGCTCGGTGCTGCTGCTATAGCCATGATCGATATTGACTGAGAGTCCCCATCGGCCACCAGTACAGGTCTAGTTGGGACTGATCGTACAGGGGTTCGCTGGGAATCAGCAGATGCAATAGGCTGGGGCTGATTACTTGGTTTTGGAATAAAGGTTTTGTGAGCCCCCTTCTTTATTTCAATACAATTCCCCTGGGCCTGTGGGAGTTTGCTATTGTTAGCCAAAATTTCCAGCGAATGTGTGTTAACTGATATTAAGTGCTCTAATTGGTCCAATTTTAGGTTAACAATTTGTGTTCTCTCAATAAGGGGCGACAAGAGACTTTTTACCAGCTTCTCAATATGTGTTAACAAAGCTTTATTGTTGTTGTTTTGGCAGCAATGAGTCAGATGACCGGGGTCTCCCATACGTGTTACCCTTCCCTTCAAGTGACCTCCCCCTCCTTTACGTTTACTAATTTTTGTGACTTCTGGAACAGAGGCCGAAACTTTGGGTTGTAAAGAAATGGGGCCTGACAGGGTCAAATTAGGGTGTTGGATCCCATCCCCAATATTGCTCAATACAGAACAATCTTCTATTGGACCGTTCACTACATCGCCCATAGATATTTCTTGGTTATCTGGAGTAACTGCTAAATTTGGGCTGGCTTCCAAGTCGTTTATTATGCTCTTTTCAGGAGTGACCACAGATGCAAACCGACCCAGAGATGAACGCTTCCCCGTAACTAAGTCCAGAGACAAACGCTTTTCAGTAAGAGCAATTTCTTTATCTAATATCCCCGTGGCACGGGTGATAAAATCATCTAAGGTTCCAGTGGCTTTAACACTACTTGACTTTACTGTAACCCGCCTACCCTTTCTTAGTGATGAGGACATCATAAGACTAAAAATAAGGAATAATGTGAACAATCTAAAATATAAATTAGATAAAAGTTTAAAACTTCAATTACACACTATAACTACATTCAATATCTCATCACATTGGTAACTAAAACATACTATGAGTCCTCGAATCCCGAATATAAGAGAAAGGGCCCGGCCCGTCCCTGTACGTCCTTGGACGGCCCGCCCTTTGCCCGGGCGCTCCCGCGCAGTGGGAACAGTATCCCGCAATAAACTGTAGTGTGGGCGGGGCAGGCAGGGAGAGCGACCCAGGTGTTGCGGGTCTGGACCTCACGCAGGGACTCCTGGTACACTGAGTCCCTGCGGGTCAGCTCGCAGCCCTGTGGTCCCGTTTACCGCTGTTTGGTGGTGAGAGGCACAGGAGGCAGGCAAGCCCAGCAGCAGTCAGAAGAGCCCAGCAGGAGTCCGGAAGGCAAAGGCAGCGAAGCGGGACCCGCGAAGAGGGTCCGGCGAGGAGTAACGGTAAAGAAGTGAGTCCAGGAGCTCTCCGCTCGTAATGTTTAACACAGATAGTGATCCCAACGAGTTCCTCCGGGATGTCTGCACTTAACAACTGTAGCGTGGGCGGGGCAGGCAGGGAGAGCGACCCAGGTGTTGCGGGTCTGGACCTCACGCAGGGACTCCTGGTACACTGAGTCCCTGCGGGTCAGCTCGCAGCCCTGTGGTCCCGTTTACCGCTGTTTGGTGGTGAGAGGCACAGGAGGCAGGCAAGCCCAGCAGCAGTCAGAAGAGCCCAGCAGGAGTCCGGAAGGCAAAGGCAGCGAAGCGGGACCCGCGAAGCGGGTCCGGCGAGGAGTAACGGTAAAGAAGTGAGTCCAGGAGCTCTCCGCTCGTAATGTTTAACACAGATAGTGATCCCAACGAGTTCCTCCGGGATGTCTGCACTTAACAACTGTAGCGTGGGCGGGGCAGGCAGGGAGAGCGACCCAGGTGTTGCGGGTCTGGACCTCACGCAGGGACTCCTGGTACACTGAGTCCCTGCGGGTCAGCTCGCAGCCCTGTGGTCCCGTTTACCGCTGTTTGGTGGTGAGAGGCACAGGAGGCAGGCAAGCCCAGCAGCAGTCAGAAGAGCCCAGCAGGAGTCCGGAAGGCAAAGGCAGCGAAGCGGGACCCGCGAAGCGGGTCCGGCGAGGAGTAACGGTAAAGAAGTGAGTCCAGGAGCTCTCCGCTCGTAATGTTTAAAACAGATAGTGAACGAGCGTTCAATACCTGTGCTCCTGGGGTACCTGGAAACCGGGAAGGTACGTGGGGTGGATCAGCGCCCTCACACCTACGGCTGCCAACCCCGACGCCGAGAGGCCAGCCCTGCACACCCCGGAGAGAGGCCAGCCCTACACCCCCAGGAGAGATGCCCGTCCGCCTCCTAGGTGCCGCTCGTCAGCTGACGCACCCGGGTCCGCACTGCCCAGCTCAGGAGGGCGAGGCACCTGCTGGCACAGACTTTGGACTTCACGGTGCCCGAGCCGTGCCAGTGCGTAGGGATTGAAAACCACCTGCTTCTGCGGCAGCTCTGCACGAGGCGTGGATGATGAAAAGCAGCGCGCAGGCTTCCAGGAAGAGAAAAGGAGGTCTGGAGATCATCTAATAAAATCTCCTTTGCCTCTCTGAGTTTATTTTGTAACGCCTCAGTTGTGGAATCCTGTGTATGCAAACTATTTGCTATCTTTTCCTGTATTTCTATGATGGACATTTCATATTCCCTTAATTTGTTCTTCCCTTCCTTTCTTTTATATGCTGCAGTGCTAATTAGTTTCCCATGAAAATAAGCTTTGTTAACATCCCAGACAATATGTGGGGAAGGCGTGGGGGGCTGATATTCTTTTTGTTTAAAGAAAAAGACTCGGTGCTTAATTGTGCCGGTGCTTAGCACCGGCACTTAATTATCAGGGCCGGGTCTACACGCAGTACTGCACGTCATTGATTTTGATAGCGCCTCTTCACAGAGTGTTACTGTTACGGTGGTTGCTTTTGTCATGGAACTTGAAAGTAACACTAGACACCAGGAAGGGTCCATTGGAAGGCATGGAATCTGTATGTATATTTGTCAATTCTGTGTGCATAGATATAGGTAGGTGAGGTCCGTCTGGACATAAGCTATGTCAAAGTTGTATCTTTAAACTCATAGACTCTGTTAAAAATAGCATACCCTACCCCAGTACTATCCTTTCCCCAAATCAGCACATAGAGCACTGAAATTGACCCTTTTCAATGCTTTAGTGATTTTAGCTAATTTATTCCAAACTTGTCTGTCAAATGCACAAAATGTTCGCAGGGCAGGGGAACTTCTATCAAAATCTTACTATGAGGAAGGCTCCCTTTCTGAAATTCAGATCAGGTATTACATCTGACATTTAGCAGTGCCAGTTGAAGATGTGGGTGGAGCCAGAGAAAGGTAGGTGTGGTCACAGGCAAACATTTGAGCACCTGCACTTGATATTTTACAAATTAAGCACTGAAAAGACTGTGTCAACTTTTAGGGTCTTTATTGTTTCTGGATCACCTAAGAGGGTTCTATCTAGAGTCCACCTGGTCTGTGATGGGGGTTCGCTGAAAACCTCTCTAGTTTCACCGCGGCATGGTCTGATAAGTCGGTTGGTGTACGACACTGCTGATGCTTTTATTAAGTTTTCAATCTGTAAGAAAGAAGTCAATTCTAGAGGAGTGAGAGAGCTTTTTATTCTGAAAGATGTACCCTCTTTCCTGTCCTGCTTTCAATTTCCAAATGTCTACCAAGGCTAGGTTCTTTATCAACTGGAGTGCGTAATCCCTCATTTTAGGTGAGTTCACTGCTTGTCTAGTTGCAGATTTATTCAACACTGGATCCAACAGTGTTACAATCTCCTCCTATAATGATGTGGTGTTTTGTGTCCAGAAGCTGTTGATATAATTCTCTAAGTGGGGACGGGTCATCGACATTGGGGCCATAGTAACCCACAAATGCATACCCTATGTTGTGTATTTTAGCATAGTTTATTAGCCATCTACCCCCTAACTCTGCCGTGGAGCCCTCCACCCTAGCTTGCGCAGAGTTCTTATATATAACCGCCACTCCTTTCAAATTAGAGGACTGATTAGTACATGAGAGGTGGGTGTTCCATTTATTCCTCTCTAGGACTCCCTGCCACTCTTGACGTCGTAGATGTGTCTCCTGTAATGTTATTACATAATTGTCAGAATGTTTAAGAAATTCTAGGATCTTCCTTCATCTAGCATTAACCCTTAGCCCATCCACGTTCCAGGAAAGTACCCTTAAGCTACTTGCCATATTCTTTTAACCTTCCCCTTTCCAGGCGCGCGCGTATGTCCATCCTCTCTTGCTAGTGTGCTTATCCTTTGTACCAATGAGGACCATAATTTTTTATCCCCCAATGCTACCCACCCAGTGTTCAAATAAACTAAATAAAATGTGAGTCCTTCTGTGTCCCATCCTTCCCTCTAACCCTGGGGAACCCTCCCTTTATCCAAACTGGGTTTTCCATAATACCCCTTGAGCTTTGTATCTCCAACCTCTTGTTGCAGGTTTTTATGGGTCTTTGTGAGTGTTAAACTGAGAAATTAGATTTTCGACCTCTGGTACCTCTCTTAGATTATACATTCTATTGATCCACATTACTCTGTGTTGCCAGAAATTTCAACTGTGCTTATGTTGTTTTGATCTATGTTTATATATAATACATACATTTATTTTTATATAATATTATGTGGAGTCTCTCTTTGTGGTGTATTTATTGTGTCAATTATTGTGTCACTGTTGTGCAAACACTTTACACATTGCCTCTGAGATAAGCCTGACTGCTTGTGCCAAACTACCGAGGGGGTTAGCAGGGGTTATGGGTGTGTAACTCCCTTACCCTGACTAGAGTGGTGGGTTCTACATGGCTTGGGTGCATACCCTATCCAACCAAAAACCCAATTTTCAACAGTCCCTCAAATTATATCCAACTATACTGGACTCCTGGTGTGGCAGAGATCCGGGTCAGGTTTTTATTTTGCTTTCTATTTTTCTTAATGTTTGGTGCAGCTTTTTCCTTCCCGGAGTCCTCAATCTCATTTTGACTTTGAGTTAGGTTTGTGGCTCAGGAACCTAAGGATCCCAGCCCACAGAGGTGTGAAATGTAGAAATAATTTTAGGGAGTTCCAGTTCATGATCTTGAATGGGAAGTGCTGTCAACCGCTGGCATACCAACAGAACTGTAGTTTCTCCCATAATGCTACTCAGAACTATAGAGAAAATTGTTTTTAAATTCCTTATCAATTTAATTCCTAAATCAGGATCCAGTGCAGCATTGTGCTCAATCTAAATTTAACACCTTCTGTAACACCCCTAATGAAGATAGGTCATGCGTTGTAGTGTAAATACTCACAAATGTTGTTCTCCATGTAGATCTCACCTCTACTGGGGGTACCATACCAAGTGCAGCATTCTATATTTATCCTAGAGTGTTGTGTGGAGATAGACAACTTCCATTGATTAGTTTTACAAGCAATTTAAAATGGAATATCATCTTGTTTGCCCATGATAACATTATTAGTCTGTTGAATTTGCCTGCAATGCCAGATGCACTTGTTTGTGCAGGAATGGTGACTATTGCCCCGTCACAGTTGATAGTAATGAGAAATGTCTACGTCCCCTATAGTTGGTCACAAACAGATTCAAGGGTCAAACCTTTCCATGACTGATATATTTCAAAGGAGTATGCAGTATGTACCTTTAGAAATAAGAGTTACCATACCCCCTGCATTAAGAAAACTGAGAGCCAAATAGTGTTTTTTGTAGGTGGTGTCGTACAGTTTATTCCTATCTGAATAGGTTGTGCCATTGTAAAACAGATTCAAATCTGAACTAGAAATGGGAAATTCACCTTTTATCAGCCAAGGACCTGGTAACCCCTCATCAGTGCGGGAGCACCTATTTGAACTGAGGGAGGAGATCAATATTACAACAGACGTCTCTGCTATTACTCATATCTTACCTGTGTCATTCAGGATTATACAAATATCTGCCATACCCTGTGTGCCAGTAATTTGTTTCCTGTAATCTCTCCACAATGTTTCGAGATTTAGATTTTCTTTGCCCTCTGGTAGTGTTGATGTAGTCAACATACCATCAAGAGGCAGAGAACCCAGTGGACTGTAACCCTAGCAACCCACAGAGTATTATATCTGAAAGGTGTGTATTAGACAAGAATCACTCTTGTAAAACTCTGAGTAGTGGGGGGGCATGGCTTGACGCCCGAGACGCATACGGCGCCCGGGTGAAGCTCCCCGGTGCGACCTGCCGGCAACGCGCTTCTTGCATTTCTCCCACGGAGTGAGCGGCTTTACAGGACTTCGGAACACCTGCTGGTCGGTGCGCGACCTCTGCTGCCCAGTTTCATAGCGGGAAATGATGTTTTTGTTGCCGTGAGTTTCTGTCTGGCGGCGCCGCGATACCGCGGCCGCCATTTTGTTTCTCCTGTATGCTCGCATTACGGAGTTTTCTCATCTGTGGAGGCTCTTCCTGATCATATGGAGCCACTTTAAAGCTTTTAACCCAAGGTTTTTTGCAATATTTTACTTCAGACTATCTCACCAAATGCTGCTGCCTTCATATCAAGTCTTATTCAAAATCTCCTGAGCAAAACAATTATGGCAGCCATTTTGTAGTCTACCCCTTGTCTCTATGACCTACATGTGCACTCATTGAGATGCAATGTTTGTTTCTTCTTCTTTGCAATAAGGACTACCACCTACAGTGAGTTACCTCATCAGTTTTTTTTTTTTTTTTATTGAAGTGGCCATTCCGCATGATATATAAGTTGTTGCTGGACGTTTTGTCAGGACTGTTATATTTTTGAATTTTTTCTGCGACCTCCTTTACTTGTCAGGGACTTATATTTTGTCTCTGATTGCACTTGTGCCCGTTTGCTCTATACGTTGCGCTTGGTTTGAATTTTATGGGTAGAACAAAAGGAACTCTCTCCAAGCACCCCACACCTAAACATATCTTCGTCAAGAACTCAACATTTTTTACTGCTTTTTCCAAACTAGAGGATGCTTCGTTATCTCCGCCTCAAGTCTTTGCGACAACCATGGAACCCTCTCCCTCGCCAGCACCCTCTGGTAAATCCATTACCAAGCGTTTAAAACAAAGCCCTCCTTCTTCACCTAAAACAACTTCACCTGTTTCCATGGAGATGCTGTTAAAGGAGATTAGGGCCCTTCGACCCTTTATGGAGGAAACTAATAACAAATTACAAACTCTCACCGATACTTGGTCTCAACTTAACACAAGAATTACCGCAGTTGAATCTAACATATCCTCTTTTAAAGATACCGCCTCCAATGTCTCTCAGCTTCAATCTTGTATCTGTATTCCAGCGACAAGTCGAGGACCTTGAAAATCGCAAAAGGCGGAATAACCTGCGTATTTATGGATTGGGGGATCGGACCCTCCTGCCTTCTTTATATCTTTTCTTCCTAAGCTTCTCCGCATTCCAGAAGGCACTACACTCAACATCCAGCGAGCCCATAGATTAGGCCGTCTTTCCTCGACTGCTTCATCTTCGCAGAGGCCAAGAGGCGTTATTTTATACTTCTTGGAATATACAGATTTGTTAAAGGTTTTGTCAGCGGTCAAATCTTCTCAGCGCATCACCTGGTCCTGTTCAACCTTGTTTTTCGCACAAGATTACCCCAAGTCTAATGCCAACAGGCGTAAGGCCTTTCTTAATATGAGATCTGATCTTCGCTCCATGGGTGCACGCTATGGACTTTTTTATTCTTGCCTTTTTAAGGTCACGTACAATAATAAAACCACAACATATGAAGATCTGTTAGAACTACAGAGTTTCATAAACTTCAGCAAAACGGAGGTTATGGATTCTTCAGGATCTTCATCTTCAAACATTGGCTGACTTTGTTTTTTCTTCTTTCAGATTTTTCACTTCCAACTTCTTTTATCTAGCATTACTTATCTTACATATGCTTTTTCCCTAGATTTCGATATGCTTGCAATTTTGAGCTACTTCTTCAATGTATTAAGGCGCCTTGTTTCATTTCATTGTCTGCTTTAGTCTTTATTTGTTACACTAAATGTTTCATTGTTTTCATTATCTTTCACTCCCGCAGGTATCTTACCCTTATGGCGTGTTGCCCCTCGTCCTCCGTTTGGTCCATCCCGGACATGCTGTCTGTGTCATGTGGCCTCGTCCCTCCCCTCTTGTTTCCTTGGATCTTCTCCTTGTAAGTATGTTTCATATTCATATGTTCTTTTTGTTCCTTTTTTGTTGTCTTTTTGTATTGCTCTTTCCTTCCTCTTTTTTCTTGTCCCTTTTTCTCCCTCTTTTCTTTTCCCCTCTTCTCCTCCTTTTCTTCTTACTCACTCTTTCCTTGCCCCCTTCTCTTTTTTCTTTCACCTCTTTCTTTGTCTACCCGCAATTCTATACCTTTCACTTACCATTCTCCTCTCCTTTTATGTTTATCAGTGGTAATGTTTTTAGTTTCATTCTTTTTTACCTTCTCGTTGGTACATTTGTGGGCTTTCGCTCATTTACTAAATTTTATCTTACAATTGATTTTTGCATTGTATGTTCATGGTTTAAGGATGTCAGCTATTTCCAGTTAAATTCAGAGTTACCACATGGAATATTAAAGGGTTGAATAATCCTATTAAAAGACAACAAGTATTATCCCACTTGGCTAAATTAAAAACTGACGTTGCTTTACTCCAAGAAACCCATCTTTCTGACACTGAAGCATCTAAATTGAAGAAATGTTGGGTAGGCAATGTGTTTTCTTCCCCAGCCTTGGGTAAGAAAAATGGTGTTCTTATTCTTTCTCATAAAAAGTTCAATGTTTCAGTTATTTCCCAAGAAATTGACTCTGATGGCCGCTGGGTTATTGTTAAGTTACTTACCGTTGGTTTTCTTTAATGTTCATGCTCCAGTTTCTGTTGACAATACCTTTTGGTTGCATATTTCTGATACTTTACTTTCAATTGATGATGACTATATTGTTTTTGGCGGAGACTGTAATCAAATTTTTGATCCCTTTTTGGATAGGAATTCCTCAGTCAAATGTATACCTAATAAAATGCACTCACAATTTACTTCTACCAAACTCAGAAAATCAGTAGTTGACATCTGGAGACTCTGCCATCCAGATCTCCGAGAGTATAGTTATTTCTCCCCCCACATAAATCACAATCTCGTATTGACTACCTCTTTCTAAGCAAGTCGTTAACTCAACATGTAATCCATTCTGAAATAGGGTCCATTTTAGTCTCAGATCATGCCCAGTTTTTGTTGATTATGACTTGATTCCCTATAACCCGTCCGCTGGACGATGGCAATTTAATAATTCTTTGCTTGTGGATCCTAATTTCTCTAGCCAATTCAGTTCTTTTGCCTCAGAGTTTTTCAATATAAATACAACTCCTGATTCCTATCCTACTATGATTTGGGATTCTTTCAAAGCAGCTGCAAGGGGCTTCATCATTAATTTTGTCTCTCAGAAGAAAAAGAGTTTTGAAATGCACTCAACTCAATTACTTGCCATAATCAAAAAACTAGAATATGCTTGCTATCATTCTTCTACTGAAACTTCTTTAAAAGAACTTATTACCGCCAAGATTACTTTCAATAAATTATCCACAGAAGCGGCCTCTTCTTAACTTCTAAAAAGTAGTGCCCGTTATTATGGAGGCCAGAATAAAATGGGGAAATTATTAGCTAATTATTTAAAAGGGTGTCGAGACAGAACTAGAATAGATTCCCTTACTAATTCCAATGGCTATATTCTTCTTAAAGACGAAGATATTTTAAATGAATTTGTCTCCTTCTATAAGAACCTTTACACTCCAGAGTCCCAACCACTCCAGTCTGATCTGTCTTCATATTTTCAATCAATTAGCTCCCCCCCTTCACAACATATTGACTTTGATTCGTTACAAGCTGATATTACATTGGCAGAAATTTCCCATGCTGTTTCAGTACTGAAACGAGGTAAAACCCCTGGTCCTGACAGATTTACCATTGAATTTTTGAACATTTTTCTAAGCTTCTTCTCCCAAAACTTTTCCTTTTATTCAACTCCTTTATTGCAAACGGATCCTCTCAAGGTGCTTTTCAAGATGCTATGATTTGTTTAATTCCAAAGGAGAATAAAGACCCTTCCTTTTGCAAAAATTATCGCCCCATATCTTTAGTTAATACAGACTACAAAATCTTTGCAAAAATCCTTGCCTTACGTATCGATCTTGTTTTGCCTGAACTTATTGGGCCTGAACAATCGGGCTTTGTAAAAGGTCGATTATCTTCTGATAATTCTAGAGTCTTTTTTAATATACTTAGCAAGGCTCCTTCTATCGATTACCCACTTGCTGCCATTGCGTTAGACGCTGAAAAAGCCTTCGATAGGATCGGCTGGGACTTTATGTTCCATGCTCTAAAATGGATAGGGTTCCCTCCTAAACTAATCTATTTGATTTCTTTATTGGACTCTGGTCCCAAAGCGTCTATTTTTGCTAACGGTAAGGTCTCAGATTCCTTTTCTCTTTTTAGAGGAGTTCGTCAGGGTTGCCCCCTACCCCTCTTTTGTTTGTAGTTGCATTAGAACCTTTTTTAACCAAAATTAGACAAGATACTCAAATCACAGGCTTTCAACTAGGTTCTCATTAAGTTAAAATGTCTGTTTATGCAGATGATATTCTCTTATATTGTTCCAACCCAGTCACTTCTATACCTTACTTCCTTTCTCAGGTCGATGCTTTCTCAAAACCTTCGGGTTATCACCTCAATCGAGATAAATGCGTAGTTTTGTCCCTTAATGTCTTGTGTCTCAAACAATATTTCAGTCAAACAGGGTTTTCCTGGCAGTCCTCTAAATTGAAATACTTAGGATTGTGGTTTTCCCCAACTATCTCAGAAACTTTAAAACTGAATTTTGATCATATCACTAAGAAACTCAATGACTCAATTACTAAATGGCATCCCCTTTTTCCCTCTTGGTGGGGTAGGCTAGACTCTATTAAGATGATGCTTTCTCCCCTTATCTTATATTCTCTTTCAATGATTCCTGTACATATACCGGGATACTATTTCAAAAGAATAGATCACATTTTATTAAGATGTCTTTGGAAAAACAAACCCTCTCGCATAGCCCTATCCATTCTTAAGAAGGATAAACCAAATGGAAGACTTAAGTTTCCTGACTTCAAGTCCTATCACTATGCGTTTTCTTTAAAACAAGCCTGCCGCTGGCTTTCTTCTGACTCCCCTACATACCCTCCGGTATGGTTGTCCTTGGAAAAATTCTTCACTTCCCCCTTCGATTTTTTGGAAACCCTTGCTTTCTCCGCTAACACCTCCTCTTTGCGTTCCTCAGTTGTTTCTCATACACACAAACTTTTGGCTCCTCTCCTTCCCTCCATTATTTCACTATCTCAACAACCTATTTGGCACAATAAATTGCTACGCATTAAAAATCGTGCTTTTTATTGGAAATCATGGAAATCTAAAGGCCTGATATGGATTTCTCAACTTTTGTCTGATACTAACCCTTTATCTTTTTCGGATCTTCAATATAAATTTGTCCTTCCTAATTCTTTTAAGAAGCAATATGACCTTTTACTCCCTTCTCTCCATCAATATCTTTCATTACTTCCATCGCTCCCTGTTAGAACCGGCAGTCTCTAGTTGGCAGAGGTATACACTTCTGACAAATAGGGACCAACCAACTCTAGTCAGGGAAAGGGGATTACACACTCAGATAACCCCTGCTACCCCCTTGGTAGCTTGGCAGAGCAGACAGGCTTATCTCAGAGGCAGTGTGTTAAGCATTTATGACCACATACAGTAATAAAGTGAATACACTACAGATGGACACGACACCGAAGTTATTATAAAAATAGTATTTTTATATAAGGCTTAGCACAAGACCAAATAACGACAAAAATATACCACAGGAAAAATAATAGTTCAAGTAAGGTTTCTTCTTGGCAAATAGTTCTTTAGCAAAGTATTCTTCTGAGCATAGTTCTTTGGCAACAATGTAACCCCTACAGGAGTCACACGACGTCGAGTCTACAAGATTCCCAAGGTTCGGCGTCGACCGCGAGGAGCGCTACGTCGAGCCTGGAGTTGCAACAGACCCCACAAGTACAGTACCTTGAGAAACGAAGAAAACGATGATCCACGGCGTCGAGATGTCGGCGTCGAGGTCGGCGTCGATCGTGCCTCGGAGTCGGGTCAATCCGCAGCGGTGTCGAGGGATGTCGGGCCGGAGCAGCGCTCACGGCGTCGAGAAGGGCGTCGAGTCGATGCGATCAGCAGCGGCGTCGGGACGGGGTCGCTTGGAGGTGGAGCCGATACTCACTCCTCACTGGCGTCGATACCGGCGTCGAGACGGGGTCACTTGGAGCCGGGGCCGATACCCACTGCTCACTGGCATTGCTGCTGGCGTCGATCGGGCCCGGCGGCCGGCGTCGAAGGCTCGGGACACTGGAGCCGTTACTCACGATGTCGAGCTGGATTCGGCGGCGTCGAGACTGCAGATTTTCCCTTGTGTACTGGAAACAACACTTTCCAGCAATTCAGCAAATGGTGAAGTCCTTTGGCCCTGTGACTTCAGCAGGAGACTGGCACTCTTCCAGCCCTTGGAGATTTCCTAGCAAGTGTTCAGAGAGTACACACCAAGTTCCTCTCTCCTTGTTCCTTGGCAAAAATAAAGAAGCAGCTTTCAGGTTCCTCCACAGCAAAACAGCACTCTGGCAGAAAGGGGAGGCAAGTCCTTAGATCAGCAGGCTTCTTGTCCTTGGTACAGGTTTCCTTGTCAGAAGTGATCTGAGTTCTTGGTTCAGGGGTCCTTCTCTTATACCCCATTTCTCCTTTGTTCCCTTTGTCCAAACATGGAGATTCCCACCATCTCAGGTTTGTTGTGGGTGTTGCCAGGCAGAGGCACCTGGCCCATTCACTGAGCAGGGCGGAGTCCTCAGCCGCCCAGCAGGAGGCGGAGCCAGTATTGTCACTGGCAGGAGCAGGGCTATCAGTCGCCCAGCAGGAGGTGGAGCCAGTATTGTGTCAGGCAGGGCAGGCTACTCTTCCCTCACTCTATGTGTAAACGCCCCATTCACCCCACACTGACTCATTCAGACCTCTGGAGCCACCCAGCCCCTGACACACACACCAAACCAGCAGAGACCGGTAGATAGTTGGACAAGAAAATAGCCACTTTCTAAAAGTGCTATTTTCAAACATAGAATTTAAAAACCATCCATCCTAAAGGGTGTGTTATTAAATTCTGAGTTCAGGGATACTAAACTCGACTCGCTACCATGCTCCCTGAGTCAGATAGATTATAATGGAGTTAATAATCCGTCTGCCCAGTCTGGCCTATGGGAGGCAGGTAGCCCTTCAATAGTGAAAAACGAAAATGGCTGTAATTCACTATTAGGTCATGCCACACACATCAGGGCATGACCTACCTTTTACCAACAATGCACCCTGCCCTAGGGCCTACCATAGAGGTGTCTGAAATGTGGCAAAGTGAAGGTTTAGAGACTGGCAAGTAGGTTTCCTTACCAAGTCGACATGGCAGTCAGGGACTGCACGCAGGCGCTGCGGTGGCAGGCCTGAGACACATTTTACACGCTGCTTCTGTGGGTGGCACAACCAGTGCTGCAAGCCCACCAGCAGCAGTTAACTTACACGCCCTTGGCACACGCAGTGCACTAGACTAGGGTCTGAACAGTAAGTCAACCAAGCCAATCATGGTAACACCAATCAATGTAATAATTTAACATAGGGAGCACTTGCACTGTGGCACTGATCAGCAGTGGCACAGTGCCCAAAGCAATAATCCAGCAAAAACATCGTAAACAGAGGAGGCAAACAGAAAAAAATGGAGGAGAGACTCATGCCAATGATGCCAGGTCTAACACTCCCTATAACATGTTCTACGTTATTCCCTTTACTGTACACTTCCCCTTCTGCATCTTCTCTTTACAAATGTCTCTTATCACCTTTGGGAAGGCTTAAATCAAAGACTGAATTGGCATGGGAAAGAGATCTATCGCAATGTTGGACTGTCACCGTTTGGGATAAATTGTGGTTAAAGATTCATAAGACCTCACGAGCGGCCATTACTACCCAAACTCTTTATTTTGTGTACCAACGTTTATTATACTCACCTGCGACTTTAGCTTGCTTCTCCTCTACTACTCCGTCAACATGCTGGTCTTGTCCCTTCTCAAATGCTGACCTAAAACACAAGCTATTCGACTGTCCCAACATTGATAAATTTTGGCATTTAGTTTGGTCTCAAATTAATACATTTTTTAAAACTAAGGTCCCCTTTTCCTTACCAAATATTTTTCTAGGTTCCTTGTCCCCTTCTTGGCTTCAATCCCCATCAAATTTTCAGCTGATAGACTTGTTAATAGCTATAGCCCTACATTTAATCACCTCCAATTGGAAGCATGCAGATAAAGTCACTTACAGAGTCTGGTGGAACGCCCTCTGCTTCCATCATAGACTCAATACTAACTATGTTACTCCTATTTCTCTAGCAATTAAAAGAGATTTATTATGGCTTCCTCTCACTACATACTTATCTGATTCTGCCTCTTCAAACACTTGTATTACTACTATTGTGGGTATGTCGGACAATGTCCGTAAACTGCCTTGATGATGTTTCGTTGTCTTTTTTGTCTATCAAACTAGTGCGGTTACCATATTTCACATTTACACGAATATATGATTATATCTTCTTTTTAGATTTTCTGTATCACATACAATGTTTAACCTCATAGTTTTCATCCTTCTTCGTATCTTTTTTGATGATAGATATATTGTTTCCCACCCCTTCTCCCCACTTTTTCTTTTTCTTTATTCTAGGACATAATGTTTATTGTTATCTTTATATTTCTTATCCTTTAATATGATCTTGAATTTTAATTATGTTTCAACTTCTTGTTGATTGTACCATTGTTCTATTTTTTTTTCTGGTTTCAATAAACTCAAACTTCACTTAAAAAAATAAAAAAAAATTCTAAGTAGTACTCCAAACCCCTTTCCATCATGAATAGACCGACACCGAAATTGACACTTTATATGTATCTCATGTATACTAGTGCACATAACATTTATAATGGATCCTATAAGGATAAACAAGATAGGGGCAATGATATTGGTGAACATAAAGAAAACTAAAAATGTTGCAACATTATAACACTAATTCACAATTTCTCTCCATAGTGTCGCCAACCCTGCATTTTCTTTCTCTATCTTAACACTAAAAGGAACCTGTGATGGCCGTGCTCACACACATACCTTAGTAGAACTACAGCATTATTGTTCAATAAAAAGGCAGCTGCGCTTTCTGTCTTCAGAGCTACTACGTTATCTCCAAGAAGGGTGATAAGCCCATCTGTAGTTGGATGTGCCTCCCTATAAACTTCAGGAAGGAAGAGGTTTTCGCAGCTTTTATGCATGACCATTAGATTGCCCTTCCCTGAGAATAAAGTTCAAATGCAGCTTATATACTCTACTTACTTTGTTGACGCATATCGAAATCCACATTCAGCATAGAATCCCTAATACCCTTTAACCACTTACACTACTTATGTTCCCATGTAACATTATTTAGCGTTTAGAAAAAATAACTAGGAAACAAACATTAAACAATGTAATTGATTAAGCTGAAATATCACACTACAATAAAAAAAATCGTTAAACTGACTACTGTGTATTCATAGTGAAAGGAACATGCATTTGTATAAATTAATATTTGGAGAGCTATTAGAACTACCCAAGTAGGAAAAACATGAAGATTATATCAGTTCTTCACACTTTGACTCATCTCAAACCTTGCAGGCTACTTTGGACTCTCAGTACTCCATTTCAAACATCTCTCCATCTACCACTCATTCAATTAACATGATCAGATTGTTACCGATTCCTGCTAATAACTCACATCTTTTCCTTAGTAATCCACTCTTATTATTCATTTTCTGTCATAAAACTGGACTATATGCACAAGCTCTCGAGTACACAAACATAACCCAGTTAATCTACAAAGCAAAAGAAGCAACACAAATCTGCTACCAAACTGTTTCTAACCCTGGTTTCCAAAGTAGCATGCTACTTGCAAAAAAGTGCTTCTACATCCGTCAGGGGTAGTAAGCGCTATACAAATGCAATTACAAATACATTGGTCATTGGTACCGGCTAATATGTTTGTAAATTTGTAAACAAACTGTAAAGGTAGGTTGACTGTGTGTTAGACCTGGCATCTTTTGGCATGTTTCCCGTGTCTTTTTTGCTTTCTGACCTCCTGGTTTTTACTCAGTTTTTGCTGGTTTAGTGTCTTTGCACTCTTTCAAGTACTCCTACCATAAACTATGTTATGGATTGGTGTTTCCATGACTGCCATGTTTGATTTACTGGTAAGTCCCTAGTAATTTGCACTGAGAGTGCCAGGGCCTGAAAATCAAATGCTATAAGTGGGCCTCCAGCACTGATTGTCCCACCCACAGAAGTATCCCTGTAAAGGTATTTCAGGCCTGCCACTGCAGTGTCTGCGCTAATTTTTTACTGCCATGTCGACTTGGCAAATGCACCTACTTGCCAAGCCATACCCGTCCCTTTTATGACATTTAAGTCACCCCTAAGTTAGGCTCAAAGTACCCCTATGGGCAGGGTCCAGTGTATGTGAAAGGTAGGACATGTACTGGTGCGTGTGACATGTCCTGATAGTGAAATACAGTGTATTTTGTTTTTCACTATTGAAACACTATTATGCCCCTTAGGATAGAATGGGATATACAGTGTAACATTACAACTTCCCATTGGGACAAGATTGAGAAATGGAGTTTAGTATGCTTTTACTCAGAATATAAAAATGCATCTTTTAGTAAAGATGATTTTTATGTTGTGTGTTTGAAAATCCACTTTTAGGAAGTGGGTATTTCTTGCTAAGCCATTCTCTGCTGGGTTGTGGATTGACTGTCTGGCTTCGGAGTGACAGGGGTTGGGGATGTGCATTCTCTTCAGACAGCCACGGAGGGGGGTGGGGGGTTGAGGTGTGTCCTGCCTCTCCCTGATGAGTCAGGGCTAGGCTGAATAGATCTGGGCTGCATTTGTAGTAGTGGGAGGGGCTTTCCTTGTACCAAATAGACATGGTCTGCCTTGGACAATTCTGTCTCCACCTCCTGCCGGGAAGCTAAGCCAGAGAGGACTGAACTGGTTTGGACTGAGCACAGACACTCTCTGCCACAAGAGAACAAAGGGAAATGTGGTATAAATATTGGAGCCCAGACCCCAGGATTTTAGAACTTTTTTGGACTCAGAAACCCATGAAGAAGAAAAGCTGGAGAATCTGTGAGGAGTAACCACCACTTTGCTGTGTGCTTTGATGTGTTGGTCTGCAGTGGCTGCTTCTGTCGTGGGCAGAGAAAGGACTGGACTGAACTTTCTGTAACTTCTTTGTTTGAGTGTCTCCAAGGGCTCGAGGTAGAGCTTGCCTTCTGTTCAACAAGTCTCGGGAACAGCAGAGACTTCATGTTCATCTGCTACCAGCATTGCGAACTGTGCTGCAAAAGAAGAAAAAGCAACCCAACACCGTTGCCGATGCAACTGCCGGCTCCGTGTCCTGAAGTCACCGCAGAGGGCTCTTCTACACCTTGCACCGCAACCCTGGTCTCATGGACGACGCCTTTCGACGCCATCACCAAGCCGCTGCTTGCACTGTGACCTGTGGGAACTGCACTTCTCACCGCCTCACTTCACCCTGGTATCACCGCCACCGCCGCTCCACGCCGACATTGATGCTGCTGCTTGCACCTTGGCTTGAGGGCACACCTTCTAAGTTGCATGACGCACCGAAGGCTTCGCCTACCAACTCTGGCACCATTGGCTCCGGTTCGTCAGCCAACAGCAGCACATCAGCAATTATGACAACGCTGCTTGCAATGTGACCTGCCAGCACCGTGGCAAGCACCACATCACTTTGCACCGCGTTGGGTGTCTTAACTGTGTTACTGTATGTTATGTGCAAATGCTTTACATACTGCCTCAGAGTTAAGCCTGACTGCTCGTGCCAAGCTACCAAGGGGGTGAGCAGGGGTTATTTCAGTAGTGTATCCCGCTAATCCTGTCTAGAAAGAAGGGTCTCTACTTGGAAAGGGTAACAACCTGCCAACTAGACACCCCTATTTTTGACATTGGTTGTCAGCAGTGAGGATAGGACTTGCATTTGTACTTGACCTACAGTGATTGGTGTACACTACTACCATATTGCAGACCATTATGTACCACATACTGTTTCTTTTTGGTCCATTTTTGATTTGGCATTTGTTGCAAAATTGTACTTCCTATTGAATCATGCCTAAGTCAATAGCATCATCAGTTGCATCCCTGGAAGTAGGCTTTGAGGAGGAAAGGTTGGAAACCTACAACATAAAGGAGTCGAAGGACATTTGCAAAAACCTTAAAGTCCAAATCAGAGCCTCATAAGAAAAGATGAGCTAAAGGCGCTGAGGGCCTGGGTAGCAGCCAGGCATGCTAGTGAGTGATATGGGGATCTTGGTATTGAGCAGAGGAGCCTATACCAAGGGTTGATGTGCTTTTAAGAGGGGGCCCCCCTCCAGGTCCGGCAGCAGTGGCTTGTCCTCAGAGGAGCTGGAGGACAAGCAGGAGGCAAGGAGACAGGCAATGGAGCTGGAGAGGCTCAAGTTGGCAATGGAAGAGTAAAGAATGATGCTAGACCATGAGCTAAGATGAAAGGAGCTGGATCAGAGGAGCAGATCAAGCACAGATGGTGGCAGCAATTCCTCAGTGCACTCAGGGAGGATAGTACACATTCCTAAAAATATAGGCAAGGAGTACAAGAAGGGTGGTGATACCCAAAGGTGATTTCAGGGTTATGAGGCAGCTATACACATGAATGGCGTTCCTGAAAACAATTGGGGAGCAGGATTTTGTCCTCTTTTCCCAGAAGAGGGGAGGGACACTTTAGTGGCTTTGGGTAAGGGGTATAACCTCACTTATAATGGCATGAACAGGAGGCCCTTCTCACCAGGTATGGTCTCACTCCTGACAGGTAAATATCCGCTGCGGAGTGAGATTGACCAAGTTACAGGTTCACACATCCTTCCTTCTGGGTCAATCGATGCATTGCTTCCATTTTTGATTGCCACGGCTGACTACAGCCAATTAGCTCGCACGGAGCATTGTCTTCTCCGGCTTATCCACGAAGGGATTCTCCTTTTGGCTCTCAGACCAAGTAAGTGGAGACCATGGCACTTATTTAAAAGAGAAAGTAAACTCCACAGCACCTTAATGATTGTTCTTATGCCACCATAGGTAATCCGGTCACAAGACCCAGTCCGGCCAGATCTGTGGTGAGTTGTTATTGAACATCCCGCACTTTCTGGACTCCGATTTTCACTTGACTTGGACTGTCCCATCCAGAGGAAATTGTAACACTGTTGTAGCGTGCCATCAGTCGAGTGCACGAACACCCTTTAATATCCTTATACTCCTCGAATAGGAGTTGAATACTGAAAGCATTCCCCTAAACTTTTTGGTATCAATCTAATCAACTTCGACTCACCTGCAATCGCTGCGAATTGATCTACCATGATATTGAGCTGATTAGGTGAGTGGTTTATACCTTCATTACCACTATACTCAACCAGCAGGTGTAGAATTACTGAAGGCAATTTATTGAATCCATAGGTATCACTTCTGTCATGGCGATGATAGATTATAAGTTGTCACAAGAATACTGACCACTCTTGGACACCCACCTTGATATCATCAGATATTTAGGTCTTTTCTTGTCTTTCAGCAAGATGTTCAACATTGAGCCCACGCCGGACACATTAATTGATCATCTTGAGGTAAGCCGCTTAGGCGTAATCATGCCCTTATTAGCCCCCACACACCATGCAATTCTTATACTAATATCCATATCCTTTACAGTTCCCCTGGAAATTCCTGTCCTGAAGAGACCCTATTATCCTCAACTGGGTCGAAACGTTGTCGACAATAAATAAGGATAGTTTTTAAGCACTAAAAAACAAATTTTGAAACTGATTCATCTGACATCCTTTTATTCTCATAACCCCTTGTAAATAAAGTCAATTTTTTCAAATAACATGTAGGTTATGGTTACTTAACTGGGGTCACATCTGTCACAAAGATATGAATCATTTTCTGTACTGTATATATACATGGTGTGCGTAATTTTCTTTTTTATAACTCAAAAAGAACTTTGTTTTGTAAAAAATCCTGTTTATAAATGAATAAATTTCTTACTCCTTTCGGCTGAAGTGAGTGAAACCAGTTAAAACCTTGTGGGCTAATACTGTTCTGATCTTGTGAATATTGAATGAAACTAGATGTTCAGAATAGATTTTGTTATCCTATACTTATCTCATTTCAGGATTGAATCCTAGCGAGAACGTAGACTTGCTCAAGTTACATTTCTTAAGAATGAGTTCCTTGTGAACAATTGTTGAAAGTTATATAGCTTATACCCAGTTCACAGGGACATATGGGTCGCTATTGTGTTTTGAAATATTGCAAGAGAAGAAAAAGCAACCCGACGCTGTCACCAACGTTGCTGCCTGGTCCGTCTCCTGAAGGCACCACAGAGGACACTGCCACACCGCCGCACCTTTCACCGCAACACTGGTCTCACCGATGCAGCTGTTCGCCGCCACAGTGCAGTTGCTTGCACTGTGGGCACCGCACTTCGCACCACCATGTTTCACACGGCTGCCCTGGTATCCCCAATGCCGCCGCACCATGCCGACATCAACGCCGATGTTTGCACCATGGTTCGAGGGCACTGCTCGTAAGTTACACATCGCACCGCTCTATTGGCCTACCGACACTGGCGCTATCAACTCTGGTTCATCAGCTGACGACAGCACTTCAGCAACAACAACTCCGCTGCTTGCACTGTGGCATGTCAGCACAGAAACAAGCACCGCATCACTTTGCACCGGAGCCCTGGTCTCACACTAAGCCGCTGGACGACCATCACCAAGCCACTGCCTACACCACGAACTGAGGGCACTGCATGCTGCACTGCTGCATTTCGCACCGCAGCCCCAACTCCTGCTGACGCACCCGACTTGAACCACGAGGTGTTCGTTTTGCAATGTGTGTGACTTCTAGGGCCCGATGATTTATGCACCGACCTCCAGAACTAAACACCTGCCTACACTGGCTCCTCGGAGCTTAGCGAGAGGTCACCGACGACCTGCATTCCTAAAGGTACTGATTTGCAGGTCTCCCCGACACCATAGCTGGCCTGTGATGCAGCAGTCAGCCAGAACTCTTTCATGATGCTGTGATAGCCCTGGACAGAGCTATCGACTTCAAGGAACTGTATTTCAAGTCTATTTTTGTGTATTGATATTTCTGAGAATTGGATGGTAAATTTTTTATCGTTTTTAGCCTTGTTTTGCTCAGATAAATATTGGAAATATTGGATATTTTTCTGAACTGGTGTGGTGTCCTTTTGTGTAGTATTTTAACTGTGTTACTGTATGTTATGTGCAAAGGCTTTACACACTGCCTCTGAGAGAAGCCCGACTGCTTGTGCCAAGCTACCAAGAGGGTGAGCAAGGGTTATTTCATTAGTGTATCCCCCTTATCCTGACTAGGAAAAATGGTCCCTATTGGGCAGGGTAACAACCTGCCAAGTAGAGACCACCATTTCTAACACCGTGGCACAACAGACCCAGTAGTACGCTCAATGGGCACTAGGGTCATTGTCTGCAGGCATGCATGAATGACCACCAACATTTTCTGGGGCTCTACAAGCTAAATTGATCGGCACACCATTTAATGCCGATAGATTATCCAGCGAGAAAGCAGATAACGCATTCTAGCTGTTTAAAAATATTAATGCTACCTAAAATGCCTTGGGGCTATCTGTCAACTGGAGTGCTAAACATTTCATGGCTATAGCCACCAGGCTCACAGGTAAAAATAGTTGCCATAGCCCAGGCTCCCCCTTCAACAGTTTGTTCTGCCATTTCTGGGTCAGAGAATCTGCCAGCAGCAGGCGTAACCAGTCATCTGTATCTTTCAGATACACGATTTCAATGTTACTATCACTTGGACTGATGGCATCCCACCTCAGGAAATGGGAACTGATTATCTCCGAGCACTATGTTCTTCACATGATCTGTGAGATTCATTCCCCGCCTCCTTGTGCCACCACCTGTAACCACTTAGCCATTTTCCTATGTTCCTGACTGCTCCTCTCTACCCCCCTCAGAAACGTCTTTACGAAGGAGGTTTCAGCCTTACTGGTAAAGAGGCCAAAGTTCCCCTTCCACTACTTAATAATGCCATCCTAGATTTGCATTCTCAGAACAAGTTCCTATGGAAAGACATGTTTGAGAAGAGAACTCTCACTTATTTTCTTAAGGATCTGCAGCTGAACGACTGGATGCTATTGCTTGATTTACAAGGTGCCTGTTTTTACCTCCTAGGTGAACCTGAGCACAGACAGACTCTGCTGTTGTGGTGAGAGGCAAGCACTACCACTTTGCGGTGCTATTGTGTAGTTCTTACAAACCTATATAGTATCTACGCGTTTAGATAACATATACTGTAGGATTGGATTCAGACGGATTCTAGACTCCCCTACCGAATATGTCAGCCTGTATACCAGCTAGCTCACAGTGCCACTAGAAACCCCTCTTACCAAGGAGAGAATAGTTGTTGGCAACTATTGAACATGACAACCCTGTTCAATCAGGGATCATGGAAACAGTTAGATACTTTTTGCTCAGTCACTCGTGCTCACTTTGTCTCAAAGATATACACAGAATAAACTGTGGGGAAGTTTTTCAATAAGCATTTATTGAACTAGCTTAAAATAGGTGTACTGAAACCACCATTAGACAGAAACAGATATAAATGATTATAAGCACTAACAGAGTAAAATTCTGGTAGATTTCTACCATCGTGCTAAAACAATGAATACAGGCAAGTATATAAAATACTTGACAGTAAAATGCGTACTCCTACCCTAACTATGTGTAACTAAATGTACCTAGCATTTATGTGGGTGTAAAGACAAGAATCCCTCTAGGATAAAGTCAACCCCATTACCTGAAGTGAGAGACTGTGGGACCCCTCTTGGTCTCAAGATGAACACCCAGCAAGGGATGTCAGACCACTGCGAGCTGTAGTGTCTGCATGCAGGAGCCTCAGCATCTCGGTTCAGTGTGTCAGCATGAAATGCTTTTTTCCCCTGATTATCTCAGCAAGAGATGAAGTATATATGCCTAAAGTGGTACCCACTGGGGATATACCTTGTTGTGTCATATCGGTTTGGGATGACGGTAGGAATGACCCTTATACATAGTTATTATGCAGGAGATGGTAGGCCTGCTGTGATTCCAAGAATCCTCATGCATAATGAATGAGGCTTAAACTTTTTGGAGAAAACCCTGTGTCATCTTTGGAAAGCAACATAACTAGGTAAAAGGTCAGTACTAAGAATCTTTATGTAATGTAATGGTTGGGAGAATATAGGTGAAGCATTAGGTGACTGCCTGAGCCTATATTAGGGTACCTATATGAAACATAACAGTGCGAATGGCCTCTCTTTTGTTTTATTTTTATCCAAGGCGATGGTGTTTGAGGTCCACTTCTATAGTGATTTTGAAAACTACCTGGTGAAAGTATAATCTCTTGAGATTACCTAACAACACCTCAGCAATATATTTTACTACATGTGCAGCAATCACATGGGATTCCAGCTGTGCGGATTCACTCACAAAGCCAGTTTTAGGCTCTCATTTAATACATGCCTTTTCCATTACTAAGAAGTTTCACCAAATCTTTCAAATGATGGCACATTTCAAATGTTAACCTCTTCAATTTGCGAAATTGGTTCTGTGCATATTAGGCCTATAGGCATCCTGCATCTGCTTAGTGTTCCAAGTTACTGTTTCATTGAGTCATCTCCAATGGATTCCGAGGATTTAATGGAATTTGCACTTTGGTCAGTTCTGGATTGGTGGGCTTTTCTTATGTCTCTCTTTTGTAAGTCAGTGATTTCATCAGCCATGGCCCCAAGCAACAGTTGTGATAAATGCCCTTATACACGGCGGGCACAATTAAAAGACATTTCCATCAAAGGGTTGTAATCTTTGAAACAGAAATAGGTTCACATCATATTCATCTATAGAAGATCAGGGCAATAAGGCTGATTCCGTAGTCCTTTGTACATAAAATCAGGGAGTTTATATCCCTATACAAGGATACTGCTTATCTGTGGTCTTGGGAGCAGAAAAGCATTTAGGGATGTCCACATCCTATTTAGTGAGGAATCTGAATGTGGAGGCTTAATGGCCTTCACATTAGCGATGATTGGGTTTGTGATGAGTGGGAGCTGCATCCAAATGTACTAGCCCTCCTTGTTTGCAGAGGGAGAGGCTGAAAAAATAGTTGTTTTTTTTTGCAACCAAATGAAACACAAATCTGTTCTACAGACATTTCAAACATAGGATCGATGGGGATGTGCTGTCTATACCATCAGAATTTCAGCTTTGCTTCCTTCACACAACTATCACTTGCTCATTACATCTTCCTCAAAATCAAGGATCAGAGCTGTCGCACCCCGTTTGTGAAGGTAACAAGGAAGTCAAGGTTTGCTGGGCCCCAAACAGGTTAGTTGGGGCATTTGCCACTGGTGTCTTGTGGTCTATCCTATTATGGCTCTGCAAACCGGGCCAGGTACAACCCCTTCCACACTTCACTTTCAGGGTAAAAAGGGAGAGTACCTAAAGGCTTCTCAAGGCAGTGTAGGAGCTCAGACCTCAACGAAGACAATAACCTAGTATCAAACCCAACAAAAGTGCAGTTATGTTGTTGTGTGTTTTTTTATGGCCGATGGTCATTTTCCCCATGTTATTCTAGGTATGTACATTGTAGGATGTTTTTGTTTTGCACACGTTATGAAATATCACGCTTGCTTCTGAGCCACATTGTATTTTCACACAGAACCAGCACGTTTTTACATTTTAATCCTTTCCTAGGATTTAGTCCGAACAGCCTAGGCAAGGTCAAGCAACACTGGCCCCTGTTATTCTCTCTGGTCAGACACTAGTATCTAGACATAATAAAAGAATGCTGCTGCTGTTTTCAGAACACATAACTTGTCATATAACTAAGGACAGGAGTTCTGAAAAAACACTCACACAGAGCGAGGTTCCTGAGATAAGAGTGCTGCGTCAGCTGATATGTAGCACATACACCTATATATGCTAAGGTACGGGTCCGCCACTAAACCCAGAGATCTATATTTTATAACCACTTAGCTTCAGTAGTGGGGGAGGGTTTAGGCAGATCCGTCAGATAACATGACTGGGTTCTTTATTGTATATGATTTTTTAACGATGTTGATGGCATTATTGCTATACATTTGTTTTCTAATTATGGTGCAATTATTGCACTTTGGAGCATGATAGTGTAAATAAATACTGTAAACTTCCTTTGTGTCTCTTTGTTATCTTATTGTGGACAAGTATGAGTGAGAGAGCGAAAGGGTGTGTCCTGTTACTGCGGTCCCGGATAGGGTCGGGAGTGTTGTGTTCTGGGATGCCAAATCACTTGTCTCTCTGGAAAGGTTAGGAGGGCAAGTGAGGCACTATGGCTAGTCGGACTCTGGCTCATAGCTGCTGTGGTGGTATGGTTTCTCAGTCCGCTAGATACATATGTTCTACGGTCCCAAGCATAGTTATGGTGCCGCCAGTGTTTCTTCAGGTACATATTTGCTGGACCCCTGAGTAGTATTTGTGCTTGTCCACAATACCCTCACACCTTTTACCGGAGACGTCCGTGGTGTTGGGGAAATATCCTCTACAGTGTTTAAATCTGTGTTTTTATGTCGCAACCTGTAAATGTTGTGGTCAACTGCTGGCCGGCAGTCTATACACATTTAGCACAACATGGAGCCCCTAATGTGGGAGCTCCTATAATCTTTATAGTAGAAGTGGACACTGTACAGCGCTTTGAAGTATTTTATTCTTGTGTCACATTTCCAGCTGTGGATTCCAATACCAATACTTTCCATGAATACACTGTTGCACAGGCACCATCTACATAGAGATCTTATGCACTTATTGAAATTCCTCTCGCCGTCTGAGAACACCAGATGTGGTTTAATGGCGCACTACTCCAGGTCCCTGTGCCAGTTTAAATGGGCCCCCTCAAGAATGAAGGGGCTACTTGGCCAGCATTAGCTGGATATAGACCATGCCTTGACTTAGACAATTTAAATGTTGTGCAAACTCTAGGTTTGTACAATGTTCTCTGTGTCTTATATAGGTGCCTAACTAAATTTGCTAGCTCTGTTGCCTGCGGCCCCTGTTATCAGTCCTATAATTGTTCATTTAGTTATGGGCAAAAGACCCACTAATTGTGAGGAAATTCAATTTTGGATAGGCCAAAAAGTCGATCAACTTGAGGCTGTGCTTACCCACTGGGATGGTTCCCACTCTTGCATACTGCAACACCTAGTCTACAATTTGTGCCATAGTGTATACTATCTGTCATGGCATTCCCTTGATGTTCGGTTTACCAAACATTCTGAAACAGATACAAAATGAACATGGGGCAGGTCTTGCCCTAGATTTGGGGATGAACTAATGGGTAATTTTACTGTAGTCTCCAAAATGATTATTTTCTAATGTTAAGGGTGAAGTAGCATCTCTGGCTATACTCCAGTGACTTACTGCTGTGGCAGTAACCAACCTCAAATGTGAGTTACCTAACATTATTGCCAATGCGTGTACATCTTTGAGATGCAATAATTTGGCAACCAAACCTTTGGTACCACCACTTGGCAAGCCTCGCACTGACAAGGATGCCAGACCAGCCCGGGAGTCAGTTAAAAAACCATGGGATGAATCTCAACATTGGTAACCCTTGTCGAGGTTCTCCACCCCCGGAGTCCTCTGAGAGGCAATATGTTTTTTGATATCTCACTAAAATCATAACTCCAGACAGGTATCAGATTCTCTTAGTTTCTTCCGATCAACTGTACAACAGAGGAGAATGATCTAAATGCAGACAAGAAAAGTACGTGGAACCAAAAAAGAAGCCACAACACTCATCTGGCGTGAAGATAAAAGAGGAGGATAGTACTCAAAATCGAGCCGCATTTCAGAAAAAGAAAGTTGCGGCTTTGACTGCTAAATATGCCACACACTGTGAGAACCCTCCTCCTGAACAGGAGCTGGAGGGAGACTCTCCTCAACAACGCGGCAGAAGTCACCATAGTATGCGGGATTTTCCTGGAGTTTCTGATAGTGAAAGTGTCAAAACCCTGCCATCAACTGTCAGTAACAAAAATTCTGTGAATGTTATTGCTCATAAGGCATGCAGGAAAGCGGGAAATGGTGTTGCTAGATGCAGAGATAGGTGTTGGAGAATCCCCAAGATGGCCGCCAAAAGAGAGAGAACCTTAGTGCAACATTCTAGTGTTGCAAGGAGTCTGGAGGTAGCATTAGAACGTCAGGAGAAGGCGCTCAAGGATCTTCACACTTCACTGAGAAGTCTTGAGTTATAGGTAGCCTAGAATTTGAGGCGTGCATACGTTTTTAGTGCAGGTAGTGTCCGACGCCTTATTCGTAGTCATAGGTTCGCGTTAGTTAGAAGGTGAGGTCTTGGGAGATGAGTGTCTCCTTCTTGAGCACGCCCTACTAGAGATTTTTTGTACCACGCATGTCACAGAAAGCATTGTGTCTATTGAGGGGAGTTGTAAATAGTTTTGAGTCTGCACGTAGATTAGAGTTGAGGCGCAGAGTCAGCACAAGCTCCGTTATTGGCTAGAACTGAAATAATTACTGACGAAGGTTCTTGCAGTTCAATATTGTGAGGACTTAATATTCCGGTGTGCGTAACTGTAAAATGGATATTTAGCCCCACGCATACTTTTTGAAGTTAATGTTTCGCAGTATAAGTTTTGAGCCTCGTAGTTACAGCATAGAAGATAGATGTTTTGCATGTTCTAGAATTCACTGAAGGTTTATTTAAGTTATGAGAGAGAATCTAAAAACTTACCGTGTTGTGAATGCAGTAGCCCTCTCAAAATAAGTTTACTGAGGAGAGGAGTAGCCTGTAAAACAAAAGCAAAGAACTTCAGGTTATGACACTCTCGCACTAGAAAAGAAAATATAAACAAAAGCATTTGTCCTCCAAGAAGTTGTTTACCAGATAACATTCATTTAAAAGAATAATCAGAAGAGAGACATTGGTCACACCAAGGTATGGTAGGTATTTTGCAGACAAAGGCATTACTGTATATATGTATGTTATCTATCCCAGTTTGTATGTAGATTCAAAAGATTATAGAGTGTCATTTTCTTGCAGTTCCTCAGGAAAAGAAAAATTCTAAGTGAAAAATGAAGAGAGGTAAAATCAAATAGAGCAAGAAGGATAAGAAGAACGAAACCAGAGAGGAACCAGAAGAAAAGGCATGACTTTCTCTTCTCTGTCCCCTACTCCTTTGCCCCTTTCCCCCTTTTGGGTTCTTCAGCCACGCAAGAATTCAATGGAGTAGTTGGAGAAATCAGAGAGGGGAATTGGGAATTCACGTGGTATGCACCTGATAGAAAGCTACTGATACATTGGTTAAAGTTGAGACCGCGGATACAAGTGAATCCCCTATGGATAGATAATAGGAGAGGATGTGAGTCTTCCTTCTTTTTCTGCCCTTGACCCTGACAAAGTCTAACAAGCCTATGCTGCTGAATGGGCACTAGCATTAGCCGCTGCACTTCACCGTAGTCATCTTGGCTGGGATAAGGATTCCCCTTACCACATTATACCCATAAAATCAAGCCTAAAAGTGCAGTCACAATATCCCATTAGACCGCAAGCTAGAGTGCCTGTTAAAGAAATTCTCTCACAATTGCTTGTGGAGTTATTGAACCCTGTGTCTCTCAGATGAATAATCATTTATTTCCTATTTTAAAACCGGATCATTCTTATTGTATTGTCTTTTAGTGGAGGCTCCTCCGCTATGATGGAGGAGCGTTGCCCCACTGCTTTTAAGCAGTGCGATATAGAAACATAAAATGATAATACCTTTAAGTTATTGTAGTTTTATGCTTGTTCTGCTTTGTGGGTGGACGGGTCTGCTCTGCTCTCGGAGCATGGCAGGGGAGGAGTGGTCTGCCCACTCCTAGGTGCACATGACTGTTTGGTCGGCCCTCTCGGGCTGCCCAAAACAGTCATGCATACTTTCCCTGTTCTCCATGCAGGTTGCATTACAGGACGCTCAGACCAATCATAATGCTGTATTGCAGCGTTGTGATTGGTCAGGGGAGTGTGGGTGCCTACCGATAACAACGCATCGTTGCAGCATTGTGAGTGGTCAGTAGGGCCTGGCTGTCCTTCCTGTTCCTTGAGTTTGTCGAGGAGAGCAGGAGCAGAGACGAAGGACGCGGCGGCAAGGTAAGTTTATTTATTTATTTTATATATTGCGCCACCCCATCCTCATCCCCGTCCCTGCCACCCGCAAGCCATGCCGACCACCACTGTTGTCTTAGACTGTAGATATTTAAATAGTCATACACGCACATTTGCAGTACAAAATACCCAAAGTACAGCACTCATTAACAATATTGTACATTAAAAAATAAAGACCACATTGGATATTTCCAATAGTTTTTGCTGTCACAATTTGGCTCCTGAGAGCCGAGATTGGACCGGTTTTAGGGCTCTATGTGATCCGCATGAATTCCTATGGGCTATAAGAATGGCTCCATTTTTTTCGCGGCACATATTGTGTGAATTCTCCATGATATCGACCCGGACGCACTGTCCTGTGTAAGTAATATCTACTTAACGGATAATTAATTTAATTCCCACTTAGCTGTCGTCAACGTTACCTATGCTAAGGTCCTCCATCCTAGATGGATACAATGGGCTACATTATTTACAGTTGTTGATGTTGACTTTATTTTCGACCCTTCTGTGCAGACACAAGAATTTCTGCAATATGAGCACGTTTACACATTAGCCTCTACTGTCCTGCCCCTTGATTGGTATATATGTATTATTTACATTGATGTTTCAGCTCAACCTGCTACAGGTTCTAAGCAACAGTACTCGGCGGTCAATGGTGTTACTTTGGAAGGAGTATCCCAACTTCAAATAACTCGTCACCCTGCGCAGTTGGCTGAACTAAATGCTTTGCTTCTTGCACTTGAATGTACGGATCCCGAATTACCCACTCCTATTGTGTGTGATTCATATTACTGTGTACAGTCCTTCAATGACAATCTATATTATTGGCAACAAAATGGATTAAAAGATTCTAAAGGTAACACAATCAGGCATAAATTGCTTTGGGTTAAGGTGGCAGACCTCAAAGCTAGGTTGCCACAAACTCATGTAATACCTACAGTGAGTCAACAACCTGTGGGAGCACACGATGTAGGGAATTCTCTGGCTGATGAAGCAGCCAAATCTGCAGTTGCAACAGCTATAGTAGCAGCTATTACACACTCTAAAACTCATATAGATAATGATCTCTTGGCTGCTGTCATTGCAATTAGAAATGGTACCCCTTTACCCAAGGACTTTCCTTCTAAATACCCCTATCATTTAAATGACCAAAATGCTCTATTTGTAACAATTCCTGGCATTGGCGATCGATTAATTACCGACCAAGACCGCAGACTTACTTTGGTTGTTGCAGCACATAAAGGTGTTGCTTTAGCACATGCTGGGGTGGTGGCCACAATTTCGCTGCTGCAACAATGTTATTGGTGGCAAGGCTTATACCAGCAGGTTAGGAAATAAGTCCTCTGTGACATTTGTCAACAGATGAAATACGACACTGTGGCTCGTCCGCCACAAACACGCCTATTCTTTTCCAATAAGCCTTTTGGCTGTATCTATCTGGATCATTGTGGTCCACTTATCTCAGACAATGCTTTTAAATTGATTTTAGTTGTAGTAAATTCTTGCTCTAGATTCCTCTGGGTTTGATGACAGCGCTTGGCTGATACTCAAATTGTTATTAAAGACCTGCATGCCGTGCCTTCCATTCGGACCAGGGTCCTGCTTTTGTGTTAAACACGTACTGAGATTCAATTACAACCCTAGATGAACAGGTGCATTATTCATCTCCATATAGGGCCAAGGGCAACTCTGTTGTGGAAATAATGAACCATGACTTAAAGCAATCTTTACCAGCTAGAGTAATAGGTAGTGGGCGTAGCTGGGTCAATTATTTCTATGTGATCCTACGAGCTCTCAATAACCTTCCTAAAAGATATCTGGGTGCGAGGACCCCGTACAAAGTACTTTTCGGTATCTAGATGTATGTTCCAGACCTTGACGGTCCAGACATTGTGGCAGCTGCCGTAACCTTTGATGTACATAACCATTTCGCAGTCTTACAGGACCTACAAAAGTTCTGTGGTGCTCAATCAAGCAAATACTTTCACACATCTCTCTCTCCAAGTATAAACGTAAAGCCTGATGTTTCTGGCTGCATTCCTAAAATTGGAGATCTCATTCGAGAAAGGTTAATGATTAAAAAGGAGTTCGGCCCATCCTACCGTGGTACGGTGCTTGTACTTTGCATTCAAGGTACAAGAACGGTGATCTTGCCACACCTTCCTGGCTCAAGGCAAATGCTTAGACTCTATCAAACATGTCAAACTACACCATGTGGCCAATCCTAAATAATAAGCCATGGGGTGTCTGTGCTACTCTACAGGACAGTCCTCTGCAGCCCGTGAGCACCACTGATGCTGATCCTCCTCTGCTGGGGAGGGGGGGAGGGAACTGAGTTTTCAACCGACAACATGACTGAAGTGAGTGTAGTCTCTGCTTCTACAGCTGATGTCATCTATACCGATCCACTGCTGGTGGATCAACCTTTGTTGGACTTTTCGAGTCCTGTTATTGAACCCGAGCCTTCAACTTTTCAACGAAGTGCTTCTGGGTATTATATGGATCAAGATGATTTGTCTTTAGAAAGTTTTTCTGTTTTACACACCCCTCCATCACAGATCTGTGTTTTCATTTTATGGTTGAAACACACTTATTAGTCCCACATTGGATATATGTTTGGATCATACTCTCCCTGTTTTTTTCTTCATGTGGATTAGATTTGTGACTGCTTGTTTCCTGTTGATTAATGACCACTGCTTCCCAGAATGCTCTGCTATGGAACTGGCTGACGGGGTGTTGGCCCCGATTCTTCTTACTATAAATTGAAAAGAGGCTTGTCCTTCGCCAACATTTCAGCCCTTCCAGTGACTGATGAAATTGCTTAGGATAAAGTTTGTTTCGATATATTCGTCTTTACAGAAATCCTGCAGATAGCATATGTATTCAAAGTTTTAATGGGCGATGTAATAGTACTTGAGTTGCATTCAGATGATTGGGATGTTGAAACCGTAAATTCTATGCTTTTAGAGCTGGAGTATTATACTGTTTTTGAATCAGAGGACCTATACCTCAATTCTGCTAACAATACTGATATGTTCTGTTATCATTAGGGGCATGATTTTCTACATAAAGTCAGTAGTCAATGTGTACTTTATAATTATACACAATGGCCAATTATCTGACTCCCCCACAAGAGAGCTCTAAAACGCATAAAGACAAATGCACTTATTTTACAGTATATGACACTTTAGACCCCACATCATATTATTTCAAATGAATCATTACCCCATCAAAAAATATATGCTTGCACAGACCAAGCTAATGTATACAGCTTCATTTCTTAACCAGTAATCCCTTAAAGCCTATGATTACTGGAAAAATACAACTGATTTGAAATCGATTTCGGGAATTAAATCTTGACAGGTTCAGGGAATAGAGACCTTATTTTGAGCCTGCCTAATTCCAACACAAATGATGTTCTTGAATGATACTGTCTAGCAGACTACATGTCTAGGATTTGCAAAGATTAAAGAAATGAATGCAACAAATATTCCCTCCATTTCCCACTGTGATATTTGGCACACTATAACAAATTATACTGAAGAACAACTTAATAGCATGGTGCAGTATGGTAGATTTAATTCCACACTTTCAGATCCTAATCGATGGCTATTGTGGCCAATGGACACAAATGGCTGTCATGCTCGTTTTCTCAATTCCACACCTGGGTTCAAATCAGGCAGACCCGATCAGTGGAACAATTGTGTCTACAATGGTTGGAACATTCCACAATGTCTTCAGTGAAACAACATCTTTCTCTCTTGTCCAAAGACATGGATTTGTCAGATTGTTTTTTGGGTCCCAAGTCTCCGCGTTGTAAAAGATTTATTTATCCTACTTGTAATGACATTTGGAAATTGTCCTAAATGGAAGCTGCCGCATGCTTAAGACAAATTGATCAAGATAATTTGGATAGAGTGCTTGCTGTTGTTGATAATAGTATTAATATGCTGTCTTCTCATATTTAGAATTTAAATAACATTGTGTTGTCTGTTATTGATATTATGCACAGTGATATGTCAACATTGTATCATGGTTCAAGTGAGCTTAGATCTATTATGCAGTTTAGCTGAATGCTTCATACCCTTAAGAATGAGCGCGTACCATGGCTTTATTTGAAATGCAGTAATTTGTTATTTTCCGTTAATTTAAAACGCAAACAACAACTGATGGCAATAAAAGACACAACCTGCGCAATGCTACATTTACAGAAGTTAGAACAACTTCCATTTACTATTGCCGAAACACCTTGAGCTGTGTTGTTAAAACACAGTGTTATTTCTTTACCTATTTCAACATTTTAGTTCACAGCTTGCATGCAGCATTTTCCTGTTGGCGGATATGAACTCCCCCGGAGGCAGCTTCATTCATGAGTTATAGTCATTTCCCTTCTCCTACCATTGTGAACATGCCAATAAGGACGTTTTCCTTACTGGAGAGGAATGTGACTCTTCTGTCTTCCCCAGAAGCCCTTAAAGTATGGAAAAAATGGATATCAGAAGACTGATATTGATCGTGTTTTCTAATTTTATCACAGTCCCACAAATTATATCCACCCGTACTGGGCTCCTGGTTTGGCAGCAATCCAGGCCAGCTTTTTGTTTGTTTTCTATTTTTTTATTCTTCAGTGCAGCTTTATCCTTACTGGAGTCCTCAATCTCGTTTTGAGTTGAGGTTTTGTGGCTCAAGAACCTAAGGTTCTGCAGAGATGTGAAATTCCCAAAATATTTTAGGATGTGCCAATTCACGAACTTGAATTGGATGTGCTGTCACCCGTTGGCATACTGCCAGAACCGTGGTTTCTCCCAGAATGTTACTTAGAACTAAAGAGAAAATTGTTTTTAAATTCCTTATCAAATTCATTCCTAAATCAAGATCTGGCGCAGCATTGTGCTCATTCTAGATTTACAAATGGATTGACAACCACACTCCTTGGTTATGTGTGAGCTGGAAATGTACTCTATGTATCATAGTTGAGTGGGTACTCCAGGGTATCACCCTCTGATCTTGGGCGTAATCAGAATAATTGCAGAGCTATGTTCCACTGGTAGGGGGAAACGCCCCCTCAGTGCACTCTTTTGGATGAATTAGTCTTAGTATATCTTGGTAACACAGTTATCCAAATGTTTATCCAATGTAAAATCACAGGTCTTTCAAAGGTTCAACATTGCAAATTTTCTTTATTCATCAATAAGATACGTTTACTTCAAAGATGTATAATGTTGTGCTATCACATTATTTCATTAGAGCATCACATATATTTCATGATTCCGATGCATTTCGGGCATAGCACTTCTTCAGGGGAATTGTATTCCTAAAGGATGGAAAACAATGAATAAACCAAAAGGTTTTGAAATGGAATCACCAACACGTGAAATATAGTCTGTTGTGAACTGTCTCATCAGACGTGAAATATTAGCAGTTGACATACTAACTGAAGTGTCAGACATGTGAAAATGACTGACCAAACAAAGGGATTTACCTGCCACAATAATTTATAGAGGCCCTTGAGAAGGATCCTGAAATAGACTAATCACACATCGGTGCAGACAAGAATGGAATTGTTTAATTAACCAAAATAATTTTTATTTTTCAAATAATCAAAAATCATTAGATCAGATGGATACAAAGTACATGTATTGTAAAAGCAAAACTCATCATCAAATAAATTCAAACACGAAGTCCCACAGCCTCATTCAAAATACACAACCATACTGTCACACAAACCAACTCAATGAGCATCATCATTTATACCGCACACAGAAAATTTGTACACTTCAACAATGTAAATCACGCTGGTACAATTGCCAAATGAAAGTTAGAAAGCAAGTTCATAGTTGTCATCCACAGGATATCTATGGGTGGAGATGGTCCAACAACCCAGCAGCAATGGAAACGCCAACGCGCGTTTTGGTGCCTAGCCCCAGCCGGGGCTACACCTTCATCAGGGCGGAGATGGACAAGAGGTGTGGGACAAACACATCTAGAATTATGAAGAAATTTGTTTTTTTATAAAAAAAGGATTTTTTTTTTAAAAGCATACACTATAGATATACAACCAAATATACATTAGAGAAATCAAGGCTTTTTTTTTTGCAAAGACTCAGATTTTTCTGATAACTAGACATCTGCCACCGATGTGGGAACAAAGATTCAAACCTGTCATAATGCAATTTTCTAAAAATAAGAACGGAATAGAGTGTGCCACCAGAAACAAATACAGAGAAAAGGATACAAAGAAAACCAGCAGGGGCAGTGGTTAAGTGGTTACCAGAGATAAATAATTAGTAGCACCTAAGTCATGAACCATGAGCAAAAGAGTCCAAATACAATAGGGCAAATAGAAAAAGTGAGAATAAAAGAATAAAAGAACATGCCCAGTGAAGATTTTGAAGTAGTGAAAAGGTATATCTCACATACATTCATGCAAAGTGAAGTAGAATGTAAATATCAAATTCGCGCAAATTGGTCCGCTAATACCGGATTGTATCAAATATGGGGCAATTCAAATATTCTCCAGAGACTTCCTAGGCTTCGGAATGGAACAATAATTTCCAACGGATGTCTATGGTATCAATTTCAAATAATAATTTCAAAAAACGAATCCGAAAAAATATATATGGGTTCAACAGCGTGCACATCGGATAAAGAAACGAAACATAAACCTACCATTCAAGGTTCAATAAGGTCCAATCAGATGAAAACATGTGGTCAGTGTCCACAGACGAGGGGGGTAGTAAGGATTGTCACTTCAAACGATAAGATCAGGGTACTGCAGATAGCGATTAAGGCTTGGTGCCAAAGTCCGGACTAAAGTTCTACGGAGCAAAAGTAGAAAACAGGGTATCATCAGGGAGAGATCAAAGGCCCCAAAGGTAAAGAGCATGGTTAAACAAGGCTCCCTCAACAAGGTGTCTACTACATGGCAACTAGACTAAAGAAGGCTCTAAAGCCACTATTTAGAAATAAAGTATCGCCACAAAAGTCTATGGACACGAAGCGCTCATAGGTATAAACAGTAATCCATAGCGTTTTGCTTGTTTCTGTGTCCTATACCGGGTGAGATATTAGAAAAGTCGTCCACATGCTAGAAACTACAGGGAGACAATCTACATTACGCTGCAAGAGGAAACCTGAATAACGCTAAACTGTAAGAGACACTTTTACTGAAAAAGATTTTTATGAAGCGATGAAGATTAAATCCCTCAAGCTAGATTAAAGTTACCTGTGAGTCCAAAAAGACCAATTTCTGATAAGGAAGGGTTCAGACTGCCCCATCGCCTTCGTTCTCGAAAATCGAGCGTAACAGGATAGGCGGAAAACAGGGCAATATCAGTGATTTCCGGACCCCGGTTAAGCAATGGACGCTCAACGTTGTCCGAAGAATGGAAATAGAAACAGGACTGCGGAAAAGACCGCCTTCCGCAATAATGTAGTGGCCATCTTGAAACAATGGAATTCACAAAGGAGTTAAGTACACCATATGACAACTATTATCATAGGGAGCATCATATGCTGTTAACTCCTTTCAATTGCAAAGAGGATCACAATCCATGAAGGCCATGATTCACAGAAATAAATTATCCAGGGGCTTCTCTTTTATTCCCCTTATTTTGAAAGATCTACATCTATTTTTTCGCAAGATCAGGCTAAAAAAATACTTCCTCACGAGACCCTCTCCTGATAACTCTGACTACTTGTCAAGTATGAGACCTCCATCTAATTTCACCCCTTCTCTGGATGTAGTTGGGCCTGAGGTAGGTATTTTTGAGAAGGCTGTGACTACTAAAATCGACAGAATGATAAAATACGTACCTAAACCTCCATGTAATCTCTCCAGAGTTGAAAATTCCACATTGGTATCGCTGAAAGAAAATAAACAGCTTACGATTAAGCCATGCGACAAGGGTGGAGGCATTGTGATTTTTGATACTCCAATGTATGTAGAGAAAATTAATATGCTTCTTGCTTCCACCAAACACTACAAACGTATCGTTAAGAATCCTGAACCTGCTTTAAACCAACGCATCTTGTCCATGGTAGAGATGGCAGTGGACATGGGATATATCTGTCCCACTGAAGCTGAGTTTTTGACTCCCAGCCATACCCGCATGCCCATCATCTATGGGGTCCCTAAGACCCGTAAGAATGTTCTTGATCCGCCCCTTAGGCCCATTGTATCCACGATTGGATCTGCCACCGAGCCTCTTTCCAAATATATTGACCTTTTTTAAAACCATTGGTCAACAAACTAGAGTCTTTTGTTAAGGATACAGGTCATTTCATTACCAAAATTGAGGAATCTCCTTACCATTCTGACAGGGAACTCCTGGTGACATTGGACCTGGAGTCCCTATACACCAATATCCCTCAGGAAGGAGCTTTGATGGTGATGCAAGAGATCCTGCTCTCTGAACCCGGGATAAATAATGCTCCTTTTATTATTCAATGCCTCAAAGTGGTGCTTAGTGAAAATTACTTTGAATTCAACAATTGCTATTTCCAACAGGTTCAGGGAGTAAGCATGGGGGCCTCTTGTGCCCCTAGCATTGCTTGTTTATACATGGGACACTTTGAGCAAGTAAACCTCTACAATGAGATGGCCCCCTTCTATGAAAATGTACGATCATGATCTCGATTTATTGATGACATTTTTTTCATTTGGAAGGGGAACCATGTTTCACTAAATGACTTTATTCTATGGATTAAAGCTGCAGACAGTAACCTTAAGTTCACTGCCAATTCCAGCAACAGCAAATTGGAGTTTCTTGATGTCTGGATCAAGCACATCCAAAGCGAACTCTATGTGTCTCTATTTGTTAAGCAAATAAATAAAAATCTCAGAAACCATTTAGTGAGAGGGAAGATGTTTGAGCCACCTTCCATGTACCAAAAAGCCATTGAGGGCGCTGGACCCATTAAAGGCAACCATCGCTGTGGTAATTGTCAGGCATGTCCCAATGCCCTTGTGGGCAATACCATTAACACTCCTGAGTGCACAGTCACCCTTTCTAGAATGACGAATTGCTGGACCTCCAATATTATCTCCATCATCATTTGCCCCTGTGACCTAGCATATGTTGGAGAAACGGGGCGTGAGTGTAGGACCAGAATTGGGGAACACAAGTCCAACATCCGAACAAAAAAACTCTCTGCTCCTTTGGTCTCCCATTGGCTCGAGAGAAATCATTCTGAAAAGGACCTCAAATGGTCCATCCTGGAAAAAATTGTTGTCAATCCTGGTAATGACCCTACCCTCATTCGGAGAAAAAGAGCAGTATTTTGGATTTATTTACTTAATACTGTCAATAAGGGCCTTAACGAACATTGTCCCTGGGAGAATGCCATAATATAATTTCTGGCCTCCCCTCTCATCTCATTCTTTCTCTCGGGTAAGACTTTGTGGTCCTCTCTAGGATATCTGATTTCTCTTTCTCATACCATGTTTTGTTTCTTGGTTAATTTTTATATATATATAGAGCAGGTCTTCTCTGTTTTCAGAGCTAGCGTATTCACTTTTTTCAAAACGACCCCCTGTATATATTTGGATGGTTACTCGATCCTTGTTTTTGGTTCGTCTATGTTGATGAACCAAAACAAAAGAACATTCTCTCCTTGGCAGTTGGGGTTTGTTGATTGTTTATCCTTTGCCCTCTTTTTCTATTTTTATTTTTTGTGAGGTTGTATTTATTTCTGTGAATCATGGCCTTCATGGATTGTGATCCTCTTTGCAATTGAAAGGAGTTAATGTCAGGACGTGCAAGTACTCTCTTACCTTCAGGAGCACTTGATTGTTTCGCAGAGACGCTATGAGCCAACTTCCTAGAACTCTACTGGATAACCTATGAATTTTACCTTACTCTAGGCTATAAAATAGAGCCCCGGGAGGAGGGCCGGATACTGGACGCACGTAGAAGTCCTGTTGCTGACCTGCGAGGCAACAGAACATAGGTGTAAACTATGCGATCCTAGTTTTCCTATTTAGCACTAAGTTACTTCTAGTCTTTTTTAATATTGTCTTTTATTAACAGAACTTATTCCAACCTGCGATCTGGGGAGTTCTTGATATTGCGTCCAACAGTCTTGTGAAGGTGTAGGAGTGTAGATTGATGACGTGTAGCTGCGAATACGCGCTGTACTTTGATGGTTATTTGCTTGTGTCTAAATAAACAAACACAACCTTTACATTCTATTCTTGCAGTTAAATATTCAATTTACATTTTTCCTTTTACTACTACGACGTCACTTACTTTTATATACGTGCACCAACAAATCTTTATACCTTCACCAGACCTGTAGTAATAATAGTAAAAACAAGCTACACAACAGACATATGAAATTGCTTTTCTTTAACAAACTTTTCTTGTAGTTGAAAGTCCAAAAGTATTACTAATGCTAACAGCTGAAAGTTCCAAAAGTATTGTCTATGCTAATCAGCTGAAAGTTCCAAAATTTTTTGTCTTTCTTTACATTGGTAAAGTGACTTCAAGCTTTCTTGCGTTGGGCACCAGAAACTAAAAATTATTACTTATCTCTTCATTCTTTGAATTTCTCTGTCCTTAGGTCTCTTTGACGCAATGGTGCCCTCCTGTGGATGAAGACAGAAGATGCGGCTCCTTCGAGATCCAGGTGAGTTGTTCGTCATCGAAGTCAGAAGGCTAAGCACTGAAAATGGCTGGGTGTGGCATTAAATACCCATGCCACACCCAGAACGCCCAGAACCTTCCTTACGTGACTCACGCACGTAGCGCGAGACGCGTCTTACCGATCCCAGTTTGAGATGGGATCGGCTTTAGTTTGCAGTGCGCTTCGCTCGCTGCGCGCCAACTCTGCATCCAAAAGGCATCAGCTTGCTACAACAATATATAAAATAAATGATCTATGCCAAAGGCGGACTCAAAGAAATGTATAAATCATGAACAATGAAACATCGCTATACATTAGCAAAAATAAAGCTTCATACAGCATAACCTATATACTTCACTTACAAACAATAGAGCATTAAATGATTCCACATCATTAAAACACATCACAGATTACATTCCAAGGAGTGCTGGTTGCACGGGGCAGGGGCGGGATTTTAAACGGGGATAAATCAAGGCGCTTTATTAGAAAGCGTGTCCTTGATCTTGTATGTACCTTATGCTTCATGACAGTTAACGGCATATGATGCTCCCTATGATAATAGTTGTCATATGGTGTACTTAAATCCTGTGTGAAATCCATTGTTTCAAGATGGTTACTACATTATTGCGTAAAGCGGTCTTCCCCGCAGTCCTGTTTCTATTTCCATTGGTTAACCGGGGTCCGGAAATCGCTGATATTGGCCTGTTTTACGCCTTCCCTGTTACGCTCGATTTTCGAGAATGAGGGCGACGGGGCAGTCTGAACCCTTCCTTATCTGAAATTGGTCTTTTTGGACTCACAGGCAACTTTAATCTAGCTTGAGGGATTTGATCTTCATCGCTTCATAAAAATCTTTTTCAGTAAAAGTGTCTCTTACAGTTTAGCATTATTCAGGTTTCCTCTTGCAGCGTAATGCAGATTGTCTCCCTGTAGTTTCTAGCATGTGGATGACTTTTCTAATATCTCACCCACTATAGGACACCGAAACGAGCGATACGCTATGGATTACTGTTTATACCTATGAGCGCTTCACGTCCATAGACTTTTGTGGCGATACTTTATTTCTAAATAGTGGCTTTAGAGCCTTCTTTAGTCTAGTTGCCACATAGTAGACACCTTGATGAGGGAGCCTTGTTTAACCATGCTCTTAACCTTTGGGGCCTTTGATCTCTCCCTGATGATACCCTGTTTTCTATCTACGCTCCGTAGAACTTTAGTCCGGACTTTGGCACCAAGCCCTAATCGCTATCTGCAGTACCCTGATCTTATCGTTTGAAGTGACAATCCTTACTACCCCTCTCGTCTGTGGACTCTGACCACACGTTTTCATCTGATTGGACCTTGAATGGTAGGTTTATGTTTCGTTTCTTTATGCGATGTACACGCTGTTGCACCCATATATATTTTTTCGGATTCGTTTTTTGAAATTATCATTTTAAATTGATACCATAGACATCCGTTGGAAATTATTGTTCCATTCCGAAGCTTAGGAAGTCTCTGGAGAATATTCGAATTGCCCCATATTTGATACAATCGGGTATTAGTGGAACTATTTGCGTGAATTTGTTATTTACATTCTACTTCACTTTGCCTGAATGTATGTGAGATATACCTTTTCACTACTTCAAAATCTTCACTGGGCATGTTCTTTTATTCTTTTATTCTCACTTTTTCTATTTGCCCTATTGTATTTGGACTCTTTTGCTAATGGTTCATGACTTAGGCGCTACTAATTATTTATCTCTGGCAACCACCTAACCACTGCCACTGGCTGATTTTCTTTGTATCCTTTTCTCTGTATTTGTTTCTGGTGGCGCACTCTATTCCGTCCTTAATTTTAGAAAATTGCATTATGAGAGGTTTGAATCTTTGTTCCCACTTCGGTTGCAGATGTCTAGTTATCAGGAAAATCAGAGTCTTTGCAAAAAAAAGCCTTGATTTCTCTAATGTATATTTGGTTGTATATCTATAGTGTATGCTTTTTTTTTTTTAAATCCCTTTTTTATAAAAAAAAAAAATTCATCATAATTCTAGGTGCGTTAGTCCCACACCTCTTGCCCATCTCCGCCCTGATGAAGGTGTAGCCCCGGCTGGGGTTGGGCATCGAAACGCGCGTTGGCGTTTTCATTGCTGCTGGGTGGTTGGACCATCTCCACCCATAGATATTCTGTGGATGACAACTATGAACTTGCTTTCTAACTTTCATTTGGCAATTGTACCATCGTGATTCACATTTTTGAAGTGTACACATTTTATGTGTGCGGTATAAATGATGATGCTCATTGAGTTGGTTTGTGTGACAGTATGGTTGTGTGTTTTGAATGAGGCTGTGGGACTTCGTGTTTGAATTTATTTGATGATGAATTTAGCTTTTACTATATATGTACTTTGTATCCATCTGATTTAATGATTTTTGATTATTTAAAAAATAAAAATGATTTTGGTTAATTAAACAATTCTATTCTTGTCTGCACCGATGTGTGCTTAGTCTATTTCAGGATCCTTCTCACGGGCCTCTATAAATTATTGTGGCTGGTAAATCCCTTTGATTGGTTGTTCTCTTGTTCCCCTGGTTTACCTGCCTTCATTTTTTGACCAGGGTCCCCCTTCTTAGTATGTGAAAATGACTGAACATTGGTGAAACAATGGCAAATAGTGGGCTCATAGAACAGTAACCCTCAATTAGTGAATCAGAGTTGAAGATCAAAATTATGTGCATTCCTGTTATAAAGATAAACCAACCGGTAACGTTGTGGAGCCACACTCAGAGCGAAAAACAGGGCTTAAAGGTAATAAGACTGAAGTATGTATAACAATCCTTATGAAAGTGTAAAAACCCCACATAAACACCACTAAATAAACTGTGCTCGGCATGTCCTGTCTTAAAGTCTATGCGTAAGGTTTCCTTCATTCAAAAAGGGAAGCCATAAAAGTTATGATAACTCGCAGAAACGTGCTGACTTCAGCCTGTCCCAAACGGCGTACACCATGCTAACCATCTAGGAGTGTTTGTATTTATGGTGTGATTGTAGAAATCTGTTTAGGCCCCATGTTGGAGTAGTACAGTCCCAGTCATCATGACGGGACTAGTACTCCCAACATCGCCATGTGAGAATAGCAAACTATAAAACTAAATTTAAAAAAGTAGACACGTTCTATCATGTGTTTGCAACAGAAATGTGTAAAGACCATTTGTGCATCTCCTAAGTAAAATATTAAATCTAATTGTAAACATGTACGCATGAAGTATATGCTACACAAAGTCAACGTGTGGTAGCTATAATCATACGTATTACTGAGTATCAAAAATGTTCAGCGTGGTGGTTCTAATCCAAACATTCATAACGGCTGTTGAATGGTGTTAAACTGCTGTAATGCAAATATTTATTCATGCCTTGGCCACCATAGTCATGGAAGGACATAGAAGAATACCAAATGCTGGGACGATGTTGACTGACCAGCTCATAGAAAAGTGAAAAGTAAAATGGATATCTAGAACGAAACAACGAAGGCATTAAAGATATTCCAGAATAAATATGTGATCATCATTATAGGTAGCAGCTGAATTCCATACAATCATTTAGCCCTTTTGGATTGACCGTGTCAAGTTTTTATTATACAGTACAAATCTCTTCAGAGTAGTTGTTTCTTGCTGTCAACATCTCTGATGGGTACTGATATTATGCCCTTTTGCGTAGAAGTGTAGAACAACTGTGGATTTGTTGTTCTTTGTGCGAATGTTACTTTGTGTTTATTTAATCTAGTTTTTATTTTACGTTCAGTTTTGCCAACATAAGAAAGGCCGCAGGGTCATTTCATAAGGTAAACAAAGTTCTTGTAATCACATGTAGCAGAGGTATGGAGTTTGATTTTAGTTCCTTGGGACGGGTGGGTGATCATTTTGCCTCTATTGGAATATGTGGTCAGATAGAGTATCCAATAGAAAGTGTGTTACTGAAGGTAAGTACATTTTTCTTTATGTCCAGTGATAGACTAAGAGTGTCACTATCCTGTCCACCCTATCTAGATGTTCTGTCAAATCATCACCTGTAATTTAGATGCTATTAATATATGGCATTGTCTCTGGATCTTCTTGCAAAATCTCCATTATTCCTGCTGCAAAAAGACAGGAATATTTTTACACCCCAGAAGTAATCTCATTTAGGTGAATACAAATCTGCTGAATGAAAAATCATTTAGATACCGTGATCCAGGCGCTATGTTTTTGCTCAAGAATCAGTTTGAAATATCTAATACATTTTGTATGTTTTCCTAACCAAATTTCTCATCAGTCCAGTGCTGTGAGCAGTTTACATTTGTGGGCAGTGCATTAAAATTTCTATTGCCAAAAGCTATTCTATAGGAATTATCTGGCTTCAATACCAGAAAAAGAGGAGTATTTGTGTTTGCATGACAATGCACTATTAAACCGTGATACAGTATTTGGTCGAAAACAGATTTTATATTATGCTTAGCCTCTGGCTTTAAGGGATAATGAGCCTGAACCTGGGACTCATGCTTTACGGGAATCACATGTGGAACAGATCCTTTGTTCCATCCCACCTGCTTTCTATACAGTGTTGTAGACTGCTTGGAAGCACACTTATGTGCATATTTGTTCCTGAGTTCTTCAGGTACTTGGGAGAAAAATGCTTATGTTACCTCCTCACCTCGAGATACATTCCAAACTAATAATGGAGACCAGTCATCCAACACAAGAATTATATCATAGGTGCCTGATATTGGAGACCACATATGGCTTTTTTGCAATATATCTCCCTCAATTTGTATTTCTACATTATAAACTCTGTCTGGAGATTTTAAATGTCCCTCCGTTTCTCCAACCTGTATGTATTCTTTAGTCTGAGTCAACACCAGATCCTCTTTTGGAGTCTGGCGAACTACTGTCACTTCTACTGCATTGTCCAAAAGCACTACTGTCCATGTTCCATTCTGCAGAAGTATCTATAATTTCCAAGATATGCTTTTTCGCTAAACCAGTGACTTTCTTGTTCTTGAGTCCAACTCTTTCTTTTCTTTCTTCACACTCACTCTAACCGCATGCATTGTCTCACTTTTCTGTCTGACGTATATGTCCTTTCTGTGATACTCAGCCGTCCACAGTTTTCTGTCCTTTCACTGTCCCCAGGAGCCCTCAAAGTATGGAAGGAACTGATATCAGAAGACTGATATTGGATCAGCTTTCTGATTTTATCACATTTCCTGTTGGACCTGACCCTTTTTGCAGGGTTATCCCCAAACTGTTAGCCTTCCTCCTGTAGTTTTTGGCCTGTTTTGTTGGCTTTAGGACTCTGTGTACTTTACCACTGCTATTCAGTGTTAAAGTGTATGTGCTCTCTCCTTTAAACTTGGTATGATTGGTCTACACCTGTTTGGCATATTTAATGTACCTATAAGTTCCTGGTACAGTGGCATCTCATATACCCAGGGTTTATAAATTAAATGCTACTAGTGGGGATAAATTCTGCTTATTGGTGAAGGTGGATTTTCCATTACAATTTGAGAAATGGCACTTTTAGAAAGTAGGTATTTCTATGTGCTTATGACTCTTTGTGCTAGGCAGTCTTCCTCCAATCAATGTTTGGTTTAGACTGACAGGGAGGCTGTTTGTGCATTCAGTCTAGACCGTCACACAAAGGGAGATGAGGTGTGCCTCGCATATCCTGATGGCCCAATACCAAGCTGATGGGTCTTCTTGAGTTAGAGTGGTAGGAGGTGTTGTCAATGACACCTGAACAGAGCTGTGCCTGTCCTCTCACAGTGCTGTCTCCACCCCCTGTATTGTGGCTGGAGCCAGTGCTGGGATTGAATGGGGGTGTTGTGCACTTCTAAAGTTAGTTTGAAGTTACCTCCACATCAAATACATTTTTGTAGGAAGGTAGGATCCTTCTACATGATTACCCTCACTTTTTGCATGGTGCTAAGCCTCGTCTGACTGGGATCCTGCTAATCAGGATCCCAGTCTATCTGCTTTCTACCTACATTGTTATGTTCAGTACTTAGGTACACCCCAGAGTGGATACTAGGGTACCCTTATAAGTCCCTAGTATATGGTACTCATGTACCCAGGGCATAGAACCCCAGTGGTCCTCCATGGGCTGAAGCATGCCTTAATCCACCCATTGGAGACCATTCAAAATGGAACTACAGGCCTGCCATTGCAGCCTGTGTAAGGTGGTACTTGCACCACTTACTAAAGATATAAGCTTCCTATATCTAGGGTCACTGTACTTAAACCCTATAAGTCGCCCCTCTAACAGGCTTTTGCAATCCTGAAGGCATGGTGCTTGGTTCTAAGTGAGGGGGTGTCCCGGCGTGATTACAGTGCTGAGGGGCCCCCCTGCAGCTCGGGGGCCTGTGTTACGCCCTTGTTTCTGCTGAAGCAGCACGTGGAGAGTGCTTCCCCTTTCAGAACCGCGCATCGAGAGTGCTTATGGTAGGAGAGGCGTATGTGGAGAGCTTCATATGTTGGGGTACTGCAAGTGATTTCTACTGTGGTTTTCTTACCCTCAGCGCCACCTCTCCAGCCTGATGGAGACGCTGTAGTTGCGAGTCAGGTCCAGCTTGCAGTCCCAGTAAATTACCGCAGGGGAGGAGAGGAGCTCTGCTTGCATACCACTGTGGGCTGGGCCTATGAGGGAAGCTGCTTCTGGCCTTTCCTTCAGGGCTCCTGGATCTTGGGCCACGCAGCAGAGAAGGCCATCTTCGCCTGCTTCTTGTGAGCTGAGGAGGCTCCCCCCCTTCTTCCTCAGCTACTGTCAGTCTGCGGGGGCACTGCATGCAGGGCCGGCTTTAGTGCTGATGGCGCCCTATGCGACAATGTTTGTTGGTGCCCCCTAATGACCACCTCTGCCACGGATTCCCTCGCTACCATCCTTTCACAGTATCCCTGAAGTCTCCATAACCACTCTCTCTCAGATGCCTTTAATTAATTATTTAGCGCCACTCATACTTTTGTAGGGTGTCAGAGCACTTTACATCACGCACACACACTAACTACAAAGAGACAATCAATCATAGGTGTGTAAATCAGTGTGCATGAAATGTTACATAAGACAGAGGAATACAAGATGTAGAATTCACATGGCATCCATACTGGTAGACATGATAGTTTGAGAGTGCTTGGTCTGGAGGAGCACAAACTTAGGGGCTTATTTATGAGCCATTGCATCACTTTTACGCCACCCGTGTGTCACTTTTTGTGACGCACCGGCAGCGTAAAAAATGCGCCATGTTGTGCTCTATTTACAAAGTGATGCATCTTGGCAGATGCGTCACTTTCTAAAACCCTGCCACATTATACCTGCGCTAGGTATAATGTATGCAGGGTGGGCGTTCCCCTGCAAAAAGTCTCGTAGAAGTGCTGCTTTTAAATCTATGTGATTTCAGTGGGCCACTTCTAGGATGCCATTGTGTCAATATCTTACGCCTGCCTCACAGCAGGCATAAGACTGAGTCAGGCCCTTTCACATGGCTTGCCCCATGTGTAAGGACACATTGCTGGAGTTGCGTCTGTTTTCAGACACAAGCCAGCAATGCTTCAGTTTTGCACTGACAGATACGTCAGAAATACTGACGTATGTTTCATTCCTTGCGACATGATGCGTCATGCATTAAATATGACGCATCAATGATGTCGCAAGGCGGGCGCACTGAGAAGTGTTGCATCGCTGCTTTCATGCAACGATGCAACACTTCTCATAAATGAGGCCCTTAGAATTAACAAAAACATGGTTGGAGTTTGTCTTAAATAATAAGAATTGATTTTTACCCTGATAAACCCACTTTGAAACATTAGGATAGTGAAAGACTGGGGCAAAATCCTAATGCTCCAGCCTATATCTTGAATTTTTCTTGCAGTTCTTTGATAACAGTTAATAGCTCACTGTACTCCATCAGGATTATAATCTGCAAGTAACAAACTGATCTCTGTGACAAAAGCAGTAACCCACTGACCTATTTACATTATATGCATGTTGTGATCTGTATGGTACAAGTTCTTTGCATCAGGCATATTAATCCTCTGTCTTACCTTAGGATGGGTAAAAACGCCCAGGAGACAAAACTCCGACCTTTCTCTCTCTCCAGAAAGAACCTTAATCACTGGAGTGACTTTGACATTTTTATTGTTGGCTGAAAATTGCTGGAGGCAAAGAGGAAAGAAATGGATGCTTTTAAAACCGTAGTATATGGCACCCCCACCGGCAGTCAGCACCCGGTGCGATGGCACCGTTCGCACCACCCTAGAGCCAGCCCTGACTTCATGCTTGCGGGAGATTGCGTGCTATATTTGGACTGCGGGGGCCGATCGAGGTCGCCCAGCGTTGTCCTACTGTTGGTGCCCTCCCTCCCCTCCTTTGGGATGGACTGTGGTTTCACTGTTCCCGTAGCCTACGTATGGGAACAACATTACTGTATAGTGTGTATTAGAAGTACAAAAGTGCTGTGCTTTATGAATCCACTAGTTGTTACCTGATGACATTTCCTACAGTGAAGAACGGTGATCTATGTGTTTCTCCCCCAAACCTACCTGCTCCATTTTATGCCCTGATGTTATAATTTATGTTGGTTTATGCCTTGCATTGACAGGATAGTGCCTATTTTTTCAGGATTTACATTATGTGTGCAGTGATGGTGTTTTCATGATGTTTGCAACAGTATTTATCTTATTGCACTAACTGTAATGCTTTGCTTAGTTGTCAAAGTGACTACTGGTTTATGTTGTTTTGATCTATGATTATATGCAATACAAAAACTTATTTTTATATAATATTGTCTGGAGTCTCTTTTTGTATGTTTGTGTGTGTGTGTGTGTGTGTGTGTGTGAGTTTTTGTTTGTTTTGCGCAAGTGTTTTACACATTGCCTCTGGGATAAGCCTGACTGCTCGTGCCAAGCTACCAAGGGGGTGAGTAGGAGTTATCTTGGGTGTATAACTCCCTTACATTAACTAGAGTGCTGGGTTCTGCCTGGCTTGGGTGCATACCCTATCCAACCAGAAACCCCATTTCTAACAGTCCTTTAAATTATATCCACCCATACTGGACTCCTGCTGGTGGAGAGATCCAGGCCAGGTTTCCTTAGCATATTTTTGGTCCCTTCAAAATCCCCCTATTGATGAAAAGAAAGGCCATTATCTGTTCATAAGGCCATTTCTTCACTTCCCTAGGCTCCATGTTCTGGCCCATTGAGTCTACACCAGCGGGACTAGTGGTGGTTTAACCCCTTTGGAAGCCGACTTTCACTGCAGAAATGGCTGTAGGGAGCGCCCTAGCCTGCCTGACCCTAAGATGGCTCCTGGTGCAGTATTAACTCAAGTCCTACAAATTGATGAGGCCACACACCGAGGGGTGAGTCTCCAGTTGCAGGTCAGCAGGTGAGATGAGTAGCGGTAGGCGATGGCCATGCCGTACAGTGGATATGAATACTACAACACCTGGACTGGACATGTACCAGAACCTGCACATTTCCCCTACCCTCTACTCCTATCCGGCTCACCCATCATGACACTGAATCTGTGACTCTTGCCACCTACAGTGGAGACCTAGCATTCTGACCGATGAACGGTGGAGCTACCATGTTAGAGGAGATGGGCTGTGGCTTTCCCCCTCGTCCCTCACCTACCCAGCCGGACATTAGACAGACTTTCCTTCGCCTCGCAGCTGTATCTCCCTCCTTGTTACCCTTTTACATTGCCCCCCTTCGATTCTACACGCCATTAACTAACAGATGTAACTTGTAATGGATGTAACGTTTGTAACAATGTGTAACTCGTAACTGATGTAATGTTTTATAAATGTGTAACCTCATGTAAAGCGCTCTGATACCTCTTGGTCTAGCCAGCGCTATATAAAACTCAATGAATAAAAAAATAGAAAGTTGGCATTTTCTTATCCCAACCATTTGGTGCCTGCAGCTTGTCTCCTGGATCACATGACTGGGTGTAGTTGGCCTTCCTGTATTCCTCTCAGACAGTGAAACAAAGGGGGGTTAGGTGTTGGCAGGATGGGTGCAACAGCTGTTCCCTGGCCCAATAACCTTTCAAAGGGGCTTCCTTAGTACACTCACAAAGAACTTGACACGTCTATCATCACCCCAGACCCTTGGAGTCTGGGCTGGGTAAGGGAGGAAATTACAGAACCAGATGTGGGGAAGTCCAGAAGTTTCTTCCACTTCATAGGGTGGCACCAGGTATAAATATTGGACTAGCAGGTCAACTCTTCAGTACACTTCTGCCCCTGTTGAAGACTACAACAAGACTGCCTTGTACTCTAGGGGACTGCCCTGCTGCTTAAGACCTGCCTTGTTTCTCAGAGTACTGCAATGCTTCTTGAAGCATTTCTAGTTCTCCAGGGGACTGCTCTGTTGCTTGAGGCTTGCCTTGTTCTTCAGAGGACTGCCCAGGTTCTTGAGGACTACCTTGTTGCTTGGTAGAGAGAAGACCATCTCCTTGAAACCAGTACCACCAGAGTGATTCTAAGGGTCAGGTGGATGACCTCCTGGTCTGAGTTTAAGGGGCACAATAAGCTCCAGAGGGCCTCTGTGTAGCTGCCCAGCTGACCTGCTGCACCTGGCCTTACCTGGACCTGCCTGGACCTGTCTGGACCTGTTTGTGCCCTGCTGGCCTCTTCTCCAGTGGAGTGACTTTCTGATCCCCACGAGATGCCTTCCCGGGCCCTGGGCCCTTGGCTGACATTAGTTAAACTCTTCCAGTAAAATCCTGAAGTTTTAAACTCTGTGCGCTGGACTTTGAAAAGGTATCCTTTTCTCAGTGGGACTAACCGGACCCTCGATCAGGCCAACACTCCACCGTGGTCAGCCTGAATTTGTGACTTTGTTCTGGTCTAATGACCAGATAATAACAGATGGAGCTTTCTGCTTCTTTGTGATATTTTTACTTAGACCGTTAACATTACTTATCTCTGATTCTACTGATTGGAATTTTGTAATTTTGGTCTCATTTTATTTATTAAATATTACTGAATTGTTTGTTGTATTTTCACTTCATTCCTGTTTGAGTACTGCACAAATACTTAACACTATGCCTCCAAGTAGTTAAGCCTGACTGCCTTTGTACCAAGCTACCTGAGGGTTAAGGGCAGGTTATTTTAAATTTAGTGACCAGGATTGTGGATGTTGCTTGAGATGGGTTTTCATCCAACTCAATCAAAAACCCAATGTCTTACAGTATCCATCATTCAGTAGCCACCTACTACCCCCGACCTCTAAGGAAGGCTTAAGTAGCTGCTTGTCAGTTGGCATTTCACTGGTCCTGTGTGTAAGTTTAAGCACTGGATTAAAATCTGTTCAGGGCTCCCAACAGTGGCATTTGTCCACGAGGGCAATCTCTATGCACTTTCATCAGAAAATACCCCTCCATAACTGCAGTGGTGTGGGCAACGTGAAACCAGGAAAACGTGTTATTGTACCCAGTCTCCCTGTTTTCATGGACAATCATACGTTCAATATATAACTCTTCTGCCATTTGCTTTAGCATTGCACAAGAGGGCAAGGCGGAGTGATGATACAACCACATACAGTTGAAGTGACCGCTTGCTCTCCTGTGGCTGGAAGGTAGAGATTGAGTCACTGTATGCACTCAAAGCAGCACAAAATATAAAACATATTAAAAACACTCTTAACTTTTGTTGTCATATTTGAGGGAAAATCTGTGCAGATGGATGCCATGAGTGTAGAGTGCTCCCAAACTGAATAGATAAAGAAAAACATGAGATGATGCATGCCTTCTGTATGTGATGCTTGTAAAATGAAATGCACAGTGTGTACCTATAGTAGAAAGAAGCTTTGCAAATGTGAAAAACCTGATGTGAAAGAAACAGATACATAAAGCCTAGTATGTGAGATGCTTTCAATAACAAGATTCAGAGTGTGTTTGTGTGTGTAAAATGTTTGCAAAAATTAGATGCAGTGTGTGTGTGACAGGTCATACAAACACATACATCTTGCTGTGTGGGACACAGAGTATCCTACGTCATGAGATGCTTGAGACCTTGAGACATGTGGCACCCGTTTGTGTGGTGCACGCAGAAATTCAGCATAGTGAAATATGCCGAATGAGATGAGTCTGTGTGAAGCTTGGTTAATAAGCAAATCTAAGGTCTTCTTTAGTGCCAGTACAGGCTTTAATTCATATCATTATTTGAAGCTTCTTGGTGTCAGAGAGTTATTCTTTTTTATAAGGCACTCTAAGGTTCCGACTAGAAATGTTTGCACTAGGTAGAGTCCAAACGTATCATATTAAAAAAATATTTTTGAAAGCACTGTAAATGTAAACATTGAGGGGCAAATGTGTAACTTTTGATGCAAAGCTGTGCAGTCCAAATTTGCTTTCCTGCAACGATAGGAGAGAGTAGAACAGCACTAGTAAGGTATGACTCCGATTTTATGTCTCTCTCTGTGCTCACTCTCATTTGGCTGTCTTGTACAAAGTAGTGCTTAGCTCTACTTTGCGCTATTTTAGGTAACATTGCAGTGCAAATCAGAATGTGTGTTGGGATGTAAATTCCAGCACAACACTTTGCCTCAGGTTTGCGTCACTTTTTTTGTCATGCAAACCTGGTGTAAAAAAGTTAGTAAATTTCCCCTTGAGTTTTTCTACACATTTTCTGGCAGTCTTTCTTATACTGTGTGCGACCTGTAATACATTTCTAAATTGTCCTACATATTCACAGTGCTTTCACTCCCCAGGTTGGGACCTCATAGATCTATAAACACACAAGTCACTAGACCCCAGTGCATCATCTGATTACCTAGAGGTGGGCGAGCCACTGAAAGCTCAAGCAGGTTTGAGCCTGGAATCTGGCCCTGGCTCAGATTGGGGTCCCATTAGAAGTTTGATCCCATAACGAGCCGAGCTTTCAGTTGGCTTCTGCCTGCCACCCTCACTCTACCCTCATGCACAAAAAGGTAAAAGCAAAACATTAAAATATGAGGTAAAAAGACGAGACAAATAAAATACAATCTAGTGGCTGATTTGCACAGAGTGAAACCAAAAAACTGGATTAATCACGGGTTCCCTGCTTATCCAAATTGTGTGATCTTAGGCAACTGTTTTATTGTACCCATCTTTCATTTCTTCAGTATTGCACATGAAAGCACCTTCAAATATATGAGTTCTGAGAACTAGCTGTAGAAACCTTTAGTGTTTCATTTAACAGACTATCATGTTCCTTAATTTATAAAACTGTGGGCTGCATAAAGGATTTATATGACAACTGTCTGGACAGGAATGATTATATGTTTGTGTTTACAAACTATCACTTTAAATACTTCTTGGTGCAGTGCTATAATGTGACGCATTAAAGTCAAAACTTACACATGTTCAAGATACACTTTTTGAATTCTGAAGAAACTTCATCATATTTCAAGTAATGTTTGTTATATGGTTTTCATGGTAAATATTTTCAGGGCTCCGCTCATGCATGGTAAATCACACCTTTGGTTCGGCTCTGACTCAGCTTGCCCTGTTAACTTCTTGGATCCCTACCACCCCACCCTCCCAGTGCTGAGCCCTTTTTGGCTATATGGGGAAGTTCACGCTTAGGGCTCCCTAAAGTGTTTTCCACAAAATGTATCCACCCCAAATTTTTGTCCTTTTTTCCAACATTCTGGGGATTCTAAAAGTACCCAGGGTTTGTGTATTACCCTGGAGGGGAAATGGAGAAATTAGGCAAAATATAGCTACATTCTGAGTTTTGGGGGGAAAATAGGAAAAAAGTGCTCTGGATAAAAGAGTCTGTTTTTTTCTCCCTAAAAAATGCATCAAAAAATGGTTTGCTGTGCTACAGTTACCATCTTCCCAGCTTTCAAGAACATGCAGAGCTGAATAAAAAATACAATTTTTTATCATCATTTGGGAATTTTTCAAAGAGGTAGTCCATTTTCTCCTTTTTTGTGCTCTCAACCTACTTCCAGTTTGTGGTGGAAACCAGCGTGAAACTCATAGGTGATTCAGAAAAGGTGTACATTTCTGAGAAGTAGACACAATTTCAAAGTTGGCAAGGGGTCATATGACAAGATCCCTCAAGGTTTTCCCCAAAGATAGTGATCCAGTAGAAACTTTAATAGAACCAAGAGTTTGGGCCCATTGAAACTCAATAACCACTTATAAACATCAGGTCCTTCGATAGATCTTTGAGAGAGCTAATAGGGACTGAGATAATAAGAGACAGATGCTAAGTCCTTCATGAGGACTTATAATGAAGAAAAAGCCTAACAAACAACAATAGTCACAATATGTGTCATGTCAAATGACTCATCAATAAAGACAAAACTCTGTATTCTTATCAAGTTACTTTTATCTAAATAATCCAAAATATGAATAGTCAACACACAAAATACATAAAAAATGTCAGTTCTGTGTCATTTCAATGTTACAGGTAAATCACAATAAGGAAATGGAGTTCATGGCAAAATTAATCATAAAATCAATAACAAGTGTGAGAGGAGAGAGAAAGAGTCAAAAAGAAATAATTAATTGCACTATCAGTATGCAATTCAAGATTCATATGAACCTAAGATCAATAAGCTAATGCACAGCGTGCAATAGTCAGAAATAGCCAACCTTTCAGCCAGAAAGGTATAGCTTACACAATATCGCCAGCCGATGAAGTCCAAGGAAATCAGGATAGTTCAGTTCAAGAGAAATTCAAAGTTTGGACCGACAGCATGTCACGCCCAGGATTTGCAAGGATAATAGCCAGCCAGAGTAGCATAGAGAGTACAGCAGCAAAGGGCTCTCTTCTCAAAGGAAAACATTTAAAAAATGGATGTGTCTGTCTGTAACAAAACTGGTGCTTGTGTAAAGCGCTCTGATACCCAATACCTTCAGGTCAAGTTCACGCTATATAAAACTCTACGGAAAAAAAACCCAGCTACTGCCCAGTTCTTTTCCCACTGAAATAATCATTCCCCAAGAGGTTTACAATTCCAACCCCCAAATGTTTCATTTTCACAGTTTTACACCATTCTATTGGTTGGGTTCATGAGGTGATCATTCCTTAAGCTAGTTAATCTGGAATTTTAACAAATCAGTCCTTTGTTCATCTGGATGCCATCATTACACCTCGAAGCAGGAAAACCAATTGAAGCTTCTCCAAATCCTCACGCTCACTTCCACATCACCTCTCAACATAGTCGTCAAAATTCTCATAGAAAGAAATACTCTAACCATAAGAAGGAAATTCTAGTGATATGCTGTACTCAACTAATCAAGTAAATCAACATTTTTTAAATAACGAAGGACAAAATACATTCTCATTAGAAAAGGGAAATAACTCTAGCAAGTTTTGAGGCTTTCATAGAAAGAATTATCATAAATCGTCATTTTTTCCGAAGAATAAAACACACTAATGTTAAGAAAATAGAGAAAATACACAAGAAAACGATATTCAAGGATTTATTTTTCTATTTAAACTCATAAGCATAATCTAATTTCTAAATGTAAGCTATTAATACTTAATCATTTTCTTGTTAAGCAAAATAAATCATAATTAAAAAAGCATTTTACACTTTACTTTAAGCATTTTTCATTATCATATTTTTATAATTCTACTTGACTGTTACTTAGCTCATTTATTAAGTTTCTATCTCGTAACATATAAGTTTCATAAACACATATTTTCCATGTTTTAAGCACTTTTATCTTTGCAACTTCTGATTACTAAATGTGTCACGTCTTTCTTGTACATTTCATGTTGCACTTTAAAGAATATTCTATTTTAATAATTTTCCACACTGTTAGTTAGGTTTGTTAAAACACAATTAAGGAAGAATATTAGCAAATAATCACGCTCCATCAAACCTGTTAAAATAAATACTGAAAATAAGCAGGGAAAAACTTCCATTCGTGACGTTTTCATCTGTAACTTTTTGTCAGAAGGCCAATTTACAAAAACAATACACCATTACATCCGCTAGATCCTTGTGATTGTGGGGATATATATATATAGTGTTTGTAGGTTCTCCAAGAACCCAAGGTATCAAAAGCCAACAACTGCGCTGCACCTACAATGTTTTTTTATTTTTGCCCTGTGTATAGACCAATTCATATGGTGAAATATGTAGAGTGAAAAATGAGAATCAAGGAAACCTAAGTATTTCTGAAATGGGCAAAAGATATGGAGTTTAGGAGCAGTGGTTATTTGTACACCTTTCTATTTGTGGGTACCTGTATTAACACGTGATTAGAGGGTATATTTCAAAAAGTCTTCTTTGTTACACACTGGCTTATATTTGGAAGGCCCAAATGCAGCAAAATCCATTTGGTAATAACAAATATCCTACTGCTCCATGCTTCCACATGTCCTCTGATAAAAACGGTGCCTCTCTTGTGTGGGTACGCCTAGTGTCTGTGACAGGAAGTGGCCCAAAATGCAACATGGATACATTACATAGTTCCAATCAAAACTGACCTGATTTTTTCAAAGTGGGTAGCTGTGGATTTCGGGCCTTAGCTCAGCCGGCACCAATGGAAACCTAGCAAACCTGTACATTATTGAAAAGTAGACAACAAGGGGAATCCCGATTGGGGTGAATGGCATGGCTCTCACCAGATTGTGTCACCCAGAATCTCTTGTGAACCTCAAACTTTGACTAAACAAACTACTTTTCCTCACATTTCTGTGATGGAAAGTTCTTAAATCGTTGGGGAGCGACAAACTTCCTTCCAGCCAGCCTTCCCCTAAATCTTCTGATAAAAATGGTACCTCACTTGGGTGGGTAGGCCTAGTGCCTGTGAATGGAAATGGCCCAAAAACATAATGTGCAAAATAAACAATTGATGGACGGAATGCTGGACAATGCAAACATTCACCCCCAGTCACAAGGATCTTGGTTTAATTAATCAATATTTTGCTCACCACACCACCCCAGTTTGGACCCAGCCATTTGCAAATCAGTCTTGACCCTGTTCCTTGTAGGAACAGTCCAGCCCGAACTGCCAAGCCAGGTCCTCCCAGGACTGGAAACAAGCATCCTGGGACCGGTTTCAGGGCATCACCCTTCTTCAGCCAGGCTAGCTTGAATACAGTGGTGTAGTGAGCACGGGACCCACGTCTGGGCATACCGTTCCCACTTAGGGCGACATATGCAAAATAAACAATTGATGGACGGAATGCTGAACAATGCAAACATTCACCTCCAGTCACAAGGATCTGGGTTTAATCCATCATTCTTTTGCTCACCACACCACCCCAGTTTGTACCCAGCCATATGCAAATCAGTCTTGACCCTGTTCCTTGTGGTAAGAGTCCAGCCCGAACTGCCAAGCCAGGTCCTCCCTGGACTCCCGAAATCGGTCCTAGGATGCTTGTTTTCAGTCCAGCGAGGACCTGGCTTGGCAGTTCGGGCTGGACTTTTCCCATGGGGCACAGGGTCAAGACTGATTTGCATATGGCTGTGTTCAAACTATGATGGCATGGTGAGCAAAAAACGATGGATTCAGGCCCAGATCTCTGTACTGGGGTGAATATATGACAATGTTCTGCATTCTGTCCATCAACTGTTGGTTTTGCAATTGTCACCCTGAGTGGGACGGGTATACCCAGACGTGGGTCCCGTGCTCTCCATTCCACTGGAATCAAGCTATCCTGGCTGAAGAGGGGTGAAACCTCGAAACTGGTCCTAGGATGCTTGTTTCCAGTCCAGGGAGGACCTGGCTTGGCAGTTCGGGCTGGACTGTTTCCATGAGGCACAGGGTCAAGAATGATTTGCATATGGCTGGGTTCAAACTGGAATGGCATGGTGAGCCAGACAACTATGGATTTAGGCCCAGATCTCTGTACTGGGGTGAATGTATGACATTGTTCTACATTCTGTCCATCAACTGTTGTTTTTGCAAAACACATAATGGATACATCACATTTTTCCACTCATAAATGACCTGTTTTTTGTAAAGTTTGTAGCATTGGATTTTGAGCCCTAAATCAGTGGACACCTAGGGAAACCTGGCACACCTGCACATTTTGTTAAACTGGACACCCTGGAGGAATCCAGGGTGGGGTGATTTGTTTGGCTCTCACTTGGTTGTTTCACCCAGAAACCATTAAAATTCTCAAACTTTGATTAAAAAAACTGATTTTCCTCACATTTCTTTGATGGAAAGTTCTGGAATCTGTAGGGAGCCGTAAGCTTCCTTCCACCTAGCAGTCTCTGATATAAATGGTACCTCACTTGTGTGGGTAGGCCTAGTGCCCGTGACAGGAAACGGCCCAAAATGCAACATGAAGACATCACATTTTTCCACTCAAACTAACTTGTTTTTTGTAAAGTTTGTATCTTTGGAATTTGGACACCTATGGAAACCTAGCAAACCTGCACATCTTTAAAAACTAGACACCTGGAGGAATCCAAGGCAGGGAGACTTGTTTGGCTCTCTCTTGGCTGTTTTACCCAGAATCCATTAACATTCTCAAACTTTGCTTAAAAAAACACGTTTTTGTGGTGGTATATATAATATCCATAAGCCAATTGCCGAAAAACCGCTGATGTCTGGATGTATTGTTTGTATGTATTACCTGATTCATGTGTGCCTTGATTCTAATTACAATAAAAAGTTTATAAAAAAAAAAAATAGAAAAAAAAACGTTTTCCTCACATATCTGTGACGGAAAGTTGTTGAATCTGCTGGGAGCCACAACCTTCCTTCCACCTAGCATTCCCCTGAGTCTTTTGATAGAAATGGTACCTTGCTTGTGTGGGTAGGCCTAGTGCCCGTGACAGGAAACTGCCAAAAATAAAACATGGATACATCCCATTTTTCCATTCAAATTTACCCGTTTTTTTAGCAAAGTGGGTAGCTGTAGATTATGGGCCTTAACTCAAGGGGCACCTAGGGAAACCCAGCAAATCTGCACATTTTTAAAAACTAAACATGTGGGGGGGGGGTCTAGGGTGGGGTCTCTTGTGTGGCTCTCACTGGGTTGTTTTTCCCAGAATATTTTGCAAACCTCAAACTTTGACTAAGAAAATACATTTTCTTCACGTATCTGTGATAGGAAGTTCTGGAGTTTGTGGGGAGCCACATAATTCCTTCCACCCTGTATTTCCCTATGTCTTCTGACAAAAATAGTACCTCACTTGTATGGGTAGGCCTAGTGCCCGCAAAACGAAATGTATGGAAATGCAATATGGCTACATTATATTTTTCCACCAAAAGCTGACCCGTTATTTGTAAAGTGGGTCATTATGGATTTTGGGCCCTAACTCGGGCAGCACCTAGGGGAACCTAACAAACCTGCAAATTTTTTAAAAATAGACAACTAAGGGAGTCCAGGGTGTTGAGGTTTTTGTAACCCACAGTGCCATGCCAACCTCAAACTGTGCCTGAAACCATGTATATTCCTTACATTTCTGGAATGCAAACTTCTGTAATTTGCAGGAATACACAAAATTCCTACCACCCATCATTCCCCCACTTGTGTCAATCAAAACGCTACCCCACTTGTGTGGCTGAGCCTAGTGACCGCGACAGAAATGCGAAACAGCCTTAATCATGAAGGCTAATCAACCAGAGGCATTTACAGCGTAGGCTTTACAATGAAAATGAATTTGCAACAAAAGACTTTTACAAATAAATTATTTACAACTAATATGCCTTTACAAAGGATGCCTATTACAATGAAAATCTTTGTAAATGTAACTATATTGAAGGTCTGTAAACAGTTTTAAAATATATATATGTACTCACACTCAGACACTCACTCTCACTCTCATATGTATATTTATATACATATAGCATTTGTAGGTTTTAGGGTGGGGAGGGGTTTTTGGGTGGGAAGGCTATTTTTAGGGTTTAGGGCGGGTATGGGTATTTGGGTGGCAAAGTTTATTTTAGGTTTTAGGATGGGTATGGGTTTTTGGGTGATAATAGAATTTGTAGGATTTAGGGTGGGTATGGGGTTTTGGGTGGTAAGGGAATTTTTAGGGTTTAGGCTGGGGATGGTTTTTTGGGTGGTAAGGGAATTTTTAGTATTCAGGATGGGTATAGGTTTTTGGGTGGTAAGGGAATTTTAAGGGTTTAGGGTGAGTATGGGTTTTTGGGGGCAAGGATAATTTTAGCGTTTAGATTGGGTATGGGCTTTTGGGTCGCAATGGTAATTTTAGGGTGTCAGGGTGGGTATCGGTTTTTGGGTGAGTGGGGTAATTTCCGGGTTTAGGGTGAATATGGCTTTTTAGGTGGTCGGGAATGTTTACGTTTTATGGTGGGGATAGGTTTTTGGATGATAAGGGTACTTTTAGGTTTTAGTGTGGGTATGTATTTTTGGGTGTTAAGGGAATTTTGGGGGGAAGGAATTTTTTTATGGTTAAGGGCTTGTTGGTTAATACATTAAAAAAAAAGTATATATATATATATATCAAAACCAAGTTGCTCAGCAATTGAAGATGCGCACCGCTGTGGGTAAGTGTACCACTTTTATTCCATTGAACAGGCAGCTTGACAACCCTCATTGAACGTCCTGTGGCCTGACGCGTTTCGGAGAAATCACACTCCTTCATCAGAGGCCAATGAGAGTGTTCATAGTTGTTAGCTCCGCCATTCCCCTGCATGCTACAACTTCAATGGGCCTCAGGTGTGCCCGGCATTCCGCCATTTAGTCCTTCCCGGTGCATGCTGGGAATGGTAGTTTTTTGCATATTTTAAAAACCCTCCAGTGGGTCTGGACACTCGCAATGTTTTAGGACCATGTTTATGGCCCTCCATTGGGCCCGGTTGAAACTCTGTCTCTCCACATTGTTTCACCACAGTGCCACTGTGCAAGAGAAGAAGATCCCCTCGCATGGTCTCCCCTTCTCTCTTCGCTTTGGGAGCTGCTGCAATCTTCCGCGGCCAGGAGTCCCCACCTACGATCATCAGTACACAAAATGAAACGTTTAAGAAACAAAACCCCAATTACCTTATGTAAGCCGTATTCAGCATTGTGACCTTTACGTAACACCCTTCCTTTCTAAAGAGTCATCTTGTGCTCCCTTCCCCGCTACTAATGCTTGAAAAGCACCTGCGAGAGTTTTTCAAGCATTAGTAGCGGGGAAGGGAGCACAAGATGACTCTTTAGAAAGGAAGGGCGTTACGTAAAGGTCACAATGCTGAATACGGCTTACATAAGGTAATTGGGGTTTTGTTTCTTAAACGTTTCATTTTGTGTACTGATGATCGTAGGTGGGGACTTTTTGGGTAATTACAGTTAGGCATAAGTTAGTGGTTAAACAATGTGCACGTTATGCTCGAAATAAGGATTGTGTTTTCTCTGTTAAGTGCTGGAGGGTTGGAACTGGAAGGTGACATCTGGTTTGGGGAAGAGGGGAAACGAGTAATTGGAGGCTTTGAAATAAGTTCTGTGTGGGAGTGTTGGTTAAGTGAATTCTTTTAATCTTTTTCAGTGACCCCTGATGAAGAACCGTAAAGGTTCGAAATGCATTGGGTATCATTGTGAGTCCTGAATAAATATGATTGGTCGCACATACTTATGTTAAAGCCTGGATCGGCAACAGAAAGTATCTGAAAAAGCGAAAATAAAGTATTTAGCGCAATGGTACTGTCTCCGGATTGATTCTATGAACATATAAGATGTGGATAACGTGAAATATAGATGATTTGATGAATAAGGATGAAAGATGGTTGAGTTTGAAGACAAAAAAGATTAAGATAAAGCATCGTTCTCTTTCAAGCAGTGCAGCAGCTGGGTGCGAATGAAACGCACCCTTTTTCTGATTGGAAGAGGCAGCATGCAAGTGGCTTTTTGAATTGTTCACAAGTCCCGCCTCCCGGGCGTGTCAGTGCTTTGCTTTCTGGTACTGGTAGTTTCAGGATGCAAATATCCTTACACCGGTGTCGCTGGCAATTCTCCTCAATAGTTTCAAAATCCACAGAGTGTTGCTGTGTGGCACAAGAATTGCTGACTGACGAAAACACACGTTGCGACTCCAGCGCATCGATGTTGACGAGCTACAGAAGAACGGTGTGGCCTTGTTGGTGAGGACAACATAGGCGGGGACCCAGCCCCACCTGGAACAGTGAGCTACTATAGGTTTTTAAGTTAATTGGGGGTAACAGCAGCAAACTACTATGGATCAAAACATCAAAGACCAGAATGCAACCAACAGGAACGCCCACAGGGGCTGGACTTACATTTAATCGCTGCAAGTGCGGCGGAAGAACTCTTTCTGCTCTTTCCCCTAACCTGATGCCAGTGAACAAGGGCAGATAGCCCGAAACACGTTTGCCCACTGTTAGATCTGGGGGTCTCCAGTTGGCAGAGGTAGGTACCACTGTCCAAATAGGGACCCTTGCTTCTAGTCAGGGTAAGGGGGATACACTCTTTAGATAACCCCTGCTCACCCCCTTGGTAGCTTGGCACGAGCAGACAGGCTTATCAAAGGCAATGTGTAAAGTATTTGTACCAACACTCACAGTAACACAGTGAAAACACCACAAATGGACTCCACACCAGTGTAGATAGATAAAGTACTTTTATATAAACTACACAAGATCAAAACGACAAAAATCCAACATACACAGTTCAAGAATATGGTTTCAAACAGAGTTCTTAGGTTAGCGACAAAATCATTCACCTTAGTGTCAATTTAAGCCAACAGTACCTGGTGATGCGATAAAAGTTCTTAGCGGCGCTCAGGCGTCAAAAAACAAGCAACAGCATCAGTCCTGAGACCCTGGGGAGGCGATGCGACAACCCCGCTGCATGCAGCGGGCGTGGGCGACGAATCCGGTCTGTATGGGGAGTGAGGCGATACTTGTATAGATTCCAAGGCGTAGCTTTTCCGGTAGAAATTTACTCGCTAAGGCACGATGCATCAAAATTCGGCCCGCTAATGAGCGGGGCGACAATTTCACCAGCGATGATCTGGGTTGGCTCTGCGACGATATTCGCAGCGATAAAATTCTGCTCGCTAACAAGCGGTGCAATGATTTTGGCTGACTCTGCAACGATGTTCGCAGCGATAAAATTCGGCACGCTAAGTGAATTCTTTGTTATCTTCCTGTTGACCAGGGAGCCCACCCCTATATTTAAAAAATTGAAACATTCCCTGGCATCTAGTGGACTTTCTGCCTCACCCAGGGCAGATCAGGGGTAAATACCCCAATCTGCCCCCGAGGGGCCTGAAAGACTGTTGCTCAATTTAGTCGGGCTGGGAGCATAGTGGGCAGCCCCCACCCCTATATGAAATAAAAAAAAAAATCCATGTCGTCTAGTGGGCTTTCTGACCTCCCTGGGGGGAGGGCAATTGCCCCATCTGCCTTCCAGGGGGGGAGGGGGGGGGGTCGAGACAGAAAGACTGTTGCACCATGGATGGCCCCCCACCATTACATTTAAAAACAAATCCCTGTTGTCTAGTAGGCAGATAGACTTTTGTAATAGTTTTTGGGAGTGGTGGTGGTGGTGGAGGGATGGCCATGCCCATTTTGGGCGGCCTACACCCCCATAACTATTAAAAAAAAAAAAACCCTGGTGTCTAGTGGGCTTCCGGGGTATTTACCCCCATCAAAGACTGATCGGGTATGGGAGTGGGGGAGCTCATGCACTTGTCCAAGGGGCGACTCCCCCCAAATCACTGGTCTTTTATGGGTGGATCCCTGCTTGGGTATCGCTCTCTTATGGCAATCCCCAAGTAGCGGTGCACCGGGGAGGGATATCATTGGACAGGGGAGAATCTCCCTTTCCCAACGATACATTTCCCATCCCAATCAGTGCTTGGGGGCCTGAGATATGCCCCCAAGCACTGATGCAGTGAAAGTAAAACGTGCCCATTATCTCGTTTTACTTTCACTTTATGTGGTAACGCCAGAGCTGATCGTCATTACTTTAAAAAAAGCAAGCTTTTGCAATGCAATAGGTCTCGCATTTGGGAAAGTTACCACTCTTGATGGTGAAAATGACAATATTTTTACCTTTGTCTTCATTTTCAGTGGAATAATAATATTTGCATAGCGCTACTGCAATTTGTTTGACTATGGCGCTGGAGAACCTGAAAATCTGTTATGAGGTAAGGGAGACAAGAGTGATATGTTGCCTGGGAAAAAACAAGGTGACAAAATGCTTGTAAAAAAGCAAACATTTATTGTTATTTCAAGACTAAGTAAAGCATGTGAAATGTTAGCAGAAACAGCAAGCTCTTTACAAGGAAACAATTTAGATCCTTAGATAGTTTCAGAGTATAAAACAAATCATGAGTAAAGCAATCAGGCCACCTTGTGTTCACGGCTTACAAGATAGTTACAACACTGGAGTAGATTTAAAGGAAATAAAAAGTTTTCCGAACAGTCCAGTCACTCTGAAAGGCTAAAAAAAAAGAGCCAGTGAAAAGAAGATTCAAGAGTGCAGGGGTGGAAGACTGAATTATGTGGTAAGCAATTGGTTTGCCCCTTAATTCCAAAGTTGTATTTATCATATGTCCAGCTCCCGCCCTCTTGGGTAACATAGCGTCCTTAAGCAGACTAGCCCTGAAGTGGCAGCACTCGTTGCAGGCAGGGATGGCAAGTCCATTTGTCTGCTCGCCCTTTGATTGCACCCTGCCTGCATTGAGCACTTCATCCCATGAGTTAAATAGCACCTGTCTAAAAGGACAGCTTTGCTCAAGTCTCTCGTTGCCTTTTCACCATGTCACGAGTCCGACACTCAGTGCCAGTTCTGGTGACACCTACAGGTTGATTCGGGAAGAATGTGAAAGCATTTCTTTGCGGCTCTGGCAGTTAACATGCTACTGTCCATACCCTCAAATATTTATATACCTGTAGTGACAGAGTATTTACAAACTGCAAATGCCTACACACGCTACTCTTTTGAAAATACAAGTGCTACAGCTGCGAAGCCCGTACCTTGTAGGTGCCCGCAGGACCTGTGCATGGGGGTGTTGGGAGCGAGAGAGGGGTCTGGCAGAGCAGCAAATGGAAATGTTTTTACACTGTTCTTTTTAAAAATATAAATGCTGTTGTGAAGCCCATACCTTGTAGGTGCCCACAGGACCTGTTTGGGTTGGGGGGGCTTGGGAATGGGGGAGGAGGTTGGGCAGACCAGGGAATGGCTGTGGTAGGAGGAATGAGGAAGTGTTGCCACTTGATTGAGAAAGGCTCAGTTTATGCTCAGAGGGTGGGGGAGGGCTCATAATGCGAAGCAGGAGTGGGGAAGCAAAAACAGCTTCAAGGAACATGCCATGCCCTGCAAAAGAAAGGCGGCATGGTTTCAACAAGTTTGTTTACCACACTTCTGCTGTGCACCCGTGTAATAAATAAAGCGCTAAATGCGTTCTGGGTAAAATAAAATGTTTTTTTTTAAAAGCAGGCGCTGTGTTAAAGATAAACCATGTGTGTGTTTGGTAAAAACAAATAAAATGTTTCAGCTACGCGATGGCCCCTCGCTTCATGCCGCTACTTTTGCATGTTAGAAGCTGTATAACATAAGGCATGCCTGCTGGTATTAAAAAACAAGCAAACATTGCTCGGCGTACTGGATGGCAGGTTTCACTTACCAACAACAGGGGGCTTGCAGGGCCGTTGCTTCGCCATAGTGGCAGCCTTCCAGCTGAACGGCTCTCTTCAGTTCTATGAAGAAGTGGAAAAAGTGTTTAGCGGGAGGCCCAGCTGAGGAAGCCCACAGTGATACTGTGGCAGATACATATCTGCCTGTGCAGGCACGAGGCGGACACAGAGCCGCATGCGCCCCTCCCAGCCCGGACTCCCCACGAGGAATGGCCGGGTTGTGTTGTGAAAAGCAGCTTTTATGGTATGCTGAGAGCAGGAGCACTTGCTTTACCCGTTCCTGTTTTGATTGAGAAATGACTACCGTGTGCCACCAATGTGAAAAAACCCAAAAATAATTAGAAACAAGCATTGGCATACCCAATAGGTCTCGCTTTTAGGACCTTATAAGTATATTTACTTTTGTTATAATCGCGGCACGTAAAGTGCCGGTGCCGCGATTATAGCAAAAGTAAAGAAATAGATGTTTTTTTCTATTTCTTTACTTTTGCTATAATCGCGGCAACCGCGCTTTACGTGCCACGATTATAGCAAAAGTAAACATACTTATAAGGTCCCAAAAGCGAGACCTATTGGCTATGCCAATGCTTGTTTATTTTTTCTATACTCACGCAGGGGAGGGGGCCTGCGAGATTCCCTTGCGGGAGCGTGCGACCATATGGCACCACCATATGGCGCGGCGCGCTCCCGCGAGGAAATCGCCAGATGTGCACGCGTTGCCATTGCAAGCAATGCAACGCGTGCACGTTTTTGCCCCCAAAGCTGTGCCGATAGCATTAGGTCTCTCTCCTAAGCAGCGCATGCGTGCTGCGTAGGCGATACCTAAAAAACCAGCGCGGCCTCTAAAGTGAAAGCGAATGCGCTGCAAATATAAATAAAAAAGTGCTCACTGACTTAATTGAAGGAGACCGTTTCACGCCGCCAGCACATGATCCAGTGTGGATGGGCTGGCCGAGAAGGAGACAGAGCGTTCACCAAGAAGCCTTGTTTCCAATCAGAGGCCAGCATATAACATAAATAATGACGCCGGCCAATTGGAAGGATGAGCGGGGCTTCAAGTCCCCTTCCGAAGTCTCCTCGAGGACAATTGATCTCGCAGAGCGACAGCGCATGCGCTGCAACGCTAGGCGAGACCTAAAAAAATATACTTGGGTTGTTCATCATGAGCAGCCCGAGTTTAAAAAATAATAATGAAATTCCTCTGGTGCTCTGCACCAGACAGGCATTTATGTGCCTCATAGGTATCGGTCAATGGCCGACACCCGCACTGGGGAGATAGTTCAAGAGTCGCACTTAAAAGGTTAACATTTATATTCTGTCTCAATTGTGTATGTAACCGCTCCTTGGGACTCACAAGGGTTAGGAAAGGGCTTTTGGAATGCCAATATTTTACAATGTAACACTCTTGCTCATTTATATTTTAGAGGAAACTTGCACAGCCTCTCCTTTGTACGAGGTACGAGTGTGACAAAGTACTACTGCAGTGTCTTTTGTAATGGGGAGAGATATGCTAATGAAGCCATTCATCCCTATTTATCTGTCCTCCCCATGGGCCTGATTAAGATGTGGTCAGGGTATTCTGACCTGTGCGTAAATCACTATTTACGCATGGGTTGGAATGACAAGTTACATGGTATTTAACGTGTCCGATAATTATCGCATGTGTTAAATACCTCAAGGCGCGTATCCCCCATAGTTCCTACGCCCATTTATATAACAGTTATTTTCTACAAGAGCAGTAATGATGATGAACTGCTGACCAAACCCTGTGTATTGGATAGTATCCAGATGATGTTTAGGGGCATATTATGCTGTAGTTGGTCATGAGACCACCATGCCTCTCAGCTCGGATCTGAGAAACGCTGTTTATATGTCCGAGAAAGGAGCATGAGTATTTCTGAAAGAAACTAATAAAAATATGCCTGAGAAAGATATCATTTCCTCAAGATCCCTTGTTTTTATCATTTTTCTAAACAAAAACAATTTTTCGTCTAGCTTTGATGTTCTTCTAGTAAAACTTACGCTGAGGCCAGTGTTCCCTGCACTACTAGGAATTTACACCAGATGGCAGTAAGGCACCTACTTACCAGCATTAAATGTCTGAAAAAAGTCTGTGTTTGTTCTCTACCTTTCAGTTTGACTGTTAGCTTTAACTGCAGATTTCTAGTCAAACCTTAGGTGTTCATTTACATAAAAATAACCTAAAATCATTCTTCTGAAGTGTTTGTTTTTTCGCCTGATTTTCTTTCTATATCACAGCAAGCGGCAAGTCCTTCGAACGCATAATAACAAATCTGAGGGTGCAATAATTAAAAACTTGCTTTTTTGCCACATTTTTCCTGTGCCGTGAAGTTTATTTCGAAGAATTACGCCTACTATATCATCGAGGAGTCTAGGTCAATGAAGCACACATTGCTTCATAGAAATAACACAGATTTTACGTGGTAAAATAATCAGGCACAGTATGTTGACCATATGGTCTGCACAACAAATATCTCCGTATAGTTCACGCAGCAAAGACTGAAAGAACCCATGGGAGCGCTCAAAATTAAAACCAGGATTCCTTCAGAAGACTGAAACGGAATTTACCTCTGCCAATCAGAAAGTGCAGCATTGGATTAATTAACCTCTGTAAAGGCCTGGTAGCTTTATTTGTTGCAAGTCTCTTGTAAAAACGTCAGGTGTGCTGGGAGCTCACAACGTATAGAAACGTGTAGCGCTTTCAGAAACACTGATAGGAATGAGAGCGAATGACATTAGCAAACGAACAGGTTCACTATCTGGCCACCTCTCCTTGGTGAGTTACATTTTAGTATTAGGTGAAAGTGCAACTCATGGTTGAGTAGAAAGGGTAAAACTGCTCCCAGCACGGCACCACGCCCCTTCACACAGGTAACAGTGCGAACGTCGCCATTATTAATCACTTCAAATATAAACGCGCTTTTTGTAACTTGAAGGAAATCTCCCCGCTAATCAAGACTTTTTCCCAGCAGGAACTATTGTAGCAAATTGTCTTCTAGTTTAGCACCGAGCCAGCGACGTACTATTGCACCGGACATGCGTGCCACCCTGTGCATATCTTAAACAAGCATTTGCAATGCAATAGGTCCCGCATTTGCGAAATTTTAAACTATTGACATTGTAGATGACCATGCCTTTTATTTATCTGTTTTCAAAACCAACACATAGTTAAAAGGTTTGTCATTTACAATGCCAGTAGCTCAAAGTCTCGCAAATGCGAGCCCTATTGCATTGAAAATGCTTGTTTAATTAGCAGCAGAGGATAAGGATCCTATTTTGATTTTTTTTACTTGCGATTTCTTTTTTTTTTTACAAAGCTAATAAGCAGGTACATCCCATATTATCTCAAAGATATGAACATCTACATCAATGAAAGACAAATAGGGAAATCCCACAAAAGATTATATAGACAAATATTTTTTTATATATACTTGAAAACGTTCAACAGAGAACAGGACGATAACATACATGAGGAAATGGACAAGAAGACAGGGCCTGCCACATAAGTAAAGCTGGTCCGTATAGACATTACCACGGGTCACTGCAGTCAAGCTGGGAGTGGACCAGGGCCTGCAACTGGTTGGAGTGGATGCGATGAGCAGAAAGTTTCTCGTCCAGCTCAGTGTGCTGAGCCGATGGACAGTGTTTTGTTAGGCCTGGGGAGGAGATTTACGACCAGAAGAGAACCACAGGAAATTCATCAGATCTGGTCACAATTGGGAAATAGTTATTTCGTCATGGGTGACTTGGGGCCGAGGAACCATATCTAAGTGACATTAGGCAGCACCAGGTGGCAGAGGTCATTTGGTGGGCGGTGTTTACATTTGGACATTGGTTGTAATTAGACTTACAGTGGCTTCGAAAGTACCCACTCAGTATTAATGAATGCCAAAACTTTCATAGCATCTTTAACAGATTGACTGGATCTAGGCATTGCAGCCCAAACCACTGCTAGGACTAAATACTTTAAACCGGCGTTGTTGAGAGGAAGGCAAGGGCTGAGGAAGTGCTGTCCCACCAGTGTGAGCCTGTGCAGATAAAAAGGACTTGGTCATAGTCCTATGGGGTGAGATAACACTTGAAGTCCTCGATTTCATCCCATACCCGCTAGAGTGGAGGGGGATCCGGCCCAACAAGACCCTGCTCTATGCCCCAAACAGTACATGGCGGCATTATGAGCCAACTGCAGCACTGAAAGCTGGCGGAAAATCCAGCATACTTAGAGGTGCAGTCGCCCAGCCAGGCTACCGTTACCAGGTCTCTGTCAAGGTTGCATCCTTGCCTTGCATTGGCCAGGGGGCGATAGTACATTAGAAGTCACTCACACATCTTTCAAACTCTTACTAATCATAGGTGGATCCCACATTACCAATATGTGCAGGACCAAGGGCCCACATTGACACCTGGGATACATACTGTGTGCCTCAAATATTAGTGCTTTGCATGACAACATGATTGCAATGTGACAAGTGTTATTTTCATTGATCATTAAGTGAGTCAATTGCTTTCAAATCATCAGTTGCTGGGTTGCGGGTTAGAACATAGTTCTAATTTTATCCTGAAGAAGGTGGCTCACACTGAAGGAGCATGCTGAAACATTAACATGAGCCACTGCAACAAAGGGGATGGATGTTTGCTTGTTTAGGGTGTATATTTGGATTTCCCATTGAATAATTAATGAAGTAATATGAAGAGTTCAAACGTTCCTTATGTACAACACCCGTTATGCATGTCGGCATTGTTTTATTTTTATGCTATTTTACTAATTTGTGTTGACTTTCAAGGGATTGCTTGGTATTTGACTGAAAGTTATTTAATTTAATTGTACTCTCTGTTTCTTGTATTGTTATTGTTTCTCGGGAAGTAATATGTGTATGAGTGTTGTTACATAGTGTGGTTTTTGTCTATACATTAATTGGGAACATTTAATGGTCTATTAGCATGGCGGGCGGACTCCAGTCCGCCCGCCACCCTAGTGGTGCTGGGACCGGCTGCCAGTGGTGCGGCGGTCCCGCTGTGCCAATTAGGATGCGACCGCCATCATGTATATTTAACATTGTGGCGGGCGGTGCTGTATTCAGCACCGCCACAATGTGAAAAGGCCATGTTGTGCATTTGCATGCACAACGTGACAGGCACCGCATGATGCCTGCCACCTTGTGCATGCAAATGTCAAGGGGTACCATGGATACCCCCCAAGTACAGCCACCCTCCCCCCAATCCCCTGGGGGCCCGCAACGGGCCCCCAAAGGCATTCTCCGCATGCCTTTCCATGACGGAGTCTCCGCCATGGATAGGCATGCGACCGCCATCATCGTAATATAGATGGCGGTGCCTGGAAGGCACCGCCACCATATTGCAGGTCTTTTCCGCCCGGTAGGCAATCGGGCGGATTGCCTAACGGCGGAAAACTGGCGGATGGCCTTTTCATCCGCCTGGGTCCCCACCGCCATTGTAAAATGGCGGAGGAAATGTTAGGCGGGTGGACGGAAATGGCAGTTTTAAAGCATAACTCTAGATTTGAAATTGTATTTGTTCTTGGATGCTTGAATTTAAATATTTTCATTGGACCTTGATAGGGCCTTCACGAGGTGAAAGTTTCAGCCTATCTCTACTGTTTTGAGGCACAAGGTAATAACAACTGGTGCAGGGCATTTATTCCGAGGGTGGTTGTTCGGGGAGAGCAAAGTTTGTACTGTGCCAGTGGAGGTATTGATGTAGTCATAGTTTGTGGAGGTTCCTGCTTTTCTTACCTTTATGTCCTGGTTTCCTTTGCCCCTCCATCTGGAGATATTTCCCCGCAAGTACTAGTTGGTCTTGAAAATGGGTATTTGATTTCTCGCAACGTAACTGTAAAATCATTTTATTTGCAACATCGAGACAGGACAGATGTTTGTCATTTCTCTAAACAACTTTAAAATGGTTTATTTGGTGATGGTGATTTTAAAGTTAAAACCCACACGTGTAAAACTTTTGGAAATATGTGTAATAATGTTACGGTTCCCGAGTATTACGATTCATTAGTGAGAGAACACCATGACACACCACTGGATCTGGTGACTTCATAGTTTGTGGTACAGCTGCACTCCAGTCGCATTCCAGAGGGAGCGCAGCCTGGTAATTCTGTGGAGTCCTCGCATCTTCTTCTCTACAGCAGCTAGAGTTAGGTGACCACTGAAAGCTCGAGCCAGGCTCGAGCCTGAAGCCTGGCTCAGTATTAGGTTCTATTGGAATGAGCTAAGCTTTCGTGTGTCTTCTGCCTGCCCAGGGTGTGACATTACAGCCAGAGCTGCACACTGTGTACATGGGGGACCAGGTTTGAGTCTCTGCATCGGCTCATCATCCTGTAATTCTGGGCAAATCACTTAATCTCCTCCCATACCTATAAACAATCTATAGGACCTTGTGTAATGTGACTGGTGCTCACGTACAATGATCCAAATTCGCGCTATGTGTCAAAAGCTGCAGAAAATGCACTAAGAAGTAAAAATAAACAAAGCTCTAACATAAGGGAAGACAAATAGATACGCATTTCCTGTCTAATTTGTACAAAACGAAACCACATAACCAGGATAAACCGCGGCTTTCCCACTTAAATTATGTTATGGTAGGCAAATATTTTACTTCGTCAAAACTCTTTTTTCTTCATTACCATCTATGAAATAACTTTCAAATATGTGATTTCCAACTGCCAATTGCACAAAAATATCACTTTTAATAAGTACTCCTCACTGTAGAGCTATAATGCGTCCTATTAATGTCAAATCTTCCACATAATAAAGAAATACACTTTTTTTAAATTTAAGGAGATTGTATCCTATTTTTCGTGGTTTGTTTTATGGACTTATATAGCAAATATTTTCAGGGCTTGCGTCGTGCACGGGCTCTAAGATCCGAGCCAGACCCTTAGCTTAGCTCGCCCTGTTAATTTGTTGGCTCACCCACTTCTAACAGCAGTTTATGACCTGGCAACCCACCAGCACTCCCTTCCCCAGGCGCCAGGAGGTTATCGCCATTAACTAGGCACTGAGTGGGAAATCGAGTCCCTGGCAGGGCGAGCTCGCGGGCGCTGGAGGTATGAAGGTGCCCCTTGCCTCATCCTCTTCTTCCACGACCCATCGCTTCTCTCCAGAAACACGCCTCAAATACCCAGACTTGCTGCCGCTTCTATCTTTAGAAGAATGGCCTAAACTTTCTTTTTCATTTAACTTCCGTGATGTTGCCATGGATACGCTTATGCACGAGTCCCATAAATTGCTTTATTTAAGCAGGCGCTTGTATGAGGAGTTATGAGCGGCAGAAATTGCATTGCAGGTGTCCATAGAAGAGGGTCGGGCCTGAAATATCTGTATTTGTTCCTGCTTTGAAGGAGGGGGGCTGGCAGCGCCCAGCTGTTGAGGAAATCCACACAATAGGTGTGTTAATGCAGATCTTGTTAAAATGTGTAAAACGTCAGCGGGTTATTGTTCACGAGCCAGCGGGGCGGGGAGCACAGAGTGAGGTTACAGGGCAGTGACAGACCCAAGATTTCACTATAGATTCAGAGAGAACAGGAGAGGCCGCTGCGCCCAGTAAGCCTAAAATCACACAAAGCAATCAGAGAGGAGCGGGCAAGAGAGAGGTAGAGACACCATTTTGGCATCAGAGAGGAAAGTAGAGTCCACAGGGCAGTGGTACTGAGAGAGGACGGGCCACGGGGTCAGCAAGACAGAAACAAGTGAGAATGATACAGGCAGATCATAGAGAAGAGGCCATGGGGACGGTGGGGGACAGAGTCATAAGACAAGCTGTCGCCATTACGCCAACGCAGCCGCTTGTTTATATTTGCATCGCGCTTTCACTTTAAGTTAAAGCGCGATGCAAAAATAAACACGCGCCTGCCATTAAAACAAGCAGCTGTGTCTCTGCAGATCTCCATCTGCTCGGGGAGAGAGACAGAGGGAAGGGGAAACAAAAAGAGCTTACCCAGTAATTAAAGGCCACAGTCAAACGCCGCAAGCAAACAATCCAGTCGGGATGGGCGGGGGCAAAAGGAGACAGGGCGGGAACAAATAAGCCTCATTTTCAATCGGAGGCTAGCGTTCAGCATAAAAGATGACGGCAGCCAATAAGAATCATGGGCGGGGCTTCCACTGCACTTCGGAAATCTGCTCGATTACAATAAGCCTCGCAGAGCGAGGAGCGCATGCGCGCTCCAGCGGTAGGCGAGACCTCAAAAACAGATAGAAGAGCACGAAATACACGAGGCCGAATATGAATGTGGCTGTCTGAGTAGTTTGTCATTCATATTTTTCACCTTTTATATAAGCCATTGATTCCTCTATAAAACAACCCAAGTGTAAATGCACGGCCGAGGGATTCCCAGTGGAAAAGAAGCATAGGCTCAGACAAGCCCACCCGCCATGGTTTTGTGATCTCTTGTAGCCTGCTGATGTTGAAAGGTGTGCGTCCCGACTGCAGAGCTCAAACTGCACCTTCTCAGAGAGGTGATACATTCTGTTGTGGAGGGACCAATAATTGAAATGATTGTTTCCCATCTGGAACAGCACAAATGGACTAACAAAAATGCAATGGGATTACTTAATAACTGGCCTTAGCAAAATTTAAATCATGCTGGCGTAATTTCCTTGATTGCATGAGATTTGCATTACGCTTCCTATGCAAAATCCCAGAAATGATGCTGCCACACCACGTTGCGCAATTACACAACTATTCGCAACAACATTATAGTGCAGGAAATATAGTGCTTAACGACGGACTTGCATTTTGTGTAATTTTCCTGAAACTTTGCGTCGCGAAATTAAAGCAAATTATGGGAATTTTATTCACCTCTAGTTAATAGGCATTCGTTGGCTCAAAACTTTTCATCCATTACTTATTCATTGTTTCAGTTAAACTCTGGTTTAAATTCTTGCAAATGACGGTGATTTGGGGAGCAGGAAGTGTGATTCAGTGTTTGTGTGCAGTGAATAGTTCACTGCAGCAGCATGGTGGTAGAACTATTAAAACAGTTATAGTAGATTCACAGTTGAAGGGCAAGGTACGAGTTTGAGAACAGAGGTGAAGGTGCTGATTAAATACAAATGGCCGTGTTTTATGTGTTACTTGAAGGTAGATGCACGTAATTTAGATCTGTGCAAGGATAACTGACTTCTGGTTAATTTGGAGCCTACAAGTATAACCATTTTGAAAGAGAGTTGAAAGTCTAAGGTTTTATAATTCCCAAACACAGCCTGGGGATACAGGGTTCACCAGACATGGAATTTCTGTAGAAGTGAATGTGTGGGTTTTAATGCCTTCATAGATATCCTTAATCATTGATGGAAGAATAAGGCTAGTTTGTTGCAGGACTCCTGCACCGAGGGATGCAAATTTACAGAGCAAGGAGGGCAGGGGAATTCCTTTAGAGAGACAAAATGTCTTCTGGCTGATGAAGTGGCTTCCATAATAAAATTATGCAAGATGGTTGGAAAATCTCCTATGACTAGATTTTTAAATGTTTCTTATATGTGGATAGATCTGTGGAACCACTTGACACGTGCCATTTCTTCCTAGTTGTCTGTGTCGAAGTCTACTGCTCTTCAGTGCCTCCTAACACCTGAGGGGATGTTTGATAGGCAAATTTAATAGCATCATCGAATCTTGAAGGGTCAACTTTTTCCAGGATCCTACTATCCTTACACTAGTTTTTTGTGTTGAAAAACCTACGTCTACTACCTATTAAGTCTATTAGTCCCCCATATTATCAAGGTTAAAAAATCCAAATTATTAAGTCAATGACTCTGTAAGATGCGTGACCTGACTACTGACCTTAGAGTGCAGTGTCTAAATTAGAAACATAAACAATGCAAATCAGTCTTGAAAGTCCGCTGAAGAATGGTTGCTGCCAAAGTTCACTGGGTAAATAAGTCGCCTATTTTTAGGTCTGGCTAAAATCACTTTAGCAGTTTGGAGTATCTCATATCATGAAGTCTTCATAAAGGTTCAATAGGGAACTACAGAGAGAGAGAGAGAGAGAATGGCTCTGGGTTTGGCCCTTTTAGCCATATGCTGCATGCGCTTTACATGCTCTGCCATTTTTTAGATGGTTTGTCCATCACAGACATGGTATTTCTTGAAGTGATTGGCATCAAGTAGTCCTTTTGTTAGCTTTCAGATGAAGCATGACATATTGCTTGTAATTGGAAAACCAGTGTGTGATAATTATTGGATGTGTGAAACATTTTAATTGTTGAGTTATTACTTTTTTTTAGTAAGTGCATGCATTTTGGATGCCTTAGCCTATAATAAAGAAAGAAATCCGTTCACTAATTGCACTTGCACATTCATTTGTTTTACTATGCTCTCATCTTAACATGTTTATTTACAATCTTTTGTTCACAAAGTGAATTTCCGCTCACATCGTTTAAAAGTGCAAAGACATTACAGGCACATTGTTAATAGCATATGCTATGCAATGTTTTGCTATGTATGTCTTTTAAAGGTCACTATTTACAGCACAAACTTCACCTTCCGACTCTTTCATAATGCTCTTTTATGAGGGAAGAACTTCAGCTAGACTTTGGTGGCAAAACCGCATGTCACCACTACACACTTAGCACAAAAAATCCATGCAACACACAATCTTCAGAAGGGACTTGGATCATCTCTTTCTTTAGCCAGTGGCTCATTTTGAACACCTAACCTAGCATACCTCACCATTCATACCTACCAACCTATCATACCTAACCTACCTATCATACCTAACCAGGATTGATGAGTACGAAGGGTGTTAGCATTCGCAAAAGATCCGAATGAAGGCTTTGCGAATGCTAGGACCCTTTTTCCAATGTATGAAACACATTTGGCGATTCACAAAGCATTTTCTAAATTGTTAAATGTATTTAGAAATGGATAACAGATTGGTATTTTAAAGGGACGTGTTTTGAACAACGGATTCGGTATCCAATGTATTAATGTTTTGCAACTGGCTCCAGAGCTAGGGTGGTGACCTATTTGCAAAAGTGAAGGGGTCACCTTGGGGATTCCTTCCCCTTTGTGAATATAACAAAAAAGTTAGTTTGGGAGCATGCAGTAATTCCGTGGATCACAGCCAATTTAAAATATACTTTAAAAATATAAAAACGTTATTTTGTTTAAATGCAGCCTTGATCCCTTTATGGAAACTTGCTCCACCTACCTGAGCTACCAAACCTTGCCTACCTACATACCATCCCTAAATTCCATACTTATCTTACCATACCTAGTTTCCCATGCCTTACCATGCCTAACCTTCCTACAATACTTAGCTTACTTACATGCCTGCCTAGTAACGTACCAAACCTAACCAAGTTACTACTCAGGGGCCGATTCCGATTCCGGCCGCAAATCGTACCGACCGACACGGACCCGGAACGGATACCGACTGTTAGACCTGTCAGCCCTAGGGTGTTCTTACCCCGGTTTTTTTTGCCCTTGTCGCCTCATTTTTGCCACCAACCTTTAGTTGGACCTAGGGCTCTGGGCGCCTTACCACAGCCATGAGCATGGGATTGGAGCTGTGCTCTCTCAACTGAATGAGGAAGGCCAAGACCAGCCAGTGGCCTTTATTTCCCAAAGACTACTCCCCTGGGAACAGCGGTGGAGTACTATTGAACGCGAAGCCTTCGCCGTAGTTTGGGCCCTGAAGAAGCTGAGGCCATACCTCATTGGCTCTCACTTCTTTATTCAGACCGACCACCGACCCCTTCGCTGGCTCATGCAGATGAGAGGTGAGAACCCCAAATTGTTTAGGTGGTCCATTTCCCTCCAGGGTATGGACTTTAGGGTGGAACATCGACCCGGAGTAGACCACGTCAACGCTGACGGTCTCTCTCGGTTCTTCCGCCTTAGTGATGAGAACTCCCTAGAGCCGTAGGGAAAACAGTGATACGGCCGGAAAACCGACGCGAGTTGCACCGACACGTACCCGGAATGAAACCGACCGACACGTACCCGTGATGTCGGATCCGCGCAGTACGATGCAATGTGTGTAAACCCAGACCGACTCGCACGGAGCCCAAGCTGCATGACCGACACACACAGAAAACAGGAAGCCCAAGCAATAGAGATCTCCGCGTACGAAACACAGAAGAAAGTAGCGTGAATGAGGCAGAGAAGCCCGCGCGAGCCAACATCAGCGTCCCTCTCGGTCAGAAGAACGTCTCCTTCATGCCTAGAAAACCCAAAGGAAAAAAAGTCCACCTATATAAAGGACATCAATCACTACCATGATCCTTTGCAAATAGGAGACAACAGCCAGAAGCAAACACCATCACACAGCAAACACAGACACTCTCACAACTCACCCATCACACAACTCACACACTATTAGCACCTCACCAAAAGCACACACACACAGCTAGCAAAACCAACACTAACCCACCCTCACTTGCATCCTCACACACACATCACTCACCACCACCACCACCCATCACCATGCCCCCAAAGAAGAATCCAAAGTTCACAGATGATGAGTTAGAAGTGCTGGTAGACGAGATCATCAGAGTAGAGCCAGATTTGTTTGGTACATTGGTCCAAAGGACCCCCATGTCACAGAAAAACCAAGATGTGGGCGAGGATTGTGGACAAGGTGAACGCACAAGCACCAACAAGGCGCACAAAGGACGATATCCAGAACAGGTGGTATGACGTGTGCAGGAGGGTCAAGAAACTCATCGAGAAAGATCACGCCTTGAGTCAGTACACAGGCTGTGGCCCTCCTGCCAAACCAGTCTACTTCATAACCTGGGAGGAGAAGGTGCGGGACATCCTACCACCAGATAGCATCCATGGTCTAGCAGACATACCAGAGCCTGGTGAGTACACAACTAAGATACTCAATATTGTGTGGCAAGGGGACAGTGAAACCATGCACCGTTAGCAAAGCCACAGTAACCAATAGATAATCATCCCAAGATGTGTATGCTAGTCAGACAAACACAATACCTGCCATCTCATAGTGACTTGGAACTGTGTCATGACATGTACAAACCTACCAACAAATAGAGCAAGGCAGTGGCACAGCCAAATAAACACTCTCAGACAGTTTGCCAACACAAACACACTATCTCACAGTGCAGCTGACTGACAGGAAGGAATAGTGGGTATGCAGGTGAAGTGAGTGTTTCCAAAAGCATGATGGGGTTTGTAGCCACAGATAATGCTTCCCCTCCCAATTGGCCCATCAAGACCTCTCTGAAAGATGCACACATCACAGGCAGTGGAAACTGACTGACAGGATGTCTGACACTGTGTCCTGCTGTGGGGAGCACAAGGCCCTGGTAGGGGTTGTGCGCAAATCAGAAGCAGGACACCATTGACTGACATCCTGAAAGACAACTTGCACGCCCTCCAATGGAAGCACGTTTCATGGTGGGATGTCTGGCCGGGTGGGAAGGAGGACTGACAGCTCTGACCATACTTACCAGCATGTGGAGACACACACACCCCTCAACACAAACTCCACACAACTCACCGGGTAGAATGCATTGACCCTCACCTCAGTGAAATATCAGCAAAAGATACACCCTACTGGGTGCTTCTTCACAGTCAGCCATGTTGCCATTGCTGTCACATCCCCTCACAGGGAAGCAGAGTCAAGAGGAAGGAAGAAGGGGCATGCTGGGAAGGGGGGTGTAGCCAAGAGCCTGATGGGAGTTGCAGTCACAGACAATCCCCAGCCACCCACATGGCCCAGCAAGCTCACACTGAACCATGCTCGCCTCACAGGGAGTGGGAAGGGACTGACAGGATGTCTGACACTGGGCTCTGTTGTGGGAAGCACAAGGCCATGCTGGGAACTGGGCAGCAACAAACACCAGGACTGCACAGTCAGCCATATTGCCATCGCTGTCACACCCCCTCACAGGGAAGCAGAGTCAAGAGGAACGGAGTATGGGCATGCTGGGAAGGGGGTTGTAGCTAAAGAGCCTGATGGGAGTTGCAGTCACAGACAATTCCCAGCCACCCACATGGCCCAGCAAGCTCACACTGAACCATGCTCGCCTCACAGGGAGTGAGAATGGACTGACAAGATGTCTGACACTGGGCCTGCGAAATGATGTGGCTGACAATCACACATATGCACTGGCCAAACAAAACCCGGTCGCACACACAGCCATTGCAACCATATGTTCAAACTCATTGTCTGGGGATGCAGTGTCCAGGGGTGCCCCCTGGCCAGGCTGGGGAGGTGTGTCTTGCAGATGACAAGTGTGGAGAGCCATATATGGTACATTGCACAAAACCCACAGGAACTCATATATACATCATTGACAGGGGACATCTGACAGTGAATGGTGGACACACCAATATAGCTGACACCATAGCATGTTTGCATTCACACTCTGTGCTGTTGTGAGCTGCATTCCACTCCTACATCGTGCTGAAACATATGCATCCTTCACACAACACACCACTCACTGACAGACACTGTAGACACAAGGTCTAACCTGGACTGCATTGGAGGAGACATGCTACTCACAGCAGCCAAACTGCTATGACACACACCACTGGCCCTCACTGTCATAAGCATTGAAAAGCCAGAGTGCTACCTTGCCCAATCCATGTCACCATGGAGAACATTGACAAGTCAAATCACAAATGCACGTACAAAACTCAGCACCTGACTCATTAACAATGGTGACATCATCACTTGTATGAAATGAGATGGGAACTAGGAACACTGGAAAAAAACACTTCCTCCAAAGAGATCACAGGCATACCGGACTGTGACCATGTCGTACCAATACACCAATGTGGCACACAAAGACTAGCAAAATCTGCTACCACACATGCCCCAATAGTACAACATATCCCCAGTAGAAGAGCACGTATGTCCTTGTTAAAGCTCACATGTGTACAGGGATGACACACCTTTGTTAGCAACGTGATGGCCCTTGAGTAGTAATAGTCATGTACAGACAAATCTATCCATGAGCTGGGCATGCACATTGAAATGTTTCATTTTGGCTGGGCAATGTGCAACAACAATATCAACCTCTGTCCGTGGCAACCTGGAACAAAGCAGTGTACAGGCAGGCATCCGTTCGTACAGTAGAAAATGTCACGTTTGTGAACCATGGATGCCTGTAGAAACCTAACTTACATTGTGTGTCTCCTCCAAACACAGGTGGTGCTGGGGACACAGCACCAAATGAAGAGGATTCCCAGTCCCAGACTCTGGTGGACACTGAGCTCTTTTTGAATCTGTCTCTGTCCTCTTCGGATGACGACGAACAACCTGGCACCTCCGGTGTGAGTCATCATGCAGCACCAGCAGCACCAACATCTGCACCCCCTGTACCCACGCCTCCAGCATCTGGAAACAGACAGGGCACCCCCACCAACACGGACAGACCAGGGCCATAGAACACTGATAGCACAGGGACACAGGACCCCCCGGAAGCTGCAGTCAACACCACCAGCAACACCACCCAAGGTGTCCCAGTGTCACCTGTGCTTGCCGTCGCTGGTCCTGCCCGTGTGCATAGGGGTGCTGGGAGGGGTGGGAGGCATTGGGCGCGCCTTGCAGAGCTGTCTGGACTGCATGATGACCCCCAACTGGCATGCATCATAGATGCGTACCAGGATAGCACCGGAGGATTTGGCCAGGTAGTGGGCATCCTCAAGGGCATACAACAGGAACAGGCTGCCCACCATGCCCGCATGGAGGCAAACTGGGATACACTTACTGCGGTGCATCGGGACATACTCCAATGCCTCAGCCAAATCAGCACAAACATGTCCACACCCCCCTGTGTGGCCACAACATCTGCTGCCACACCATCTGCCAGTGCCACAGGGAGAGAGGAGGACTCTGGCGGAGAGTCCCCTGCACCGCAGAGGCCTGTACCTGAGGATTCCCCCCCCCCAAGAAGAAGAGGGGTCGTCCGAAGAAGGACATGTGAGAGGCAGATGTCCCTGCACATCCCCCAGGGCCTCTAAATCTGTTCTGGACAATGTTTTTTGTGCGCAACACATTCACCTTATCCGATCGGATACAACTCGCCCACATGACATGGAGGGTTCATGTTGGTCCAATGTAGCAGATGACTGTGGACTTCACTCTGGACATTTCATCTACCAACACTTCCAACTCTACTGTGAACTTTGGATTCAAAACCCGAAGTACAGCACCCACCATCCTATGCACTATCCTCACACATGTTTGTAAATAAACTCACCAGTACACCATACTTGCCTCTGTTGTGATTCCAACTTGTCATGTGTCATGGAGATGTTGATCTTCTAAACAACACAGTGCATGTCAAATACTACAACAATGTGACCTCCGTTATGTGAGTCATGGTGATGTGACACATGTGAGGGAGACACACCACTATGGCACCACAACACATACTCACCATGGCCATGTTACTCATCCCACACAATGATGTTGACCTGAAACACATTGGTATGCACAGACACAACACCTATCCACAGTCAGTGGTAACAAGTCCACAGGTGAGGTAAGCAAATGTCACTCAGATGTGGGAAGACAGACAACGCACCTAACAAAGCATAGCACAGGTTCATTACACATCAGCAACATGTTTAATCTAAAATAGTTGCAAGGGAATTGTACGTTAAGGTGGACACACGGTCACAGAGTGTCTTAGAATTGAAGTCCAGGGGTGAGTGGCACATCACTTGATGGCAATTGACTACTCCCACACTGGTGTTGGATTCTGGGTGTTGGGGGTCAGTGTTGACCAAACAACAGGCAAAGTACCCTGGGAAGGACAGACAGAAGACACAGTCAAAATCATAGCAGAACAGGAGAGAAATGCAATACACATGCACAAAACATGTCACAAGACACCTACACTGAAACAAGTTAGTAGTACTTCACTATTGTGGAGTACAGACCACCTGAATGGACACATCACTGCACGCATCCAGTCATGTGGTACACAGACACACTCAGACAGCAACAGAGCAGACACAACAAATTTCAGGCTAACTCCATACATTGACATAACAACCCTGTAAACTCACATTCAGGTGAAGAAGTTGTTGATGAGCTGTGTGCGGATGTCACCCTCATCATCATCATAACTGGCATCGTGTCCCAGGCCGGGATCCTCCACAGGTGGCGGAGGTCGGTCAACGTCATCCTGGATGAGAGGCACCTTCTTCCGCACTGCCATGTTGTATAGCATGCAGCATACATGGATAATTTTGCACACCTTTTCAGGGTCATATGGGAGGGCCCCTCCGGTCTTGTCCAGGCAGCAGAAGCGGCTTTTCAGGAGACCAAATGTCCGCTCAATCACCCTCCTGCTCTGACCATGTGCCTCATTGTAACGCATCTCGGCTGGTGTCACAGGGTTCATGAGGGGTGTCAGCAACCACGGCATGTTGGGATATCCGGAGTCACCTACACACAAACAATTGTAAAATTAGCTGAGTTTTGTAGGAGTGCGGAATACAACATTGCCAAACACACACAATGGGAAACAGTCAGTACACACCGACAAGCCAGACACGCTGGTCTGGCATCTGTGACATCAGCGTTGCAATGCGACTACTCCTCATGATGTAGGCATCGAGCGCGAAACCGGGGAAACGTGCACACACATATGTGATACACATGTCTGCAAGACATACCACTAGAGCATTGATGGAGTGGAAATGTTTCCTGTTCCGGTATGCCTGCTCATGTGCCTGTGGTGGTATTGCTGGAGCAGGTAATGCAAACATTTTGTATACCCTTCCCATTTTGCATGTTTATGCTAATTAAATTAATTACTCAATTATAATCAAACTAATGGATTGAAGTGGAAATTATTAATCAACCTTATTAATGACTGAAATACACGTGGGATTGCTTTGCATGACTTTATTAATTCGTAAACAAAATTATGTACGCATACTAATGATAGACAATTAGAATATGGCATGATATATATTGCTTTTGTGATGTATTTGTGATTTGTGCTTTATTTAGTAAGTATAAACCGCTTGAGTGTTGCTTATTGCTAGATAAATACATACACATATGGGTATTAGCGAGGGAAAAACATTTTATTAGTTATTTTTATGTATTAATTACGTTTTGTGTTTCTTTTGCTTAAGTTGACCATTTGGGCCTGCCACAAAATGGCTGCCTCCGGTATCTAACTTGACCGTCGACGCTACACGAGGTTTGGGGTGAAGTGCGCCTGCGCTAACGCCAGCTACAGTGGCCTCGTCATGACCCTAACCAGACTGTACCCACCAAGGTCGCCCTGGGAAGCAAGCCAGCTTTTCAGAAAGAACAATAAGACGCCTCTTAAAACCGGAACAAGCAAGACTGATGATCTAAGAGACATTATTTTGTGAGAACCCTGTCAGACGATTTTCGATTGTCCAATCAGAGGAGCTGAAAACCCATACTTGTTACATTTTGTCAATGATTTTTACCATAAATTATGGTAGAATAGAGAGGTTGGGGCGGGTTAGTTTTTGGCTTTTCTCGATTTCCTGACGTTATGCTGACGGAGAGGACGGTGACGCTGCAGGACAGCTGTTTCCCTGAATCTTTGACAAACTGAATTAATGCCCAAACTCCTGATGAACTGAAATTACTAAATTTGATGGGCATAGATTTGCAAGACTACCAGATTTGACTTAGAGGACGACAATTAGCCAGAATAGGTAAATATGATTGGCGACTTGATTAAATGAATGATTTAATTTGCATTAATTAGATAAAGATTGAATTGATCAACTACAGAATGAGTTGGGTTGTTAATTCATTGAAAATGTATTAATTTAAAGGTAAATTAGAGAATTGGAAGTCAACCTAAACCTGCAACTAACTGATCCATCCCGATTTATGAGAGGAATACTAAAAGTAAAGTTCAGGGCCTAATGAGTATCAGAAGGTTGCGTAGATTTGTTGCTCATTAGGGTAAAAAGGTCATTCTTTCATGTCAGCGTTTGGAAGATAATCGCCTCCCGAGAAACACAGATTGATGGTGAGTGAATGTTGGTGTTATGGGCCCCACCAGCGAATGTATGGATAGTGTATGTTTGTGAGATCTTTGGTCTGTGACGAAGGGAGGGATTTTGTACTCCACGCTGCAGCAGTATTAGGGCCACATGTGTACCTTCAATAGACCCGATGACGTTTGGCATCCCCCCCAGTGTATAAACGGCATCCTTTATCTCAGGGAGTTGAGCTGGGCTCGGGAACTTGATGTACAGGTCAAGGAAATGCAACATCCTCTCCAAGACATCGCGTAGCACACGACTAAGCATGGTTTGCGACATACCACCAGCAGTAGCCACAGTGTACTGTAAGGTACCAGTAGCAAAGAAGTGCAGGGCTGCCATCACCTTCACCTCTGGGGTCAGTGCTGTAGGGTATGTCCGACCAGGTAGCAGATGTGGCGCCAACTGCTCTGCCAACTCCTCAATCAGTGGCCTGGTGAAGTGGTACCGTCGGATGCAGTCGCTTTCCGGCATGGTTTTAAGGTCTGGGAACGGTCCATGGACAACTGGTGCCCTGCAGAACAGAGATGCACAGAGGAAGATTGTCGGTTCATCCACCCATGTGGCCATGACCAAGAAAAATATCACATGATACATCATGACAATACACAATGTACTGAGGTGTGTGCTGTTGGGCATGGACACATATGTCACCTACATGGACATCACCTCACATCTCAAGTCCACATGTCCACATAAGTCCCATGTAGTGCAATGGCCAATCATTGGGCTGTGTCACCCTACCTATGTACTGCTGTGACATTACAAACACACCACAGTGACAAGTGAGGCCTGATGTCTCCCAGGCATCACAGATCTTTGCCATGCAGATACCCAAGTTCCCTGTATTGCCACATCGACACTGGCATGACATGGCGTATCACGTACACGCCACAAGGCAACCATGAGTCCCACAGATAGTGGCCACTGTTGTCTCTACAGGCCCTACATGTACGTCTCTTAGACACACACACAACATCAAGGTTGCTGCACAAACCACATGGATGTGGAGACTGTCTCCCATTGGGCACATTTGATCAGCCACATCTGAGACACAAACATGCACATAGACTGTGGGTGTACATCAGAATTGTGGCTACAGGTCCCACTGTGATGTACATGCCATCACCCCCAGGACTCAGGGTGTATGTGACTTGTCCGAAACATATCCAACCTGCAACTGTGTCCATGACTCATGCCCATAACTGTACAGTTGCACATCACAGTGGTAATGTGCACAACACACAAAGGATATAGCCTCCATGAACACGTGCCCAGCCTGGGAGTGGCTGCACAAAAGTGCCACCCAACAAACCAAATGTTGCCCCCCAACACACCGGGAATGCAGCCTTACATGCCATGGGACACTGTGTGGCCAATGCTGTAGTGTGGTAGGTGTGCACATGTGTCCCTGGCAAGTAATTGTGTGTTGAAGCCGTCAAATAGTCACACCAATGAGGTCCGACGCGGGTGATAATGCATACGCATTGCATGGTTCATATCCGAGTCGTGCGTACGCTTTGCCATTGTTGGACTTGGCCCTTCTGGCGGGTTCACCCCCAAAACTTTTTGCATTTGTCCTAGCCTTTCCCTATGTCGTGTAAGTGGTTTTAGGCCTCTAGGCGCTTTTACACTGTGTCCCAGGGGAAAGTGCGTGCGCGCTGTGTATGTCTTTAGTGAGACTGACCTGCCCTCCCATAGGAATGCATGGGGAATGCGTGTGTCCATGGTAGTTCCTGATGCGTGGGGAGTGTAGGGTCGAGTTTGGTATGTGCGAACTCGTGAGATTGCATGCTGCGCGATGATGTGTGCGGCGTTAGTGTGTCTAGTGTAGAAGTGCCACTTCTAGAAGCTGGCATGTTTGTGTAATAAATGTGAAGAGACTGTCTGGCTTGTGATTGGCTGATGTGCCTGGCTCCAGGAGTCATGATGGGTCTGCCCCAGTGGTGAATAGGGAGATTTACATCCAGATGGGCAGGGGAGGAGTGCACCTGGGACCTGAATAGGGCTGGGCCTTCCCTACACAATGCTGGCTCCGCCCCCTGTGGTGCGACTGATGTCCCTAGCCTGTCCAGTGAATGGGGAGAGGGGCTGAGCACAACAGAGTGCTCCAAAACCAGTTGCATCTGGTTTTTCTTTAACCCTGCAGCCTGAGACAAAGGAAATGTGTATATAAAAAGGGGCTGTGACCACATGTAAAATGTTCTGCTGTGCTGGTCCTGACGCTGGGGGCTGCTGCTGCTGGGCTCTAGGAGGAACCGCCACAAGGGACTGCCTCCCCGCTGGAGTGCCCTGTGTGCTGGCCTGCCTGAGCCCAGCCTTGTGCTCACTGAACTCTGCCTTATTTGGAAGAGCGCTTTGTCTCCCATGGCCAAGAAGCGCTTTATTTTTATTGACTATAAAGAGCGCTTGACCGTCCCGAGGAGCACCTTCATTCGTGGAAACAGCGCTGGACTACGATCATTTCCGAGGGAATCCCGACGTAGGGATTCCCCCGCTTTTGTGCTAATTTCCTAGCGGGAGCCCACCCCGCAATTGTGCCTCTCAAGCAGGAGCCCACCCCGCTCTGTCTTTTTAATTTCCAGAGGGGGCCTACCCCTCGTTGCCCACTTCACTTTATTTTGACCTGCGGGAGCCCACTCCGCTTATTAATCTTAATTACGAGGGAGCCTACCCCTCATTTGCCCGTTTCACCGCCGCGAACCGGCGACCCGGAAGCCAGGCCGAGCGGCCGTGTTGTGGGCAGGGCAAGAAGCAGGAAGCAGACGGGAGCCTACCCCGCGCTCCTGATCCCAAGGACGGACCCGGCGGGAGCCCACCCCGCGCTCCGGTGCATCTAGGAGAAGGGAGCCTGCAGAAGAGTCCAGGCGGGAGACCACCCTGCACTGGACTGTGACCAACGAAGGCGGGGCCTCCCGGCAGAAGCGGAGTCCGGCCGGAGCAGGGCTGCTGCAGCGCGACCGAGAGGGAAGACAGAAGCGCCGTGTCTGCCCCCAGCCCCCTCCGCGAGAGAAGTGCTCACAGCAGAGAAGAAGGCGGACAAGTGCTGCCGGTGAGTGGAACTCCCGAATTTCTGTGGTTGGGGGAGGCAGAGTCAGAGCGGCCCCATCTTGCAGCGGGCTGCTCCCACGTTGTTGAGCAGCTTTTGAGTGCTCCACCATTTGCGAGGTGCAGGTGCTGTACTTGTGGGGGCATATCTGTCTTAAGAGCCCGTGTGCTCCAACGTGCGGACCAATTTTGTTTCCAAAACCCCAGGGGGGTTCAGAAGCACCGCAGTACCAGCCCCCCCCCCCCTCCTCAGGGCAACTGCATCACGGGGACATTCTTCTTCTTTGAGCCTGGGGGCACGCTGAGTACACGCCCTACCTGCTTGTGGTGCATTGTTTTATGCGCCAGAGGCACCCAGAGTGCCAGGAAAGCTCTGTCGCCCCAGCTGCCCAGCAATTAGTGGGCAGCTGCAACGTTTAGGCCTGATCTTTGCGCCTTCTGCCCTGGCGGCCTGCACGGGCCAGCCCTGACATTTTGGACTAAGGGCGTTTGAGCCCCTGAGAGGCCAAGTTGGCCTGGGGACAGTTTTTCTGTGTTGTGCCCTCGCCTAGGGTAAATGGTTATTTCCACATGTGTACTTTTGCGTAATGTGCATTGCCTTTATGCTTATCTCTATTTCTAAATGTGTCTTTGCTTAGGAGATTGTTTTCCTAGTATAGGTTGTGCTAGTGAGTTCATGGTTCCCTGCGTGATATATGCCTAAGGTGTTTAGGATTCCGTAGGGTGTACTTACCTTTTACCAGTAGTTACTGGTTGTGCTCTACAGTTATAATTTGTGTTACAGTTGGAATATGTTTTACATCTACAATTGGTGATTTGTGCTAATTCTGACAGTGGTCTATGTGGCCCTGTCCTGTGTAAATAGTCCCCTATAAATTCTGCCCAGGGCCAGTTGGCACAGTGTAAATTGTGTGAATATTATCTAATGTGTTTTGGTATAACACAAAGGCTATTTTTATATATATCACCTTGTGTGGAGTTTCCTTTGTGGTGGGTCTAGGGTGTTGTTGCTGTGCGCGCGCGCAAACGCTTTACACATTGCCTCCGGGATAAGCCTGACTGCTCGTGCCAAGCTACCAAGGGGGTGAGCAGGGGTTATCTTTGGCATGTAACTCCCCAGCCCTGACTTAGAGTGGTGGTTTCTGCCTGGCTTTGGCACAAGCCCTAGCCAACCAGAAATCCCATTTCTAACAGCCATTGACTGCAATGAGGCCCGATGCGGGTGACAATGCGTACGCATTGCTAGGTTCATGTCCGAGCCGTGCGTATGCTTTGCCATTGACTGCAATGAGGTCCGACGCGGGTGACAATGCGTACGCATTGCACGTTTCATGACCAAGCCGTGCGTACGCTTTGCCATTGACTGCAATGAGGTCCGACGCGGGTGACAATGCGTACGCATTGCAAGGTTCATGTCCGAGCCGTGCGTACGCATTGTCATTGACTGCAATGAGGTCCGACAAGGGTGACAATGCGTACGCATTGCAAGGTTCATGACCGAGCCGTGCGTACGCTTTGCCATTGACTGCAATGAGGTCCGACGCGGGTGACAATGAGTACGCATTGTACGGTTCATGACCGAGCCGTGCGTATGCTTTGCCATTGACAGCAATGAGGTCCGACGCGGGTGACAATGCGTACGCATTGCAAGGTTCATGTCCGAGCCGTGCGTACGCTTTGCCATTGACTGCAATGAGGTCCGACACGGGTGATTATCATGCACGCGTGTCGGGCAGGCATGGTCCGAGACAGGCGTACGCCTTGGCCATTGAATCGTATGGAGACGGGTGCATGTGTATTTTCAAAATACATGTTGTACAGTCAATTGACCGAGTCAGGCGCACCCATTGGCTCTGGACTGTCATGGAGACGGATGCAGATTCAAAATTTGTACGAGTTGTCCGATGGAAATTCAGTTGGATGCCTACAACAATGTTGTAATTACTAGGGTTTTATGGAGGTGAAGATTTGAACGATGCGGAAGACGTGTACGAGGTGTACATTTCCACAGATTGGCCAGATTCATAGAATGCAACCGTGTTGGACCTATCACTGGGGACACATGGTACAGAGTCTGCCTCTGCAGCACAGATATAAGGCTGGCTGTCCCCCAGGGAGCTCACTTGCCTGCACTACATGCTACTGGACCACATCCCTGCTACCACTGCTGCTGTCTCTGCATCCACTGGCTACTGCTATGGCATGTACTCTGGAGAGGGCCCGAGCCTTCACTGAGGAGGAGAACCAGGCCCTGCTGGATGGGCTCCTTCCACAGTACAGCAAGCTGTATGGGAAACCAGGAGAGCAGGTGGGTGTGCATTCCACTGCCTTCCTAATTATGCATGTTGTCTGACTAGCAGTACTAGCAGTGTGTACACCAGTGGCAAGCATACTCACTGAGTACTTTCATCCCCCAAAGTGTGTAGGTACATGTAAAGAACAGGTGTTCTGTAGCTAAGGTGCATTAGTGCAAGCTTAAACTTCCCAGGCATTGTTAACATGTCAGACATGCAGGGCATTTGTCCTTTTCCATGGGTGCACTACCTGTGTCACTCATTTTCCTTTGTGATCATGACATGTATATCCAACTGTGTGCAGCACAAATATGGGGCATGTGTGTTAATGGTTTTTCTACTTTGTCATCCTCACAGGTTGATGTCCACCAGAAGCAGGAGATATGGCTGACCATCACCTGGGAAGTTCGATCGGTGGGGGTCTACAAGCGCCGGATCCGCAATTGCCAGAGAGGTGGCAGGACCTACGGGGCTGGACCTGGAGGATCGCAAGGGTCCAGCTGAAGCTGTCGCCTCCTCGCAGGAAGGGCGGACACCGGACCCTGACCCTCCACATGCTCCGGATACTGGCGGTGGTCTTCCCGAACCTGGATGGGCAGCTAAAGGCCAGACAGCAGCAAGGAGGGGGTAAGTCCATGCCTAATCTGTGTACTATGTCTGACATGCTAATTGCAGTCTTTTGGCCTGGTCACTAACCCTGGGCGTAGTGGGCATAGTGGGGCTACGTGGAGCAGCGCGTGGTGTGGCAAAATCTACGCACACTCGCACGCTCCGCATAGCCCCACTACGCGCTGCCCGCCTCCCGCCCTCATTTTAAACTACTTGAAAGAATATAAAAAGTAAATAAAATGTCCTTACCTGTAGTGCGGCGTTCCGGGGCTCACTCTTCCTGCTTGCCGGTACCTTCTTACACGAATGCGCATGCGCGGACGCCCGTGCATGCGCATTTCTTGCGAGAAAAGAATACTGTTGTTGTCTGGATGCCCTGCCCCTGTGACAAGAGACAGTGTTGACTGACTTTACAGGCATGCCATGGCATTTAACTTGCTATGAGTGATCCTGCATTGTGTTTAAGTGTGCTCCATGCACCCCATTGAGGCATTGACTATCAGGACATGAGAACATCATAGTGTGTGTTGCTGGCATGCATCACAAGCTTGTGAAATGAGTCTCTGCCCATCCCTTCATCCGGACACCTGTACTGAGTCAGTGGCAAAAGATGTGCTGTGTGCATAGTGACATACTCCTACATGTTCACTTGCATGTCCAACAAATGTGTGGGTGGTGCATGTCGGGGTATTAGCATCCAACATGCAACAGACATATGGGTACAAGTCCAGGAGGGATATGAGTGCCATGGTTGATGGTGCAAATGACAATTGGCTTATTCTAATCAGTGTGGGCACTTTGAGCAGTGTTCAGCTGATGATGCCAAGGCTTGCCCTGTGATGTGATGTACTCACTGTGGTGTGTGCAGTCAGTGCAGGTGACTGATGTTGTTCTCTTTTTTCCTATTTCTATCGAGATACATCCATGGCCACAGGAGGGGACAGCTCCACGGACCAGGATGAGCCACAGAGCCTGACTGGGACAGAATGCGAGGAGTCGAGAGGACCCAGTGGTACGGAGGGCGAGTGGAGCCACACCAAGGAGTCCTCAGCACCATCCACCCCAGCTGAGGGCCACAGCAGCTCGGATGATGACTCCCTTGTGGAGGCGGGTGTCAGCAGCCACCAAACCCCAGCTAATGAGGCTGTCTCCGCCAACGCCCCCACCACCACAATCACCACCCTCCCATCGGCTCCCATCCCAGAGGTCCATGGAGGCGCCCGTGTTCGGGAGCATGTCTCTTTTGTGCCAGGCACCGCACCCCCTGCCCCTGTGTCCCCTGCTGCCCTGAGTGAGGAGTCTGTGAACTTACTTAGACAGATCCATGTAGGGCAGACATCAATGCTGAGTGTCCTTCATGCACACACCAGTCTGTTGACACAACTGGTGTCGTTCATGGAGGGCATTTCATTGGGCATGTCTGCCCTAAAGAGGACCAATCAGTCTCTGGCCTCCTCCCTGACGGCAGCAGTGTCCCTCCTCCAACAGTCCTGCACCCCTCCTACCCCTGCACCACCCACGATTCCTAGCACCCTACCTGTCCCAAGCACACACACACCTGCACATTCTCACAAACCCACAGACAAGGGCAGCACACAAACACCCAAACCAAGGTCTAGACGTGCACACAAGCAAGCGCAGGGGACTGATACCACACTCACAGGGGATGGTTTGCAGACACACACACAGTCATCCACAACCACTCCGCAGTCCTCCGATACCTCTCCCTCCCAGCCCCTTTCCTTGCCTCACCTGTAACCCCATCTCCACAGAAGCTCTTCCTCTGTGACCTTGGTCTCCTCCCCACCGACCCAGCAGATCCATCTTACAAGGGGAAGAGGAAGTCCCCACACACAGAGGGGAGTGCCCCTCACACCCGGACACCCTCCCCCAGGTGCAGTCAGACTGAGGCCCCCACCCGCAAGTCTCCCGGGAGCCGGAAGATCAAGACCCCACCCCTGACACGCAGCTCCATGGCGAAGTCTCCGTCCTCCATCCCCCAGGTCACCACTCCAGACGTTCCCCCACCACTCCCTGCCCCAGGTTCCCCCACCCACAGATACACCATCCCCAAAATGCTGAGGCCCTCCCCCCCTACCACTTGCTCTTCCACCCCCGGTCAGACAGTTAGTGCCACTGATGTGGGGACCGTGTCCCCCACCCTGTCCTGCCGGCCTCACCTGAACCCCAGGTTAGGCACTGCAGTGGAGTCCACGACCACCCCATCTGACTTGGGCACTGCAGTGGGGACCCAGTCCACTCCATCGGACCTGCCCACTGCAGTTGTGCCGGCACCCACCCCATCTGCCTTGTGCCCCACAGTTGTGACTGCACCCACTACTTCAGTCAGCTCCACTGCAGTTGCCAGTGACTCTCCTGCATCCACCACCCTTCACTTCCTCATTCTGCTGTGCCCTGATTTGGCGATGCAGCGCGCGCAACGAAATTAGTTTTATTAATTTTTTTTGTAACTTACCTGAAATCGGCCGTTTGTCGCATTTTGCAACCCCCCACCCTGCCACGTCACCGCCCCGGTAAAACGCCCTACACAGGCCGTCACTGGGTGGCAGTAGTGATGGGCGACATTAGCCCTATGGGTGGGGGTGGCAGTAGCGATGGGGAACATTAGCTCTATGGGTGGGGGTGGCAGTAGTGCTGGGCAACATAGTCCCTATGTGGGGGTGGCAGTAGTGATGGGCAACAGGTCTCCTGTGGGTGTTGGGGTGGCAGGAGTGATGGGCAACATAGTCACTATGGGTGGGGATGGCAGTAGTGAGGGGCAACATAAGCCCTATGGGAGGGGTGGCAGTAGTGATGGGCAACATAAGCCCTATGGGTGGGGGTGGCAGTAGTGCTGGGCAACAGGTACCCTATGGGTGGGGGTGGCAGTAGTGATGGGCAACATAGTCACTATGGGTGGGGGTAGCAGGAGTGATGGGCAACATTAGCCCTATGGGTGGGGGTGGCAGGAGTGATGGACAACAGGTCCCCTATGGGTGGGGGTGGCAGGAGTGCTGGGCAACAGGTCCCCTATGGGTGGGGGTGGCAGTAGTGATGGTCAACATAAGGCCTACGGGTGGGGGTGGCAGTAGTGCTGGCCAACAGGTACCCTATGGGTGGGGGTGGCAGTAGTGATGGGCAACATAGTCACTATGGGTGGGGGTGGCAGTAGTGATGGGCAACAGGTCTCCTATGGGTGTTGGGGTGGCAGGAGTGATGGGCAACATAGTCACTATGGGTGGGGATGGCGGTAGTGAGGGGCAACATAAGCCCTATGGGTGGGGGTGGCAGGAGTGATGGGCAACAGGTCCCCTATGGGTGGGGGTGGCAGGAGTGATGGGCAACATTAGCCCTATGGGTGGGGGTGGCAGGAGTGATGGGCAACAGGTCCCCTATGGGTGGGTGCGGCAGGAGTGCTGGGCAACAGGTCCCCTATGGGTGGCGGTGGCAGTAGTGATGGTCAACATGAGCCCTATGGGTGGGGGTGGTAGTGGTGCTGGCCAAACAACCCCTATGGTGGCCTGTTGTTAGTGGCCAGGATATGGATCCCCTGTGTGTGTGTGACAGTTTGCGGGTACGTGTCGTTTGTTTTTGTGGTGGGTGTCTGACTTACCGTCTGCGCCGTCCGCGTCTGTTCTTGATCCGGTCATAGATGTAAAGTACTGGTATGACCTGCGCGATGGGATTCATGATGTGTTCGTCTCGTACACGCTGCTTGTTGCTCCGTCTCGTATCCGTTGCAAGCTGGTCCGTCTCGTAGCAGTGGATTGATTTATGGCGCGAATCGTACCTGATATGCTTCTTTTATGGATGCTGTGACGTGCCGAGCAGTCCGACGCGTAGGAAGTACGCATCGTACTTGTGTGGGTGGAAACTGCTATGGATACTGCTTCCGGGCGACTCGGTTGGGCGTTAGGAGTTACGGCTCGGACGGAGAATGAAGCTTGAATCACTGCCTACGTGTCGGTCGGATTTTTGGCAGTTATGCGCATCGTACTTGATCAACTGGATGGACCCGCTCCGGGTATGGGTCGGTCACAAGGTAAGGCTACGAACAGCTCTCGGAGAGCTGTCCGACCTGGATCGGAATCGACCCCTCAATATAACATACCTTCATACTGTACTTAACCTACCCTACCTATCTACCTAACCTACCAACATGAACAATATGTAAACTACCATACATAAGAGATCCAACCTACCTACCACGCCTAATCTACCACCCTTCACATACCTTACGTCCAGTAACCCGGTCTCTGCCGTTCATGTATCTTATGCCTTTTCATGGGTAGCATTGCTGTGAAAAAGGGGCAAGTCATGTTTATGATGAATTTGAACATTGAAGGAGCAATCCAACTCTCCCTATCAAACTTGATACAGTTTTTTGCAAAAGGTGAAGTCTGGAAATTATTAAATCTTGTGATTAAAGTAACAAAATTCCATTACACTCATCACCTGTTTCAGTTATCCTAACCTTTTGCACTATAGTACGAGCTAACATTTCCACAACACCTTAAAAATGAACTCACAAAGCACTTTACGATAACCTAAAACAGCATATCAACACTCTCCTAACTACCACTCTTTTCCTCAGAACATTAACACTAACAACATTAAACAAGAGTTTTATCAACCTAAACACTTATTAACACTTCAACTAACCATTCAATTCTGCTTATCAAAACAGAACATTTAAAAAAGGTTCACTAATACACTGGTACAAAATATCAATATACAAAAATATCGATGCAAAAATATAGAATAGAAAAATATCGACTCCCTATATTGAAAGAGGTAACTACAAGAATATTTTTTTTAAAAAACATTTTATTATACCCAGTAAAGTAATACAATGCAAAAAAGAGCTTGGTACATTCGGTAGTGCATTTGTCCTATTAGTCCTCTGCAGGTCTATTACACAGGTAAAGCAATGCCACAAAGTATCATAATTTACATATTAGGATGTAGCAAGAGAAAACTTCCGGAGCGTCGATCCCGGCCACTGTTATGCCCCCTCACTGGACCTATTGGGTTAATCGCTCAGATCAGGATCCGAGTCTGGTGCTGGAGGGGCACAGATGTTGCACCGAAATGCATTCCACCTACCCCACACCCTTTCCCATTTTTTGGGACACCCTCTGTGTATAAAAACTGCTTTTTCGGCCACCATTGAACAATCATGTCGTGACACCATCGTCTCCGCTGGGGGGCTGCCGGTACGCCCCAGTGCTGTGCAATATTGCGTTTTGCCAACATGATCCCCAGAGTCGCCCAGTCTTGTGCTGTGTGGTTTAGGTCAGTTGGTTCCCATATATTGAGGAGGCATCGCTTTGGCTCGGGTGGAACCGGAAAACCACACACCTGCGTAATTGTGTCCATCACCTCCTCCCAGTAGAGTGTTATGTGTGGGCACTCCCAGATTGTATGGTAGAATGTGCCCCTCGCCCCACAGCCCCGCAGACAGAGAGGTGTTACAGCTCGGCCGATCTTGTGGAGCATGGCCCTAGTGTAGTATGCCCTGTGTAAGACCTTCAGTTGCACCAACCGTAGCCGGGACGGGAACGCCACAACTACAAGAATATTGAATAAAAAATATTGAAGTAAAAAATATAGATGTACAAAATATCGACTTAAAAATATAATTAACATAAAATAAATATATTAAATATTATTAATATTTTTAACAAATTAAATTACATTTAATATACAGTTTACCTAACTATAACAAATTAACTTAATTAAAACAAATATAAACACATACAAATGTATACATATATATTTTTACTTAAATATAATTTATTAACTATTATCTTTATGTAATTTTTAAACTTTTAAATATATAAAAAATAAAAAATAAAACATTTTACAATGAATTCAAATATTTAGCTAAAAAACTAATTAAAACATACATTTTGCAATACAATAAATGCAACAGTAGGGAAAGTGCAGGATAGCGAAGGGTTAAAAATTACTATTTCCACTCCAGTGAGTACAACAGTAGGGAAAGTGCAGGATAGCAGATGAGTAAAAATTAGTATTCCCACTCCAGTGAGTGCAACAGTAGGGAAAGTGCAGGATAGTGGATGAGTAGAAATTAAAATTCCTACTCCAGTGAGTGCAACAGTAGGGAAAGTGCTGAATAGCTGAGGGGTAAAAATTACTATTCCCTCTCCAGTGAGTGCAACTGTAGGGAAAGGGCTGGAAAGCGGAGGGGTAAAAATTACAATTTCCACTCCAGTGAGTGCAACAGTAGGGAAAGTGCAGGATAGTGGAGGGGTACAAATTGCTTTTCCCACTCCAGTGAGTGCAACAGTAAGGAAAGTGTTGGATAGCAGAGAAACAAAAAATAATAATCACATTTAAATATTTTAAAAAATGTAAACAATATAAAAAATAAATAAACAATATTTTAAAAATAGCAGATTAAATATATTAAACATGAACATTAAATATATTAATTACATATATCAAAAAGGTAGAACTATTATCTAAAATAAATACATTTATAAACAATATTCATTTAAAATAAGCAAATATTAACCAACAATTTTTTTTAAAGAAAACAATAATATATTTATTTAATTTCCTAGCCTATAACACCACACCAATAAAAAACCTCAACATTTTCATTATAATTTATTTCCATAATTAACATAATTAATAATCATTTGACAAATTATTAGTTATAAAAATAATTAATAAACATTGATTCAATATGCATTCTTTAACACTATAAGATTCACAACACACACCTAAAATGAAGTACGCAAATACCATAATTAATTACTAATTAATTATTTTGAATTAATTAACTAATATTCATTAATAAATTACTATCCACCCTTCCCACCATTTTCACCTATAAACACCACAACACGCCTAGAATTTTTACACAATTAACATAATTAATTGGCAATTCATTAATTAAAATTAATTAACAACTAATTATTAAATCAATTAAAAACTAAATTACTTCCCACCATTTTCACCTATAAACACCACAACACACACACAAAAATAATTACAAAATTACTATAATTAATTGCCAAATAATTAACAACTAATTATTAAATCATCAATTAAAAACTAAATTACTTCCCACCCATTTCCACCATTTGTACCTTTAAACAGCACAACACACACATAAAAATACTTACACAATATAATTAATTGCCAATTAATCAATTAAAATAATTAACAACTAATTATTACATAATTTATAAAAAATGTTTTTACACATTTAACACTATAACATCTCAATTCAACAATTATTATATAATTAAATTACTTCCCACCCTATTCCCCTAAAAACCCACAACCCGCTATGGTACAAAAAAATACAAAAATTCAAATTTAAAAAAAATGAATAACTCCTCAAAACAATCAATACATTTTATATAATTAAATTACTTCCCACCCTATTCCTCTATAAACCTACAACCCGCAACGGAACTAAAAACGCAAAATTCAAACAATTTTTTTTTATAACTACTAAAATTTTTACACATATAATAAAAACACAAACAAATCTTATACAAAAAATACACGCATCACACACATATAAAATATATACTAACATACATAACATTAATACAAAATCGATATTTCTAACATCTATATTTTTGCAAATGATATTAAAGACTTTGATATTTTTTACATCGATATTACTTACCCAAAGTCGATATTTTGCACCACGATATTTTGTCTGTCGATATTCTTGAGCCACAATATTTTTGTAACGATATTCAGGTAAGACGATATTTGTGATTCGATTTTTAGTCTCTGCACCCAAATGTATATCTAAGTAATTATTGCTGTAAACAAATACAACTTAATTTGCTGTCATTGTGTTATTTGTATGTAATATGTATGTGTATACATGTGTCTGCTATAATTAATTTATGTTGCACAGTTAAATAAAGATATATCTCTATTACACAAGATCCTTCCCTTTCACCAGTGTGTTTACCAAAATTAACAACTACTACCTACAGTTTAATTGAAAGCCAGACTTATTGCCATTGCCAATGCTTGTTTTAATGTATTCTCTTATTTTCAGTTATCATCTATTCACTCGTCTGGATCTGCTTTTGACCTGTGAACTGGAAGTTATAGGCTGATAGCTGGGACAGCAGGCCACAGTGGCCTTGAATTCAATGCCACTTGGTTCTTGATAACATAGATCTATCAATATTTAGAATTGATAAATCTACAGAAATTATGTTACATATTTTGACTCAAGGTACAATATAGTTTATGATATAAACGATTACCAGAAAACCTAATAGCCGTCACAAAATATATACCATCCAGGGTGCAAGCCTCTGTGACAATCCAAGCAGATTAGAAGATCCCACCCATACATGTCCAGTGAGCAGCAAACCAGTGTGAGACCCCATAGGTGAAGCCCTTGCACCCCAACTACCCTCTGATTTACGCGTGTGCCCATCTGCTTTCGGTGCCTTCCACCTTGCACCCTGCAGATCACCTCTTTACGAAACGAGGGTCACAGTCATTTAAAAGTGCCACCCCACGAATATATCTAAAAATGCAACCATTGTGCAGATGACTCAGAGAACACCAACAGACCGGTATAACAGACCAATGGCTCTGTACTCCTAATGGGAAACAGAAAACAGAACTATTATTTCCCCCACAAAAATAGTGCTCGAGAATGAAGTATTTGTCTCTCGCAAAACTAAAATACTCTTTTGGAGTAAACTTCAAATGTCTATGCCTGCTTCCCTCATGGAAGTAATGAATACACCCATTTACAATCATGAACAAAGTAAGGTACGGGCATCACTACAGACGTTAATCTTAGAATAGTTATCTAACACTTCACTATTAAACATCATGTTTTTTTTTTTTTTAATCAACACGGATATCCTCGCCCCATCACTCTCCTATTTTCAGGCTGTTCCGAAAGAATCAGCGTGAAGTTCTCGATTCATCAGTTACTCACAATTCCAGCCCACTTTCTCCCAAGGATTTCAGTGCACACTCCAATGTCACTCATTAATAATCCATAACCGTTCATCATCAAGATCCAACCTCCGCTCTAAATGTGTGGAATGTGAACGTGTGAAAACCATCTTCATATGAACAATTGTGCAGGAATATGCCACAACTTACCTCTGAAGGCCCATATCCTGCAATCGCAGCTATATTGGAATGCAGGTTTAACAGTATACAGCGCATTCACACACGTACTCACTGATTCTTGTGGCTACTGTGCCATTCCTTGCTTTAATTAGTAAGAGACACTAGAGTGTCATGAGTCCTTTTACACTCTGTTACACCTGGTTTCTCCAGTGGGTTTACCCCCAAGACTTTTTGCTTTTGGGCCACCTGTTTTGAACCCTGTTTCTGTTGATTTTATGACTCTGGGCACTTTACCACTGCTGATCAGTGCTAAAGTGTATATCCTTTCCCTGTAATTTGTGTTTATGGATTGGTAATTCCATGATTGGCATATTTCATTTAAGGGTAAGTCCCTAGTACAATGCACTGTGTATGCCAAGGGCCTGTAAATCAAATGCTTCTAGTGGGCCTGCAGCACTGATTGTGCCACCCACATGAGCAGACTGTAAGTATAACTCAGATCTGCTACTGCAGTGTCTGTGCGCAGTTTGGTACTGCCATGTCGACCTGGCAAGTGCAACCACTTGCCAGGCCCTAACCTTCCCTTTTCTTCCTTGTGAGTCACTCCTAAGGTAGACCCAGGGACCCCTATGGGCAGGGTGCAGTGTATGTGAAAGGTAGGACATGCCCTGATGTGTGTGGCATGACCTGATAATGAAATACTGCCAATTTCATTTTTCACTATTGAAAGGCTATCTGTCCCATTGGATAGAAAGGGAGTTCATTTATAACATCTTATAAATATAACTTACCATTGACACAAGATAGAAAGATGGGGTTTAGTATGCCTGAACTTAGAATATAAAAATGCAGCTTTTAGTAAAGATGATTTTTATATTGTGTGTTTCAAAATACTACTTTTATATGAGGATTGATGGTGTGGAAAACCAGGCCTGGAGAAACAAACTCCGTTTCGTGGGCTTTCTGGATGGTGTAGTGGGAACCAATATAGCAGCATTCTTGACAAAATGGTTAACGGATATCATCCCAGCGGACCAGTTCTCTCATTGTTTCATCATAGAAGGTGCGCATCGCGCTCTAAGCACTAAACCTCCTCCCGGGGCCCCGCCAAGGCCCATTATTGTGAAACTGTTGAACTTCCTAGATAGAGACATGATACTTAGGGAGGTGCACCGCAAGGGGGAAGTCCGCTGCGACAGCTCAAAGGTCATAACATTTCCAGATTACAATCATGAAGTGCAGAGACAGCGCTGCACCTTCGACTCGGTTAAGGTCAAACTACGAGCCCTCCAGCTTCAGTATATGTTTTTGTTCCCGGTGAAGTTAAAGGTACTATTTCAAGGGAAGGCCTTATTTCAGACTCCGGAGGAGGCGTAGGAATGGATGGACGAGAGGCTTGCGCTCCGAGCACAGAGGGAGCCGTCTCCGGACGCCCAAGGACGAAGGGTCGGTGCCGATGGAGCTGGATCTCCTCGGAGATGGAATCGCACGAATACGGGACGACCATGGAGAATTCGCAAAGGCACGCCATATTCTAGAATACGACTCACGCCAAACAAGAAGAGCCAGGGCGGTCTCAAAGAAGACTACACTCAATCTGAAACTGACACGGCACAAGGAATCGGCTACCCTAACCAGCAATCAGACTAGGACAATACCGACAGGTCCTCCGGACCAGCATCAAGGCATCCATTAGAAAAGGCAATTTTGGTGCTTGAACAGAGTGGGGGAGATGAAGAACCAAAAGATGATGCTCCACCCGCGGATGGCGATCTGAATGATCCGGGTGCTGCAAGTTGAACTCCGGCGGGGAAGCTCTACTGACTAGCTCTCACCCCCCCTTTTTCTTTCTTTCCTTTCTTTCTTTTTCATTCTTCTATCTCTTTGCTACCCTTCTCTTTCTGTTCCTGTCCCTTCTTCGAAGAGTACTGGGCCTCGAACGGCAGTCAGACAGATCACCTGAGCAGCAAAAACTATAAAAGTTGGGGATTTGTGGTTTACGATCGGGTGGGGGGGTCGACAGACCGGCCTATCCACACTGACCAAGGGCGGTTTCCAGAAATGGGGGGGCATAAGGTTAAGGGGGGATGGAAGGAGGTGGGGTGGGGGGCTGGAAGGGATTTTGCTCAGTGGATTTTAAATGTTTATATTTTTGTTCACCAAGCACAAAGATTGCTATCCTGCAAAAGGAGAGACATGGGGGAATTCCACCTCCACCACCCTCTCGACTGTAACACTATTGATGTAATGTCGCCAGAGGTAACATGACCAGAAATCCTACCCTGACGGTTATGACTTGGATCATTAATGGACTGGGGGACAAGATTAAATATGGGCTAGTGTCACAACATATTAAGTGACTCCACCCAAATGTGGCAATGTTACAAGAAACGCATCTCAGGGGTACACAGTGCGGTTTTATTACTCAAGGGGCCTACAGGGTTCTGGCACACTCAGGGTTCACCTCTGGGTGAAGGGGGAGTGGCGACCCTGATTAAGAAAAACATTCCCTTTCAAACCACACACCTTTGGCACGATCCCCTGGGTAGATATGTGGGAGCCCAGGGACTGTGGGGAAGGACTGAGGTCCTCCTGATATGCGTCTATGCACCCCCCAGGTTGCAGGCTCCCACCATGACAAAAGTGATGGACATACTGATTGAGGCACCCTCCGCCCTACATGTGGTAGGAGGCGAATTTAATATTTTAATGATGTAATGGATCCAGCTCTGGGTTGCTATGGGGGGGGGGCAGATCTATAGTGACCACACCACTAAGGCATTTCTCCACAACGATGGAACTGACGGACATTTGGAGGGACAAACATCCCCAAACTAGACAGTTCTCCTTTCACTCGGGGGCTCATGACACACATTCCAGGCTGGACTACATCTTTGTTCCCAGAGGGGAAATGTATGATGCAGGGCATGCTGATTATACAGCCAGAGGCCTTTCGGACCACTCCCCACTCTTGGTGGAGATGGGCTTGAGGGAGTGGGACGGTGCCCGTAGATGGAGACTGAGCCCATGGGACCTGCAGAACGCAAACATCGCAAAGGGAATTAGGGCAGACACTGAAGTCTACTTCTTAGAAAACAAGGACTCTGTCCCCTCTGGAGTGACTGTCTGGGAGGCCAACAAGACAATACTATGGGATAGAGCCCAGAATCGTATAGCATGGGGAAAAAAAGAAAAGGACAAAATGATTTAGATAGACAGGCAGTCCCGAGCAATGACCCTGAAAGGTCCCGTAAACTCGTATCCCTATGACAGTAGTATAAGGAGCTGGCCTCCGATAACGCCAGGAAATTGCACCTGGCGACACTACACCACCTTTACGAGGTCGGCGACAAGACTGGGAAGCTCCTAGCCTGGCTTAGCAGGCGAGTGGTTCAAATAGGAGGGTGAAAGAAGTGATAGACCTCCAGGGGACCAAACAATACTCAGATGAGGGTGTGGCCACGGGCTTCGCTGAATACTATAGGGACCTCTATCGGGCGCAGCCACTAAAATCACAGGTCGAGGTATAGGAGTATTTGGGGGCAATCCCCTCCACAATGTTAGAAGAGGTGGAAACCCAAGCCCTAGACGAAGATCTGTCACTGACGGAGGTTCAAGAGGCGGTGGCAAAGTTGCGCCCCGGGAAGACCCCTGCTACCAACTTGTTGCTGACAGAATTCTATAGACGATACACGGATATTCTATGTCCCCACCTTCTCAGGCTCTGTATAGATGCCCAAAAGGAGGGGACCCCCCCCCCGACTTGTGAATGGCTGCTATTGTGGTCATATACAAGGAGGGCAAGCCACATGATCAATGTGGGTCCTATAGACCCATATCGTTACTGAATTTGGAAGTCAAGATCTTAGCCACCATTCTAGCGACCCGCCTCCTGGGTGTGATCGGGGGTCTGATCCATGATGACCAGTCTGGATTCATGCCGGGTAGATCTACCTGGCTGAACCTTAGACGCACACATAACTGGCTTTTGAAGGTGCAAAACCGGAGAAGTCTGCAGGTGTTTTTATCATTGGACGCAGAAAAAGCGTTTGGCGCTGTCAACTGGCAGTTCCTCGACGCCACTCTGGCCAAATTTGGACTAGGGCAAATATTCCGAAGCTGCGTGGCACTTCTATATTAACAACCGATGGCCGCAGTGCATGTCAATGGTCGGTGCTCTGTACCCTTCCCTATCGAGAGAGGGAAGAGACAGGGTTGCCCCCTGTCACCTCTCCTCTTTGCGCTTACTCTAGAGTCCCTGGCCTGTGCCATTAGGATAGGTCCCTCGATTCGGGGCTTCCATATTACACCCACGGACACAGAGGAGGAGAAAATCTTTCTCTACGCGGACGATATCCTGATGTACATCACACACCCCGAAACGACCACACCGGACCTTTTCGTCTTGATTATGGACTATGGACGACACTCGGGGTACAAAATTAACTGGAATAAATCTACATTGTACTGTCTGACCAACACACAACTAGACTGCTCTCTACCCGGAGAGCTGTGAGTAGTACCAAGGAGCTTCAAATAACTGGGCATTTTCGTCACGCCCCACGCAGTGGTCTGTAGATGGGAGAATTTTTGTGTAATCCTATGCACCTTTAGGGCTGGCATAGAGGGATGGAAGGATCTTCCTCTCACCCTGCTTGGTCGAGTAGCTCTCTTTAAAATGATCACCCTGCCTCAACTCTTGTATGCCCTCCAGAACACATACCATCTCCTACCGAGGTATATCTTCACAGAAATAGATGGCAAAATTAGATCACTAATATGGCAAGACGGACACCCCAGAATTGCACTTCAGACATTGCAGCGCAACCCTTACAATGGAGGGATCGCACTCCCTTATATAGAGGCTTATTAATGGGCATCCCACCTGATCCCCATAAACGAATGTACACACAAATGCAGAGATCACCCCCATACCGTATCGAGAGAGAGTCAACGCAATGCCATACACACCTACATTACCTCTATGGGGGGAAGGGCAGCTCACGTCTATTACCCGCGACTCAAGTGACCTTGTTGGCATGGAAGTTGACTAGCAAGGCCTTGGGCTGGATGAAACGGATTACATGGACCATACTGCTCTGGGAAGGAACTTGGTTTAGGGAAGTACACAAACTCACAGGGTTCGAGACCTGGGACCTTCTTGGGATCTCCAGGATAGGGGACATAGTTGAAAAAAGGGAACTTAAAACATGGGCCAAATTCAAGCAAGAATACAACATAAACGATTCCCAATTCCTTAAATATAAAGAATTGCAACATGCGTGGCGTGCGGAAAACATCCCAAGTGTGCAGCTCCCGGAATACTCTCTCATGGAGGGCAGGCTCCTGCAGGAGGAGCTGATCGGTAAATCGGTCTCCCTCACATATAAAACCATCAATAACAATATTCCTGATGGGTTGCTAGGTCTCTGAGCACGTGGGAGAAGAATGTGGGGTCCATGAAAGATATTGATTGGGAGGCGGCATTAAGGCACCCCAGGGAGGTAGCCATAAAGGCGCGACTTCGACTCATTCAACTTAAACTCCTGCACCAGACGTACTATAATAGAGATAGGCTGCATAAGATGGGAAGGGCAGAGTCGCCACTTTGCTTGATGTGCACCGCCACTAAAAGTGATTTTTACCATACGATCTGGGCGTGTCCCACACTCCTACCATACTGGGCGCAGGTGATTGGATTATTGGTAACAGTCATGGGGGTAACGTTGCCGATGGAGCCCAAATTCGTGCTCCTGGGGATCCCACGCTAGATGGGGGTAACTAGAACACAGTTGATTTTTGCCTCTTTGGGGTTGGTAGTGGCCAAAAGGGGCATTGCTAGGAGATTGGGAGTCGCCATAAACCATCCATCCAGGAGTGGATGAAAGGAATGGATATGTATATGACAGCTGAGCAGGTCACATATCGTAGTAGAGGGTGCCTAAAAAAATTTCACAAGATCTGGGACCCTGGGAGAGAACACTTTGTGTTGGAAATGGGAGGTGACACGCAACAGTCCACCAGACACACTACACAGGAGACTCAGACACAGAGACTCGAGCCCATAACGCTTTAAAAGATTACTCCTTCAACCTACCAGATACTGTTCCCTGGTCCAGGACGCAACCACATAACCATGACGACAGTTACCGCTGGCATACACTGTTTTCAATTGATCAATGGAAGGGAAGGGAAGGGGAGGTGGCTTTGCTGATAATGATCATATTTGTAACGGTTTGAGCTCTCCTTTCGTCAATGCCCCATGTAAGAATTCCTTTGTGCAAATTGTTCAGTTGAATAAAATAAAAAGAAAAGACTTCTTTTAGAAAGTGGGTATTTTCTTGTTTAGTCATTTTGTATGCCTCTGCTGGTTTGTGGATTGGCTATCTGGCTTTTGAATGACAGGGTCTGGGGATGTGCATTCTCTGAGACGGCCACCAGGGAGGTGGGGGTTGATGTGTGTCCTACCTTTCCTGGATGAGTCAGGGCTGGACTAAATAGACATGGGCTGCATTTAGAGTAAGGGGAGGAGATTTCCTTGCACCTGAGTAGGCCTGGGCTGCCCTGCACAATGCTGTCTCCTCCTCTTGCCTGGCAGCTGCACCAGAGTGGACAGAACTGGTTTTGACTGGGCAAAGAGCTTCTCTGCCACCAGAGAACAAAGGAATTTGTGCTATAGAAAGTGGGGCCCAGATCCCTGAACTTTAGATTACTACTGAACTAAGGAACCTCCTAGGACGAAGAACCGGGAAATGTGGAGGAGGAGTACTGCCCCTGTGCTGTGTGCTGTTGGGATTGACCTGCAGTGGTTGTTTCTTTCTTGGGCAGGGAAAGGACTGGACTTTGCTTTCATCATCCTGCTGTTAGAGTTTTCTCCAAGGCCTTGAAGTAGAGCTTGCCTCCTGTTGGAAGTCTCAGGGATAGTAAATACTTCAAAGATCACTTCTGGGAATCAAAGGGAACCTTTCCCAAAGAGGTGAGCTGGAGAAACTAAGAAGTACTGACCCTTTGCTGTGTGCTGTCTGGGGTTGGCCTGCATGGGCTACTTTCCTCCAAGGAAAGGACATGCACTTTGCTGTGTTCTGTGTCCCCTGCTTGAGGAAGATCTCCAAGGGCTTGAAGTAGAGCTTGCCTCCTATTTTTAAAGTCTCAGGGATACAAAGACTTCACACCCAGCTCCCCTGAACTTCCTTGCTGGGAGTTCTGACCTGCCAGGAGGTGCCTGCTGCTGTTCTGGGCCTCTGGAAGTTGTTCCTGCTCTTGGGAGCTGGGAAAGTAACGCAACAATGAGAAGCGCAACGCATCTGCATCTGTTTCCAATGCATAGTTGAAGAAACCGATGCAGCGCTTGCCCGTGACTGGAGAAATCACCACACGCCGCATCAAGTGCACCGATGTATGAAGTCTGAGGTTCTCGCATCAATTCCGATGCAGGCCCTACTGTGCAGGTGCACGAATCAACGCATCGTGGGACCGCAGCTGGAGAAACCGTTGTATCCCGATCCTCATGCATCGCATCTGGGCGCCTCGCCTCCAAGAAAGCTGGGGTCACAGTAAGAAACTGACGCATCACCTCCCGGCACAGTAACAAACTTCGCATCACCTCCCTTTCAGTAAGGCATAGACGCATCACCTCCCTTGAAGTAAGGAACCAACGCATCACCTTCCCTAGGGGTAAGGAACCAATGCATCACCCTCCCTGTGACAGTTTTTATTTGTGCTCATGACGCATCGAAGGTACTTTGTGTGAAAAGTGTCTCATCTGCACTTTGCTTTGAACAGAACTATTCGTACCTTTTAAAAGTCATATTTTGGAGTACTGTACTGTGGAGTTTTGTAGTTTTAGCCTTGTTTGGTTTAGATGAAGATTACTTATTTTTCTAAACTGTTGTGGTGTCCATTTGTAGTGTTTTCACTGTATTACTGTATGTGTGAAAAACAGCTTTACACACTGCCTCTGAGAGAAGCCGGTCCGCTTGTGTCAAGCTACCAAGGGGGTGAGCAGGGGTTATTTTACAAGTTTATCCCCCTTACCTTGACTAGGAAGAAGGGTCCCTACTTGGACAACGGGTAAAACATTGCTAACTAGAGACCCCCATTTCTGACACACTCAAAGACTGTTCATTTAGCTTGTACTAAGCCATGGACTTCAACTCTTATTTTACATAAGCTCCACTGGCCTTCTCTTTTGCAGGGATTTTTTCTTGGCATGGCCCTGCCTTTTTGGTATAGTCTCTGATCTCACTTAATCCTCCAGACAGAGTAACAACTATTTGGAAAACAACTTAAAGGATGGCTGATTTTTAGTTGCTGGAAATATTGAGACACTACTTTAGTGTTAGTTGTAGAGTTTGCTATGTTCAGGAAAATCTCTGTAAAATCATAAAGAAATACATGAAAATCCGAAACCTAAAAAAAATATCGGGTGGAGACAGGAATCACAGATATATATTTATATATTCTTATTCAGTTAAAGGGATGGAATGGTTACAATCTAAAACCAACCAAAAATTCTTATTTATGGTTAGTTATGTGTATTGGTCAAGAGTGTGATTTTCTCTGTTAAGCTTGGATGTCACCATGCTTGGTGATGTCACATGGACCATGAAATGGTGAAATAGAATGTAGTTTAAATGTGAAATAGTCAGTTCCCCCAGTGTCCTTGCTGGATGAGGTGCTGTTATAAAGTATCTCTCATTTACACCTTACAATGTGTACTGTGTGTTTTGTACATGTTACACAGGTGACAACTATGGGAGAAAAGCACCTCAATTTCAAGGAAAGAGAGTCTGCACTTTGAGTGGAGCTTGTTGTTGGAGAAGGAAACAACAGTGATTTAAGCTGGAAAAGATTTTTTCTTTACAGCTGATCCCTCTGCCATGCTGAGGGGTTCCAGGAGGTGTTAAGCGGCTGGGGTGACGTCCGAGATTTAGGAAAGTTTTCGGCATGTTGCAGAGGTACTGTCAGAACTGTTCTGTTGGGGCAGAAGGAAGCTGTGTGTCCTAATTCCTCTAGAAAGCCAATCACTGTGCTCTACATGTGGGCGTTTTAGAGGATTGGGCAGCCTGTCCATTGTTCTGTATGTGCAGCAATTTTAGAGGCTTGTGCTGACGGAGAGAATAGCAGGAGCAGCATTGGAAATTGACGCACAGGTGTGTGCGGGAAGCCATCTTAGCAGTTTGGCCTATTGGGCTGACATTTTCAGGCCAAATAAATGTACGTTTGTCATTCAGCGTTTTAGTGACGCAATTTTGCAACTGGAGAAGTATCAAACTTCTCAAGGCACATCAAACTATTTTTTGTCTGTGAGTGTGCCTGGATTACTGTGATAGGCACACCATACCATATATTTTATTAAGGTGAAATTGTGCCAGGAACACAGTGATAGGAACCATAGTGTTGTACTGTAGAGTAGTGGCTGTGTTTTAGAAATACGGTGATAGGCACATCATTTGGTGATATTGTGCCTGCACCACGGTGATAGGCACACCATACGGTTGGACTGTGGATTACTGCCTGTGTTTTGAAATATGGTGAAAGACAGATCATACTATATACTGAGGTAAAGATATGCTCTCCATACTGTGCATCACTACTACGGTGATGGGCACACAATAAAAAAAGTGATGCTGAAGATTCATGATCAGTGATAGGCAATTTCTGTATATCAGTTTGCAACTGTGTTAATATTTGTGTAAAGTATAAGATGTTGATATGATATAAAGGAATCTCTATTTGAAGGCTACAGTTTATATTATTGACTCTTAAATAAGGTCATTTTGTTATTTAATATATAAATAGTAAACTAAGGTTTGGATTTTCTGTTTTGCAGTCTGATATATATTTATAGTAATTTTAGGCAAAATGCAAAACATAACAACACCACAGTTTTTTATAAGTAGTCCTGGAGAGCCAACAATAAAATGGAGTAAGTGTAAGAAGATATTTGGGCATCATGCTTGAGTTTGTGGAACCAATGTAAGTGCAGAAAGGAGATATGATCTGCTAACGCAATGTCTAGGCGAGAAGGGCCAAGAGGTTCTTGACAATTTACCAGAACTAAGTGTGGAAGAGCAAAGAGAGCTTAATGAATTTGAAGCATACATTATGAAATTTTATCTGCATTACCTACCCAGAGTAAGTATATTCATGGAACATTACTATTTTGGGCTTCGTGAACAGGATAGTGATGAATCAGTTGAAGAGTATAGTACAAATCTTCGAAAATTAGCCTCAACATGCAAATTTGGTGGGTCAACTGTGTTAAGATGCAAGGATGACAAAATTAGAGTGGAATTGTGGCTTAAAGAGGAGCCACCAGTGGAAGAGGTGATTCTGGTAGCAAAAAGGGTGAAGCACATGTTAAAATGTGTATCGGAATTGAAGGGAGAGAAAAGTAAGTCAAATTCTAACACAGAGAAAAGTGAGGAAACTGTTTGTATGATTGAGAATAAAAGAGAGGTAACAAAAGAGTCAATGAAAGAAGAACGTACCAAATTTACTGGGGAGAACAGGTTTACTGGGGAGTGGTTTCTCTGTGGTAGAAGCGGTCAAAGAGCAAAAACAAAATCCTGTCCTGCCTTATCTATAACATGTTTTAGTTTTTGTAAGAAAGGCCATTTTCAGAAATAGGTAGAGGTAGTAACAGATCAAGGAGGTAGAGGAAATTTCTCAAGATATAGTTTTTTAAATTGTAGGAACTCAACAAGAACATCCAGGGGATATGGTAAAGATTGATGGGGTGGAATTGAATCCAAAGACATGTACAAACATTGGTTTCATGCTAAAAACAAGTTAAATGTTATGGACATAAAGCTTTGTGGTTATGGTGGACAACCAATAAATATGTTGGTATATTACACTGCATGTGTTGAATTGGGAATTAAATACATGGTTAGTAAGGTATCGGTATCTAAAAAAGGGAATGATCGGTTTGGGTGGCCACATCATGTTTACTTGGAGTTACTTTAAATCCAAATGCCGATCCCCAGGTACAAAGGTAAAAAGTGGAATCCAATGTTTGTGATTTTGTATCTGAATTTCCACTATTGATTAAAGAAGAGTTAGGTTGTTTAAAAGGATACAAACACTGTATAACCCTTAAGACTGGAACAAAAGCTACAGTGGTCAAAGTAAGAAGGGTACTTGTGGCATTATAGGGTAAAGTAGAGCAAGAACTAGTAAAGTTGTTAAAACAAAAGATTAGAACACCTGTAGAAGTCACAGAGTGTTTGACACCAATTGTCGTGATCAAAAAAGCAAATGGTTAAATTAGATTATGCGTAGACCTCAGGGATACAAATAGGGAAGTGGTTGTGCATACATTTGCTCTTTCCAATACTGATGAGATTGTTTCTTCATTAGCAGGAGTGAAATGTTTCACAACATTGGATCTCACGCAAGCTTATCACCAGGTTCAGTTGGTAGAAAAATCACAGGATGCCGTTTGGACCTTTTTCCACAGCCTCTGTATTTCACAGAGTTATGGCCTCAAAATTATAAGAAGTTATGAGTGTTAAATGCTAACATGATGAATTATTGATTTTTGGAAGTACTCTTTCTGAACATGATTACAGGGTGAAAGTGAAGTTGGAGACGTTAATGGATGGTGGTTTTACTCTAAGAAGAGAAACATGTAAGTTTGCTGTGAAAGTGGTTAACTAATTGGGTCTTTTAATTTCAGGCAGGGGTGTAGCACCAAATAATTAATTAGTGGACACCATTTTAGCATTGACTGCACCATGTACTAAGGAAGAAGTGTTGTCATTTCTTGGCATGGTGGAATTTTATGGAAAATGTATTGAGTATCTTGCAAATAAATCTAACAACATGAGACTGTTACTTATGAAAAATAAGGAATTTAAGTGGACTTCGGTGTGTCAGTCTGAATTTGATAGTTTAGATAGTGAATTAAAAAAATGCACCCAATTTACAGGCATTTATATCTGGATAGTAAATGATGATAGTCACAGATACGAGTTGTAAAGGTATAGGGGCATTATTGATATGGTAAGGAACAATTGAATGCCTGTGCATCTAGGAGATTAAGAGGGGCTTAATTGAATTATTCAGTTGTGTAGAGGAAGCCATTGGCAGTATATTGGGCAATGAACACATTTTGGAATTTTATTTGGGGACTTAATTTAGAGTTGACACAGATCATATACCATTAATCAGGATCTGGAAATTGGTAGTGGCCCTCCAGGATTTTAGTTTTGGTGTGGAACATGTACCTGAGGTTAGTAATCTGACAATGGATTATTTATCTAGATTAGTGACAAGTGTAGAAGAACTTGAAGGCATATTTACAAGCCCCTATCACCACCACAACATCACTTTTTCTGATGTTGTGGTGGCGAAAGGGGATTCGCCTTATTCACAAGACGGCGTTAAGCCACTTAACGGGGTTTAACGCCGCCTTGTGAATAAGCCTCCCTTTCAAGCTATACTTAGAATGAAAGGGGTGGGCTATGGGTGCTGCGGAGGGTGGTCCACCTCAACACCCATTGATTTTGACACAGCCTCAGATTTACAAGAGCAACATAAATATAAGGCAGCGCCAAAATTAAGATCAGGGAAAGCCTGGTCTTAAACAGGTACAACAAGGAGAAATGATTCATTTCTCCTAGTTTTTGCTGTTTCAATGTGTGCTGCATTGTGCAGCACACATAGAAACAGCAAAAGGCCATTGTTTGTTTATGTGCAGGAAGGTGACCCTTCCTGCACATAAACAATCAATTTATAAATGACATTTTGCAACTTTTATGTGTGCTGCATTAAGCAAAATGCCATTTCAGATTGTTTATACACAGGAAGGGGCACCTTCCTGCACATAACAAATCTTACCCTACAACGCAGGTACCCTTGCACTATGGCGCTAGGCAGCTAAAATAAGCCCCAGCACCGGGGGAAACACAGGGCTGCACCTTATCCTTGTAAATACGGTGCAGCCCTGCGTTTTGGAAGTGGTGGAGTGCGGCGTTAAGCCAAGGTGGCTAACTCAGCGGTCCAGCCTTTCCTCATAAATATGCCCCTTGAGTCTTTGGATGATATTCAACAAGACAAATCTTTTCATGTGTGTGAGATTACTATAGGATGTCTTAGAGAAGGGATGGGGAAAGAAGAATTAAGGAAGAATGATGAGTTAATGGCAGTTATACAAAACTTCAGTTGGGTAAAGGTCATGGAAAATCTTTGTATAAATCATGGATCAATATATTTGCTAAATCAGCAGTAGACAGAGAAATATTTTTGAGAGGGACAAAATTGATACGTCCTGGCTCATAGAGAGGGAAATTGATTGAGGAAGGTCATCAAGGTCGTATGGGGATTGTTCAAGTAAAGGAAAGATTAAGATCAAATTTCTGTTGGCCAGGGATGGACTTAGGTATTGAAAGTGCAGTTAGAGATTGTGTACAATGTAGGAACATTGAGAAGGTGTTGACACCCCATTCAATGCCCATGGTCTGCTGGAAATTACCTTTTTTTTAGCCTAATTTTCACATTATGTAGATTATGAAGTGTTGTCCATCCATACTCTGTGTAGTTCTTAAATGCATAAGAATCTTCCAGAAAAAGAAGAATTAAATTATGTAGACCATCTTATTAGTGATTTTGGTCGTAGTCTGTTAAATAGTTGACAGCACAATAAATGGTCAGCTAGATGCTTCATTTTTTCTGTACTTTTAGAAATTTGGCATTTTCTTACTTCAACCATTCTGTGCGTTGGCCTCTCTCTGAATATACGTCTGGGGTGGGTGACAACTGGGTTTTGTGCATTCGTTCTAGACAGTCACAGACAAAGAGAGCTGAAGTGTGCCATTCACATCCTGATGATCAGCTAGATTATTCATTTTTTCTGTAATTTACTGGCCCAATCTAGCTGTGTGGTATAGGGCCCACCCCTGCTTTTTTGTACATTTCTAAAAGTGGCATTATCAGACTTGCAATTTAAAATCCGACTTCACCAAAAGTTGGGATTATAAATTGTGAGTCCAGAGACACCAAAGTCGAAATATCCATCTTGTTCCAATAGGAAATTACACGTATAAAATGTAATAAGGTAATAGCAATGCTAATCTATGGAACAGATAGGCTTTGGTGTAGTGAAAAATGAATTTAAGAGTTATTCACTATCTGGACATGTAAAACGTAAAAGGACAAATTAGCAAGATAGGAGGGTAGTGGTTGGGAGTTAGTGCAGAGGTAAAAAAAAGCAAACCAGCTAAGGGGGCGTGGATAGCAGCCGTCGAAAATGGCCGCAGCCTAAGGAGGCTCTGGGGTCCACGAAACCTCCCCCGTAAATCCGCACAGTTATCCGTTGGTTTTCTCACCTAAAATCTGCAGCCCGCGATATCGGAAGATCCTTGGTGCACGCTGGTCTAGGTCTGCAGCTGATTGATCAAGCCCTGCAGAGCGGACAGCGAGGCGACGAATCGGGGCCTGCCCCGGCGAGGTGAGCTGGGGATTAAAGCAGGAGCGGAGCCGACCGTGGCGGCTCGACGAGGCAAGCGGATAGAGGCGTGAGGTGTGGCTGGCCAGCGGCAGATAAGAGAGGCTAAATACTCGCTCCGGTTACAGACGACATGACACAAGTCCCCCAGCAGCGTATTTAGCTACAGTGCACAGGCGGAACAGCAGCGGGAAAATTACTGCCGCTCCATAGACCCGACACGACTCCTGCCATTGCGTGTAGTGGGACTTGTGGAACGTAAGTGCGGATGTGGTAATCGCAAAGGTGGACATAGCACAACGCCGGCCAAATAACAGCCAACTAATAAGCTGGAAGTGCACCGGCAGACTGGTTAATTAAGCCTCGCACATCAGCAGGGGGCAACACAGCATGGTAGCTGACGCCATATTGCCAGGGAGGAAGGGAATCTCTGACAACGGCGATTCTGACCTGACTGAAAGTGCAAAAGCCGACCCTTAAGTGTGTGCACAGAGTGGGTCCGAGCAGATAGTGCCAGTCCTGGGGTATTAAAAGCAACACAGTACAGGAGGGACGGGGGTGCGAAACCCGACAGGCCGCTTGGGTTGTGATAGCCCACTGGCAGGCGGCGGTGGCCATCACCCCCAAACCCAACCTCCACACGCACTTCCCCCACTGCAAAGATGAGCAGCAGGAATACGAAAGGTTTGAACCAGGCGAAGCTTGAAAAGTACACCTATACGAAATCGCAGCCTGACCCCGCAGACCAGGATGCTGCACCTGCGCCAAGCTCTAAAAACACGGAAACCCATGAAGTGACGCTACAAGACATAAGGACCACATTGAATAAAGTGCACACGTCCCTGGACGCACACATGGGGACTCTTTCAGTGGAACTCTCCTTAATCCGAGCCGACTTTAACAAAATGTCCACCAGAGTATCAGAGGTGGAGGCGGCGACGACAACCTTAACAAATGACACGGCCACACTCAAGAAACAAGTGCACCAACTCAAGGCGGATAACAAACTGCTAGCTGCTAAGCTGGAGGACCAGGAAGGGCGATCAAGAAGAAATTACATCTACCTTATAGGTGTGCCTCGGAACGGACAGGTGGCCCAGTCCTTGACCTGTTTGTCAAAGATCTCATTACAAACCATCTCCAACCAAGGAGCCTATCCAACTATTTCTCAGTTGAAAGGGCACATCATGTCCCAGGAGGCAGACCGAAACCGGGGGCCCCCGCGCCCTAGTCTGGCTCGTATTTTTAATTACCGGGATAGAGATGTGATACTGCAGGCCGTACGTACTGCCCCTCCTCTACGTCTTGACAACGCTACCATTATCATCTTCCCGGATTATACTGCAGCAGTCGCGAAGCAGCGACGTGGCTTCCTTGAAGTTAAAAAGACACTCCGCGAGCGTGGGGTCAAATACTCAATGTTGTTCCCCATGAAATTGAGGGTGGAAGCCGAAGGTAAAGCATGTTTTTTAATGTCTCTGGAGGACGCACAGGAATGGCTGTAGGGTTGGTGCAAGGCCTCACCATCGGGACGCTCAGGAGGAAGCCACGGTCCACGCGGTGGGAACGAAGTGAGAGAAGGACTGGAGTAGATGGCTATAACGGAGTACTGCTTCTATGACTGAGGAAAAGGAGACAGAAAGAGACATTGAGACGACAATGGCCTGATCCTGGTGTACCACTAGAACCTAAAGCCCTCTTAGTTAGACTGGCTGTAACTAGAACATTGCTACCAAACTACCAACGCAATGAAGAAGAGCTCGAGTGAGTGAATAATGAGACAAGAACAGTCCGCTGAGTTGAATCCATACCCTCCAGACAATTAGCCTACACGACATATCTGAGAGGGAGAAGATGTCGCTACTAATGAAGACGAAAGGGGGGTTTCCAAGGACAACGGACGATCGCTCTCACCCCCAAGTTATGGCGTCGGGGAAGGGTACTAAGCACTCTGCACTGTTGGGGTGGAAGGTAGTTCTAAGTCCGTCAAGCAGGGAGGCAGGGAGGGGGGAGGGGGCAAAGGGATTGTTATTACAGTATTGTGAGTTACTGGTTAGCACTTTCAGAAGGGCACTGGCTAAAGACTGGTTTGCATGTGTTGGTCACCGGAAGTACTTACGATATGATTTCATGATTGCACGCATTGCTAATGACAGAGATGATGGTAAAGGATCAAATAATGGTTGAATCACCAACGTCCCCCATGTCCCCAGTTGCTCCTCTGTCGCTGGTCACATGGAATGTCCGTGGGCTAGGGGATAAGATTAAGAGAGGTCTAGTTTTACAATATCTGAAACGCAGCGCACCAGCGGTGACCTTACTACAAGAAACACACTTGACGGGATCAACCTGTAAAGCGCTGGACCGGTGGGGGTTTAAAATGATTGTACACTCCGAGATTTCCTCTGGATCACGAGGAGTGGGTATTTTAGTAAAAAAGCAATTTCCACTGATAATTAACCAAACATGGACAGATGACCAAGGCCGCTTCACGGCTATAGCATGTCAATGGGAGGGCAGGCCTTTTAATGTGGTGTCAGTGTATATTCCTCCAGCACTCCATGCAGTGGCCCTCCCAGCGTTCAGTGAATTTCTGCTCCTCCTTCCAGAGGGGGAAAAGATAATTGGGGGGGACTTCAATGCCACTGTTAACGGGACTTTAGATCGACATCTCCCTAAACCTCAAACTACTGGAATATCCTGTATGGAGGGCTTCCTAGAAGCACTTGGTCTCACAGATACCTGGAGATGCCGTCACCCCAGAACACGACAGTTTACTAATCAATCTTGAGTGCATAATAGCCTCTCAAGGATAGATTACTTTTTAACGTCAGCGGACAGCTTACAGAATATAGTGGACATTGAGATACGGCCCAGGGGAATTTCAGATCACTCCCCGGTGGTACTAACATACACGTGCCACCGCAGGGTTCGGCGGCGAAATTACCCATATACCCTGGCTACTTACATAAGCCCAAAATCCTCAAAGACATCACCACTGCAACACAACACTATTTCCAAGAAAATATGACATCGGTCCCATCCTCAGTCACCCTCTGGGAGGCTTATAAGACTGTAGTTCGTGGCCAGACCATTGCATCCATTGCAGGTCATAAATGCGAAAAGCAGCAGGAGTTGAATGCTATTGAATCAGAACTACACAATGCTGAAGACCAACATACACAAAACCCGACATCGGGATCGTCCCAATCCCTGCGTCTTAAGCAACAGGAATACAGAGAATATTTAAAAGAGACGAATAAGTCCAGGCTGCAGGCCACACACAACATAAGATCTATGAAGCTGGAGATAAGGCGGGTAAACTTCTGGCCTGGCTCGACAAACAAGAGCGGGCAAAGAGATGGATAGCGCAGATAAAAACACGGGATGGAATGCTAGTATCTGACCCACGGGAAATAGTAAATAGTCTAGCCGAGTATTTCAAACAGGTCTATGCGACGTCGTCAACCACAACGGTTGAGGAGGCACAGGCCTTTCTTACAGATATCAAAATGCCAAAGTTATCGCCGGAGGCAACCCTCACGCTTGAAGCTGAACTCACGACGGAAGAATTGCAATTAGCAATCGGGTTGCCACAACCAGGGAAAGCGGTGGGGCCTAACGGTATACCCATAGAACTCTACAAAAAGATGGCTGGCATACTTTCCCCTCACCTGCTAAATATGTATCTCGAAAGTCTGGAAGCGGGAGAATTCCCACAAGACCAAAGAACGCCCACCATAGTAACGATTCCCAAACCGGGAAAACCCCCTGAGGAATGCACCTCATTTCGCCCAATATCATTACGTAACGCTGAATCTAAAAATTTTGGCTAAACTACTGGCGAAAAGACTAACCCCACACCTAACGACCCTAATACACCCAGATCAGTCTGGATTTATGCCTGGCAGAAACCCAGCTTTTAACCTGAGGTGCCTGCATGGGGTGATGGCCCGTATACCGTATATCCAAGAACCAGCTGTTATTCTCTCGTTAGACGCCCGCATGGCGTTCGATATGGTGGAGTGGCCCTTCCTCTTTGCGGTCCATAAACATTTAGGCTTCGGCCCTAAGTTTTGCACATGGATAAGCCTGTTATACTCAAAACCCTTGGCTAATGTCACAGCAAATGGTCACATATCAGAGGACTTCCCACTGAGACGCGGAACGCGCCAGGGATGTCCCCTATCCCCTTCCTGTTTGCTCTTGTGCTGGAGCCGCTGGTGGGGTGGATTAGATGGGAACCGACTATCCAGGGGCTCAAGTGGGTGGCAGGCTGTGAGGACCGCATCTCCTTGTATGCGGACGACGTACTACTATACATGACATCACCCAGGCATTCCAGTATAGTGCTTCTAAATATAGGTGAAATTTATGGTAGGGTGTCCGGCTACACTATTAATTGGTCTGAATCGGTCCTATTTATACTTTACGGCCCACCACCGCAACTACCTGAAGATTGCAATCTGCAAATCGCAGTGGAAAACTTTAAGTATTTGGGTATTCATGTGACACCTAGATCCGATGAATTCATTAAAAAAACCTTGTACCCCCCCTGGAATGTCTAAAACGTGATACGACGCGCTGGCACACTTTGCCATTGACACTGCTTGGAAAAGCAGCACTTTTCAAAATGATGCTACTCCCACGTTTTCTATATGCCTTAGAAAACACTCAGTTTCCGGTACCGCCGAGCTACTTCAAAGCAATAACGGCAGAGGTCTCCAGTTTATTATGGGGAAACAAACCGGCACGTATTGCCATGGAGAAATTGGTTAGAGGCTGGTATGACGGAGGCATAGCTCTCCCAAACATACAATTGTACTACTGGGCAGCACAGTTAAAAATAATCAATCAATGGATACATGCCCCACAAACAGACCCCGCGTTTCAAGCGAACAGATATGGGATGGGGGATGAAGGCGTTATGGCCGCACTATATAACAAAAAACGGTCTACCCCACTAATCGGACCAACAGCACATACAGTCAGTTTATGGTACTCACTCCACTCTGGGGCACACAGCGGCTGGGACGACTCAGAAATAGTAAGGGATTCCATAGATGGGACGCAATAGGCATCTCTACGGTGGGTGATTTATGGATTAAGGGAGAGATGATTAAGTTTGAACATCTACAGGAACAATACGAACTGGCACCCTCTGAAATATTCAGATACATACAGATCAGGCATGCATTGCAGGCAGTTATACCGCCAGATACCGAATTGCCGGAGGCTTCTCCCCTAGAGGATAGGCTACTGACTGATTATATGCCCAAAAAAGCCACCTCTTTCACGTACCGTAAACTATAATAACTTACCTGATCCAACGCAAGCACTGGGGGAAAAATGATCCTCGGACCTGGGGAATCTCGATGAGACAGATTAGCCGATGGCACTTTCATCCCCACGCGAAGTAGAAATACCCTCAAGATTAAGATTAGTACAACTCAAGATATTGCATCGTACGTATTATACTCGATTAACCCTACACAAAAAGGGAATGCTTCGCATCCGTTCTGTTTGCGGGAGTATGGGGAGGAGAGTAAATTTTACCATACTATGCGTCAATGTCCAAAGATTGTACCATACTGGGTAGCAGTGATGAGGACTATGTCGCAAGCAGAGGAAGTATAAGTGTTGCCAGAGCCTAAAAGATGTTTGCTAAACATATGGGAACCCAATGATTTAACCCATCCAGCACAGCACTGGGCAACTCTGGGGATAATGTTCGCTAAGCGTAATATAGCTAGATTGTGGGGCTCTGGTTATGCTCCAACGCTTAATGAATGGTGCAAAGACATGGATGGAGCCATGATTGCAGAAAAAGCGGCATATGTCAACCAAGGCTGTCCCCAGAAATGGGGGAAAGTATGGGGAGCATGGAACAAATACAGGGGTTATATCTGTGATCCACCCAGGCTGCCGACTGAAGAGATTTCAGATTGGGGAGGGGCAAAGCAGGATGAGTGGATTAATAAAGGAGATCTTCTCTGTAGTAGGTGTAATAATGATGTGCAAAATGTCAAAGGAATTTGTACCAACTAACAGTATCAAATGTATAGTTTATATGACTTCACAATGCCCTGAATTTAATAAAAGAATTTCATTTTTTTTATTTTAAAAAGCAGACCAGCTGTGGGTTCCTTTTAAGTTCCCTTTAAGTCAAATAATAAAAATGAAGGATTGGGTTATAGACAAATAGGGAAAGAAAAGAAATGTACTGAAAAAGAGGGAGGATAGGTAGGCGTTTGGGGGCTATGGGGTGCACCACGCAGCAGACCTGGCAACTCACATAGTGCCACTGTGTGCCACGCGATATTGGTTATTTTCATATGGTCAGCCCGTGAAGGGCTAATATTACATGGCAAGTACCAAGCGAACTGGAAACTCCTGAACAAAGTGAGGTTCCAACTCGTGGTTAGAGATGGTGCACAGCTGACACCCATCAGGGGTTTTTGCATCCTCCCAGGACATCGGATGCAGCTTCAGCATCTTTTAAAAGAAAAGTTTTTAGAGGAGGGTCGGAGGGTCTCTTCAACCTCTAAGCCCACCCTCCCTCCTTGATGCTAGCTCCTTCTCCGCATCTCACAGGGTAAAAATATTGTTGAGGTTGGCAGGTTCGACAGACACAGGAAAAGGCAAAAAAAACTGGAATGAAGAAGGGTCAAAAAATAGCGAAGCAGGGAATGTAGGGGATATAAATAAATGAGGGAGAGGTGATTCAGGGTATCTCCCTCTGAGGATGGTAATAAATACATTTAAAAAGCAATGGAGAACAGAGCAGCGAGGGTGGGATGGCAGAACAGAAAACAGCAAGGGCAAAAAGACTCTACATCACACTTATTGAAACAACAATTAGTGAATACAATCTCGAAATCAATAAAGCTGGATTCGAAAACTTTGTAAATGCAGTTTGTCTTTGTGAAACTGAGAACAATTGTTAGAACATTGGATTAACCAGTTTGATATTCAATAAGTTGTTTTTTACTTGCGATCTTGTATGACCAGGAAACATATAATTAAGGGTGGGCGTAGTTCGCGAAAAGCTACGCAAAGTGCAGTTCGCACTACGCGAGCTTCGCGTAGCACTTCGCGAACTGCGTAGTAACATGTTCGCACTGTGCAAGATGTTGTTTTCAATGATTGCACAGTGCGGACAAGCAACCGGCACTGTGCAATCATTGAAAATGGCATCTTGCACAGTGCGAGCTGTAGTTTTCTGCTGTTCGAGGAGATTTTTACTCGAGCGGCAGCTTTCTCAACGCGAACTGGTAGTTTCTCATCGCGAGCGGTCGCGAGCATACGCGACCCCTCGCAATGAGAAACCTGACCTCCTCGCGTTGGGAATCTCGCCGGGAGGTTTATTTTCCTTGTTCACGATCGTTAACTTGATGTTGCTGATCGCGAACAAGGAAAAAGTCTCGCCGGGATGTCATTTTGCTTGCTCGCGGTCGCCAACTTGACGTTGAGGACCGCGAGCAAGCAAAAAATGACCGCAGCACTACGCAAGACTACGCTACGCATGTTCGCACTGTGCTACGTGCAATTCGCGTAGTGCGAAGTAGCGCGAACTTCGCAAACTTCGCGAGCGTAGCGTAGTGCTTTGCCCAGGCCTACATATAATTGCTCAAAATAAAGGCATATGCGAAGCTATGAATGCCTCTTTGTAAGAAGAAATGTCGATTTACTAAATTTCTTTATATTAAAAAAAGAAAGGCAACTGAAGAAGAGGGGATTTTATATCACTCAGGTCAAGCAAAATACAAATTTCCCAGATATAATACAACTAGAAGGTTAAGTATATTCTTATATGGCTCAAAAATATTTGAGTGTAATAATGAAATTGGCAAATTTGGCAATAGTATGCAGACAGAAGGAAATAGATAAAACATTAGAAAGATAAATGAATCCAATGTAATAGACACACGGTATAGGAATACCGGTAAACATCATCCGTGGAATTTCAAGAACATGTATGTATGTGTGGCTAGCTTAGACCAATTACGATCAATGCTGAGAAGATTTTGACTGTGTCTTTCGGTGCTATACGCAGGCTACCATTCGGATTTCTTGAAGTTTGAGTAAGTCTAGACTGACCCTCCATAATTGACCATAGGCTGGGATAGTAATTGTCAATATCACAACCAACAATTAACATTCAATTAAATTCCCACAGGCGCCAATTAAATTAGCCGAAAATTATATAATGAAATTCAGTTGATAAAACATCATCTATGAACTCTTGCAAAGCAAGCATTTCATTATATTCCTAGGACTTTTTAGTTCCGAGTTTGATTAAAGCTTTTAAAGAATTCAGAAAAATGTGATGCAAATACTTAGGTCTCCAGCTATCCAATTTATTTTTGAAAAAAAAGAAATGGTAAATGTTAACTGTCTGAATGAGACATACGAAATAACTAAACCTGAAATTTTAGCTACTCATCTAAGAGCTGGACTTATCTTTCCACAGCAGGAGACCGAACTAGAGATCCCAGGGGTGAATGCCTGTGTTAAATGTAGTTGTTACATGAGAGGGGCTTTATGTGCACCCTCCTGCTTTTCCTGAGATCTCACATGTTCCCATTTACAGTTCGATGTTCTGCGCTTCTTTGGTATCGTGCCCCTTTTATTATTCAGAAACTTCTTACCCAATTCTTCTATTTATTGTTATTGATTTCCTGAAACTCTTCTGCCGATTGCGGCCACAGTCCGTAAATATTGCCCTACTTACGCCCCCAGAGAGTTCAAAGACACTGCCTCTATGGTTTTTTGCAGGATGCAGGACTGTACTGTGGAGTGCCATTCAGTCCCTTTGTTTCAGCTCGTTTCAAGCATTTCTGAACATTGTGCTCGCCTACAGTAAAGGTTCTCTGACCTGTAATGAATGATCGCAGTTTTGACCGCCGATTGTGATCTTCCATTTTGCACTGCTGTGGTCTCATTCATGATCAGTATATATGGGGGAAACTTTTTTAGTCAGTCCAAATTTTTTGTATCTGCTTTTCCAGTGTGTAGTGTATTGCTTTTCAAATTGTAACAGTGTTTGTGATCCTGTAGTGATCAGAAACAAAATATAGGGCCAGTTGTATTAACATTTTGTGTTGTGGTCCAAAAAAAGAAGTGGGGGGACTAACCAAGTTAGGCACTTGACATCACAGCACATGGCTTCACGTAGCGTGACATCGCACATGTCATCACAGAAAGGGGCATCACACAACCTATAACTTCACAGAAGATGACATCACAAGAACTGACATCAGATCTTAAGACCTCACACATATGTTTAGCAGGTCTACCATGAGTACATTTGAGCGCATTACAATAGTTAACAAATGAGATTTTGCGTTGGTGTTGTGCCAAAAAGTGAGACAACCTTGACCCAAAATCTGTGCCTCAACTTCTACATTTATTTTTTCAAACTCTGCCACAAAGAAATTGGCAACAAGAAGGAATGTGGCAGTAAATCTGTTCTGCTTAATTGGTTGCTAAGTCTGCATTTTAACATATCTTATGGGGTTAAGGCACTTGCTGGAGAGATCTGTTTGTGCCCAGTACATCTCAGGGAATAATAATAATAATGGTAAGATAACTCTGGAGGTTAAACCGTATTTGCTGAAGATATCAGTGTATACATGGCAAGTGGGTTACTGCTTTCAACACAGAGATCCTTTTGTTACTTGCAGTTCATAAATTATAATCCTTGTAATATAGCACAGTGAGCTATGAAGGACATGTGAGTCCTACACCTTGAAACCCCACTATCTTATGTCACACATTTTGTACATTGATTTATACACATATGATTTATTGTGCATGCATATCTCTTAAATACAGGAACTGTACAAAGTCAAAAGCGTGCCTCTCTAAGGTACTTGTGAAGTTATAAGCTGTGTGCCTTTGTTTTCTCTCCATTGCATTTAGGTGTGAGGCTCCTGATAGCTCCCAGCCAGGATACTCAATCAAAAGAAGGCCTGATGGTCGCTTAACTTCTGCCTTTGTTATGGGGCCAGCTGGAGTCTACAATATGAAGGACCTCTTCCCGCCTGCACGCTGCTGCTCGGAATGAAAGCAGACTAGGCACAGGCATTGCTGAATGTTTCCCACTGTCTGAAAATTACACCGGGACGAGTTCAGCATATTTCTGTTGGGTTCAACTTCTTGGCATGGGAGGTGGCATCCACCTTGTGAAAAAATTGGGTAGATGCTGTCTGCCCATGTGTGCCCTCAACTTGTGCCCTGGTTGCGCCACTTTTTTTGATGAAGCCTCAACGCAAAATACAAGTTGAGGTTTACAAAGCCACATAAGGGCCAAATTGTGTCACTTTGCATGGCGTTGTAAAAAAAAAGTAACACAACTCAGCGGGTGCTGCATTGCATTACACTGTGTTGGGTGGGTGTTACATGGGTGGAACAGGGGTGTTCAAAAACATTTACCTATGTATTTTGATGCAAACCTAGCTCTACTGGAGGCAGTGAACCTGTGTTTGTGCCAAAATGGTGAACCTACCTGGGGCTGGCATAATGAGGAGAAGTAACTTACTTTGTCTATCTGTGAGTGCTGCATTCTGCCGGCTGAGGATTATTTTTGTGGAGGAAGGGGTCCCCTTCCTGCTAAAAAACAATCCTAACCAACGCAGGCACTGTTGCGATAAGACACAAGGGTTCCTGCATTGGTGCTAACCAGCCACAAGTGTACCAGCGCAGGGAGAGCGGTGAACAGTGCCATATCTTTGTAAATATGGTGCTGTCCACCTCTCTCCCATTCATGCAGCACAGCAGTTTGTCTTGCTGCATCACGTTGTGTGAACATTTAGTAAATCTGCCCCATAGAGTGCCTAGAAAGGAGCTCTGGGTTTTTCATTGTAAAGCGTTACTTTAAAGTTTAATTTTGCTTTTTGCATCTTCTTCTAGTTTGATTCCAATTTCCGCTGCACATACATACATACATTTATGAATTTGTAAATATTTTTACAGTATTATATTCACATCTTTACTGCAACTTTGAGAACTGTGCTGTACTATATCTCCATTCATTCTTCACCTCCTCCATTGAGTTGGCCCTTGACAGCTCATCTATGCTTACCCCAATAGTCAAAGAGATTTAGGAGGCCGGCTTTCCATTACATATCAAGGGGCATATGTATCAAACGATTTTGTATTCGCAAATGCTGCGAATCGCAAAAAAACAGCGTTTGCGAATACAAAATCGCAAAACGCTATGTATGTGACATTTTCGCATCGCATTATTAAGGAATCGCTAATTTTGCGATTCCTTAATTTTGCGTAAGCATTTAAGGAATCGCAAATTGCGATTCCTTAAATGCTATGTAACACGCACCCAAGTTGTGCGAATTCTCCTTAAGAAATCGCAAATTACCACCAACTTCAAGTTGGTGGTAATTTGCTATTTCTTTGAAAAATGCAATTTTGGGCATTTTTCATGTGGTGCACATACATACATGTTCATTTCAGGGGTGCATCAAGGTGTCATCATGACACCTTTGCACCTTTGAAATTATTCTCAATTTGCGATTAGCAAATTGCAATTCGCAATTTGAGAATTACTTCCCATTCATTCCTATGGGCCTCCTGGCTCATAGGAATGAATAGGTATTCCTTAACCCCTTCAGCGCGGCGCGGATTTCCGCGCCACGCTGAAGGTTCCGTGCGCGGGCGGGGCTATGACGGAGCGGTTCCGTCATGCGCACAGCGCAACCGACGTGCATGACGGAACCACTCCGTCATGCGCGTCGAAGGGGTTAATTGCGATTTTGCAATTTGCTAATCGCAATTAAGGAATATTAAGAATTCGCAAAATATGTGTGAATTTTTAAATACATCCCGTTTTGCAATTCTCAAATAGCGATTCTCAAAAAATCGCTATTTGAGAATCGCAAATACGGTGTTTGATACATATGCCCCCAAGTACCTAGAGTACCGAACAGTGGGATACACCAGCACTCCCACATTTGAGAGTGTGTTCTTGTCTCACCGCAGCTATGGAAAGAAAACGTCATTCAGGAAAGCAGGCCACTATGAAAAGGATACTGCAAGCCACCTCATTGTGTATCATTGGAGAGACTACAGGACATGGTGGGTGTATCTGAGAGATCAGTTAGAGTGTCGCCTGTAAAATGTAATATTGTTTTCTCCACTGTTGCATTTTCTTTTCAATAATTACAGTAAGCAGCTCCACAACCTGTTGCGGCCTGAAGATGTGTGGTTTCATATTTATGAATGTGGGATCTCCAGCTGAGTATGATTCACAATCATGGAAGAATCTGATGGATGAACTTCAGATCTAGAGGAGCTCCTTCTGACTTGCTCTAAATCCCAGCATTACCCAACGTTTGCTGATTGCTGAAAACAATAAAATGAGTTTTAATAGGCCTGAGACCCATCTTCCTTTTGAGAATGAAACCTTAGATATTGATTGCGATTTCAATTTATTAAGGAAAATAATTGCCACCTCATCAAGAATGCAGATTCTGTTTGAATAGTCACGCCAATCTGGTTACTTTTTCACGAGAACCAACCAGGGCTTGCAACCCCTGAGTGATAATAGTGTCTCAAATTGATAATTGTAATCTATGAATATCAGGACACAGAAAAACTCCATCTTCGTCTTCACAAACTACATGAAACTAGAGAGCCTTGAGGCCAGAAATCTGACGGGGTAGCTCGCCACCATCATCTCTGTCGCAAAGATTACACCAGGTTTTTATTGCAGCCCACATCAAATTCAAACCGCTCTCTGTAGTCCATAAATTCTTATATTGACATTGCCCATTACAAGGAAAATAGATTTAATTAGTGAACCCATAATCGAACATTATGTTGTGTCTAGAGACTGGTTTAGCATCATTCAACTTAAAAGATATATCCTGGGAGACAAATTGCTGCAGGTAATGGTGGTTCAGCTGAGTAAACCACTTCCAATTGACATAAAAATCTACTGGACTTTGAATACTTCATGAAAATAATGGCAACCTTATTCTTTGAAAGTGTCTTTTATGCGGCCAATGCTTGCTCCTAGATACCCTTAGGATTTTGTTCACATGTATGTGTAAGAATTTGAATTATAAATTGAAGGGGGTGGGAGCCCACTTCAAATAATAATCACAATACTTGTCACAGAGAAGCACTATTGTCACTAATAAACCAGTGATTAACCTGCTTGCAGTTTGGCTTCAAAGCAGTCAGACTTAACTTAAAGGCAATGTGTAAAGTACTTATGCAACACTCAAACAGTAATAATAGTAATAAGGTGAAGACACAACGCAGGAAAAACACCTAGACAAATTAGAAAAACTTAGAATATTTATTAATATCTAATAAGTAGTGCCAGAAATAGGATTCTAAAAACGTTTTACTTATAAATAGCGCCAAAAAGCACAAAACGCCAACCACATTTGGTCGCACTAGACCAGGCCAAAGTCAAAAGTTAAGGCCAACCGCGAGGGAGCATGGGTCGGATACAGGGACCAGGTTCATTCCGGTGGAAAGTTTGCTTTATGGCTTAGAAAATGTATGGAGAATAAGTCGTAGTCAACAAGTTGTTGGCGGGGCAAGCTGGATCCGCAGTGGGGCTGAATGATGACAGTTTGCTGAAGAGTGAGGTGGTGGTGTGATCATCATAGAAGGCCGGAAAGCTCTAAAGAAGTCCTCAAGTCAATCGAATGCTGCTTGGCATTGGTCCTATGAAGCCCTCCATGTTCAGACTTAGAAACTATTCTGGAAGTCGGATCTCCTTCAGCTGGGCAAACTGACAAGTTGAGGCCGACCACCAATTCGATGGCTGTGGCTTTGATGTCGAATCCAATCTTCATCAGTTCTTTCGGAATACAGTTGGCAAAATGTTTCCAAACCCCATTTCCTGATGGATGGGGACAGAACAAATACACTGTAACACCTGCCAAGGCCCAGGACCTTTGGAGAGAACACAACCTGGGGGTTAGGACTCATTCAAACAGCAGTCAGCAGCAGGATCCAGGGCAGGCCCAGTTGGAATTGGTCAGCTCTGCAGTTGTAGACACAGAGGCCTCTGGAGGCTTGTATTCCTGTAGCTCAAACAAGAGGTCAGCCAAATGACCCTTGAAGTCCCTTCTGGGGTCTTGGGCTTAAGGCAAGCAGTTCCAATCATCCTTCAGGATTCATACAGAAGTCATTTTTTTTTATTCTTCACAGGTCAAGAAGTGTTCAAAGTAGAGGACTGCGGGGTTCACATTTATGCAAGCCTGTGGATAGAGAACAAGTTCTGGTCAAATCCTCCCATCCCACTGGGTTTGAAGCCAGCCTGGCTAAAGAAACAAAAGGGAAGCAGGTACAGCTGTGAGTGAAATCCGCCATTGACAAAGTAGGCATCATTTGAAGCTCAGGAAAGGGCTGGGCACAGCCATAAACCATTGTGTCAAGGGAGGAGACACCCGACTCCAATCAATCAATCAATCAGTACATTTATAGAGCGCACTACTCACCCGCAAGGGTTTCAAGGCGCTGAGGGTGGGGGGGGGTGTTGCTACTGCTCGAACAGCCAGGTCTTGAGGTGTCTCCTGAAGGTGAGAAGGTCTTGGGTCAGTCGGAGGTGGGTGGGGAGGGAGTTCCTGGTCTTGGCGGCGAGGTAGGAAAAGGATCTGCCGCCTGTTGTTGTTCTTCTGGTGCGTGGTACGGTGGCGAGGGCGAGGCTGGCTGAGCGGAGTTGGCGAGTCAGGGCGTAGAACAAGAGGCGTTTGTTGAGGTATTCGGGTCCGGCGTTGTGGAGCGCTATGTGTGCGTGGGTGAGGAGCTTGAACGTGATCCTCTTGTTGACGGGGAGCCAGTGCAGGTCTCTTAGGTGGGCGGTGATGTGGCTGTGGCGGGGGATGTCCAGGATGAGGCGTGCGGAGGCATTCTGTATGCGTTGCAGTCTTTTCTGTAGCTTGGCCGTTTCCCCTCATAGAGTGCGTTGCCATAGTGGAGCCGGCTTGTGACGAGGGCTTGGGTGACAGTCATTCTTGTTTCCGTGGGGATCCATTTGAAGATCTTTCGTAGCATGCGGAGGGTGTTGAAGCAGGAGGAGGAGATGGCGTTGACTTGCTTGGTCATAGTGAGCGATGAGTCCAGGACGAACCCTAGGTTGCGTGCGTGGTCGGTGGGTGTCGGTGCTGTGCCCAGCGCGGCGGGCCACCAGGAGTCATTCCAGGCGGAGGGGGATGGTCCACGGATGAGGACCTCCGTCTAGTCTGTGTTCAGTTTCACTCCCAGAGCCCTTGGCCTACTGTCTGGGAGCAATATACATTGTGGGTCCTGGGTTCACTGTGCCACTGGAACCAAGCTATGCCTGGCTGAAGAGCCCTAACTAAGGCAAACCCAGTCCTAAGATGCTTATGTTTTGGTACAGGGTTGACCTGGCCTGGTAGTTCAGGCTGAACTGTTCCCATGTCAATGCTCTGCTTATGGCTGGGTCCAAACTGAGGTGGCATGGTGGGTGAACATTGATGAATTGGGATGGGGCCCAAGTGATTGGCAGTGTCTGAGATTATTTCAAGCATTCTTCCCATCACCTTATTGTTTTAGCAATTTACATCTCACCACAGGGAGTCAGGTGACTGCTGGACACTGGCAGGAATGCCTTATGGCTTTAGGATAGAAAATAACATTTTAGAAAGTGTTATCTCCAAAATAGTAACAGGAAATCCGACTTGAGCACTGAGTTGGATTTTAAATTACTAGTAAAAGGAGTCATTGAAACATTTTTCTAGCTGCCCCCTAACTGAATTTACAAATTATTAAATGTGATGGTGTAAACCAGTGCTAACCTATGGGATAGTCAGCCTACCACAATAAAAAATGGCAGAGGTTTTTCAGTGCCAGGACATGTAAAACATTTAATATACATGTCCTCCTCTTAAATATCATGCACCCTGTCCAATGTGCTTTTAAGGCCCATCATAGGGGTGACTTAAAAGTATTAAAAAGTAATGTTTAGGGCTGGTAAAAGTTTTATTTTGCCAGGTTGAAATGACAGTTTAAAACTGAACATCTGAGCTGCAGTGACAAACCTGTAGACATGTTTTGTAGTCCTGATTTACTGGGTGGCAAAGTGAGTGCTGCAGCCCACTAGTAGCATTTAATCTCAGGTCCTGGGTACAGGTGGTACCAGATACTAGGGACATGCAAGCAAATTAAATGTGTCAATCAGGGGTATACCAATTATAACATGTTGAAAAGGAGGGCACAATCACTTTACTGCTGGATAGCAGGGTAAAGTACACAGAGTTGTGTGGCCAACAAAAACAAATGGATGCAGCAATAGAGGACAAACATCTGGAGGAATTCCAGGCAAATGATTGTCATTTCCAACAGTTTGTATGCTTTGTGGAGAGGCTGTAGAGATTAATATATCAATAAGGAGACAGTTTGACAGCCCATGATCCATACATGCCAACTGTCCCCACTCAAGTAAAAGTAGACTTCACAACATGAGTCCCGGTGGGGGGCACTTGATATCTGGTCAAAACCCTGTAAATAACGAAAGAAAAGTGAGTATGAAGTGCACTCACTAAGGCATGTTGTGAAGTCTACTTATACTTTACGTAAGACATCGTTTTCCATGTTTTTATATCTTCTTATAATGCTTGCCTAATTAATCGCCACTGATACTGTGAACGTGAGTTTCTTCTACTCTTGCGTCCATTCCGTAGAGTCATATTCTTTCTTTTAACTAATCAATCCCAGCAATGCCGGCGATTAGCGTGCATGATCATGAAGCGCGCCACTGTTTTCAGCCATAGGGGGATTGAGCACACTACACAAGCACCTGGGTGGCACATTGTGTTAGTGTTGAGTTGCCACTGACATAGAGTCCGCAGATGAGGTTCTGAGCGGTATGCACCACTTTATGGAGGGCACAACGACAACAGCATGAGGCACCAAAACGATGCAGTTGCTCAAACACATGAGCAATGAAATTTTCTCTGCAATTTGTTGTGTGTGTTTTAATGTCTGATTATTCTTACAGATCCAAAAGGGCTTTCGGAAATCCTGAAGGTTTGATCGGATAAACCGTGAGTTTGTTCGATATATCCCCCACAGGTTAGGGTGCGACTTAGCGCACGCATACCGCCGTGATGGGTTGGTCCTGATGAAAGCTTCACAAATAGCACTTTGAAGCAGAAACATGTCGACCACTTCACTATAACTAATTGGATGCATCTGGTCAATTTAGCCAGATAAACCACATCCAACTCACTTGTTTTTACTGTTGCCTGGTTTTCCACCATTAAACTTTTTGGGGAATAAACCGAGGCATCTTTTAACCTCACTATATCTCACAATCTCACTCACATATCACAAAAAAAAATACAGCTCCGCTGTAACCAGGCGTTGTAGCACACCAGAGAGGTTCTCAACCTCTCTGGTGGGGACCCACTGATGAAGCATGTCACCAACTAGGTTGGTGAGTGAGGGTTCTTTTTAAACAAGAGTATTTCCTTTTGTTGTTTTCCCTCCTTGTCCATTGTTTGTCCTCACTCTTCTGTTGTTTTTTGACATTATTCTTTATAATCATAATAGTAGGCAATTCCTTGTTAGTAAGATATTTTATTTTAAATATATAACTAAACAGCATATATGTAGTGCTGTTGTATTTCCATGGAAAGACGCTGTGAACAAAAAACCTGAATTAGCTCGTTTTGTATCTTGATGTTAATCTTCAGTGTTTAAGGGAAAGTGCAGAGTTTCATCCATGACATTTCCTTATGCAGACAACTCTCACATTAAGAATCCTCACATTTTCATTAGTTTTGGTCACTTTTACTGTGGTTACATACTAATCATATTTTACAGCTTCAACTTACGCACACTTGGAACATCGTCTTCCGTCAACTGAGTCAGTTCATTTCTATATGAACAATAGCACAAGCAATGCGATAACACCCACCGTAGGATTAGAGAATTTTGTTCTAGTATATGTGAAGATGACCCTAATGTTTCTTTAAATAGTCTTAGCATACCTTTTCCTGTAGCATTAAAAAGTTTTACTATGTCTGTTGTGTTGGATACATGAAGCATAATTTCTAAGCCTTCAATAAATGAAGGTGGATGTACTGTTTGTAAACACAGAACTATCCTACTGGCACAATGTGCAATTTGAGCTTCTTAGCAATCACTCACTGATTTTAATACTAATACTGCTTAGATAACAATGAGATTATGCTTGTCAGTATAATAAGATTTGCATACAAGTGTTTCTTAGTGTTTGACCAATGAAGTGTAGTACTCGTTTCGTGGGTTAGAGGGTACAATGTATAATCACAAAATTAAATCGACTCACTCCTTTCACTACACAAGTGAAATGGTTGTTAGTAAACATCATTGTTCTCTGTATTTCACACTGTTTTTCATTGTTTCTAAAATGTCAGAAATCTCTATCTTTGGTGCTACTTTTAATTTGTGTCTATTATTAGTAGTTGGTACAAACATTAAAAAATAGTTCGTTTACACACGAGTTAAGTCGAGTGAAGTTTCCAATGGGCGTGAGCAGTCTTTTGTATTTACAATACACATTGTTCTTTGAACAATGCAATGAACAAGAAATTTCCCAAGTATATCTTAAGAATAAGCTCTATATAGGTATGTGTACCTTTTCTTTTATAAAACACCCTTCAAAAAGGTTTTTTAATAAACCCGTGTATTTACCATAAACCATTAACCATAAACAAGTGATATTTAATACAGAGTGTAAAGCAATAATTCAAACTCATGCACTGACATCAATTTATAGTAGACTACCCCTTATCATTTTTTATGATTACGTCAGTTATACAGATTACATTTTTCAACATCTTTAATCACGTTCCATGGAACTCTATACAATTTGAATTCCTGCAAACAAATCCACAGCGCAATTGAATTTTAAGCTCTTTCTGTAATGTGTATAATTTTCTAGCATGTTGTTCACATCAAAAGCAATTTTAGTTATTTCTGAATTTGGATGTATTTTCTTCTTTATCCTTTTTAAATCATTGACTATTATTTGTAATGTTCCTTCGCTATTTTTTTCAACTATTACTCTTATTTTTTTTGGAGAGCTTTTACAGCAGATGTGTGCCTTACAGCCATAACACTTAATGAGTTGCAAATAATGTAAACAAATCATCTTTTGTTCTTTTCAGTTGGTTCGGACCTGTAAGAAAAGCATAATATTCAAGTTTTGATGCAATGTATCTATTTATTGCTTCACAGCTTCTAATGAATAATCATTTACCCAATTTTGACAGAGTTTTCCCATTCACCAGTGATCCTGTTGTTCCTTTAGCAAATCTGTTGTAACATTAATTTGTTTGTGAACTCCCACATATAGGTATAGAGACGTGAAGTGACTTTGTATTATTTTGACCACCAAATTAAGGGTGTTATTTTGTGTTTGTAATGTGCTGTTGTAAGCATGTCTCGCGATAGGTCTCCAATTATTTGAGTATGATCCTGTTCTAAGAAATGTAGGCATGCTCAACTAATATAAGGGTCTTACTCTCTCAGCATAACATGGCAAACATGTTCTGCTGAAATTCAGGAATCCCATTAATGCTTGTAATTCCCTTAAGCAGTGGTTTTTAAGCTGTGGTCCGGGGATCCCTTGGGGGTTTGTGACCCCCACTCAGAGGGTCTGGGACTGCTTAGAAAATTGTATAAAGTAACAGATTAAATAAAGGAGCAAAATGTAAAGGAATTTGAAATTGCAACCAAAAAATTAGTTGGTATCCTTAGATTGATTCGTGGGAGCAGTGCAAGTGCATCAAACAGAATATTGTGTGGACAATGGGTGGCCTCAATTGATTTTACAACGCAATCAAATCAAATATTTACTAATTTGTCTATTTGTCTGATGAATGCTTGCTTCTGTATTTTTGTATAGTGTTTGCGGTTTAAATATTCGAAACTGCTTTGGCCATGGTCCCCCTGATTTCAATAATAATTAAGTGAGGGTCCACAGAAGTCAAAAGGTTAAGAACCACTGCCCCAAGGGAATTGGTAGGCTCAAGTGACCCACATATTTATAAAGACCCCAGGTGTGAGTCCTTTCCCTTCACTGGCTAACTCAAACCCTAAGAATAATATATTCAAAAAGCAAATTCTCGACTTCCTGAAAATTCAATATGTAGCCTGTCTCAGCTAGCATTGTAATAATGCTGTCCATATTTTGTAAATGTTGTACCAGTCATTCTCTGATAAGTAAAGCTCATCAACGTAAGAAACTGCACTTAAGTCACAATGCAATTGCACAGAATCCTCCGGGGTCATTTTTATACCCCTGGGGGAGTCATATAAAGCCGTATTATAATCCTCCTAATCAGGGACGAGTCCTCCATGTGGACAGAGGAGCGTCGCCCCACTGCTTTCTCCCAGTGGGAGAAGCAGAAACATAAAATGGGATTATAAATACCATTTTATGTTTCTGCTTCTCGCACTGCGAGAAAACAGAAGGGGTTGGTTGGGGGCGGGCGGTTGGCGGGTCCTGCTCGAGAGCAGGGGAGGAGAGGCTAGCCAAATGTTGTGGGCCCTGACTGTTTGGTTGACCCTCTGCGGCTGGCCTCCCCAGAGATGCCTGTGGGGTCGGCATCCCAACCAATCACAATGCTGCCATTGCAGCGTTGTGATTGGCTTAGGGAAAGGGAGGGAGGCTGCCTGCTTCCTGTTCATGTGGAGGCAGGCAAGCAGGAGCAGACTGAGCAGAAGACGCGGGACCCGAGAAAGGTACGTTTAAAAAAAAATTCTTATTAAACCTCCCTACCCGCGTGACCCCCCTTTCCTCGCGACCCCCCTTCCCTCGCAACCACTCACCCGTCACCCCCCCTGCGTGACCCTGCACCCACTCCCACACCCACCCATGAGCCATGCCGGCCGCGACTGCTCCTAATGTAAAATTGAAGAATCAGAATAAGGATAATGTCCTGGATGTGGACTCGTCATAAACTGTTTAAAAGGAGAATCATGCAAGCTATCCAGACGTTTTTCTTTCTAAAATCTATAAAAGCTGCACTTGGTAATTTTAAAATGCTTATGATGGTTTTTTTACATTGGCTGTCATTTATTTCCACAGAGCACTTTGATTCCTATTAGCACCTTAGAAGCATGGAGGACTTTTAATCAGTGGTCTCCATGACTAATGTTCTGTGTGAGGTGAAGGTAAAAAGGTCATGTCGAACAGTTGGGGATGGGGTGTTTGCAGCACCAAAAGGGGACTTCATACTTGATACAATTTCCCTTCTCAAAACAGTGTTTTAATTACGTTTAATGGTTGTTGTATGTGTTGAGATGAAGGGATTTTAATTAATCGAACATTAATCAATGTCATTCATTTATTCATTCAGCCATCCATTAATCCATCCATTCGTATATTCATTAATTTATTCACTCCTAATTTAAAATAAATCAAATAATAATTTTGGTGCTAAGCTTTGTGAAAAAGGCCATTGAGATAAATCCAAAGTTTTTTTTTTTTTCACATTAGTTGCAGCATTAATTCAGAACAAGTGCATTTCGTACTGCATATGTTTTGCAATGTAAATCCAAACTGTGATGGTCTGACATGATTTTTCAAGACTTTCCAGGTTTTAAAATAGGGTAAACAGGAGCGTTCATTGCTGATAGACACTAGATTACTAATCCCTAACACTGTAATTAATCTGTAATTCACTTAAGATCCTTTTCTGCTTCCAGCTTCCACTACACTTGGAGAAGTCTTTATGTACTAGTGTTTGGTGAGGGACTGGTTTCCACGTGAAGACCACTGTACTGGGCAAAGTCTGTGTGTAGTAGAATTTGATGACAGACTGCCTGTCCATAAATACCTCTGTGCAAGGCGAATGCTGTGCATAGTAGGATTTTACGAGGTACTGACTTCTACGTAGTCTACTGTACAGTCTGAAGTCATTGCATAGTAGGGATTGGTGAGGGTCTTCCCTCTGGCTGCTCTACATGGTGAACTCTTCGCATAGTAGGGTTTTGCGAGGGAGTGGGCTCTCTGCAATGACCCTGGGAGAAGTCTTTGCTCAGTCTGGTTGGATTGGGAGTGGCCTTTGTTATCAGGGTGCCACTTTAAATAAGGCAGGGCTGCTTGCTTTGTCATGGGATCACCACACCAAGACAAACCTTTTGTTTTTGTAAAAATGTGACCACATCAATATACAAGGCTAGCCTATTGCCTTTGTCTAATCACATCTTTGTATGAAGGTAAGCCTATGGACTTTGTCAAACACTCACCACAATAATACATGAAGACAAGCCTATTGGTTTTGTCAACAACAGTAAACACTGTCAGAGTCTCTCTTTTACCCTTGCTGGAGCACATAATGCAGACATAAGACCAAACAGCCACACAATTCTCAGTTAAAGAGCAAAAGCTCCGGCTCTGAGACTGCTTTAAAACATCATCAACTTTTCCTTGGTTTATGTTAGATATAACCCCAAAAACAAAGTGTTACCTTTAAAAATGATTTATTTGGGGTGTGGCACACCCTGCAGCTAATCAGTACACTTTTAAAGCATTCTGGCGGTGCCCCTGGCCAGATCGGGGTAGCACCTTCCATGGTGCAGTAGATAATAAATGGGTGGTTCCAGACACCTATTTATTATTCTTTCTTTTAGTAGGGTGTCCAGGCCCCACCCAGTATACTCCCACCTTTGCTTTTCATTGAGGGGGAGGGTGAGCCCAAAGGTCACGATGACCCGCCGGCTCCCCACATCCACACCCACACACATCATGTGGGGCAGCATGGAAGGCGGCATTCTGTCTTCACTACCCCTGGATGAGATAGGCTTCTGTTTTTGCTCCTGCTGGCGGGAGCCAATCTCTACTCCTGTGCCCACCCTACCTGTGTTGAGAGGGGGAAGGGAGCCCTTGAGCCAGTGCAATCCCTCTGCTCCACACACAGGCAAGGGAGATGCACAAAGCAGCGGCATTACAATTTATGGGGATGCGGTCCTTGGGAAACAACATCACAATCGGCCCCGGGGATGGGGTCTCTGGACCATTACTTCACACGAGAGGTGGGTCTCACATCCCCCTCCACAAAACATAAGAAATATGTGCCAGCCCTCGGTCCCTGGACAACCTGATATTTTAGCAATATAAAACAACCACTCTTTATTTTACCACAATCCCATGAGAAAGTATTTTTTTTATACCTTAGCTCCAGGGGAGGGTTGGGGGGATAGGTTATCCACACCCTGCCTCCTTATTTTATTCCCTGATTCCTGTAATGGCTGCAGCAATATTTCTTTTCATGATGCAGCCAGCCAATCACAGTGTTCTCTCTCAAAAGGCCCCCTCAGCCAATCCGAAGACTTTCATTTTTTAAATTTCAGCCCAATGGTCCAGATATATATATATATATTTAAACTCAAAATCTCAATAACTATTTAACAGATTTGCAAGCTTTTTGGGTAAATATCTAGCTTTCTACCAAATTTTATATATATATTTTCCTATGGAAATGTCCTTTTGGTGATTTAGGTGTAAATCCTTTCAGTTGTTCCTGAGAAATGAAGGCTCAAAAACTTTGCATAATTCACTCCACAGATGATGTGTGGCAGATATGTGAATCCATGACCTCAATCATGCAATATGATTGCCTTGCCACAACCTGAAGGAAAAGTAGCAGGCACCATCTTAAGAGTCAGGGACTCGGTCCCCAAGTCCTTAAAGGATAGAACAAAATAATATATATAGGAGCAGGTTAGGGGCCTTGTAGCGAGGTCCCAGAAGGTACGCCCTCGGGTCAACTCTAAAAAAATCTACAGATATGAAGCAAATCCCCAGAAGTCTCACGATGTGCATCATGGTGGTTTTATAGAAACTCCCAAATATAAATAAGGGGGTTGTGTGCCTGTGGGAGGTTGAGGGCAGGCCTTGCACCAAACCCCACACCCCGTACGGTGATGAAAATCTTAATTTACATTAAAAAAACATAGAAATTCACTGAAAAAAAACAGAGGGTAAAGTCGCGATAATTATTCCTATACATTTTGCTGGGTATTTTAACCATGCGCCCCAACAGACTGTTTTCTAGCGATAACCGTGGTCAGCTAAAATGACAATTGTCTCTGAAAGTTTGGTGTCCTGTTTGGTTTTTGTATTTAATGCTAGTTCGACTTTTGCCTTCCCAACTTTGTGCGCGTTATTTTTAATGGAAGATGCAGCATGCAGAATCGAGAAATGCTTCTCCTGATAGCGGAGTTGGAGCGCTGAACCAAGCTCCAAACGATGACCTCAGGTGCTAGAGGTTAAGGAGAAGTTTCTTCAGTCGAACAGGGGTGGAGATTAGAACTCCCCATCCTTGAACCTTGAAAATTGGATGGTGCATGAGAAGGGCCGGACTGGCCTGAGCGGGCACCTGGCAATCCCCCGGGCCCTGGGGGCTGTTTTTGTTCGGCCGGCCCTGGCAAAGAGCTCGGCGGCACCCCCAAGCCCGAGGACTTTGCCGGGGCCGGTTTTGGTTCTCAGTCCGGCCCTGTGCATGAGCGTGAATCAAACCAAAGATTTTAGGTAAAGTCAAAAAGCGCTCACTATTTGCTGCTTGCTGTATGGCTCAGAGTGTTTGTGGCTAATATACTGTCAAAAAGGATGCGTAAAATTGGTAGGAGACAATGGGAGAATAAAAAGGAAAATGATTAGGTAGGTAGAACTGGGACGAGTCCAGAGACAAAGGAAAGTGAGTATCGTAAAGAGCCAGTGGTCTCTAGAAGCTCTGCATATTGAAGACGATAAGCAGGGGCGCCAAGTGCCTAGAAGAATGACAGATAGAGACCCTCTAATCTACCAGCTTCAACCCCGTCGTGAGTCCTGCTGAGAGTGGACTGAAGGTTTGCGAAGGTTTGCTTCGGTGTGAGTGACAATACCTCCCTTACCCTGCTCCACAAGATTAGTTAGAAGAAATATAACTGAAGGGAACCATTTGCTTCCTTGCCTCTCTCCCTCCGCAGGTTGACCTGTGGGCACAAGGCCTTGTGACCATTTCTCACTCAATTGAGTGTGCATGAATCATAAGAGATGTTGATGGGGCCTAGATAGTCTAAACAAAGCGAGCTCCCACCGAAAGGGAATTCTGGCATACTGTGTGCCAAAAATATGGTAAACACATGGAAATACTTACGCAAGTGGTTGGAACTCTCTAATGGAGATGGATAGAAGTCTTTTCCGAAACATGGTAACTTGTTATATAAATAGATTAGCTAATTTGCAGCACAGGGAGTCTGAAACAAAATGGATGCCAGAGGGACTGCATTTTATATAACGGCATGAGGAAGCACACAAATGAAAATTTGAATCCCAAGTACGCAGTATGAAAGATACTCAGGAAAAATTAGAAAATCAAATTAGCTACCTTAGGTACAGAGTTGGGGCTTGTGCTCCAACTGCCCCACCTTATCCCTATCTGTTTCCCCAGATCACTAGGGGGCATATCATCAAGGGCCGGCGATAATTATCGCTCAGCGCTCTTAGCGTGAGGATAATTATCGCCGGCCAACTCTGAATTTTATCGTGGAGCTAGCGTGCTATCAGCAACGCTTATCTCCAGAGCGATAAAATTCAGAGCGCAAGCTGCCAATTGTGAAATTATCGCTGGAAATACAGCGCTAATCCCACAAGGTTTGGCGATAGCTTGCTGATAGGGATAGACAAACTTAGCCATGATATCCACCTTACATAGGATATCATGGGTAAGTCAGAAAAATACCAGACGTAAAAAAGCAGCGTTAACCGCAGTTAGCGCTGCTTTTTTTATCGCTAACAGGGTTAGCGATATCCTTGATAATAGGAGAAATGTCGCTTAGCAACATTTCTCCTATTATTTTACTCTGGAATGGCCCCTTTGCATCTCATTACAGATGCAAGGGGAAGCATAGAGTAAAAGGGTGCTAACATGCGAATTTGCGTGTTAGCACCCTGTTGCTGATAGGGCGCTAGTTTTATCTCTGCTCTTTTGGCTTTTAAATGCCAAAAAAGCAAAGATAAAGCTTTTGTTGATATGCCCCTAAATTAGAAGAGAATGAGAATGACAGAGAAAACACGAGTGAGGAGCAAAACGCTATGTATGTGACATTTTCGCATCGCATTATTAAGGAATCGCTAATTTTGCGATTCCTTAGTTTTGCGTAAGCATTTAAGGAATCGCAAATTGCGATTCCTTAAATGCTATGTAACACGCACCCAAGTTGTGCGAATTCTCCTTAAGAAATCGCAAATTACCACCAACTTCAAGTTGGTGGTAATTTGCTATTTCTTTGAAAAATGCAATTTTGGGCATTTTTCAAAGTGCCATGTGGTGCACATACATACATGTTCATTTCAGGGGTGCATCAAGGTGTCATCATGACACCTTTGCACCTTTGAAATTATTCTCAATTTGCGATTAGCAAATTGCAATTCGCAATTTGAGAATTACTTCCCATTCATTCCTATGGGCCTCCTGGCTCATAGGAATGAATAGGTATTCCTTAACCCCTTCAGCGCGGCGCGGATTTCCGCGCCACGCTGAAGGTTCCGTGCGCGGGCGGGGCTATGACGGAGCGGTTCCGTCATGCGCACAGCGCAACCGACGTGCATGACGGAACCACTCCGTCATGCGCGTCGAAGGGGTTAATTGCGATTTTGCAATTTGCTAATCGCAATTAAGGAATATTAAGAATTCGCAAAATATGTGTGAATTTTTAAATACATCCCGTTTTGCAATTCTCAAATAGCGATTCTCAAAAAATCGCTATTTGAGAATCGCAAATACGGTGTTTGATACATATGCCCCCAAGTACCTAGAGTACCGAACAGTGGGATACACCAGCACTCCCACATTTGAGAGTGTGTTCTTGTCTCACCGCAGCTATGGAAAGAAAACGTCATTCAGGAAAGCAGGCCACTATGAAAAGGATACTGCAAGCCACCTCATTGTGTATCATTGGAGAGACTACAGGACATGGTGGGTGTATCTGAGAGATCAGTTAGAGTGTCGCCTGTAAAATGTAATATTGTTTTCTCCACTGTTGCATTTTCTTTTCAATAATTACAGTAAGCAGCTCCACAACCTGTTGCGGCCTGAAGATGTGTGGTTTCATATTTATGAATGTGGGATCTCCAGCTGAGTATGATTCACAATCATGGAAGAATCTGATGGATGAACTTCAGATCTAGAGGAGCTCCTTCTGACTTGCTCTAAATCCCAGCATTACCCAACGTTTGCTGATTGCTGAAAACAATAAAATGAGTTTTAATAGGCCTGAGACCCATCTTCCTTTTGAGAATGAAACCTTAGATATTGATTGCGATTTCAATTTATTAAGGAAAATAATTGCCACCTCATCAAGAATGCAGATTCTGTTTGAATAGTCACGCCAATCTGGTTACTTTTTCACGAGAACCAACCAGGGCTTGCAACCCCTGAGTGATAATAGTGTCTCAAATTGATAATTGTAATCTATGAATATCAGGACACAGAAAAACTCCATCTTCGTCTTCACAAACTACATGAAACTAGAGAGCCTTGAGGCCAGAAATCTGACGGGGTAGCTCGCCACCATCATCTCTGTCGCAAAGATTACACCAGGTTTTTATTGCAGCCCACATCAAATTCAAACCGCTCTCTGTGGTCCATAAATTCTTATATTGACATTGCCCATTACAAGGAAAATAGATTTAATTAGTGAACCCATAATCGAACATTATGTTGTGTCTAGAGACTGGTTTAGCATCATTCAACTTAAAAGATATATCCTGGGAGACAAATTGCTGCAGGTAATGGTGGTTCAGCTGAGTAAACCACTTCCAATTGACATAAAAATCTACTGGACTTTGAAT